>NC_141726.1:407500-1007500 GCF_971803275.1 Cyanistes caeruleus | reverse complement strand
CCAGAGGGAGAGGGGAAGAATTCCCAGCTGGAGAGGGAGGAGAGGGATCCCAGCCCTGTGTTTGTAACAGGATGTGAGAGCACGAGTGGCGTTATTTCCACAGCCCAGGAGGCGTCACCTGGCCACCCTCACCTCCAGAAGTGTCACCTGGCCACCCTCACCTCCAGTGTCACCTGGCCACCCTCACCTCCAGTGTCACCTGGCCACCCTCACCTCCAGAAGTGTCACCTGGCCACCCTCACTTCCAGAAATGTCACCTGGCCACCCTCACCTCCAGAAGTGTCACCTGGCCACCCTCACCTCCAGAAGTGTCACCTGGCCACCCTCACCTCCAGAAGTGTCACCTGGCCACCCTCACCTCCAGAAGTGTCACCTGGCCACTCTCACCTCCAGTGTCACCTGGCCACCCTCACCTGCAGTGTCACCAGGCCACCCTCACCTCCAGTGTCACCTGGCCACCCTCACCTCCAGTGTCACCTGGCCACCCTCACCTCCAGAAGTGTCACCTGGCCACCCTCACCATGGTTTTTACATTATTTATAACCCTGCTTGTGCAATATTTGCTAACAAACGCCACAGCAAATAAAAAAAACCAACTAATCCCAAACATCTTAGAGGAGGAAACGCATCAAAAATCCCTTCCAAACACGAGGTTGTAACTTAGAAATTTAGGAAATGGAGGCTCCAGGCCACACACAAAAATAAATTCAAATAAACTCATTGAAATGGACATATCAAAGTTTCTCACTTAGAATTCAAACCTTCCAAACTCTGGAATTTTTAAGGAATTTTTGGGTTAGAACTGCTCTGAGTTCATTCTCCAGCACAGCATTGTGCCACCGGTGTAAAATCAGCCAAAGGATTATCTTGGGTCATTTTATTGCGCAGAGAAAAAAAAAAATTAAATACCCAAAAGTCCTCTTTCCCTCTAAATCTCCCGGGAGTGAAGAAGGACAAATCCCAGGGCTTTGTTTTAGCTCAGGCTTTTTTAGTGGAAAGACAGAAAAGCATTTTCAGCCCCTGAGCTGTGCCCAGCGATGCTTTTGTGGCATTCCCGGGTGTCCAGCTCGGGATATTCATTCCAGAGTGGGATCAGTCCTGCCCAGGGCACAGCAGGGACAATCGCCCTGCCTGGGATTGTCCCCCAGGATGGCAGAACCCAGTGGGGAGCCACAGCACAGCCTGAGGCTCCAGGGAGAGCTGAGAGCCCCCTCCAGGGCCTGCAGGGGCTCCAGGAGAGCTGGAGAGGGACTGGGGACAAGGCCTGCAGGGACAGGACCCAGGGAATGGCTTGAGATTGGAAAAGGGGAGATTGGGGTGGGATCTTGGGCAGGAATTGTTCCCTGGGAGGGTGGGGAGGGGCTGGGCTGGAATTGCCAGAGCAGCTGTGGCTGTCCCTGGATCCCTGGCAGTGCCCGAGGCCAGGCTGGACATTGGGGCTGGAGCAGCCTGGGACAGTGGGGGTGACCCTGGGGACAGTGGGGGTGACCCTGGGGACAGTGGGGGTGACCCTGGGGACAGTGGGAGGTGACCCTGGGACAGTGGGGGTGACCCTGGGGACAGTGGGGGTGACCCTGAGGACAGTGGGGGTGTCCCTGGGACAGTGGGGGTGACCCTGGGGACAGTGGGGGTGACCCTGGGACAGTGGGGGTGACCCTGGGGACAGTGGGGGTGACTCTGGGGACAGTGGGGGTGTCCCTGGGGACAGTGGGGGTGACCCTGGGACAGTGGGGGTGACCCTGGGACAGTGGGAGGTGACCCTGGGGACAGTGGGGGTGACCCTGGGACAGTGGGAGGTGTCCCTGGGGACAGTGGGAGGTGACCCTGGGGACAGTGGAGGTGACCCTGCCATGGCTGGGGCTGGGATTGGGATGGGATTTGAGATCCACCCAAACCCTCCTGTGGCTCTGTGACCATGAGGTGGCACCACAGGAGCCACAGCCGGGTCACCCCCGAGTGCCCCGGAGCTCCTTGAGAGAGAAAAGGAATCCAGAGCAAAGCTGTGTCCCCCCAGCCCCAGACAAAACCAGCTCAAAAAACACCCCGGGGCTGCAGGAATTGACACCTTTTGGGGGTTTTTTATGCTAAATGATGACCTGAAATGGCCCAGAAGTGCCTCAGCTTACCCGGGGTTTATCTGAGCAGCTCCTTAATCCCCTTGGACCTCGGCTCTTCCAACACCTCCCTGGGCACAGCCCTTCTAAACAGGTGTGAACCAGAGCAGGATCGAAAGCAGAAAAGAGAAACACCCAAAAAAATCAAAAATCTGCCTCACCAGGCAAGGCAGGGTTCAGCTTGCACATGTAGAGCCGCTCCTGAAGCAGCCTGGCTGTTTCATCCCTCTCCCAGAACAGAGCCGTGTCTCGTTTTATTAATAAAAGACGTGGCTGTCTCTTTTTTTGAAAACGTTATTAAAAATCCACGGCGAGATTTTCATTGGCAATGAATTCCAGGGCTTAATTATGCACTGTGTTAACAGGCTGGGTGTTTTTACATGTCTGGGAGAGGCCACGTGCTCCCACACTCTCTGAGCAGATTAAATAACCAGACAAATGGATCCCTTTACACCTTTTTAAGGGCTTGATGGAATTTTGGTGGGATGAACATCCGAGATCTTTGGGTCCCACCAAGCACCAGCACCGTGGTCACCGCTGAGCCAAGACCTCATCCGTGGGTTTTGTGGATATTTCAGGCATGGTGATCCCACCACCCAAGGCTGGATCACCCTTCCCATGATGAAATTTTTCCTAAAAAATCCAACCTAAACTTCTCCTGGTTCAACTTGAGGCCGTTCCCTCTCCTCCTGTCCCTGTTCCTGGCAGCAGATCCCAAATCCCCCCGGCTGTCCCCTCCTGCCAGGGACTTGTGCAGAGCCAGAAATTCCCCCTGAGCCTCCTTTGCTCCAGCCTGAGACCCTTCCCAGCTCCCTCAGCAATTCTCCAGCCCCTTCCCAGCTCCCTCAGCAATTCTCCAGCCCCTTCCCAGCTCCCTCAGGAATTCTCCAGCCCCTTCCCAGCTCCCTCAGGGATTCTCCAGCCCCTTCCCAGCTCCCTCAGCAATTCTCCAGCCCCTTCCCAGCTCCGTTCCCTGCCCTGGCCTCGCTCCAGCTCCTCCAGGTCCTTCCATGAAGATTAAATTTGTCACAGATTTCAGATTCGCTGTTGACGCCACCTGCACATCCCTGGCTCCACAGGGGCCTCCTGCTTTCAATATTCCCAATGCAGAGAGCGGATTTTTATTTTCTGTACCCAGAACAAACCTGAAAATGAACCTGCCCCACCTGGAAAATGCTGTTTATTCACCTCCTTAATTTTGCTTCTGTGGTATAATGATAATGATGATAATAAGAAGAGAAGAAACAAGAAAACAACCAGGAAAAATTAAGGCCATTTTGTTTATCTGCATCAACACGAAAATGGCAAACGAGGCCGTTAAAACTTTGGAGTTTAAAATTTGCAGCAGCTTCCAGGATTAAATCAGAACTGGTCACATGGGTTTGAATCAAAAGAAAAAAAAAAATTTAAAAAATCTGCCTGGCTCCTTGGCTGGGAGAAGCTGATTTTTGTTCCTCTAAACAACAGTAGTGTGGAGAATAAACAAATATTCTAATTGCTTCTCTGGCTGCAGAAAGGAGCACAAGGCTGGATTATAACTGAAAACAACAATGAATTCTGGAGATAAATCTCATTAAAAGTAAAATGTTTCGAGAGCTGGGTGCTCCCCTGTCACAAATGTTGACATCACATCCTTTTCCTGATTTTTTTCCCTCATTTTCCCTGGGTGATGGATGTGTTTGTTTAACACCTCCAGGAAAACCCACCCCTTAAATCTCCCTCACCTGAGGATGCTCACAGGGAATTTTAACAGCTCTGCTGCCCCTTTCCTTCAAGACTCAAATATTGAAATGCATTTAAAATCCCTGGGCCTAAATTCATCTGATCTTTGATTTCCCATCTGGGGCTGGGTTTGAAATCCCTGGGTTTGAAACCTCTCTGGGATATCAAACCTCTGGGGTTTGGAATCTGGTGTTTTTTAAGGTTTTCCAATCCTCTCTGGGCTATCAAACCCTTGGGGATTGGAATTTGGGTGTTTTTTAAGGATTTCCAGCCAGTGGGAGGATGGAATGGGACGGGTTTTGAGGTCCCTCCAACCCAAACCATCCTGTGATTCCATAACTCATCAATATTTGGAGTTAAGGAAATCTTTTCCTCCAATCCCGACCATCTGTGGATGCTCCTCTGCACACTTTAATCGATTTTTGTTTTTCCAAAATTCTCAAAGAATTTGAGAAATTTGAGAATCTGTGAAAGAATTGAGAATCTGCACTTTACAGGGCATCCTGGAAAATATTCCAAGAGAGGAACAACACATCCCAAAACACAAAGTATTCCCAAGCAGGATGTGGGGAAAGGGAAGTTGGTTTTCCCAGTGGATTTTCCCAACCCATGCCAGTGATTTTAAGGGATTACGGATGAAGGACAATGAAATATGAGGGATAACATTTGGAAAAGCAGCTTCCCTTTCCCTGCTGGATCTTCTTGGGGATCTTTTGACTGCTTTTGGTTCTTTTGGGATCCGGGCTGTTTTTTCCCGAAGGAAGAAATGCTCCAGCCTGAACACCCCAAATCCTTTTTGTTTGGAAACGGGAAGGTGGAAATATCCCAGCGACAGCTTTGGAAATCCCGGAGGATTTTGAGCTGAAATCCTTCCCTGTGAGGGGCTGAGATTCCCCTGGATCCCTGGAAGTGTCCAAGGCCAGGCTGGAGCACTCTGGGATAACCCCTGCCCATGGAATCAGGTGGGATTTAAGGCGCCTTCCAACCCAAACCATTCCAGGATTCCATGAATCGTAGAATTACACCCAAAATCCCAACCACAGGCGCATCCCCTTCCCCAGTGGAAGTCCCCAGGAAAGCAGGGATCTGATCTTGGCTGGGATAGACTTGGAGGCCCTTCCCTGGCTCGGGGCCAGGAGCGCTGGGGCTGCAAATGCCAACGGATATTTTGGGATTACCCCGTGGAACTGCTAAGCCGAGCTGCCGTAATACCTATCCCTGGTTTAATTCTGCAGAGCCTTCCCATTCCTAAAAGCTGGGATTTGGGGATGCCCAGCAGGAGGTCCAGGCTGGACACGCAGCCAGAGGGATCTCACGCAGGATCTGCTCAGTCCTGAGGAGCAAATTCCTCCGGAATCTTCCTGAATTAATGCTCATTGCAACTCGAAACCCCCTGGGACAGCTTTGCTTCCCAAGCAGCTCAGAGAGGCATGGAGGAGCATCTTGGGAGGAATTCTAAAAATAACCCCTCTGGTTGCCACAGCAAAGAACCCAAACATGCCCAAAAATATTTCAGTGCAAACAGAACCTGGAGTTCACTTTTTTCTTCCCCCTCTCCCAGCGCCACAGCCTGCCACGGTTTGGTTTCAGAAACAGAGAATTCAAATTCAAATTTGAATTATTTTCTCCTCGCTGGGCTCCATCCATGCCTTACACCCAGTCTGAGCCTCGTTTCCTCGCAGCTGCCCAGAGCTTCAGTCCATTAAAACAGGAATTTCATAACTCTGAATGCAAAATGCACCAACAACTTCCTAATTTTGTCTCTGTGACCTCAGAGCCCGGGCACCCTCCAAGAGAAGGGATTTTAGGAGCTGCTCTCTGCTTTTCACAACCCTCCCCAGCCCTGCTACATTCACAGACACCAACCAAGCCTCTGGGTTCCCTGTGGAGAAGGAATTAAAGGAATTACTCACTGCCGGGGCAAGCCCAGTGAGCAGTTCCTGAGGGGTGGCTGAAATTCCTCCCTGTGAGGGTGGAATTTCGATTCAAGTGATGAGTCCAACTTCCCCCTCCAGAATACCAGGGGAGAGCTGCAGCATCGCTGCTGTCCAGCTCCACCTCAGGGCCACGTGAGACTGGGGTTTTACAGCAATTCCTGCCTCCAGGAATTCCTCCCCGGAGCTGCTGCTCCCTCCTGGGCCAGCCCCCGCTGCCACTCGTGCATCCCCACCAGGACTTTGCAGTCCAGCTCCACCAGACAAGCCCCCAACCCCCTTTTTTTTTGTCCTCTGCCAAGCCAAACCCATCAAAACCCAGATGGTGAGGGCTGGTTTGGGTTTGGCAGCTCCTGGAGCCGTGAGGTGAAGCTTTGGGAACATCCTGACAGCTGTGGATTCAGCTTTTGAGTCACCCCCCATTTCTTGCTTTGGGGTCACACCAACAGCTCTGGGATTGGGGACTCAGCTCTGAATGTTTCTCATCGTTCCCCATTTCGGGAACAGCCCCAGTGCTGTGGGGTTAAGGACTCTCAAAGTGCTCCCCCGTTTCTCTTTTTGGGGAAGATCCCCACAGCTGTGGGATGAGGTGCTCATCCGAGATTTTCCCATTGCTCCCTCATTTCTCACTTGGGGAACACACCAAGAGCTGTGGGATTAGGAACTCAGTTCTGAGTTTTCCCCATTTTCCCCCCATTTCTTGTTTGGGGAACACACCAAGAGCTGTGGGATTAGGAACTCAATTCTGAATTTTCCCCATTTCCCCCCCATTTCTTGCTCTGGAGGAAGAGGAAGGCTGGAGGTGAACGGGGCCTCCTTCAGCTGGAGCCCAGGGAACTCCAGGATCACCAAGGCTGGATGAGATCGAGGCCAGTCGTCAACCCAGCACCACTAAAGCGCGTCCCCAAGTGCCACAGGAGCAACTCTGGGGGGCGTGAAGGTGAAACTCAGAGCTGAGGTCAAGGTCCCAGGTCAAGGTCACAGGTGAGGGTCACAGGTGAGGGTCAGAACAGATGTCAAGGTCACAAGGGAAGGTCACAGGTCAAGGTCCCAGGTCAAGGTCCCAGGTGAGGGTCACAGGTGAGGGTCAGAGCTGAGGTGAAGGTCACAGGTGAAGGTCACAGGTGAAGGTCACAGGTGAGGGTCACAGGTGAGGGTCAGAGGTGAGGTGAAGGTCACAGGTGAAGGTCACAGGTGAGGGTCACAGATGAAGGTCACAGATGAAGGTCACAGGTGAAGGTCACAGGTGAGGGTCACAGGTGAGGGTCACAGCAGAGGTCAAGGTCACAAGGGAAGGTCACAGGTCAAAGTCACAGGTCAAGGTCACAGCAGAGGTCAAGGTCAGAAGCTGCCTCAGAGCCACACCCAGCTCCTGGATCACCGCCCTCCTCCCTGCTGGAAGAGGTCTCATCCCCCCCACTCATTTTCCCTGCTCTCCTATCCAGTGAGAAACCCCAATGATCCCAAATCCCAGCACTCCACAGACTCCAAGTGCCAGAAGCCACCAAGCTGCTCAAAAAAATGCGTGTTCTGGGCAAAACTCTTTCCAAGAGAGAAACCCCCAGGGTTAAACACCAAACAACACCCAAAGGCTCCAAAATCCAGCGCCAGAGGCGGCCACGAGGAAATTTTCAGAGCTCTCACACGGAGCTAAGGCCAGTCCAGGAAAAACAGGGTGAGAAATGGTGGCAGGTTTTCATGTGCCACCTGCACACACCGCCAGGGCCCTGAACATAAACACACAGCCCTTTCCTGGCCGGGGAAGGAACAACCCTGGCTTGTTCTCCCACGAGCCAGAGCTGCAGCTGCTGGCGGGGCAGACACGTTCGGGGAGGGACCTTCGCTGCCCCTTCCTCCTCCTCCTCTTTCTTTTTACAGTGTTTGTAGGTTGATGAATAAGGCATTGATGGTGCCTAAACCTCAGCTATCCACCTTGGAGGGAGAGCTAAAATTAGCGTGGAGTTTATTCCCTGAGCTGTCAGGAGGGAAGACAGCTCATGTGGGATGCTGGAGATCCGGCAGGCAAAACAGCATTCCCAAAAAAATCCACACCCAGGGCCTGTGCTGTGCCCTGTGCGAGGGTTTGCACACACCCCACGTCCCCACTCAGCCCAAAAACTCGGTTATTCCTGGGAAGTCCAGCAGGGTTAAGCATATCCAAGCAGGGAGGAGCAGAGGAAGAAGCAAGGTGAGCAGAGCCTGACTTGGGTTCCCATCCCAGAGTATTTTCGTATCATTTTTGAGGCTGTAAATGCGGAGCTGATGTCTCTTATCATGGAGAGACAGGCAGGGCTGGATAGAGCACGATAGCAAAGAATGGAGGGAAATGGAAAAGAAACTTCATTTTCACTTCAAATAGGATCAGGGAATTCATGGCCAGAGGTCTCCAGCTTGCAGGAGAGAGGGAGGGGTCAGCAAAATCCCAGAGCAAGCGGACAAGGAAAGCAGAACCTCCCGGGGCTGGAGAGAAACCAGGTGTGGGTGGGAGTGTCCAGCTGGAGCAGAGACAGAGCTCAGGGATCTGCAGCTCCCATCTCTGCTCTGGGACAGGGACAGCACCCAGGGAACGGCTGGAGCTGGGCCAGGCCAGGCTCAGGCTGGATTTAGGGCAAGGTTCTTCCCCCAGAGGTGCTGGCACTGCCCAGGCTCCCCAGGGAATGGGCACGGCCCCGAGGCTGCCAGAGCTGCAGGAGCCTTTGGCCAGCGCTCCAGGGATGCCCAGGCTGGGGGTGCTGGGGGGTCTGGGCAGGGCTGGGGTTGGGCTGGGCCATCCCTGTGGATCCCTTCCCACTCTGGATATTCTGTGATCCTGTTTGGGATTGTCTAATCCATCACCTGGAGTTACCTGTGGACAACCTGAGCATCCCTCAGCACCCACCAGCAAAGGCCACCACACCAGGCACAGCCCCTCCTTCCCCCTCCCAACCTTTGCTTACATTTCATCTCCTCTACTCCGCTTCCAAAGTTTAGTAAATTTTAATCCCAGTACGTCTGGAATCCATTAATTAGATCATAATTCTGAGCCTCGGTGACAGTTCCTGCACGGAGGGCAGCGAGCGGCTGCAGCCACCCCCGAGGAGCAGGGCTCACACCCGAGGGGCTCCTTCCAAAGCCCTCTGAGTTTTCCCCTCCCTGATTTCCCCATTCCCATGGGTGTAATCAGTGATCCCCTCACAGCCCTCAGCAGCTGAGCCCTGGAAATTCAGGATTTTCCACCAAAACCGATGACCTGGGATCATCCAACCCCTTGTGCTCCAACTCCTTTTTCCCCCCTCCCTGTCGTTCCCTCCTCAAATCCTCCTCAGTAAAGGATTTTTATTTCATTCCCTATTGTAAAGAAACCACTCAGCTATTTTTGGTCGGTTGGCTTTTTGGGGTGTTTTTTTGTGTTGTTTTTTTTCCCCCAGCAGGAACAAGCTGTGTGAATCCAGGAGAAACGGCGCTATTTTGACAATTCAGAAGCTTTCATCCCCTGCGCTGATCTTCCCTCGCTGATTTCCGAGCTGAACCCTCCCCGCAGCATCCCCGGCCATCCCGGGGGATGTTTCCCCTTTTCCTGCTGCTCGGGGTAATGAATTCTGATCTCAGCAGAGCCTCCCCAGCTCCGTCTGCTGCCGCCCGGGCGGGGCCCCGCTCCAGCGCCCTTGTTTACAAACACGCTAAAGCCAATTTAAACCCCATTTAAACCCCATTGTGTCGCGCTCCAGCTGCCCGAGGAGTTTTTTTTTTTTTTTTTTACTCGGCTCCTGGCCCCGCACCAAAATTCGGAATGCCAGATTGCCAAAAAGGACGGCGAGGGAGGGGGGTGTGGGGCTGGCCAGACGACGCAGCAGATGAATTTATTGCGTTTATTGTCCCGCTGCCGCCGGGAGCGGAGGGCAGGAGCCAGGGACACGGCGAGGGACACGGCGAAGGGAAAGGTCGGGGGACAATCGGCTCCGAGCTGCCACCGCTGCCCCCGGGGAGCACAACCTGTCCCCTCCGATCATCGCTCAGCCCCAGGACTGCCCCGACCACCCTCGAGTCCCGCCTAGCAAAGCTGCGCCTTGTGCCCGCCCGTCCGCAGAGTTCCCACCCTGTGCCACCACATTTGACCTGCGGAAAGACCCCGGGACGCGCATCCCTGGGGATAAAGCTCCAAAGGGGCAGAGAACAATCCCGCTTTCCACTCCAGGCCCGCCGTCACCTTGTCCCGCATCAGCCAAGCGATTCCCAGTCCCTAAAACCCACCCGGAATGGGGTCCCTGAAGTGTCCGGGGGCAGCAGCACAGGGCTCTCCAAGCGCTTTCATCCCCACAAACTCCCCCCGAAGCCGGGCATCTCCTAGAAGGGCAAAACTCCAGCGGTAAATGAGGAGACTTTATGAAGTTTGCCGAGGGAAAAGGCGGAGCTGCAGGGGAGATGGGATTTGGGAGCTGCTGGTCATGTCCAAGGGGAGAGCCCCAGCAGCAGCTTCTCTCTCGGAATATTTGACGTTTTCAGCTGCTGGATAGAGCCAGGAGGAAAATCAGGAGCTGCCAGCTCCACCCTCACCCTGCAAACCACGGCTGCAGGGAGCAGAAAAGCTCTGCGTGCATGGGATCAAACCAAAGCAGAGCCCTCTGTCAGCAGAAACAAAGGGAAAAAACAAGTCTGGACCAGCCCTTACCCCTCAAAACATCTCTCAGTGCTCAGTCACCAATGCCTGCTGCAGGAATTGCAAACCCCTGGGGCTGTGTCACCTCAGAGGGGCACGAAACCCACAGGAACCCCACGGAAAGGGAAGAATTCATCACAAAACCAGGGCTGGGCTCGACCCCAAAGGTCTGAGGACACGGGTTCTGCGGTGCCCACACCCCCAGGACCCCCAGAACAGGCGCTGGGGCCAGGGCTGAGCTCTTACCTGTGCCAAAGCTGCTACAGGGGCATCCTCTGAGAGCTGGAGGAGACTCAGGGGTTCATAGGAGAACGGTGCCTGGGGTGGGAAAGAAGAGAGATTCGTGAGATCAGGCAGCTTGGAATGTGTGTCATTGTACCACAGACACAGCCTCTCCAAATCCGGGAGTCCTCGCTCCCAAATCTGGGGTTTTATTCCTCATTCCCAAAATCTGGGATTTTACTCCTTGCTCCCAAATCTGGGATTTTATTCCCTGCTCCCAAATCTGGGATTTTATTCCCTGCTCCCAAATCTGGAATTTTATTCCTCGCTCCCAAATTGGGGATTTTATTCCTCGCTCCCAAATCTGGGATTTTATTCCTCGCTCCCAAAATCTGGGATTTTGCTCCTCACTCCCCTCCACACTTCAGGCATTTTCCCTTCTTGCCCTTTCCCCCCTTATCTCAACCCTTCTCTCACCATTTTATCTTTATCTTTTGGGCATTTTTCCCTGTGCTCTCCTCACTAGCAACCAAATTGTTTTGGGGGAACAGAACTGCAGAGTTTTCTTTGCACGTGGAATTTCCAGAGACACAAAGACGAGGCACGGGAGCCTGGTGGGGTTTCTGCTTCCCCTAAAATCAGACCCCGATTTCAAATTCAGCCCTGTCCTGAGCAATTCAGAGCTGGGAAACAAAGCTGAGCCCTGCCCCGGGCACAGTCAAGGATGGTTCATCCACTCCCAACCTCAGTGGGGCTAAACTTTAACAGAGAAGTAAATGGGGAAGGTTATGGGATGGTACCCAGGAAAAATAATGTTCAAAAGGCTGGGGCTGGTTCAAAAAAGTTCCCAGAATGGTTTGGGTTAAAGCCAAACCTTAAATCCCACCCCAGCCAAGGCAGGGACACCTCCCAGTGTCCTGGGCTGCTCCAAACCCCTCCAGCCTGGCCTTGGGCACTGCCAGGATGAGCCAGAACAGGGGAGGAGAGATGGGGAGGGGCTGGGGGTGCCTGGAGTCACCCAGGGAAGGGAAAGGAGGAAGGGAAACAGCAGAAACACGGGCTGGGGGTGTGCAGGGATAGCTCGAGTGGGATTTCTCTGCATCAGGCAGGTTTTGCACACCCCGTGGCCGCAGGGGAGGCAGAGCTGTGTCCTGGTGTCCCTCCTGGAGGTGCCAGGCACAGGGGGCTCTGGAGCTGCGTGCCCAGAGCTCCACCCAGAGTGGTTTTCCTGACCCTCATCTCGCAGGGGAGCTGGAGCCAGGGGTGCAGCAGCTGGGCTGATGCCTTGGGGTGATGATTTGGGGCAGTGCCTTGGGGTGATGATTTGGGGTGATGTTTTAGGGTGATGATTTGGGGTGATGCCTTGGGGTGATGATTTGGGGTGATGTTTTGGTGTGATGCTTTGGGGTGATGTTTTAGGGTGATGCTTTGGGGTGATTATTTGGGGTGATGCTTTGGGGTGATGATTTGGGGTGATGATTTGGGAGGATGTTTTAGGGTGATGCCTTGGGGTGATGCCTTGGGATGATGTTTTAGGGTGATACCTTGGGGTGATTATTTGGGGTGATGCTTTGGGGTGATACCTTGGGGTGGTGCCTTGGGATGATGTTTTAGGGTGATTATCTGGGGTGATGATTTGGGGTGATTATTTGGGGTGATGATTTGGGGTGATGATTTGGGGTGATGTTTTAGGGTGATACCTTGGGGTGATGCCTTGCTCTGCCTCTTCCCTCTCCCCAGTCCTTCCTTCTCCCAGCCCATCCTTTCTCCCAGCGTGACTCCCCTGCTGCCAGAGCTGCCAACCCTGCCCCAAATCCGAGCTTTTCCTCCCCAAAGCCTGCACCCAGCCGCTGTCCCCTGTCCGCAGCCCCACCCTGCCGGTGGCCAGCACATCCCCGTGTGGGCTCGGGGAAGGAAGGCGTGGAAAAGCTGGATCCGGCACAGAGCTGCTCTATTTTACCTCCTTCACTGCTTGGAAAACATTTGGAGGGAGCCAGGCGGGACGCGCGCACATTCCAGCTCCAGAAATAGCTCAGCTCTGCAGAGCTCCAGAGCTCCCTTGGAGCTCCTCAGCCTCTCCCTGCCCGGGAGCAGCCCCGGGATGGCAGAGCAGGGCTCCCGATCCCAGATGGATCCGTGCAGGAAAGGTTCCTCCAGACTGGGATGGATCCGTGCGGGAAAGGCTCCCGCATCCTGGGATGGATCCATGTGGGAAAGGCTCCTCCAGACTGGGATGGATCCCTGTGGGAAAGGCTCCCACATCCTGGGATGGATCCCTGCGGGAAAGGTTCCTCCAGACTGGGATGGATCCCTGCAGGAAGGGCTCCCAATCCCTGATGGATCCCTGTGGGAAGGGCTCCTCCAGACTGGGATGGATCCCTGAGGGAAAGGCTCCCACATCCTGGGATGGATCCCTGCAGGAAGGGCTCCCGATCCTGGGATGGATCCCTGTGGGAAAGGCTCCCGATCCCAGATGGATCCCTGCGGGAAAGGCTCCCGATCCCAGATGGATCCATGCGGGAAAGGCTCCTCCAGACTGGGATGGATCCCTGTGGGAAAGTCTCTCAATCCCAGATGGATCCCTGTGGGAAGGGCTCTCGCATCCTGGGATGGATCCATGCGGGAAAGGCTCCCGATCCCAGATGGATCCCTGTGGGAAGGGCTCCCGATCCCAGATGGATCCCTGTGGGAAGGGCTCTCACATCCTGGGATGGATCCCTGCGGGAAAGGTTCCTCCAGACTGGGATGGATCCCTGCGGGAAAGGCTCCCACATCCTGGGATGGATCCGTGCGGGAAAGGCTCCCGATCCCGGGCTGGATGGTTTCAGGAAGGGCCCTGCTCTGGAGGCAAGCGAGCAGGGCTGGGCTCGGTTTCCCGGGGAGCTCCTTTGTGTGAGGTGCCCCCGCCAGGGGAGGGGAAGGTTTCATTTCAGACAAGCATTGTACAACTGAGAGGGGTGGCCTTAAACCCGGGAAGAGGGAATTCCATCCCTCTGCCTCGGGGGATCATGGAATTACGGGACAACTGAGGCACAGATGGGTTGGGCTGGAAGGGACCTTAAATCCCACCCAGTGCCACCCCAGCCATGGCAGGGGCAACCCCACTGTCCCAGGGTCACCCCCACTGTCCCAGGGTCACCTCCACTGTCCCAGGGTCACCCCCACTGTCCCAGGGTCACCCCCACTGTCCCCAGGGTCACCCCCACTGTCCCAGGCTGCTCCAGCCCCAATGTCCAGCCTGGCCTTGGGCACTGCCAGGGATCCAGGGACAGCCACAGCTGCTCTGGCAATTCCAGCCCAGCCCCTCCCCACCCTCCCAGGGAACAATTCCTGCCCAAGATCCCACCCCAATCTCCCCTTTTCCAATCTCAAGCCATTCCCTGGGTCCTGTCCCTGCAGGCCTTGTCCCCAGTCCCTCTCCAGCTCTCCTGGAGCCCCTGCAGGCCCTGGAGGGGGCTCTCAGCTCTCCCTGGAGCTTCTCCTCTCCAGCTGAGCACCCCCAGCTCTCCCAGCCCGGCTCCAGAGGGGCTCCAGCCCTGGAGCAGCTCCAGGGGCTCCTCTGGGCTCTCTCCAGCTGCTGCTGATGTTGGAATTCCCAGGGCTGGAGCAGCTCTGCAGGGTGGGAATCACCTGAGCAGGGCAGAGGGGCAGAATCCCCCTCAGGATAGGGGTTCAGCACTGAGACCTTTTTGACTCCCCACTTTTTCCATCATTAACCCGCACTTTTTTTTGTTTTGTTTTTTTTTTCGGCGGGGGGAGCCCCAAGGCAGCCCTTTCCCTCCTGGATTGCAGCCCCAGGGAGGTGCTTTGGATGCCCAGGATCCATCAGAACTCCGGGCTGGTTGTCATGGCAACCCCGCACGTGTGTCTGTGTGTGCCTGGCAAGCAGCCTCCATCCCGGGTTGTCACGGGCAACACGAGCCCGCTCCCAGCCCCAGCGACATCCCTGAGCCCTCCTGGTGGCACCTGGAGATGTCCTGAGATGTCCCCGAGCTGGGCTCCGCGGGATTTTCCCTCCCCTGGCTGCTCCTTTCAGGCTGCCCCGTCCCCTGAGCGCAGCTCGCGGCTCCATCCCGAGCAGATGGTGGCAAGGAAAGGCCAAAAATTCATCTGGAGCCCCTCTCTGGTGGTCAGAGCCCTGCCAGGACCCCCAGGAGCAGCAGATGGCCGAGGCAGCAGGGCACAGCTGGGCACTGAGGTGTCCCTCAGAAGGTCTGGGGCTCTGGGATGTGGCAGCACCAGGAGCTGACCCAGGGCAGGGGTTTGAGCCCGAAAATCTGGGTTTGCCTTGAAATGATATAAAAAAAAAAGAAATCACAGCTTGGGGATGCTGCAGAGATCAGGCAGCTCTGGCAGTGCCCCCACTGGAATCTCCAGCAGAATGGGAAAAAAGGAAAATAAAGATGGAAAAAAGGGGAAAGAGCAATCCCAGATCCAAGCACAGAAACTGGAGCAGGGCAAAATCCCGGGAACGCAGCAATGCTGCTACATAAAACTTCAGAGCAACTTTTGGGATGCTCTGGAACCCTGGAGCAGAGAATCAGAGAGATCCAGAGTCATCTCCTCCGTCCTTCCACGTGGGTTTTTTGGCCAAATGTCTCAGGGTGATGCTGTGGAACCTCCTCTGCACGGAGCACAACCCCAAAACTCCTCCTCTGCCCTTTTCAGGTGAGGTTCCTGCTGAAAGCTGTGGTCAAACCCCCTGTCCAGCAGTGTAGGATTCTGCACTCTGGAAAAACCCATGCCTTTAACAACAAGTTAAAGAAGAAGAAAAAGCTGTGCGTTTTGTTGAAGCCCCAAAAAAAGAAAAAGAAGGGGGAAAAAAATAAAAAAGAAAAAAGAAAAAGGGAAAAAAAAAAAAAAGTGTGAGGGAATAAAAACCTGCAAATAATTGACGGGTGGAAACACCAGATTGAAAAGAAATTTCTGGGGAGTTGTGTTTTGCTAATGAGGCAGGTTGTGGGAAGGAGAATTCAGCCTGAGAATCACAGGCTGCCAGAGGAGGAAGGACACTGAGGTGGAGGGCCAGGATGGGTTCCTCAGCTGGGGGTAAAGCTGATTTCACCTTCCTCTTCCCCCTCTGGAGCCCAGATTTCCAACAGCTCCTTCCCTCAGGGGAAAAAAACTGATTTTTTTTTAAGCCTTCCTCAGGGAAAAGCTGATTTTTCTCCATTCTCTCATTCCCAAACTCTGTTTTCCTGGGCACAGCAGCAGCTCCTGGCCCTGTGTCCTGACAGAACCCAGTGACACCCAGCAGGACACAAACACCCTCTGGAATTCCCTTTTCCAGCAGGAATTTCGTCTGCGCTGGCACAGACTGGATCAGCTCAGTCCAACTGGAATAACAATTTCAGCAGCAGAGTCAGAAATGCAAATGTAGAGTCAGTGCCTCCCCAAAAGTAAAAGTTCCCCTAGAGAACCCTCTCAGCTCTGCACTCCAAATCTCTCATGGCAGAAGTCCTGGGTTTTGGGGAGGGGATCTTCACAGCTCCCATGAAAACTCTGAGTCACACACACCCAAAAATCCTCACCTGCCCTTGGGGCTCCGGGCTCTGCTCCCTCCGGCTCTCCCACACCTGGATTTGGATTTCAGGGAGGCACCGGGGTGGTGCCCTGCTCCCCAAAAACACAGAAACGCATCCGGACGGCTCAATTTAGACCACTTTTCACTGCGTTTTTATGGAAAAAAATGAAAATTCCTATCCCTGGCAGTGGCCAAGGCCAGGCTGGAATGGGCTTGGAGCAGCCTGGGATCATGGAAGGTGTCCCTGCCCACGGCAGGGGTGGCCCTGGGTGGGATTTAAGGTCCCTCCCAGCACAAACCAAGGTGGAATTCTCTGAAAGGAGGAGAAAACGCCACGGCCCCTTAAGGCAGGATGTCAGGAGCACCTTTCACGTGTGGCCCTGGGAGAGCCGCGGCTTCCAGCGGCTCCGGAATTGAGCAACGTCCCCCATTGATCTGGAGAGGGAGGCAAACAAAATCCAGGACTCGGACAAACAGGAAAAGGGGAAATTGCACAAGATCCTGGCCCAGCCGGGGCTCCGGGGCTCGGCTTGAAGCTGGCAGAGGGCCCCCAGGCTGGGCCAGGAGCTGGGGGCGCTTCTGCTGGCTCCTGCTGCTCCCCACGGGGCTCCTGGGCTTCCCCAGGGATGTGGGAATGAGCAAAATGAGTCCTGGGAGGTGTCCCTGGAATCATGGAATCATGGAATTGGGATGAACATCCGAGGTCTTTGGGTCCCACCAAGCACCAGCACCGTGGTCACCGCTGAGCCAAGACCTCATCCGTGGGTTTTGTGGATATTTCAGGCATGGTGATCCCACCACCCAAGGCTGGATCACCCTTCCCATGATGAGATTTTTCCTAAAAAATCCAACCTAAACTTCTCCTGGTTCAACTTGAGGCCGTTCCCTCTCCTCCTGTCCCTGTTCCTGGCAGCAGAGCCCGACCCCCCCGGCTGTCCCCTCCTGCCAGGGACTTGTGCAGAGCCAGAAATTCCCCCTGAGCCTCCTTTGCTCCAGACTGAGCCCCTTCCCAACTCCCTCAGGAATTCTCCAGCTCCCTTCCCAGCTCCCTCAGGAATTCTCCAGCCCCTTCCCAGCTGCCTCAGGAATTCTCCAGCCCCTTCCCAGCTCCCTCAGGAATTCTCCAGCACCTTCCCAGCTCCCTCAGGAATTCTCCAGCCCCTTCCCAGCTCCCTCAGGAATTCTCCAGCCCCTTCCCAGCTCCCTCAGGAATTCTCCAGCCCCTTCCCAGCTCCCTCAGGAATTCTCCAGCACCTTCCCAGCTCCCTCAGGAATTCTCCAGCCCCTTCCCAGCTCCCTCAGGAATTCTCCAGCCCCTTCCCAGCTCCCTCAGGGATTCTCCAGCCCTTTTTCCAGCTCTGTTCCCTGCCCTGGCCTCGCTCCAGCCCCTCGGTGTCCCTGTCACGAGGGGACAGCTCCCTGTCCCAAGCAGCAGGGCAGGAACATCCCCAAGGAAAATCAGGAATGTTCCTGGTGCTGCAGCCAACTCAGCTCTGTTTGCTTTTCCTAAAATTCATGGGAAGGGAGAGGTGAGCTTTAATTAAAGGAGGTTCGTTTGCAAAGCTGAGAAGTGCCAAGATCGTGGCTGGCCCCAGCACCTTGATTTATCCCATTATGTTCAAAAACTGGGATTTTCATCCATGAAAAAGGTTCTTTTCCTTCCTTTTCTGTAATTTTTCTGTCTCGTTCTGCTCCTGGGTGAAGCAGCCAAGAAACTCAGGCCAGTGCTGTGGTATCAGCGAGGTCGACTCATTATCTACAATACCTTAATGTAACTTTAATATTGTTTTCGTGCAATTACACCGAAATTGTCGGATAATCGAGTTCAAACGGGAATTTTCCTCCTCCTCAGCAGCAGTGCACTGTCCTTAAAAGCACCAAACCCGGCTCTGCTCGGAGCAGAGAGGAATTTGTGATTGGCAGGGGATGGATGGATGGTCCTTGGATAAATTCAGGGTTTTAACCCTTCCACGGCACCGTATTAAGATCTGGTGGGGCTGCTTATTACAAAACCCAGCAATTAACTGCCCAGAGCACAGGTTGTGCCCACAGCCCTTTGTGTTTCCCATTCCCAGCTCCATCCCACCACAATTTCAATTCCTCGGGTGCCAACATTTGCAGAATTTCTCTGTCTGCAGCTTCCAAGTCACATCTGATGGCCCTCAGCATCTGTATGGCTGAATTCAGACCCCTTTCCACTCTGTTTTTATGGGAAAAAAATGACATTTTTATCCCTGGAAGTGCTCAAGGCCAGGCTGGACAGGGCTTGGAGCAGCCTGGGATGGTGGCAGGGCTGGAATTTATGGATTAGGGATGGGATTTATGGATTAGGGATGGGCTTTATGGTCCCTCCCAACCCAAATTGTTTTGGGGTTCTCTGAAAGGAGGAGAAAAGCAGCAGCACAAAGTGTTGCCCATTCATTAGTGCCTCCTGTTCAATTAAAATAATTAAATTATTAATTAATTAAAAAATAACTTTTTAAAGTTATTTTGTTCCTGGGCGAGGAAACCTCAGTGAGGGCAAAGAACTGATAAGAACAGGGATTGGTTCATCTGGAAACCAGGATGGTTTTATTATTATTTTTATCGTTATTTTTAAATGATAATTTTTATTCCTTGGTAATGGTCAGTGCGGGCTGGAAATGCCCACAGAGAAAATGTGGAGATATTTGAAATATTTGGGTGTTTTCCCCAAGGATTCTGCGGTGTTTTACACACCCAACAATCCCTTCCCCGTGTCTCTTCTCATCTCCCTGCGCTCAGGACTCAAACTCTTCGATCTGAGTTCACCCCAGCCACGATTTTCCTTCTCTTGATGTTGGGCTCAGCCTTTCCCCATCCACCTAAAGCCTCCAATTTGGAAAAAAAACCCCAAATTCCTCTGCCGAGAGCGCCCCAGGGCAGGGGAGGCAGCAATCCTCCAAACTCCAGTTTTATCCCTGGTACTTATCCCCCTTTCCTGCCTGTCAGGAGCTTTAAACTCGGTTTTAACTCCTTGTTTTAACTCCTCGAGTGCCAGGAGCGAGCGGCAGCGCCTGGGGAAGGCCGGAGCAAGGAGAAGCTCTAAATAAACCTGTCAGGGAGAGCCCAATCCATCACCCAAATCTGCACCCAGCACACCCAAACCTTTTCATCCCCCTCTTCTTCCCAGTCTCAGTGCTTGCCAAGGCCCGGGATCTGTAAAGCTGGATAGGCGATATCCCCTTTTCTTTATAAATAATCGTAATGACCCTTCCCAGTGTAAGCCCCGGCTCCTTTTCATGGCAAACAAGGAGAAGAGGAGGAGAAAAGAAGAGGCAGCCTGCCAGGGATCCGAGTGCTTCAGGAGCTGACAAAAGACAAGAGAATTTGGGGCTTTTTTTTTTTTTTTTTCTTTTTTATCGTTAATAATAATTTTTTTTTTTCTCTTTTTTTAAAAGAAAGCAGCTTTGCGATGCAGAATTCACAAGTTGTTATGGGAACTGGCAGCGCAGCTGATGCCCCAAAAGCAGCTCTGAGCGGCGTCTGTAGGGCCTGGAGGGATAAAAATGCCACACCAGTGTCTGTAACCTGTCAGGATTTCACCTGAATTGGGGTTTAAACCCTCCTGGCAGTGCCCAGGGTGTGCAGCACCAGCCCGGGCACCACGGCACCCCCAAAATGTGGGGTCCTGGTGAGGGGGCAGTTTGGAACCCCCTGCCCCGTGTCAGAGCTCACCTTCCTGTGCTCTCAATGTGAATCTTCCTTCATTCCAGACATGATTTTCCCTGTCTTGATGCTGGGCTCAGCCTTTCCACTTCCACCTAAAGCCTCCAAGTGCCTCCATCAGCAGCAAAACCCAAATTCCTCTGCCGAGAGCGCGGCAGGGCAGGGGAGGGTGCGGTGCTCGCCCCTGGGAGAGGATCCCTCTCTCCGTGCTCGTTTATTTGTGACACCACTTCCATTCCCCCACACATCTTCCAGGACCTCTGGGCTTGGAAATGACCTGGCTCAGAGCCAGGAGACGTTTGGGATGCTGGAAGTGAGGAGAAGGTTTTTATCTCTTAGACTTTCCACCTGTTCTTCCCAGCCTCCTTTTGCATGGAGGGGTGGAGAAGGACTGACCCCTTCTGCCCCAAATCCTTCTCTTCCCAATTGTTTCGCTGCTGGACAGGCTTTTTGCAGCTCTGCACAGGCACAGGAATGCTGGAAGTGCTCAAAGCCGGGGGTTTTCCAGGAGTGGAGGCAGCAAAATCCTCTGGGGTGCGCTCAGAATGGGAAAGTTTAATTTAGGAACACCTCTGTGCCTCTGAGGGGCTGGAGCGAGGCCAGAGCAGGGAACGGAGCTGGGAAGGGGCTGGAGAATTCCTGAGGGAGCTGGGAAGGGGCTGGAGAATTCCTGAGGGAGCTGGGAAGGGGCTGGAGAATTGCTGAGGGAGCTGGGAAGGGGCTGGAGAATTCCTGAGGGAGCTGGGAAGGGGCTGGAGAATCCCTGAGGGAGCTGGGGAAGGGCTGGAGAATCCCTGAGGGAGCTGGGAAGGGGCTCAGGCTGGAGCAAAGGAGGCTCAGGGGGAATTTCTGGCTCTGCACAAGTCCCTGGCAGGAGGGGACAGCCGGGGGGGTCGGGCTCTGCTGCCAGGAACAGGGACAGGAGGAGAGGGAACGGCCGCAGGCTGGGCCAGGGGAGCTCAGGGGGGACAGCAGCAGGAATTTCCCCATGGAAAGGGGATCAGGCCTTGGAAGTGCCCAGGGAGGTTTGGGTGCCCAGCCCTGAATTGCCAAAAGCTGAGCGGATGAGGACAGGGTTCAGCGGGAATTCGGTTGAAGGTTGGATTGGGTGATCTTGGAGGTCTCTCCCAACCTCAGTCATTCCATAATTTCATTTTTAAAGGACATTTACACCCTGGTGGCACGGAAGAGTTCCTACTACACCAGTCAGAGCTAAACTTTGGCTTGAGCTGCTGCTCAGACAGGGAAGGAAATCCAGGAGAACTCCTCAGGCAGCTCCTGCCCTGCCTTCCAGCCCTTTGCCGAGCTGCTCGTGCCAATCCTCATCTCCCACCTCACCCAGCTGGGGCGTCCTCACCCCTGAGCAGGGCAGGGCCAGCCTGGAGGGGAGCCACGACCCCAACCCACTTTTATTTTGCCCATTTGCATCACCCAGAGCCCTCTCACTGCTTAAATTCTGGGCATAAATCAGAATTTACCTTCAGTCCCACCACAGCGTCTGTGCCTTCCCTTCTCCTGCCCATCCCATCCCATCCCATCCCATCCCATCCCATCCCATCCCAGTGCTATTTTTCCAGCTGTTTTATTTTTCCAGCTGTTTTATTTTTCCAGCTGTTCCATTTTTTTCCAGCTGTCCTTTCTGCCTGTGCCAGGAGAGGGCTCTGGGCCTCCCCTCTGTAACCTCCAGCGCTCCAAAAATGACAGGTCTATCCAAGGAAACATTTCCTGCACCAAAATCCTCCTGGATTGACTCGGACAGGAGACCAAAAACTCGTTTGTGATATTTTCTCCCTGCACTAAAAGACTTTTCCTGCAGTTGGGGTGAAGGACAGAGCCCAGGGTTTGACCATGGGAGCTGCGGTTTGCATTCACCTCCTGATTTTCTGGGCTCTCCTGCCAAGTGTCTGCGAGCTCTTCCAGAGGCAATAAAAGCTGGGCCTGCTCTGCAGAACCACTTCAGGGCCCGAGGAGCTCTGCTCTCAATTCCAGATTCATCCCCAGCGAGAAGGAATTGTCTCAGCTTTTGCTGGGTTTCCTCTTTCTCCGATCCACCGAGCCCTGCTCCGCCTCCAGCAGCAGATCCAGCTCCCTCCCAGAGTCCCAGAATTATGAGCAGACAGAATTTTATCTTCTGAATACAACAAAAAAACCCAAAAACACCTAACAAAAATTCCCAGATATTTTGCTATTTTTTTTTGCTTTTAAATTTGTTTTTTTAAACAACACCAACAACAAAAAACCCCCCAATTTTTAAAAAAAAAAAAATTAAATTTTTTGTTTTTAAATTTAAGATTTAATTGCAGAGAAGGAAAGCTAATAGACTAAAGATGCTCCACAAATTAATCCAGTTTTTTATTATGTTTTATCCAGTATATTATTAAGTTTTATAGGGAAATTGATTGAATCAATAAAAAAACCCCACAAAACAACTTCTTGATTTTCTACTGGATCCTCTGGAAATTTTTGATCCCTTTTATTGGAAGGTTTCTCAAACAAATAACCATTAAGGGGAATAAAATGCACAAGGTAAGGTGCCGGGTGAGTTTTCCTTTAGTTTCTCAGGAAATGGGATATTTTTCCTCAAGAATGATGGAAAGTGAAGCAAGAGGATTTAACCTGGCTGGGTTTTCCTCTCCTGGAGCTGTTTCCCACTCAGGGTCCCAGCTGAGCTCTGCCCTGCCCTCCCACCACCTCAACTCCACCACCAGGAGAACAAAAATCACTTTTCCTTCTCCTGATGGGGTTGGCAGGTGTCACAAACCTTCTGCAGCCCTCCCATCTCCCTCAAAACCTGGGGGAACTTGGAAGAGACGGGGATAAACCATGAGCTGAGAGGACCTGAGAGGTTCCTGGGAGGTCGTGAGCGCTCCTGGGGCCCTCCGGAGCTTCCAGCAGTCACAGCTGGGCTCATCCCAATCCCCCATGGACTCCTGACCTCAAGGACACCTGAGCCAGGTGAGTGGGAGGACATCCAGATGATCCATGGGTCACAACAGGGCTCATCCCAATCCCCCATGGACTCCTGACCTCAAGGACACCTGAGCCAGGTGAGTGGGAGGACGTCCAGATAATCCATGGGTCACTGCTGGGCTCATCCCACTTTTCCCTGCTCTTCCATGGATTCCTGACCTCAAAGACACCTGAGCCAGGTGAGTGGGAGGACATCCAGATGATCCATGGGTCACTGCTGGGCTCATCCCAATCCCCCATGGATTCCTGATCTCGAGAACACCCGAGCCAGGTGAGTGGGAGGGCCTGGGGTCCTCCAGAGGGTCCATGGGTCACAACTGGGCTCATCCCAATCTCCCATGGACTCCTGACCTCAAGGACACCCGAGCCAGGTGGTCTGGCGTCCTCCAGAGGGTCCAGTGGTCACAGCTGGGTTCATCCCTCTTTTCCCTGCTCCTCCATGGATTCCTGACCTCAAAGACACCTGAGCCAGGTGAGTGGGAGGACGTCCAGATAATCCATGGGTCACTGCTGTGCTCATCCCAATCCCCCATGGATTCCTGACCCCAAGGACACCCGAGCCAGGTGAGTGGGAGGGCCCTGAGCACCTGCAGCAGCCCAGAGCTGATAAATGAAATTGGGTATTGAAGGAAAGAATGGGGAAACACCATAAATTCCATGAGAATTAAAAATTAAGAAGGAAGGTTGTACATTAGAGGGGAATCCTCGGCATCAGGCACTCCGGGAAGTCAGTACCCCTCAAGTAGCTCAGCCAGTGGGGAAAGAGAGAGGGAAATTGGGATAAAAAGGAGGCTGAGACCTCCAAAAATTGGAGAGACCCCAGGGGAATGCACCATGGCCTCTCCCTTTATTGGAATAAATTCCAGGACTCCTCTGTCTCCTTTATGGACATGAACCTCTGGTGTTTTGGATTAATTTTCCCAAAGGGACACCTGGAAAAGCGCAGGGAGGGAGCTGAGGCACGGCAGGACACGAAGGGATGGCTGGGAATCACCGATCCAACACCACTTTTATCATTTCCCACAACTCCAGGGTGTTTTTTCATGGATGTAACAGCGAGCGGAAGCAGAGGAAGCTCTGAGATGATCACGATAACATTAATTAAAGTAACTCCAGCCCAGCTCCTGCTCCTTTCACCACCTTTAACACCACCTGAGCTGCCCTGATTTATTGAGGGAGCATTTTTACCCCCAAGACCCTTGATTTGCTCTCAATTCCTGGGTTTTTTTCCCAAAATTCTGCCATGTCTGGGTCCCCCAAAATAGGACCCCAATCAATGAATTATTCCAGCCTCATTCCACATCAGGAATATGGAGACAGGGCTGGAAGAAACCTCTCCCAAATCCCTGGAAAACACCTCTAAAAGCACAAATCCAGCATCCCAAGGAACATCCCCAAACCCTCCTTGGTTTTATCCAACTGCACTTGGAATTTAATCAGATTTCCCCCCCCCACATTCCTGCCTCAAAACCAAAATATATCAAGAAATTCGTCAGAACAGAATTATTTCTCCTTCTCTTATTCCAGTTGAGCTGAACTTCGCAGCTCAGCAGAGCTGGGGATGAATAAATAAAAGAGGAGGAAGCTCCATTTCCGTGGTGTCACTGGAAACCAATC
The DNA here is from genome assembly GCF_971803275.1 of Cyanistes caeruleus. Classification (NCBI taxonomy): domain Eukaryota; kingdom Metazoa; phylum Chordata; class Aves; order Passeriformes; family Paridae; genus Cyanistes; species Cyanistes caeruleus. The sequence goes on along the minus strand of NC_141726.1, from coordinate 983,074 downwards.
AAACCCAAATCCTCCAGGCCGGCTCCTGCTCCTTTCAACACCTTTAACACCGCCTGAGCCGCCCTGATTCATTGAGGGAGAATTTTTCTCCTTGGTTTGCTCTCAGTTCCCGTTTTTTTTTTCCAGAGGAAAACACCAGGATGGGTGGCAGGAGGCTGAGGAAGGCAGCGCTGCTCAGCAGCCACCCACATGCTCTCCTAATTCATCAGCGCACAAAGCCAGCTCTTTGTCTCGCTCCTGCCATTCATTCCCGGTGAGATATCGCTCCCAGGAATCACAGCCTGCCCGACCGGGGAGGGAGGATAACAAAATAAAAAAAAGAGACAAAACCCATCACACTTAGCGCCATTGTCACAGACAGCTCCTTTTTTAAAAAAAAAAATCAATGTATAGATGGCAAAAATCCGTCCTGAACACCCTCTCTGGGCAGCTCAGGGTTAATTTTAGCCACAAACAGGGAAAATAAAAATCCCAATTCCCTAGGAACGATGTGGAAGGGATACCCACAGCTCGAGGTTGTTTTAACCTCTGGATCTGCAAATACTTGGTTTTATTTATTTTATTTTAATTTCTTTGCCCGGTTTAATTCCCCGCAGCCCTGAAGGGGTTAATCCCGAGCCATTGTTTTAATTGGCTCAACAATTGGACTCCCGCCACTTCCTCCGGGAGATTATTCCAGGATCTAATGGAAAACCGTGCCAGAAAGTATTTTCCTGCGAGCCCGTGCCAGAGGAAACACTCTGGGAATAGATAAAGGCCCGAGCTCCAGCGGGATCAAATATTGCAATTATTGCCCTGCCTGGCAACTTCCCAACCTGCAGCATCCCGGGAATCGCGAGGGTTGGGAAAATTCCCTAAAAACCCTGCAGACTGGACAAGTGAAAGGGAATAAAAGGGAAATATCAATCGGCGCCCAATTGTCTGTGGTGTCGTATCGCCCAGCAAATGCGAAATCCCCGGTGGCGATCGCTTCTGTATTCACTTCTTGGGAATTCTTGGGGAATTCTTGGGAATTTTTGTGAATTTTTGTAAATTTTTTTGGAATTTTTGTGAAATTTTTGTGACTTTTTTGTGGTTTTTCGAGCATTTTTTGTGAATTTTTTGAGCTTTTTTGTGATTTTTTTTGTGAATTTTTGGGGAATTTTGGAGGAATTTCTTGGGAATTTTTTGGGAATTTTTGTGAATTTTTTATGAATTTTTTGAGCATTTTTTGTGAATTTTTTGAGCTTTTTTGTGAATTTTTTGTGATTTTTTTGTAATTTTTATGTGAATTTTTGGGGAATTTTTGGGGAATTTTTGTGAATTTTTTTGAATTTTTGTGAAATTTTTTTGTGAATTTTTTGAGCATTTTTTGAGAATTTTTTGTGAACTTTTTGGGAATTTTGGGGAATTTTTTTGTGAATTTTTGGGAATTTTTTTGTGAATTTTTGTGATTTTTTTTAGCATTTTTTCCTCTATATTTTTAATTTTAAAAAGATGCCTGAGCAGCTGAGATAAATCTCCTGCCTCTTTCTAAAAATTAACAGCAGAGTCAGCCCAAATCCATGCCTGGCCGGGAGGAAAAAATCTCATTCTGTGTTTGTTTTGGACAATTTGTGTTGGTTTTGGACAACGAAACTAACAAAAAACTCTAAAAAAAAATGAAATAATTAATAAAATGAAATAAAAAAATAATGAATGAATAGATAATTAAATAAACAGAGACTGAAATACCTCTGCACGATCTGAAGGGGATGAAGCTCCCTCTGCTCGAGCACGTGCTGGTCCCTCACAGCTCCTGTGCTGAGCAAATTCCTCAGAGAAATCAAATTTTTTGGCTTAAAATTCCCTTGAGCTTTGCTTTAGCCCCTGGGTGTGGAGGGGGGATGCTCTGAGGAGTGAAAATTCCTTTTTTTGAGATGTCATTATTGATATTTGGGATTTTATTTTTAAATTTCAATTTAAATTTAATTCTCTGCTGGTTGATATCGCTGCCAGCTGGGCTGGGAACATGCAGATAAATAATCTGTAAATATAATTTTGGTTTGTCACCTGGCATTAAATATTAATATTTTTATATATGTGAAGGTAGCTGGGAACTAAACAAGTGGCACAAGTGACATCACGCAGCAGCAAGACCCAAAATGTGCTGGAACCCACAGAAAAATGGGGAATTTCTGTCCCTGTGCACATGGCTGGTTTATATTTATTGTGTTTGTTTATTCTATTTATTGCTATTTGTTGCATTGATTGCATTTATTGTGATAATTGTATTTATTGCTGTTTGTTTTATTGATTGTATTTGTTGTGATAATTGTATTTATTGATATTTTTTGCATTGATTGTATTTATTGTGATAATTGTATTTATTACTATTTTTTGTATTGATTGTATTTATTGCTATTTGTTGTATTGATTGTATTCAGTGTCTTAATTGTATTTATTACTATTTATTGCTACTTATTGTATTTATTGTGATAATTGTATTTACTGTGTTTATTCTATTTATTGCTATTTATTGCTATGTATTGCTATTTAATGTATTTATTCTGTGTTGTGCTTTTTGTCTTTATTGTATTTACTGCTCTTTAATGTATTTATTCTATGTCTTCTATGTGTTTATTGTATTTATTGCTATTTATCTATTGTATTTATTGCTATTTAATGTATTTATTCTATGTGTTTATCGTGTTTATTGTATTTATTGCTATTTATCTATTTATTTATTGCTATTTAATGCATTTATTCTATATGTTCTATGTGTTTATTGCATTTATTGCTATTTATTGCTATTTACTGTATTTATTCTATGTGTTTATTGTGCTTATTGTGCTTATTGTATTTATTGCTATTTATCTATTGTATTTGTTGCTATTTACTGTATTTATTCTATGTATTCTATGTGTTTATTGTATTTATTGCTATTTATCTATTTCTTGCTATTTACTGTATTTATTCTATGTGTTCTAGGTGTTTATTGTATTTATTGCTATTTATCTATTGTATTTATTGCTATTTACTGTATTTATTCTATGTATTCTATGTGCTTATTGTATTTATTGCTATTTATCTATTGTATTTATTGCTATTTACTGTATTTATTCTATGTGTTCTAGGTGTTTATTGTATTTATTGCTATTTATCTATTGCATTTATTGCTATTTACTGTATTTATTCTATGTGTTCTAGGTGTTTATTGTATTTATTGCTATTTATCTATTGCATTTATTGCTATTTACTGTATTTATTCTATGTGTTCTAGGTGTTTATTGTATTTATTGCTATTTATCTATTGCATTTATTGCTATTTACTGTATTTATTCTATGTGTTCTAGGTGTTTATTGTATTTATTGCTATTTATTATTGCATTTATTGCTATTACCTGGAAATCAGGAGCTTTAGAGTGGGGACACTGACAAAAAAACTCAGAAAAGGAACCAAAAATGCCAAGTTTGGGATTTCTAGAGGGAAAACTCTCTGGGAAAATGAGGAATTCTGAGGTGATTTTTGATCCCTGTCCTGGCAGATTTGGCATCTCTCCCATCCAGGTTTTTTGGGAAAGTTCTGGAATTCTCTCGCAGTCCCCTCTCAGCTCCCGCAGGGCCCAATCCCAGTTTTGGGGGGAGAATTCCACAGGTTTTTGTTGGTGCTGGAATCCCAGCGCTCCCTCCCAGCGCCCTCGGCTGCTTCTTGCTGCTTAATTATCGCTCCGTCTCCCACTAATTATTGCTCTGCCCTTGATTAACTTCTCTCCAGGCTGAATTTTCGCTCAAACACTTCCTCTCCTGAGCTGAGCCAAGGCGCCTCCTCTTTCCTCCCGACCTCGAGGAGCCCCGGAAAGCCAAATAAAACCAAACCCTGGTGAAATTCAGAAATTCTGCGGGGTTTTCCCTGCATATCTCGTGATTCTGCGCACATTTATTACAACCTGAGGTGTTTTATGTCTGTTCCCGGCTCGGGTGATCCACGAAACAACAGCAGAACAAACCAAGTGAGGGTTGGGGTTTGTTTTTTCACAGCCCTGAAATTCAGTTTTTTTTATGGGGAGTTGTTTCCTGCTAATGCTCCAAAAGAGGGATTTTGTGCTTCTGCCCCAATGCCAGATGTAGAATGAATAATTTTATTTAGTGCTATAAACTGAACGTGGGTTGACGGCTGGACTTGGGGAGATTAAAAGTCTTTTCCAACCTCGGTTATTTGTGATTCTACCATCCCCAAAAAAGTCTTCAGCAAACTCAGAGAACTTCAGCAAACTCAAACCCCAAAATAAAAGGTGAATAAAAGAGGTGAAGGGCTCAGAAAAACCGAGGGAAACCCCAAAATAAAAGTTCTGGGAGTGCTCCATCACCACCCCTGGGTGACACCCACAAACACCGGGGATAAAAACACCCGGATCAATCTCAGGACAGCCGGGAATTTTCTGTGGGAATTCTGGGTTTGCTCAGCCAGAGCCATTCCCTGCCTGCCACGGGATGAATTCTCTTGGAAACGCCTCCTTATTTCATGGGAATGTCTCGTGACAGCGCTCGGCACCTGCTTTAGGGCAGGTTTTTTGGGGAAAAAGCCAAATCTCTCCTCTTTTTGCACCCCACAGAGCTCCAGCTCCTCCCAGCTGCAGCACTGGGACAGGGAAAGGATCCCAAAATCCACTGGGAAGGACACAGGACACAGCCCACGACTGCTGTGCCCCCCTCGGGAGGGATGGTGCAGCAGCATCCCCTAAAAAATCCCTTTTTTTAGCTCTCCCTGCAATGGGAATCTCATTTGCAGCCAGGCAGCTCAAGTGATATTGCAGAACGTTTTACGGAATGTTTCGCGGAATGCTTCACAGAATTTGCTTTTTTACGGAATTTTGGAAGGGTCCCACACGGATCGTCAGCTCTCAAAGATGAAAGCCCCAATTCTGGCATTTCCAACACCATTGCTGTGCCCAGCTGAGCTCATCCCAGGCCTCTCCAGCAGGAAAATCCCATCCCATCCCATCCCATCCCATCCCATCCCATCCCAGACTTCTCCAGCAGGAAAATCCCATCCCGTGTGTCTCCAGCAGGAAAATCCCATCCCAGGTGTCTCCAGCAGGAAAATCCCATCCCATCCCACCCCACCCCATCCCATCCCATCCTAGGCCTCTCCAGCAGGAAAATCCCATCCCATCCCATGTGTCTCCAGCAGGAAAATCCCATCCCATCCCAGACTTCTCCAGCAGGAAAATCCCATCCCAGGCATCTCCAGATGGAAAAATCCCATCCCATGCAGAGGGTGAATCAGCTACAGCACATCAGGACCCTCAGCTGGCAGCTTTCTGCTTCCCTCAAAAACCCAAACCCATTAAAAACCCCCAAACCCACCAAAAAAAGCCTCAAATCCACCGAAAAAACCCAAATCCACCAAAAAAACCAAATCCATCCAAAAAAAAACCAGCACCAAAAACTGCCTGAGAGCCGGGATACGACTGCCACCTTCCTCACGGGGACAGGAGATGGAAATTCAGTGATTCCACGTCAGTTTTGGGGCCATTTCAGGTCTTTTTGCTCTCCAGAATAGAAATGGAAGCGACTTCTCAAGGATCTCCTGGAAATTGGTGAGAAAATCCCCGCCCTGCTCACCCTGAGCGAGCCAAACCAAGGCTGCCCTGGTCACCTGAGCCAGGACACGGCTCAGGATGGGCACGGAGCAGGAGGAGATTTTCACACCATTTTTGCACATTTTTCACACCATTTTTACACAATTTTCACACTATTTTTACACTATTTTTACACTATTTTCACGTGATTTTTACACAATTTTCACACCACTTTTACACCATTTTTACACCATTTTTACACAATTTTCACACCATTTACACACCATTTTCACACTACTTTTACACTATTTTTACACTATTTTCACATGATTTTTACAAGATTTTCACACCATTTTTACACCATTTTTACACAATTTTCACACCATTTTCATGTGATTTTCACGTGATTTTTACACAATTTTTGCACAATTTTCACATGATTTTCACACCATTTTCACACTATCTTCACACTATCCTCACACCATTTTCACACCATCTTCACATGATTTTTATGCAATTTTTTGCACCATTTCCACACCATTTTCACACACCTTTCACACAATTTTTGCACCATTTTCTCACACCTTTCACACAATTTTTGCACCATTTTCTCACACCTTTCACACAACTTTTACACAATTTTTGCACCATTTTCACACAATTTTCACTCAATTGTCACACACTTTTCACACCATTTTTTACACTATTTTTACACGATTTTTACGCGATTTTCACCCAATTTTCACCCGATTTTCACCCAATTCTGGGAGAGCAGAGGAAGCCAGCCCTGATATAATTAGAAATTCTTGACGCCCCCATGGGCTCGGCCCACGCCTCTCATCATGAGTGGGCGCTCGGCTAAATTTACCTCCTGTGGAAGGGTTTGATTTGAACTCGGCACAGAAAACCCCACCAGGATGTGGTGAGGGAGAGGGGAAGTTCACAGCTGACATCATTTGGAGGCACAGCTGAAACTCAGATGATTTTGGGGTTTTTTGTTGGTTTTTAGTTTTCCTGTGTGTGAGATACTCGTTTGAATGAAAGAAAAGAAAAGAAAAGAAAAGAAAAGAAAAGAAAAGAAAAGAAAAGAAAAGAAAAGAAAAGAAAAGAAAAGAAAAGAAAAGAAAAGAAAAGAAAAGAAAAGAAAAGAAAAGAAAAGAAAAGAAAAGAAAAGAAAAGAAAAGAAATTAAAAAAAAGAATAAAATAAATAAAATTAAAGAGTAAAAAATAAAAAATAAAAATCATTTAAAAATAAAAATAATTAAAAATAATTAAAAAATAAAAATAATTAAAAATAAAAAAATAAAATTTTAAAAAAAAATAAAATAAAATAAAATAAAATAAAATAAAATAAAATAAAATAAAATAAAATAAAATAAAATAAAATAAAATAAAATAAAGAAGAAGAGAGCAGCATTCTTCCGAAAGAAAAAGCACAGTGGCATCTCTGGGAGCCGCTGCAGGAGAGATCATCAGACAACAACCTTGGCCTAACTTTTACTGTTTCTGAATTTATCATTCCATGATTTTCCCATCCCGGTTTTCTGTCCCTGTATGGCCACAGAAAGAACAATTCCACTTGGAAAACCTGTGGCCAACCCTCAGCCAGCAAGAGGAAATCCTGCAGCCCCAGACACACAAAATTCAGAAGCCCTGGAGCTCGCAGGGTCTTGGCTTTGTTCATAATTTGATTAAAATCAACGGGATCAGCAGAATTTGTTCATTTTTGTGTTCCTGTTTGATCTCTCTCGCGGATCTCCCGGGACTCTGGGAAAGGCAATGGCAGATCTCGGCCTTTCCAGCCCTGTTCCTGCAAGGCCAGGGAGACAATTCTGGAAAAGCATCCCTTGAGCTCAGTTCCACCCCAAAATCTCAGCACTGGCAGCTGGAGCTGCCCCTTGGAGCTGGTTCTCAGCTTCCCCCAGGATCCTCCATCCCAGACCACGAATTCCCGGCTCCTTTTCCCACCGTGACACTCCGAGGCCTTCCCCACATCCACGCCCCGCAAAGTGTCCCCAGCTGCTCCCCAGCTTTTGTCCTGGAGCAAATTCCATCTGGAAATCCAATCCTGTGCTTCCAGCAGCTCCCCTTCCACCTCCTCGCTGCTCAGGGCATCCAACTCAGCTCTGCTTTCCACCCCCAACCCCAGCTGGCACTGCTGGATTTGCTGTTCCAAGGTCAAATCCCTGTCTTCAGGCATGGATGTGAGGAAATCATCCACCAAAAAAATCCCTGGATTTATAGCTCCTCCCTCTTGGTGAAATCTGTGAATTCCAGAGCTGGAGTTGAGGCCATGACTTAAAAACCAGAGGGAAAAGAGAAAGCACAGATGTGGTGCCCTGCCAGTTATTTGGAAATAAAATCTCTTTCTCAATATATTTTTGTCATGGGCAGGTTCAAAAACTCAGCTTTATCTCAGGATTAAGATTTAAGGAAATTAATTAAGGAATTCTCAGTTGCCACCACACTCTGGAGGGATTTGGAGGCAGAACTTAGGGACAAAACCACCAAATTCACAGTGGGAACCTCTGGAAAGTCTCTGAAACTCTGCAAATCCTCTTCCCACCTTTCCTCATGAACAAAACAATTTTTCTGTCCTTCCATGAGGTACCCGAGGCCTTTGGGAAGTGCTTGTGCTGTATTTTCCCCCTCTTTGCAAGGGAAGACAGAATATTCCCTGCTCCTGACCTGGTTTGGGAGGAGAAGTTGCACAAGGATAAAGAATCCAAGGCCAGGATTTTAAGGCCAAATCAGCAGCACTCGAGGGTTTCAGATTCACCTGGAAGGCACCAACCCCTCTGCATTAATTACCAGCACTTCATCAACTTCACCCCGAGCTACCTGGAAATCCAAGGGCTGGAGGTGCAGGAATGGAGATAAATCCCGGCACCATCCCAAAATCCTGGGCTGGCAGCGCTGCTGGGCCGGGATGCAGTGGTTGGAATTTTTGGCTCCCCATAAAAGTCTCCAGACTCGGGGCTTTCCAGCCAGCAAAAAGCTCCAGGGCTGTGTCATCCCAAAAAAAAAAAACCAGGATACAGGTGGAGAGGAAGATTTGCAGGGCTTCCATTTGGGAGATAAGCATCAGGCCGTGCCTCATCCAGCCTTTTTCCCTTTTTCTCACAGTGCTGAATTAGAGTCACGGCTCCCAGAAGGAGCAGACTGGGAAGGCTTGGAGCACTCTGCCTTCTAAATAAATACCAGGGTGTTTTATTTAATCTTATTTATTCTGATTTTATTTATTTAATTTTTATTTGTATTTATTTATGTATTAATATCATAAAGTAAAATATAAAAATAAAATATAAAAAATATAATATAATATAATATAATATAATATAATATAATATAATATAATATAATATAATATAATATAATATAATATAATATAATATAATATAATATAATATAATATAATATATTATAATATAATATAATATAATATAATATAATATAATACGATGTAATACAATGTAGTACAATGTAATACGATGTAATACAATGTAGTACAATGTAATACAATGTAATACAATGTAATACAATGTAATATAATAATTTAAAGTAATAATATAATTATTTCATTGTATTTATATTCATATTTATTTCTATTATAATTTATATTAATATATGTTTATAATAGATATATAAATAAAATAGAAATAGAATTGAATAGACGTAGATGTGAATATATATTTATAATTATTCATTTTATTTATTTAACTAAATATAAAAAAGATAAATTATTTTAATTTTTTATTATTTATTTTTCTTTAATTTTTATTTATTTTATCTTATATAATTTTTATTTATTTTTATTTATGCTGAATGCAGGGTAACGGGAGTGGGATGTCAGTGGGATGGGGAATTCACCACCCAGCACAAAGAATGGAGAAAATCCCACCACAGGCACATCCCCACAGCCTCTGGGTGCTGCCCTTGTGAAATCCAAGGATTTTTTAAGATCCAAAACTCAGGAAATCAGAAAATTTCACCAAAAGCTGGAGCTTCTCAACCCTAAAATTGATTTGTACTTGGAATTCAAAGCAGCCTCTGACACCCCCACCCACACCAAATATCAAAATATTTCATTATTAGCACTAAATATCAAAATATCTCATTATTAAATTATTTCATTCCTTTCCTGAAGAAGCTGGGCTTTGGAATTTGGGACAACACTGAAGCTCTGGAGGAGCTGCAGGGCTCAGGGGCCTGCTGGGATCATTCCAGCCCTGGAAAATTCCTGGGAATTCTTTTGGGGGCTGCCGAGATCTCTCAGCCAGGGTTCTTCTCTCATCCAACCTGCCCAAGCAATTCCAACCCCCCCGGATCTGTTCCCTGATTAGTGCCAAGCAGATAAGAGCTAATTCCAATCAAGGAATTAGGATGGGATCCAAAATAGTCCCTCATTACCTAAAGTGCATTGTGGGAGGGGTTTAGGGCGAAAGTCAAGGAAAAAATGACAAAATTCCCCTGTTAAACACAAAATTCAGGCCCAGGAATTTCTGGAAAAGTTCTCCATGGAGCCACAGCAGGGCTCCAGGAAGGGCAGCTCGTTCCCACACAGAGTTGTCAGGTGGGAATCTCACCGGAGAACCCGGGGGAAATTGGTTTAAAACAGCAAAAATCAAATATTTATCGGCAGGGTGGGAAGGGAGAGTCCAGATCCTGCTGGAGTGGAGGGAGGGATCAGATTTGTCGGGAAAGAAGCAAAACCAGGATGGGATATCCCTCCCCATCTTCCCATGTGTGACAGCCCCAGGAGCTGATGAGGTTTGGAGAGGATTCTCCCCGGGCAGCAAAGCTTCTCCTGGAGCTGGGAAACAGCAGCTTCTCCAAGGGCTGCTCCCAGGAAAAACGGCATCCCAAGGAGAAAAATCGGGATTGGGCGGTTCTCATGGAAATATCCCAACCTGCAGCACCCCCCGTTGACCTCATCCCTGCTTTGACTCCTACCAAAACAACAGCAGAGTGGCAAAAATGGTGCAACGAAGAGTGAAAAACAGTAATTCTTTCCCTAAGGACAGGAGAGGAGGTGATTTTCCAAGTGAATTCCATGGTGGATCTGGGTCCAAGGGGATCTTTTTTTCCCCTGCCCAGATGGATCTCAGCTCCACGGAGCAGCTGGGGCTGGCAGATGGATGCCAGGGCCATGCCGGGAGCGTGAGACGGGCACAGGAAAACCTCAGGCTCCAAATGCCCGGAGCTGGAGCCCTGCCTGAGGCTCCAGGAGAGCGATTCCTGATGGAATAAACGGAATAAACAACACCAGCAGCACCTGAGTTACACATGGAGTGAGGAACTGTGAAAACAGCGAAACGAATGACCCAAAAAATGGACTTTTCAAAGGATTTTTCACGTGTAAAAGTATTGGATTGCTATTCCAAGATGCTCCTAATTCAAAGTTTCAAGATTTGGAGTCCTCTAGGAAAAAGTAAAAAATTCCCTTGTCCAAGCATCCTGATTTTTCCCCAAAATTCTGCCATGTCTGGGTCCCCCAAAATGAATTATCAATGAATTATCCATGAATTATTCCAGCCTCATTCCACATCAGGAATATGGAGACAGGGCTGGAAGAAACCTCTCCCAAATCCCTGGAAAACACCTCTAAAAGCACAAATCCAGCATCCCAAGGAACATCCCAAAACCCTCCTGGTTTTTATCCAACTGCACTTGGAATTTAATCAGATTTCCCCCCACATTCCTGCCTCCGAACCAAAATAAACCCAGAAACTCATCGGAACAGAATTATTTCTCCTTCTCTTATTCCAGTTGAGCTGAACTTCACAGCTCAACAGAGCTGGGGATGAATAAATAAAAGAGGAGGAAGCTCCATTTCCGTGGTGTCACTGGAAACCAATCAAACCCAAATCCTCCAGGCCAGATCCAAAGAAAACTTTGGATTTTGAGCCATCCCAAAATTCTCCAAACAAACTGAAAATGTTTGGGATTAAATGGAGACGCCTCTTGGCCTGATGGTTAAAAAAAATCTTATTTTTTGAGTCTTTTCCTGCAAAAGTTTTCCTTTCCCAGCGTCTCCGACCAGGAATTCCCAGCTCCTGGGGTAGAGGGAAGCTCGAGGAGCAGCCAAGGGCTGGAATTTCCTGTATCTCCATCCTCAGGAGAGCACAAATCTCCTCCAGGGATCACCCAAGATTCCCAGCAGCATCCCAGAGCTGCAAGGAGAGAGAATTCCAGGCTTGGAATTGCTCCCAGACGTCCCGAGCCGCCAGACTGGGAGGCACTGGGAAGCTGCTGGGAGCGATGGGAGCGTGGGGTGAGGAGGGGAGGGTTGTGCCTCCAGGAATTCCTTATCCCACTGATTTTGCGTTTTGATTTTCCTCACGGCTCTGAGCGAACGCCGGGATTCAGAATTCCCGCTAAAATCAACCGGGATTGATTATAAATCAAGATAATTTACTGATTTATAAATCGATATGATTTATTGAATTCATTTACTCGGTCCTGGTGAGGAAGGTGACAGGAGGGTGAGGAAGGGGACGTTAAATCAGGCACAGGGAGGGAGCACAGGACACCTCCTGCTGCCCTTTCCGCTTGGATTTCATTCACGGATCGGGAATAAACGGCACCGCCTCTCCAAACTCCGAGTCAAACATCAGGAGCCTCTGGGAGCGCAACCAAATGATAAAATCCAGCATTGCAGGCCGGCTGAAGGCTTTGTTTTCCCTTTAAATTCCTGTTTGGACTCTCCATAGGGAAACAGGAACTTTTATTGGGCTGCTGTGGCACAATTCCAGCCGTATTCCAGAAGCTTCTGAAACACTGTGGGAATTGTGGGTTGGATGGGGCTGGGAGAAACCTGGCCTGGGGGAAATGTCCCAGGGATAACGCAGGGATGGGCTTTGAGGTCCGTCCCAACCCCAAACCACCCCGGGATTGTGGGAATTGTGCCCCGAGGAGGCACTGAGTGTGACGGAGGCTCGGCATGGAGAACATTCCCTCACCTTCTCCACATTCCAACCCCGAATTCCAGCAGGAGCAGAACCGTTTGGGACTTTAATTCATTCCCGTCCCTCTGGATGAGCAGAGAGGTGCTGGGGCCGCTCCCCTGGCCCTGCACACCCCGCCTGGGGAGGAAGGGGAGCCGATCCTCCCGCAGAGCTCCTTGGAATGGGAATTTTTCCCTACGGAGCTGCCGAGCGCGCCGGGGGCACCGCGGGAGGTTTCTATTCCCAGCCAGAAAACAGCAATTAAACCCTGACCCCACAGCCTCAATTACAGCCAGGCTGTTTACAACCACTCAAGCCACAATTTACCAAGCCTCAAACCCCTTCCAAAATATCCCCTTTTCCCGGGAAAATAACCCAGGCACGTTCCGTTGCTATCCCGGGTCGGTTATTAGAGGCCTTGCTCGATATTTGGGCTGGGCCCCGTCGCCTGACCTGTTCTGGTTTAATTCTCCCTTTCCCTGGGTATTTTTGGGATGTTTGGGGGATTTTTTTTGCAGCACTGCCAGCCTGGCTGGGCGCGGATCGCGGTGAGGAACCTCCCAGGACAACCCAAAGTACAGGGGGGAAAACGATCTGGGAATAAAAGGAATTCTCCAGCACCACCAGCCTGGGTAAATCCATTTATTTTGGTGGCTTGAAGTCAAATTCTGCCCCTCCTGTGAGAACCCAGAGCAGCTGCTGGGAGGACTTTTAGCCCAAATTTACTTTTTTCCCCCCAAAATTCAGCCAGAAAAATCAGGGCAGCCACGGGGAGTTCTGCCCCCTCAAAGTCGCTCACAGGCCCCAAAATGTGTTTAAAAGCTGCATTTTTGTAAAAGTCAAGTGCACAAACACCTAGTCACGATTCCCAGCCATCCGCTGGGATGGAACTGGGATTTGCAGGAGGATTTGGTGATGCTGGAGGTTTTTTCCAACATTAATAATTCCATGGGGTTTTTTTTCCATCCTTAATTATTCCTCTGTTTCACCCTGACAAACCCAGAGCCCTGCGGAGAGCGGGGAACTTCAAACACTTCTGGATTTTCCCATTTTTTTAAAAAACTCAGGGAGATTAACAGGAATGAGCAGGGATTTGGGATTGAACACATTTCCCAACACTGACTCGAAATAAAGCAAATTAACATCTCTGGGCTGCACAATTTTCACCCAAATTTCCTGATTTTGCCAGGACCTGAAATGCATCGTTCCTGCTAAAAAACATCCCAAATTAATCCCATTTGGCTGCAAAGCTTCCATTAAACCCCAGAATTCCCCCTCTGTGGAAGGCAGGGAGCCAGAGGGATCCACAGGAAATTTCCAGGTGAAATTCCCATGGAAAACAAGGAGCAGGTGAGGGTGGAAGTGCCCAGGAGGGAGAGGGTGGAGTGGGACAGGTGGGACAAATCCAAGGATTGGGAAATTGTGGGTTTTTTTCCCTGAAATAACCTCTTTTTTTCCCCAAAAAAATGCTTTCCATGCATTGCCTCCCCACCATCCTGGATCTCTGCTCCTTCCTCACAGAAGTTTATCCAGGTATTTATAATTTTTTTTTTTTTTAATAAGAAATCTCTCTTTGCTGCAGAGTTGGGGGGAGCATCTCACCTGTGCTCACCTGTCCATGGAATTACACGGGAATTAAAATCCCCTCATCCCTGATTTCTATTCCTTAATTAGGAATGTTGATGTTTTATCCAGATATTTATAATTTTTTAAAAGAAATCTCTCTTTGCTGCAGAACTGGGATGGAGCATCTGATCTGCACTCACCATCCTTGGAGTCACACCAAATTCCCTCATCCTGGAGCTGCACAGAATTCCCTCCCTGGATCTGCTCCTTCCCCACAGGAATTTAAATTCCCCCACAATTTGTGCCCCACTTGGAAACCAGCAGGCCATCGGCACAATTCCCGTGATTCCCTCAATTAAAGGAATTAAATTCTCGACATTCCCGGGCAAAACTCGGGAACCAAACAGCTTTTAGGGATGCTTGGGAGAGGGTTTGGGGTGATTTGCACGGGGCAGGGGGAGGGATTTTATCTCCCTCCTATCCCTGTGTCCTATCAGACACCTCAGAAATTCCAGAGACATTTGAGTGATGATTCCAGAGGGTGTAAAAAAGATGGATTAGGGGAAAATCCAGCGGTTTCTAAATAAATTCCTGCTGCCAGGGGCTGTTCCTACACCCCCTCCACGCTCACACACAAACGCATTCACCCAACTCCCGGGACAAAGCCTCAATGCCAGGGAAAAAGAAAAGCTCCTTTTATTCCCGGAATTCCCATCAATGGCTACTTTATCTGGAAATCGAGGCACATGCTTCCCAAACTTCCAGGGGGAGAGGGAGGAAAAAAATCTTCCTCTTGTGCCATTAACGCTTTTCTGGCCGGGGCGGGGAGCGGGTCCTGCTGGAGCGGAGGGAAAAGGTGGGAAAAAAGAAGGAAAAGGTGGGAAAAAGGAAGGAAAAGGTGGGAAAAAAGGGAGGGAAGGCTCCACCCTGAGCTGGTTGGGAAGGAGCCCCTCTGGAGCCAGGCTGGGAGAGCTGGGGGTGCTCACCTGGAGAGGAGAAGCTCCAGGGAGAGCTCAAAAAGGGCCTGGCCAGTCCTAAAGGGACCTTTGGTTTTGCCTTTGGGGCTTTAAATTTCCTGCCCAAGATCCCACCCCAATCTCCCCTTTTCCAATCTCAAGCCATTCCCTGGGTCCTGTCCCTGCAGGCCTTGTCCCCAGTCCCTCTCCAGCTCTCCTGGAGCCCCTGCAGGCCCTGGAGGGGGCTCTGAGCTCTCCCTGGAGCTTCTCCTCTCCAGCTGAGCACCCCCAGCTCTCCCAGCTCCAGGAACATGGAATAGTTTGGGTTGGGAAAAGCTCCAAAGACCACTCAATCCCACCCAGAGTCACCTTCCGCTATCCCAGCCCCATCCAGCCTGGCCAGGGATGATGGAAACAACCCAGGGTACAAAAATTAAGATTTGGGAGAAGATGCAGCGACCCCAGTTCCTGAGGCAGAGTTTTCTCCCTTCAGGACTGAAGCTCTGGTCAATGTTTGGGTTTGGCCGAGGGTTTTTTTCAGTGTTGCAACACCGAGCTGGGTTTCCAGTAAGTGAGGAAATCACTGAGTCACGGCCTGGGCAGGAGCAGCAAAACCCGAGCCCAGTGGCCACTCGAGTGCTGGGTCTGGTCCAGGTAGGCTGAGCTCAGCAGCACCCATGGAACCCTCTGGGCTTGGTTTAAGCAGGGCTGGGTGTCCCAGAGGCACCCAGAGGAAAATCTCCACCCAAATTCTTCCTCCCGCCACTGGGAATGATGCTGGGTGTAGGACAAGGAGCTCTGAGCTGGATCAAACCCCAGTGCTGGGGTCTAAACCTGGTTTTAAGGGGATTTTCAGGCACTCAGACACAGCAAGGATGCAGGGACACATCAGGCTGGGATCCTGAGCTCCGTGAGTATCCCACTGGTCCCAGAGCTCTCCAGGAAAATCCCAAAGGCTCCAAACGTGGCGTTTGCTGCAGGTTCAGCACAAACCCACAGAATCCCGGGATTTGCCACACCGTGGATCTGTCCCTGCCTCCTTCACGTGTGCCCAGGGCTCTGGGACTGCCTTTCAACCCCCTAAAAGCCAGATTTAGTCACCAGCACTGGGGTTTAACCCATCCCAAAACTCCTTGTCCCGCACCCAGGCATTTCCCAGCTGAAAAATGCAGGTTTCAGCTAAAAGCAAAGTAAAAATTAAGAATAAAAGGAAGTATTGCCTAGGCGGAGTGCAAGTGCTCGCCCTCAACCCCAATAATCCCCTTTAAACTGAGCAGGTTTTGTGCTGGAAAAGGCCAGCTCCAAATGGAAAACCAACAGGAGAAATAAAGCCCCGTTCCTGAAGGAATAATGAGCGCAAATCCAACAACAATCCTCATTAATTAAAGCCAGCGCAGCCTCCCCGGAATGACAGACAGATGGAGAAACAACAACAACGAGGGAAGAACAGCAGGAAAAATTGTCAAACACCCGGTGGAAAAGGAGGAAACGGATCCAGGGTTGGTTTTAAGGCAGGGATGGATCGGGATGAGGGGAGGGAGCCCAGCTCCAGCTCGGGCACCGGGCAGAAAACAAAGAGATTCCGGCTCTCGTTTCCATTTCAATTCACACCCCGAATTAACACAGGGCAATTAATGAGCCCGCTGGTTAATTACAGAGAATGAGGCACAGGTGGGAGAGGAAACAACCTGGAATGTGAAAATCTGGAAAATCAACACTTGGGAAAGGCCAGCAAGGCTGGGGGTGCTCGGAGGGGACACGAAAAGGTGTCCCCGTGTCCCCCCAAAGCCTGGGATACAAACAGGACGGGGTTTTCCTGGAGTTTTTCCCCCTGGAATTGCTCATTCCAGGCACAGAAATCATGGAGCGATGGCTTTTGGCTGGTCCCTCTGGCGTGGGACAACCCCAGCGCCTTCCCCATGGAGCCCCAGGAGGTGACAGCTCATGGTCACTCCTGGGAGCCAGGGCTGTCCTTCCCAGCTCAGGGAACGTTATCCCTCCTCTCCGAGCTGAAAATCTGGGATTGGAGCTTTCCCCAGCCCGCTTTGTCTGTTTGGATCAACTTCAGTAGGAAACAAATCTTCAAACAGCCTTTAAATCTCTCACCCTGCGCCGCGAGGAGGTTCCAGCTGGAGAAGAATTCCAGCTGGAGAAGAATTCCAGCTGGAGAAGAATTCCAGCCGCATCCCGCAGCACGGGACAGCCCTGGCGGGCCGGGAATGGCTGGGACAGCTGGAAAACAGGGAGGGAAAGGATGGAGGGGCAGCTCTCTTGCTGGGAATTCGGGAGAACTGATTTCATCCCACACTGCCCTGGGCCAGATTTAACAGCAGGAGAGGATGAACAGGGAATGGGAAAAGTGAGCAGGAGGTCAGGTCCATGGCCAGGAAAAACTGGAAAATCAGGAGGAACTTGGAGAATGGAGAAGACTTGAGCCAGAGCTGCCAGCTCTGAGCCTGCAGATTTCATTCACCCCTTCCTGCCTTTTATTTTCACCTCTCGCAGCAGCAGAGGGAGCAAACCTGAACCTTTCTGCAGCTGCCAGAGCTTCGGGATTCCAATTTCTGTCACCGGGAGAGGAGGAAATAAATTGGGATAAAAGAAAAAAAGTGAAAGAGAGAAACCAAAACAACCCCAGGGAAACGCAGGGGAAGGAGGGAAGCGTGACAGCCACATCAACAGGCCAGAACACAACAGCCAGCACTTATAAAGCACTAATTATATAAAGCACTAATTAACCCCAGCCTTCCCCAGAATATTCCAACATTTCCCTCCCAACCTGACTGACTCAGCCAAAATTTGAAGGATAATTCTGAGGCACTCAGGAGAGGGAGGAGGAGAAATGTGATCCCCTGGGGTTATTGGGGTATCTGAAGGCTGAATGTCCCCCTGGGAAGGTGATGCTGTCACCGTGGCAGAGGTGAGGTCAGGAAAGGGATATTTTGGGATTTGGGGTGTTTATTTCAGCACTCAGGTCACAGGAATATGAACCCAAACACATCAGGTGAAGCGGGGGGAAGAAATAAAAATACACATTTTATCTGCCAGCAGCTTGAGCTGTGGGAGGGGGGACACAGGAGCAGTTTGGGGGGATTTAGGAGTAAGGAGGAGATTTTTTTTTTACAGTGAGGGTACTCAAAGGCTGGCACGGGATGCCCCAAACCTGGAAATATCCAAGGAAGAGTTTATTTTACTGCAAGGGTGGTCAGATACTGGCCAGAGAAGCTGTGGCTGCTCCATTCCTGGAAAAATTCAAGGCCAGGTTGGACAAAGTGGTTTAGGGGTTTAGGGGAAGGTGTCCCTGCTCATTAAGAGGGTTGGACTTAATGACTTTTAAAAGGTCCCAGCTCATTGTGACTCCCTCCAAGTGACCTCCAGTGCCTGGAGATTTGAAGGGAAAAAAATGGATGAATTCTAAACACATCTTCTCCCTTCCCCTTTTTATTTCTCCATTTCCCTTCCCTTTTCCTCTCCCCTTTTCTTCTTCCTTTTCCTCTCCCCTTTTCCTCTTCCCCTTTTCCTCTTCCTTTTCTTCTTCCTTTTCCTCTCCCCTTTTCTTCTTCCTTTTCCTCTCCCCTTTTCCTCTCCCCTTTTCCTCTCCCCTTTTCCTCTCCCCTTTTCCTCTCCCCTTTTCCTCTCCCCTTTTCCTCTTTCCTTTTCCTCTCCCCTTTTCCTCTCCCCTTTTCCTCTCCCCTTTTCCTCTCCCCTTTTCCTCTTCCTTTTCCTCTCTCCTTTTCCTCTCCCCTTTTCCTCTTCCTTTTCTTCTTCCTTTTCCTCTCCCCTTTTCCTCTCCCCTTTTCCTCTTCCTTTTCTTCTTCCTTTTCCTCTCCCCTTTTCCTTTTCCTCTCCCCTTTTCCTCTCCCCTTTTCCTCTTCCTTTTCCTCTCTCCTTTTCCTCTCCCCTTTTCCTCTCCCCTTTTCCTCTTCCTTTTCCTCTCCCCTTTTCCTCTTCCTTTTCCTCTCCCCTTTTCTTCTTCCTTTTCCTCTCCCCTTTTCCTTTTCCTCTCCCCTTTTCCTCTCCCCTTTTCCTCTCCCCTTTTCCTCTCCCCTTTTCCTCTCCCCTTTTCCTCTTCCTTTTCCTCTCCCCTTTTCCTCTCCCCTTTTCCTCTTCCTTTTCCTCTCCCCTTTTCCTCTCCCCTTTTCCTCTCCCCTTTTCCTCTCCCCTTTTCCTCTCCCCTTTTCCTCTCCCCTTTTCCTTTTCCTCTCCCCTTTTCCTCTCCCCTTTTCCTCTCCCCTTTTCCTCTCCCCTGTGGGTTTTCTTGGCACTTGAGGGGTATAAACAGAGGGACAAACCCAAACCTGATCCTAAACCCCTCCCAGGACCCTTGTCCTTCCTCCTGCTCCTCTCCCCCAGCCCAGCCCGGGGTTGTTTTCTTCTCCTCACGCCGTAATTGAGGGGATGCTGAGGGTTTAAACACAGCAGAGGAATTATAAATTCCGAGATCAGAAGGAAAGGAGGCAGGGAAAAAAGCAGGCTCCGGTTTTTTCCCTCCTCGTGTCAGGTGAGATGAGTCATTTCTGCCACAAGACATCCAAAAGGAGTCTTTTAAGGATGCAGAAAAAAGGGAACACGTGGATGAAAGGCTGTTAAGAGCAGAGGGTTGCAATTAAAAATGTTTCTGTATCACTACCACGGAGCTCTGCTGAAACCACGGGGGATTTTCAGCCTCTCTCACAAATCTAAAATTCTATTTTCGGGATAGAATCGAGCTCCTTAATCGGGAAAACTACCTGGGAAAAGCGGCGCAAAACCGTCGGATCCCCGAGGCAGATGGAGCCACTTTTCCCCCCGATCAATCATTGTCTGCTTTTATCCTCAAATGACCCCCAGGAAAAAAAAAATGTATATATAAATAAAGAAATAAATCCCTGCTGGAAAGCGAGCAGGAATCTCGTGCTCAGCACTCGGCGTTCGCATCCTTCCCCCGGCTCGGGGTTTTTGGAAGGAGCCGCGAACGTTTCCAATGGCAACCGCGAAATGTCCCATCAGAGTCAGCTGTTGATTGTTCTCCCCAGCGCCGAGCTGACAGGATGGTGATGATTGCAGAAATTAAAATCCCCTTATTTCCCTGATTTCCATCCCCGCTCCCCACGGGACCCTGCGGTGACCATCTGGGCAGGGTCTGCAAATCTTTCTCTTTTTTTTTTTTTTTTTAACTGCTTTTTGTTTGTTTTCCAAGGCAGGATGGGGTTTGATTTCATTTTTTCCCTCCACCAGCCCGAGCCCGAATCCTGCCCGAAATTCCAAAAAACGGGGAGCAAAGGCAGGGCTGGAAACAGGGAATGGATGGGGAACACAAGGAGGGGGTTCCAGAAAATCCCGGGCTGAAGGGGCGCAGAGCAGCCCTGGATTCTGCTCCAGCCCAGGGGCTCATCCCGCAAATATTCCTGCCTGGAAATGGGGGAAATCAGGAGCTGCTGCCAGGAACAGGGACAGGAGGAGAGGGAACGGCCCCAGGCTGGGCCAGGGGAGCTCAGGGGGGACAGCAGCAGGAATTTCCCCATGGAAAGGGGATCAGGCCTTGGAAGTGCCCAGGGAGGGTTGGAGTGCCCAGCCCTGGAGGTGCCCAGGGAATTCCTGGATGTGGCACTCAGGGCTGGGGACACGGTGGGGATCGGGACTTGGTGACCTTGGAGGGATTTTCCAGCCTTGGTGATCCTGGAGTTGTTTATTTATGGAATTTTTATATTTATGGACTATTTTATACGTTTATACATGTATTATACAGGGTAGATACATTATACACTGATACATTATTAGTAGTATTATAACATATATATAATTATATAGAATGTATTTTTATATATATTATTTTTATATATATAATATATTATATTATATATTATATATTAGATATTAGATATTAGATATTAGGTATTATACATTATATATTATATATTATAAATCATACATTATATATTATATATTATACATTATATATTATATATTATATAGTATATATTATATAGTATATATTATATAGTATATAGTATATATTAATATCTATTATATCTAAAATATATTTATATTATAAATATATATATTTATATTTATATATAAATAAAATATATTTATAGCAGTGTGCTATAAGAAATAAAGTTTTAATATTATATATTGTTTATTATAAAATCCAATCAAATGTACTATATAATATAGTATATTTTAAATTTTCTTATGTAGTAATATACTAATATAGAATATATAGTATTGAATATATAATATACTCTATAATTATAAAATATACTATATCATATAAATATATATGTTTATACTATATTGTATAACTATACAGTATACTATATATTAAATAATATATATTATCTATTATATTGTGTATTATCATATGTTATATATTATATGTTATATATTATATATTATATAATATTATATGTATAATATATAATATAATATATATTATATGTTATATTTAATATATTGTATATTATATGTTGTATATTATATGTTATATATTGTATATTATAATTGAATGTATAATAGAATGTATACTATATAACATATATATATTATTTTATAATATATTAAATATATATATAATTAATTTATAATATATAAATTTCTATTACAAATATAAATTTATACCTATAAAACACCCCTATATGTCCATGTTTTACATCTGATCCAGGGCATGAACTGCAAACTAAAAGCCAATTTTACAGCTCCCAACTTGGATTCTCCCCTGGATCCTCTTCCCTGGCCATGCCAATCTCCCATTTTTCCCTCCAAACAGCGCTGCAGTGACAGTGGAGCCTTCAGGCCTTGTTAATTCCAGCCTGGAATTCCAGATCTGGGGAGGATCCAAGGCCGTTCCCTTCCCTGGGATGTTCAGTGACCTTGGGGCAGTTTTGTGTTCACGCTCCCAAAATCCTTCAACCCCATGGACTCAACCACTCCTGACTCCAAGGGAAAAACCTCCTCCTGCCCTGGCACAGGGCTGGGGAAAAGAAAGGAAAAAGGAACAGAAAAAGGGAAAGAATCCAATGAGAAAAGGGTTTATTCCAACAAGAACCTCCTGCAGAACAGCCGGGGGCCGTGGGGAGCTCACGGAATGTTCGGGTGGGATTTCCTTGGGGAACTGGAAACGGCTCGGAGCAGCAAAGCTGATCCTCTGCGGGGACTTTCTGCATTCCTTAGGCCTCCAAAGCCACCAGCTGAGTCCTCTCCAAAACGCTTCCCCAAGCTCAGGGAAAGAAAATTCCTGACCATTTCCCAGTGACCAGAGCTCTGGCTGGGGTAGAAATACTTTTGCCTCACTGGCCTGAGAAAACACAATTCATTTATTCTTAATTATTATTTAAATTTTGTTATTTCATTTATATTTATTTATTTATATTGATTTTAATTTTTTTTATTTATATATTTTATGGGTTTTATTTATTGATTTTTATTGATTTTTATTTATTTATTTTATTATTCAGTTTATTTATTTTATTTATTCATTTTCATTTATTTTATTTGTTTATTGTATTGATTTTATTTATTTGTATTGATTTTCTTTATTTGTACTGATTTTATTTATTTTTTTATTTGTATTGATTTTATTTATTTATTTATTTGTATTGATTTTATTAATTTCTTTATTTCTTTATTTATTTTATTATTTATATTAAATAAAATTTAAATATATTAAATTAATTTAATTTAATAAATTAAATTCAGCGGTTGCTGAGCCCAGAAAATTTGGGTATGGGCCATCAGAATTTTGCTTCCAGAAACTCACCAAAAAAAAAGGAGCAGCGGGGTCACTCGGCCACTGAGCCACTTCCTCCAGCCTCGGTGACCCCTGATGCTGTTTTTGGGTGAATTCATGTGTTTTCAGGGAAGGATTTAATCCTTTTTCCCTCCCCAAGGGGAGATGGCCACTTCAAGATCCACCCCCTGGCCTGAGAAAACCCAATCCAATTAATTTCTCCTTAATTATTATTTAATTCTTTTAAAAGCTAGCCCGTATCCCAGCCCAAAAAATCTCAGTATGAGTCTCAGAATTTTATTTCCAGAGACAAAACCAAAGGAGCAGCGGGGTCACTCAGCCACTGAGCCACTTCATCAGCCCTCGGTGACCTGCCGGAGGTGAGCTGATGATGTTTTGGCTGAATTAATTTGCTTCCAGCGAGGAGTTAATCCTTTTTCCTTTGCCGAGGGGAGACAGCCGCTCTTGTTTTCAGGATAATCCCCAGGCTTCCCCCGGGTTATCGGCGGCACAAAAGCGATGAGAGGCGCTCGGGGATGAAGTGGCCGCGGGAATTTCTGCTTCTCAAGGGTTTCGAGTGTTGGAGTTGCCACAAATCGGGGCTGGGAAGAGCCTGGATTAAAGCCCTGGCCGTGGGTGGGTGAGCGGCGGTGTCTGCCCTACGCAAGGGAATTAAACTCGAGATTAAGGCTCAGGTTCTCCCAAATGACTTCTGCTCTTGGAGGCTCCGGCTGTGATGGGCACGGGTTTGTGAGGGCTGGAAAATGAGCCGTTCTCCCGGGTAATTCCGGGCCAGAGCAGGAATTACAGGATTCCAAATGAAAAGCCATTTCTCGGCTGTTAGTCCTGCTCCTGCTACGGCTCCTTTCCCTGCCCAATGAGGCCAATTAACGGGAAAACGCACGGCAGAGCTGCGCTCAGAGGGGTCTGGGAAATGCTCGAGCAGCCCTGAGAGAGCTCCTGTTATTGCCACCAGCCCTGATCCATGTGGGATCCCATCCTGATCCCATCCTGATCCATGTGGGATCCCATCCTGATCCCATCCTGATCCCATCCCTGATCCATGTGGGATCCCAACTTGAATCCATCATGATCCATGTGGGATCCCAACCTGAATCCATCCTGATCCCATCCTGATCCCATCCCTGATCCATGTGGGATCCCATCCTGATCCCATCCCTGATCCATGTGGGATCCCATCCTGATCCCATCCTGATCCATGTGGGATCCCATCCTGATCCCATCCTGATCCCATCCTGATCCCATCCCTGATCCATGTGGGATCCCATCCCTGATCCATGTGGGATCCCATCCTGATCCCATCCTGATCCATGTGGGATCCCATCCTGATCCCATCCTGATCCCATCCTGATCCCATCCCTGATCCATGTGGGATCCCATCCTGATCCCATCCCTGATCCATGTGGGATCCCATCCTGATCCCATCCTGATCCATGTGGGATCCCATCCTGATCCCATCCTGATCCATGTGGGATCCCATCCTGATCCCATCCTGATCCCATCCCTGCTCCATGTGGGATCCCATCCTGATCCCATCCTGATCCCATCCCTGCTCCATGTGGGATCCCATCCTGATCCATGTGGGATCCCATCCTGATCCCATCCTGATCGCATCCCTGCTCCATGTGGGATCCCATCCTGATCCCATCCTGATCCCATCCCTGATCCATGTGGGATCCCAACTTGAATCCATCCTGATCCATGTGGGATCCCAACCTGAATCCATCCTGCTCCACATGGGATCCCATCCTGATCCCATCCTGATCCCATCCTGATCCCACCCTGCTCCATCTGGGATCCCACTCTGCTCCCAGAGTGCCCAGCTGAGGAGGTTCAAGACACATTTCCAAGGAAAACCCTTTTCCCAACCTGGGGATCTGTTCCTAAAGCAGATTTTACCTCAGAGCCACAGATTTGCTTTTCCTGCCCCCACCCAGCCCCCAAGAGGATGGGATGGGATGGGATACCAGGGATGGGATACCAGGGATTGGGATACCAGGGATTGGGATACCAGGGATGGGATACCAGGGATGGGATACCAGGGATTGGGACAGGAATCAGGACAGGGCTGGGACACGGACAGGGCTGTGACAGGGATTGGGACAGGGATTGGGACAGGGATCAGGTCAGAGCTGTGACAAGGCCAGGGTTGTGACAGAAATGGCCAGAGCTGGCCCCTGCTGCTCCTGGAACACACAGGCTCCTTTTCAGCCCAGGATTTGAAAGCAGCTGGGGGTTGAGCCCAGCCCACGCTCGCGGTTCATGGCGAGTTCACTCTGCTGCAGCCCCACGGCTTCACCCGTCACTGAGAGCATTCCCAAAAAATCCACACGGATTTCAGGCACAGGCCCCAAACCAGAGGCTCTGAACTGAGAACCCCCCCTAGGACAGGGCATTTCACATCCTGAGCTGAGTCCCCACAGGTGGGGTGAAATCTCTGCCCCCCAGAGATCCCTGGCAGTGCCCAAGGCCAGGCTGGACACTGGGGCTGGAGCAGCCTGGGACAGCGGGAGGTGTCCCTGGGGGTAGAACTGGATGAGTTTTGAGGTCCCTTCCCGCCCAAACCATTCCCCAGTTCCGTGGAAGGTGGACACAGACACCTGTGTGTGCACAGGAATGAGTGATTTTATCACCAGCGCTCCCCTCCAGGCGTTCAGAGCAAGAAACAGAACGTGGTAACTCCTCCTTCACAATTCCCTCCAGGCAGGGGTAAAATCCCGCAGGATCTCCCTGAACAGGACACAGGCAGAGCCATCCCAGCGGCAGGGATCCTGTCCCAGTGGCAGGGATCCCGTTCCAGTGGCAGGGATCCCGTTCCAGCGGCAGGGATCCCGTTCCAGCGGCAGGGATCCCGTTCCAGCGGCAGGGATCCCGTCCTAGCGGCAGGGATCCCGTCCCAGCCTCAGGGATCCCGTTCCAGCGGCAAGGATCCCATTCCAGTGGCAGGGATCCCGTTCCAGCCTCAGGGATCCCGTCCCAGCCTCAGGGATCCCATCCCAGCCTCAGGGATCCCGTCCCAGCCTCAGGGATCCCGTCCCAGCCTCAGGGATCCCGTCCCAGCCTCAGGGATCCCGTCCCAGCCTCAGGGATCCCGTCCCAGCCTCAGGGATCCCGACCCAGTGGCAGGGATCCCGTCCCAGCCTCAGGGATCCCGTCCCAGCCTCAGGGATCCCGACCCAGCCTCAGGGATCACATTCCAGCCCTGTCACCCCAAGCTGCTCTGCCTGAGATTGATCTGAAAGCTGCAAACTCAGCGTTTCCCCAGAATATCCCAACGCTGCTTCCCTTAAAGGCCCCATTCCTGGAGCTCTGGGAGAGTTCCACTTTGCTTTAACAGCACCAGCCCCAGGAAAACTTGACCCTAAATCCTCAAAACCCATGAGAGAAAACGCCAACGAGTAAATAAATAATCACCCAAAAAACCTCAGACTGCTCCATGCTTAAAACCTCGCGGCTTCCAAAGCTTTTCCCTGAGTTCTGGACTAGGCTTTATGTTTTCCCGTTTTTTTTTCCCCCTCATCCTAAGCCTGCCAGTTGTTTGGAAACAAGGGTTTGATGTTGGGAAGGGGGTGTTGGGAGGGAAGGGAGCGCTGCTGACACAAGCCAGGGTGAGAAGCGGTGATTCAGAAACGCGAGGCACATGGATGTGATCATTCCCAACCGGGGGAATTCATCCTCCTGCAGCCTCCCGGGGGCTGAGCAGCCACAACAAGGCTGGGCTGGATTTTGGGAGAGGAAATGAAAGCGAAGAATCGGCTCCCCAAAAAGGCTGAACGAGCTCCGGCAGCAGCGCCTGTCCCGGCAGGATCCCGAGCCCATTCCCAGGGCTGGGAATTCCCCTCCTGCTGCTGCCGGCAGGGATGGCTCGGGAATTCTGGAACCACCCCGGGAAATGTTTTTTCTGGGGGTCACAGCTTCAAAACCTCTTTATTTATCCAAACGCCTCCAAAGCTGCTCGGAGCTCTCCAGGACTCCTGGCTCAGCTCCTGTTAATCCATCATTCCCCATTCCCAGCACTCTCCTGTCCTCACTCCTGCCTTTCCTGATGCCTCCCAAACCCCTTCTCTTTTCCAGCAACAACGCTGCTTTTCCCCCAAACACACCGAATTCCAGAAAAAACAGCCCCGTGCTTCCCAGCACCGGCACTGAAAGGATCCAACGGTGCATTAAATAAATATTCCCTGTCCTCTAATGTCCATTAGGGTTTTTGTCGTTACCACATAAATCAAAGGATGTTCTTTATTCCAGTTTGTTCTCCACTTAAAAATAAAAAAAAACAACAAAACCATGCTGTACTCTTTAAGATGATTTTTTTTTTTTTCCCCACTGGGGAAAATCAAATTAAAATAAAAAAAAGCCAATTTTCAGGGAGGTGGGATAAAAAATATCCCCATTCCCATTATCCCGGAGCTGAAGCTCCAGGGTCAGAATGAACAGCAGGAAAATCAGCGGTGTCCGAGGCCAGGTTGGAATCCAACCTGGGATAGTGGAGGGTGTCCCTGCCCATCCATAAAAAGGGATTTTAAGGACCATTCCAATCCCAACCATTCCATGATTCTCTGATCTCTCTTTCTCTTGGGATCCCGGTTCACCAAAGAATTTGTGGCAGAAAATCTGCAATTCCGATAATTTCAAATGGGACAAAGCCCCTGAAGTGCTGACCAAGGAACTCCCAGCTGGAAGTTTGGTGTGTTAATTGTTCTTTTTCTTGCATCAGATTCTTTGATTTCTTAACTTTTTATTGGTGTTATCTCCATTTCCTTTAGTCTGTTTTCAAAGCCCTTCAACCACCATCACTAACAAGGAAAATCTAGGAAAACAATGAAAAAAAAAATTCCAAAAACCTCACATAACACCTTTGGGTCAGGTCCCAGAAGTTTCAGCTTAATCTTATTTATCTTTATCCCTCTTAATGATTTCTCATTAAATTCGATCTTCTCTTTCAGAGGTCCTCACAGCTACCAAGAAAATTTCTCTTTTCTATTTCTTTTAATGCTATCATTTAAACCAGACAAGAGTTTTGGGTTCGTCTTTCTGTCGGCTCAGGATTTCCAGGTTAAACAAAAACCCTCCAGGGACTTTTTTTACCTGCTGAACATCCCTCTGTTCCAGTGGGATGGGGGAAAGAATGAGGATAAATAAATTGAGGGAACTGATGATTCCACACCTGTGAGAACCACATCAGCTTGGGCTAACAAGAATTTCCTACAGCAGAGGCTTAAATATCAAAAATCTGCCTTTCCCCCCCTCCCAGCTGGGCTGATTCTGAGCCTGAAACCAAGTGATTGTCATTGGGAGGGTGACTGTCACCTCCCTGCCACCGTGCCTTGGCCCCGTGCCCACCTCGTTCGATGCTTTGCTAAAAATGAAGCCCCAAGGTGCAGGGCAGAGCTGCAGAAATGCAGAGCTGCACAAATGCAGAGCCTGGAGCAGGACAGCAGTGACAAAATCAGCGCTGGGGGACGAGGGGTTTGTGTGCCAGGAGCAGGGGGTGGTGTTGGTGTCACCTTGGTGTCACCTTGGTGTCACTCTGGTGTCACCTGTCCCAGGTAGGGACAGGAACAGGGAGCTGGGGCTGGGCTGTGCAGAAGGAGCAGGGGAATGAGGTCGGTGTCACCCTGGTGTCACCCTGGTGTCACCTGTCCTGGCCATGGGGACAGGAACGGGGAGCTGGGGCTGAACTGTTCAGAAGGAGCAGGGGAGGGGGTCGGTGTCACCTTGGTGTCACCTGTCCCAGGTAGGGACAGGAACAGGGAGCTGGGGGTGGGCTGTGCAGAAGGAAAGGAGCAGGGGACAGGATTGGTGTCATCCTGGTGTCACCTGTCCTGGCCATGGCCTGGGCCTGTGCAGAAGAAAAGGAGCAGGGGATGGGATTGGTGTCATCTTGGTGTCACCCTGGTGTCACCTGTCTTGGCCATGGGGACAGGAACAGGGAGCTGGGGATGGGCAATGCAGAGGAAAGGAGCAGGGGATGGGATTGGTGTCACTTTGGTGTCACCCTGGTGTCACTGTGGTGTCACCTGTCCCAGGTGGGGACAGGAACAGAGAGCTGTGAAGAGGCAGTGCAGAAGGAAAGGAGCAGGGGATGGAGTCGGTGTCACCTTGGGATAAACAATAAATAAAGAACCTGTCCAGGAGCAGGGACAGGGACCAGCCCCATCCTGCTCATCCCAGGCTGATCTCCTGGGAGCTGGGAATGAGCACAG
Organism: Cyanistes caeruleus; assembly: GCF_971803275.1. Taxonomy (NCBI): domain Eukaryota; kingdom Metazoa; phylum Chordata; class Aves; order Passeriformes; family Paridae; genus Cyanistes; species Cyanistes caeruleus. Next base: position 954,126 of record NC_141726.1, on the reverse strand, counting down.
CCCCACTCCTGGCACTGAACTCCCAGATCCGACCAACACCAAACACAAACCATCCCGACACCTCCCAAGGAAAGAACTCAAGCACAGAAGGAATCCGCCAGGATCTTCCTCTGGAGGCAGAAATACCCTTGAACGCAGCCCTGCCAGAGCCAAAGGCAGAGCAACAGGGGCAGCTCTTCATCATCCGCGCTCAGCTCTGCGGCCTCCAACCAGCACCATCTGGAGCTCTCCTGCTGCCGCTGCTCTCGGCAGCTGCAAATCCAGGCAGGAATTCTGCGAGCTGTGGAGCCTCATCCTCACCTGCAGGAGAGCCTGGCAGCGGGCACCACGCCGGGAGCAGGGGGAAGTGTGGACAAATTAATTACCTGCCTGAGGCAAGCTGATATTCCCCTTAACTAGGTCAAACAAACTCCAGCAAATCCTCTGCCTGCCTCTCTCCTTAAAAATGAAATAATAAAGAATCGGGAGCTGCGGGTTTAACGAGCTGAGATTCCGTCCAGGAATGGCTCTGCAGGCTGGGACAGAAGGAGAGGGGAAGGAGACATAGCTGAGCACGCTGGACGAGCTCTCAGCGCTTCCAGCTGCAGGGAACAGCTCGGGTTAGGAATAAAACCTTGGGATTTTCACCTTTAAGCCACGGGTGGTGCAGTGCCTGAGGCAGCTCCTGTGATCCAGGGGGAGAGTCCCAGCTGAAATCCAAGGGCAGATTTCCTCTGCCTCCATCCCCTGTTATTGCTGCTGATGCCTTATTTATAAATATAAAAATATAAAATCGCAGGTATTAGCTTTGAACAATGCCGTATTCCAATATGGAATATCCCATATTTGCCAGATTCCAAGGAAGAATCTGTCCCCACGCAGGGCGTCTACATAAATCTTTAAATAAATGGGATTATAATTTAATCTGCCCAGTTCACACCAAAATATCCAGCCTGGGCAGGCTCCTGGATCCCTCTGGAGCACGAAATCCTCTGCTCCTGGAACCTGGGCACCCTCCAATTAAACAAATCCCATTTGGGGCGTGCAGAAATCAAATAAAATCCCACCAGGGCTGCGCCTCCAGCAACAGGGGCAGCAGGAGAGGAGGGGATTCTTTCCCTCTGCCCCACTCAGGTGATTCTCCACCTGCAGAGCTTGGAATTCCAACAGAATTCCAACATCAGCAGCAGCTGGAGAGAGCCCAGAGGAGCCCCTGGAGCTGCTCCAGGGCTGGAGCCCCTCTGGAGCCAGGCTGGGAGAGCTGGGGGTGCTCAGCTGGAGAGGAGAAGCTCCAGGGAGAGCTCAGAGCCCCCTCCAGGGCCTGCAGGGGCTCCAGGAGAGCTGGAGAGGGGCTGGGGACAAGGCCTGCAGGGACAGGACACAGGGAATGGCTTCCAATTCCTGGAGCCAACAAAACCTGAGGGCTGCAGAGAGCAAACACAGCCCCACTCCTGGCACTGAACTTCCAGATCCAACCAAAACCAAACAGAAATTGCCCCAACACCTCCAAAAAAATTAGAATCCAAGCAGAGCGAATTGTGCTGCCACGGCCTCCCAAGTCCCACGGTGAAGGGATCCATTTTTCCCTCTGGAATTGCTGCTCCCAGCAGGGCATCCCAACTACAAATCCCATTCTCCAGCCCCAGGGAGCCTCTGCCACCTCAGTTTCACATCTGCTTTCCCCTCCCGGCCTTTAACCCCTGCGCTCCCCCTGCACCTTTGATCGAGCATCTGGAGAGGGTTAAGGACAATTTACATCCTCTGGGCTCACTCCAGATGGAGGAGGAGGAAACATCGAGCCACGGGAGAGGATGGGGATCCAAAAACCCAAACGCTGAGCTCTCCTCCCAGTGCTGATCCCGTGGATGGGACACCTTTTCCCTGTGTTTTTATCCTGGAGGTGCCACATCAGGGGCTGTGCATGAGAGGGACTTGAAATGCTCGAGGATAATTTCAGGTTAAGCCAAAATGGGGTTTTTTTAGCTTTTCTCCTGCTAACATCAGGGCAAGGTTCTTCCCCCAGAGGGTGCCCCAGGGAATGGGCATGGTCCTGAGGCTGCCAGAGCTCCAGGAGCCTTTGGACAGTGCTCCAGGGGTACCCAGGGTGGGGGTGCTGGGGGGTCTGGGCAGGGTTTGGATTTGGGATTGATCATCCCACTCAGGACATTCCATGATTCCCTACTGAGCTGTCTCCTACACAATTTATCACCCCCCAAACTTCCCCTTTGTTCCTGCTTTTCCAACGCTTTCCCAGCTCCTGCCCTGAGTGTTCCTACTTTGGAGGAGCCCTAATTGATCAGCTCACCATGATTGATCAGCTTAGCTGGAATTTATAGCTCACCTGTAATTTATTAATTCATTTGTAATCAATCAGCTCACCTGTAATCAATCAGCTCACCTGTAATTGATCAGCTCACCTGTAATTGATCAGCTCACCTGTAACTGATCAATTCATCTGTAATCTGTTATTTCAGATGTAATTTAATTCATCTGTAATCAATCAATTCATCTGTAATTCATTAATTCATCTGTAATTGATCAGCTCAACATGATTGATCAGCATATCTGGAATTTATAGCTCACCTGTAATTTATTAATTCATCTGTAATTGATCAGTTCATCTGTAATCTGTTATTTCAGCTGTAATTTATTAATTCATCTGTAATCAAACAGCTCACCTGTAATTTATTAATTCATCTGTAATTGATCAGCTCACCGTGATTGATCAGCATATCTGGAATTTACAGCTCACCTGTAATTTATCAATTCATCTGTAATTGATCAGCTCACCTGTAATTGATCAGCTCCCCTGTAATTGATCATTTCACCTGTAATTTATTAATTCATCTGTAATCAATCAATTCATCTGTAATTTATTAGTTCATCTGTAATTGATCAGCTCACCTGTAATCAATCAGCTCACCTGTAACTGAACAATTCAGCTGTAATTTATTAATTCATCTGTAATTGATCAGTTTGTCTGTAATCTGTTATTTCAGCTGAAATTTATTAATTCATCTGTATTTGATCAGCTCATATGTAATTTATTAATTCATCTGTAATTGATCAGCTCCCCTGTAATTTATCAATTCAGCTGTGATTGATCAGCTCACCTATAATTTATTAATTCATCTGTAATCTGTCATTTCACCTGTAATTTATTAATTAATCTGTAATTGATCAGTTCACCTGTAATTGACCAATTCATCTGTAATTGATCAGCTCACCTGTAATTGATCAATTCTATCAGTTCACTTTCCACCCTCAACCCCTCCAGGAGAGGTTTGGCTCCACATTTAGCACCAGGTAGGATTAAAAAAAGAGGTGAAAACACAGAAATGAACGAAGAGAACAGCTGGAATTATCCCGATCCATCCCAGGAGCGTTTCGGGGTTGGGTGTTTAATCTCTGTCCCCTAAAGGCCACACCTGCCCTTCCCCAGGTTATCCCTGCGGTTTTTCAGGATCAGCTGCCCCCCATCAATCAGCATTGTGATAATCAGCTAATGACAGGCCACAAATAACCCTCTAAGCTGCTTTCCAGGGAAATTCTGCCCGGATTAAAAAGCACATCCAAGTTCCTGGGCAATTACCGAGGCACGGGGGGGATCTGGGGGTTTTCCCTTCCCTTGCAGCTGGAGCTTTTCCCCATTCCTGGAAGAGTCCATGAACACAGGGATGGCTTTAGTGGTGATCTCAGAGGGCTTTTCCAACCTTAACAATTCCATGATTCCCCATGGGAACATCAGGACGCCAGGGAAGGAGCGGGGGGCTCATCCTGAACCCCCTCCCTGCCGGCTCCGGGACATCTCAGCCCCCATCCTGCAGGATCCTGCGGGATCTGCTCCCGCTCCTCCGGCCTGGAGTGCAGGATGATCCTGGAACACACCCAGGACAATCCTGCAGGACTGCAGGGAGCAGCCACAGCTGCCAGGGCGCTGTGGCAACGAAGCCTTTCCCAATTCCCAACTCTTAATTCCTTAATTCCTGTTCATTTCTGGTAGCACGGTACAAATCTTGGAATATTGTCCTTGGAAATCACCAGAATGACCCAATCCTGAGGTTTGGGTTGGGAGGGCAGGGGGGAAAAGGCAGGTCAGTGTGAGAGGGTGATGGCTGCACTTCATCCCAAAATCCCTGCATGTCATCCCAAAATCCCTGCATGTCATCCCAAAATCGCTCCATTTCATCCCAAAATCCCTGCTTTTCATCCCAAAATCCCTGCTTTTCATCCCAAAATCCCTCCATGTCATCCCAAAATCCCTCCATGTCATCCCAAAATCCTTACATGTCATCCCAAAACCGCTGAGTTCCATCCCAAAACCGCTGAGTTCCATCCCAAGGTCCCGGCATTTCAGCAGGAAATCCCTGCATTTCGTTCCAAAATCACCACGATCCATCCCAAAATCATTTCATCATAAAATCAGCGTATTCCATCTGGAAATCCCTGCATTTCATCAGGAAATCACCGTCCCATCCCAAAATCACTGTGATCCGCCACAAAAATCTCTGCATTTCATCCCCAAATCCCCGCATTTCATCCCAAATTCCGTGTCCCATCCCAAAACCACTGTGCTCCATCAGAAACTCCTTTCATTTCATCCCTAAAACCCCCGGATTTCATCCCCAAACCCCTCCACATCTCATCCCAGCCAAGGGACGTGAAATCCCATTTATATCCAAACCAAACTCCCGCCTTTAGGGATTCCTGCCCGTTTTTCCCTCCCTTCCCAGCACACCAGCCCTGCCAGGTTCCACCTCCTTTTTCCATCCGCTCTCCCATTCCAGCACCCATCCCAAAATCCCTGGTGACACCGCGGAGATTAACTCAGACCCCACAAACATTCCCAAACCTGCCTGCAAATCCCTCTTTCCCTGGAAAATGTGGATTCCCCGCCCGCCTGAGCTCCCCTCACGCCACACCAGCCACCATTTGCTGCTCTTCCCTTTTTTTATTTTTATTTCTTTAACTCTGGGACTCTTTTTTTTTCCCCCTTTATTTAATTTTTTTTTTTTTTTTTTTTTTTTGGAACCCTGGGATTCTTCAAAGGGAATTTTCCCCCCTTTGGACACCTGCTGGGTTGAAAGGCTTGGGAAGCCTCTTTAATTCGAACAAGGCCCTGGCTGCAAACAGAACCACTTGAAAGGAAAAGCGCTCAGGAAATATTAATCCCAAAAAAAAAAAAGAGGTGGGATCCATGTGTGTTCCTTTGAAAAGTTCTCCTGTCTGGGAGCTCCGACCTTGCCAGAGCCCAGGATGGGTCACACCCCAGCTCTGGGGAGGCCACAGCTTTGTTTTTATTCCTTTTTACCTTTTCTCACCGTGCTTTAAACGCTGAGAACTGCTCAAGATCCAGATTTGTCCGTCCTCTTGGACCAGCTGATCGCACAGCCTGGAAATGCGCCAGGATGGGTTGGATTTGCTGGAATTACAGAGATTTTTGAACAACCTGGATGGTTTTTGAAACATCTAAAGTCAGTTTTGGGTGGAAAAGGACTCAGGAGCAGCCTGGTGCTGTTGGAGATACTGGAGGGACACAAGAATTTACAAAAACTCCTCAGAAATATTTACAAAAACTCCTCAGAAATGTTTGTTTCCAAACGATGTCTCTAAACCTAAGTGAAAAATATCCACCTCGAAACAGGGCTGCAGCTGGTTGGGCTCATCTGGAAGAGTTTTGAGGTAAAAATGCCAAATCCTGGGGAAATCTGGGATTAGGGCAGTGCACCCACAAGAGCCAGAGCCTTGGAATCTCAATGATTTGGGATCACAAGGATTTGGGATCACAAGGATTTGGGATCTCAATGACTTGGGATCTCAATGACTTGGAATCACAATGATTTGGGATCACAGTGATTTGGGATCTCAATGATTTGGGATCACAAGGATTTGGGATCTCAATGACTTGGGATCTCAATGACTTGGAATCACAATGATTTGGGATCACAGTGATTTGGGATCTCAATGATTTGGGATCACAAGGATTTGGAATCTCAATGATTTGGGATCACAATGATTTGGGATCACAAGGATTTGGGATCTCAATGACTTGGAATCTCAATGATTTGGGATCACAAGGATTTGGGATCTCAATGATTTGGGATCTCAATGACTTGGGATCACAAGGATTTGGGATCACAAGGATTTGGGATCTCAATGACTTGGGATCACAATGACCTGGGATCCCAATTACTTGGGATCACAATGATTTTGGATCTCAATGATTTGGGATCACAAAGATTTGGGATCACAAGGATTTGGGATCTCAATGATTTGGGATCACAAGGATTTGGGATTACAATGACCTGGGATCACAAGGATTTGGGATCATGGTTAATTTCCATTAAAAACCCCCCAGATCTCCTCCAAGGCTCTTTTACTGAGATCAGGCACAACTTGGGGTCAACCCAAGCCAGTCCAGAATTCCGTAGAGGATGGGATTTCCAGGCTGGAAATCTCCAGGATCTCCCCACTGCCTTTCCCTCCTAAACAACACATCAACATTTCCTAAAAGTTCCAGAATATTCAGGAATAATTCCTAAATTCCAGTGAGAGATCCCGGCAGAATTCATTCCAGCAATTTTCTCCCGCTCCCTCACTGCCTTCCAGGCTGATCCCTGGGGCTGGCCTGGAGGAACAATGCGGGATTCCTCCCCAGCCAAGGGACAAATCCCACTTTTTCCAGCGCCTCCAGAGCCACAATCCCTCCCTTTGTCAGCGGGAAGCACCGCATGGCTCCGGCTTCCGACAGCTTTGTGCTGCATCCCAGAGCTCCCGGGAAAAAAGGGTGGGGAGGGACTGGGATGGAATTCCCAGAGCAGCTGGGGCTGCCCCTGGATCCCTGGAATGTCCAAGACCAGGCTGGACATTGGGGCTGGAGCAGCCTGGGACAGTGGGAGGTGACCCTGCTATGGCTGGGGTGGGATGGGATGGGATTTTAATTTCCTTCCAACCCAAAGCACTCTGGAATTCCGTGGCTTCCTCTGGGATTTCTGTGGAGCCGAGGGTGATGTCCCCATGAGCCACAGGACACCTCCAAACTCTCCCTTGCACGTGGAGCTTTATTCCCTGTCCTGCTTCGCTTGGAAATTGCAGATTTCTGACTTCCAAGGAGACCCCTGACTGACCTCAGAGATTCCCCCGGGAATTCCGCTCCCGATATGTCAAGGGCACCACTGGGAATTCCTGGTATTTGGGCAGGCCTGGATCCAGCAAAGGACAAATCCCCCCAAACCCTCTCCTCTCCTCCCAGCCCCACCTGTTGGACTCGGAGCCAGCTGCTCCTGGAGCTGGGAATTCTGCGTGATTTGTGACTTTTTCCTGCTGGAGAATTTGGGATAAGCAGCAGCCAAATGGCTGCTCCCGGGAGGGCAGCGACAGCAGAGCTCGCGGCTTTTCACCTTTTCCCCATCTGCCGCACAAGGGGAAGGTGGAAAGGGAGGGAACTTTTCCCTTCCAGCCTCCAAACCCCTCTGGAAAGGGAAAAGTCAGAGGTCACAGCCTGGCATTCCCTGAGGGCTGAGGGTGACATCCACGTTTTTTGGGTTTCGTTCCTTAAGGAAAAAAAAAAAAATGGAAATGCTGAAAATCATCGCATTTTCTTTTGGAAAATTGGTGTTTTCATGGTTCATCACACGCTTAAAAGGTCTCCCAGCAGCTGGCACAGGAAACCCCGAACCAGGGAATTGAAACTCTTGGAAAATCACGGAATAAACTGAGCTGTGACACACAAGGATCATCCAGTGCAATCCTGGCCTGCTGCAGATGATGAAGGAGAAGTTTCTGCCCCTGCATCCTGCAGGGTGAAGAACACAAGCAAAGAATACCAATTTTAAATTCAGAAACCACTGAAAAAGATAAAAAATCTCCTTGTGGACACACCCTAGCGAGCACCCCCACCATATTCAAGTCAAATTTTTCCAAGGTAATTAAAACATGGGGGTTGCAGCATCACTGAAGGGTTTAAAGGCAGAAAATGCCTTTAAATTGCTCACAAAACCTACAAAAACCATTTCTGTGGGTTCATTCCTCTCCTCGGGGTGGGCTTTACCCCGCACTATTTCATTAACAGGTCTAAATTAATCAACATGTAATTTATAGACAAGGCAGGGGATTTCAGGGCAATTTTATTCACGGCTGCTGCACCTCTAAACCCACCCTGGCTGTGCCCATCTCTTATTTGGTGCTGCATTGGGTAATCTGAACTGAAACTGCAATGTTTAAAGCCGGGAAAATTAAAGTTTTGCTGTTGGATGGGATGGGAGGAAGTTCACAGAGGGCTCCTGATGCTGCGCTCGCAGTTCCAGACTGCACTAAAAGGACAAAGCGACACTTCAGGGACAATTTTCGTGGAGCAAAGGTGCTCCAGAGTGACAGAAATGCCTTTATAAACCCTTTATAAGCTTTATAAAAGTCGGCCTCTCCCCCTGCTTCTCCTTTTCAAGGTGCGCGACTTTTCACCAGGTGCTAAAAATAGACCCGGAGCAGGAAAAAGTAAACCGCTCAGAAAAAAAAAAAAAAAATAAAAATAAATCACAATAAGGAAGATGAAAAGAACCCTGAGTCAGCACAGAATCCTGAGGATATTCCCAGATCTGAGGCGGGGGAGCAGGAATTCCTGACCAAAACAGGCTGGATCCTGCAATTCCTCACTCCTCAGGTAACGTCACCTCGCGGATCCTGGTGCCAAATCCCGGGATTAGCTCGAGCTTGTTGTGGCAATCCCCTCTCCCAAAAAGAGGCAGAGCATAAATTCCAGGTATTTACTGCATTTGTTCTTTAAATGATGCGCTTTGATCTCCGCCCTGATAACGAGGGAGGAACTGAGGCTCGCCTGGAGCTGCCGGCAGCACAGAAAATCGGGAATCGCGTGTATTTGGCATCCCCAAATCCCTGATATTGGATGGAGAACGGGATTCTTCAGGCTGGGAGAGTCTCCAGCATCCAGCTCGTGGTCCTGCATTCCCAAACTCTCCAAATGCTGCGTCTTCTCTCAATTTTTCTTTGTTTTTTTAAAAAAAAGCAATTCTTACAGGATGTAATTATTTTCTGAAATGCAACTGGTGGAGAAGAGAAGGAGCTGGGCTCAGCTTTTGACTCCAGCAGGATTTAAAGGGAGCAGATTAAAAAGAGAGAGACTTTTCCCATGGGCAGAGGGTGACAGGACAAGGGGGACGGTTTTAAATTAAACGAGGAGGGATTCAGGTGGGATCTTGGGCAGGAATTGTTCCCTGGGAGGGTGGGGAGGGGATGGGATGGAATTGCCAGAGCAGCTGTGGCTGTCCCTGGATCCCTGGAAGCCCCCAAGGCCAGGCTGGGTGGGTTTGGATCAGCCTGGGACAGTGGGAATATCCCTGGGTGGAATTCCAGATCCCTCCCAACCCAAATCTTTCCGTGATTCCACAATTCCTGCAGCAGCAGCAAGGAGGGCACCGAGGGGACAAATCCCTGCAGAGACCCCAGGATCAGCTGGGACAGGAGCATTTCCAAGGTTTTCTGCAGGATTTGAGCTCCTGGATGCCAGAGCTCAGGGGCCAGAAGGGACCTCACTGTTATTCCTGAGGCAAACAAGGAAAATCAGCAGCAAATCCCAAATTTAATTATCGACTCTGCACATTCCCCTGTGCCCTCAGCTGGCACAGGGAAGGTTTGCAGCTCTCCTGGGGGAGAGCAAAGACCTGAGCAGAGCTCCCCAGAGCAGCAGCCCCCACTCCCACCCATCCAGGAGGGAAATCCGTGAGGATTCCTCACCCATCCATGAGGAAATCCCAAATATAAAATCAAGGAATGGCCGCGCGTCATCAATTAGCGGCTCCCGCTCTGTGTTTAATGATTTATGACAGGCACGGCTTGGTCCTCGCAGCCAGGGCTGAGGAGGCAAAGCCCACACAGCTCTCAGCTGAAATTCGGGAGCCAACGTGCTGAGAAAACTCCAGAATTCAGATTCTGATTAAAGATTTCCCCAAGGAAAAGCATTCCTCGTTCTCCAAACAATATCCCAGCAGCTGCGGGACTCTGTGCCCCAGGATTCTCCAGCTCCAGTCCCTGCTCTGCGCTCCCCAGGGCTCTGAAATCATCAAGAATTGTTTTATTTAATGTGGGTTTGAGGATTTCTGCTGCGGATTTGGCAAATCCCAGATTCAACTCTGGTGTTATCCATTTCCAGGGATGAGGTGATGGGAACCTCGATCTCCTCCAGATCAGGGAATTGCTCCTCTCTCCCCTCTGCTCCTCACTTGAATTCATCTCCCCAACCGGAGAATCCGGAATTTTTGTCCAACAGCAGCTGAGATTCCCCAGGAATTCTCCTCCCATCCCCACCCTGCCTTTCCCTCGTGTCCTGGCTGATTTTCTCCTCAGGGAATTCCACAAAATCCTCGATACCAACAGAGAGGGCTCCACCCACAGCTGGGTTTGGGGGCTCCTCTCCCCGGTTTTCCTCATCCCCAATTCCCCACGAGCCGCTCTCTGCTCTCCTGGCTGGGAATTCCTCCATGTGCCAGCACCCAACGCTTCCAGGGATCTCCCAGATTCCGAGAAATCCGCTGGAAAATCACCTCTGAGCAATGAGCTGCGTTTATTCCATCTTTGATTATGCCATGAATTAATGATCCGATGGATCCACCAAGAGTTTTCACCTGAGCGGGGCTGGCCCTTGGTTGGCTCTGCATATATAGATAATTATATTAATTAAAATTATATTTTAACTCGTTTTAGTCAGGGGTTCGTTCGTCTTCGTCCCTGGGGGAAGGAAAACAGGATTTTAAATTTCTTTTTTTTTGAAAGCTTCTGAACATCAACTGATTTGGAGTAGTCAGAGGATATAAATACTAATATATCATATATCATATATCATATATCATATATCATATATCATATATCATATATCATATAAAATGTATTATATATGATATACCATATATCATATAATATATATAACATAAAATATAAAATATCAAATATAAAATTAATATATAATATATCATATATAATAAAATATATATAATATATATTTTCTATCATATATATAATATTTTACATCATATCTATTATTTTTATATATATAAAGATATATTTATATAAATACATACATCTATATTAGATATATATAATATAAATATATAATTATATATTATATATTGTATTATTATACATATTATAATATATAATATTGCAATATTATCTATTATGTAGATATATTTATACAAATGTATAAATATATATTATATAATATATAAATATATAATTATTATTATAGTATTATAAAAATATTCCAATATATAATATATGAATATATGATATATATTATATAATACAAATATATATTATTATATATAAAAAATATATATAATATATTTATATAAATATATAAATATCCCCACCTGGTCTGAACACACCTTTCAGCCACAACCATGGGAACCTCCCTGTCACTCCCTCTTAACCACCAATATCTCTAAAAACACAGAATTTTTTGGATGTTCCAGCAAGAACATTCAAAATCCTTGTGTTTTCCTTTGATCCTGTCTCCTACTTTGCAGGGGGAAAAAAAAAAAGTATTTTTTATTCTTTGTATAAATATATATATATTTATATGTATATATATCATTTTGCTCTGGTGGGTCATCTCATGAGAAAAATGAGAAAAAAATGGGAAATTATGCAGAAAAGCATTTAGAGACATGAAATAACCTAAAGAAAAGGGGGGTTTTTTTTACCATTTAAATTTTTGAGGTGCTACTCTCCGCTAGCAAAATCTGTCCCAAAGGGAAAAGCTGGAAGTTCGGTGAATCCCGCTGAATTTTCAGGAATCAGCAGCAATATTTGACATGGGAGGATGTCCCAGCAGAGATGGAAAAGCAGTGGGAGGTTATGAGAAAGACGCTCAGAAAATCCAAGTTTGAAAAGGAACATTTTTAATAAAAATCCACATTAAAAAGTGGATTTATGAGTGTGGATGAAAAAACCCTTTTATTCGGAATTTTCAGGGAATTGGGCTATTTTTTACTTTTACTGTTCTCTAGGAAATGTTCTGACCAAACCCACGGGATCTTATTTCTCCTTTTCCATCTTCTTCCATCCTTCCTCACAATCCTATTTTTTGATACTTTGTGATCCTTTCCTGTTTTGGGGTGGGTTTTTTTCCCTTTTTTCCCCATTCTGTCTCCTTGTTCCAGTTTTATTTTAAGGGAGGAACTTTCCCGGGAGCTCTGCTGCAGCATCAGCGCTTTCCCATGGAAATCTGGAGCAAAGCTGGCAGCAGGAGTTGGAAGAGAGGAGGGATGTCCTCCTGGGACATGGGATGGTGTTCCCAGGGCCAGGGGATCAATCCCATCCCAGACTCCAGCAGGAATTCACAGAGGATCAATCCCATCCTGAATTCCAACAGGAATTCCCAGGGGATCAATCCCATCCCAGATTCCAGCAGGAATTCACAGAGGATCAATCCCATCCTGAATTCCAACAGGAATTCCCAGGGGATCAATCCCATCCCAGATTCCAGCAGGAATTCCCAGGGAATCAATCCCATCCCAGATTCCAGCAGGAATTCCCAGGGGCTCAATCCCATCCCAGATTCCCACAGGAATTCCCAGGGGCTCAATCCCATCCCAGATTCCCACAGGAATTCCCAGGGGCTCAATCCCATCCTGAATTCCAGCAGGAATTCCCAGGGGCTCAATCCCATCCCAGATTCCAGCAGGAATTCCCAGAGGATCAATCCTATCCCAGATTCCAACAGAAATTCCCAGGGGATCAATCCCATCCTGAATTCCAGCAGGAATTCCCAGGGGATCAATCCCATCCCAGATTCCAGCAGGAATTCCCAGGGGATCAATCCCATCCCAGATTCCCACAGGAATTCACAGGGGATCAATCCTATCCTGAATTCCAGCAGGAATTCCCAGGGAATCAATCCCATCCCAGATTCCCACAGGAATTCACAGGGGATCAATCCCACCCTGAATTCCAGCAGGAATTCCCAGAGGATCAATCCCATCCCAGATTCCCACAGGAATTCACAGGGGATCAATCCCACCCTGAATTCCAGCAGGAATTCCCAGAGGATCAATCCCATCCCAGATTCCCACAGGAGTTCCCAGGGGATCAATCCCACCCTGAATTCCAACAGGAATTCCCAGGGGATCAATCCCATCCCAGATTCCAACAGGAATTCCCAGGGGATCAATCCTATCCCAGATTCCAGCAGCCGGGAAGTGCCTGAGCTCCTTTTCCCAGCTGAGGAATTCCAAGTGGAAATTTTCCCTGATGGTTTTTCCTTTCAGTTTTGGGGGATTTTATCTCCTGGAGAAAACATTCCAGGGGCTGCTGCTCCATCAGCTCCCAGGAAATGCCTCTGTGGGAACAGCTCGACTCTCCAGGTGAGTGAAACTCCTCCTGATTTAATTCAGGAATAAACCAAACTCTTCAAATCTCCGAGCCTGAATGAATCCCAATTTTCCATCTCCAAAGAAATGGAAGGATCAGATCCCACACGGACACTGGGTGGATGTGGAGTGAGGAGCAGGCAGAAACACCCTCAGAGTCTGGACTCCTTCCCCCGTTTATTCCCGTTTTTAACGAGGTTTAATTAAGCCACCACACTGAAGTTGGGATTTTCAAAGCTCTGAGAGTGATTTAGGAGAATCCAGCCTGCACAGGGCAGCCTAGGCACTGAAAATCCTCACCAGGTGGAACAAAATCCAACATTTTCCTGCAAATCAGCTGTGGATTTATCCCAAATAACCCAAAGTGTCCAGGAATTACAAATGATCCCGAGCTGAGCATGAGGGCAGGGTTAAGGTCACAAATTCAGGTTTTCCTGCCATGTTTACAGTAAAATAAACATCCAAAGTGTAAAAAAAACCCCCAAAATTCCCAGATTTTGTCTCCCAGCCAGGAGTGGTTGGGCAGAGTCACCCAGTGGTGACACCAAAATCACCCAAATCAAATAATCAACCAAATCTGGCCAAATTCTCCCCTAAAGCTGCAGATCTGTTTAAGGTATTTAAGTTAATCTAAGTCTTTATATTGGCACAAGCTGTTTAAAATGATCTCAGGCTTTAGCTGGGTTTAAGCTGCTTATGCAGCTTTAAGGGTTTTAAAAGGGTTTAGCCTGGGAAAAACCCATTTCCCAAAAAGCAGAGTGGGGTTGTTGGGTGGGAGCTTGGCTCTGCCACTTCGTCAGGTTTGGAATGGGGGAAACCATCCAGGAGCCAAATATTTGACTGAAAGTCAGAGTTAGTCAGGGTTAAGGTACAAATACTGAGTTTAGAGAGGATTTGGGCTGGTCTAAGCGGGAGAGGGGTGGCAGGAGAGAGGTAAAACACCAAGAGCTCATTGCAAAAAGAAAGGAATCCCATAAAAAAAAAAAACCTACTGAAAAACTTAATCCAACAATTCCACCTCGTTAAGAAAAAGATGGCAAAATTCCAGTACATAAACCCAAGAAATTCCAAATAAATCCCATCCCAGGGTCCAGCAGGAATTCCCAGAGGTACAAATCCCAAAAGAAATTCTGTTTTCCTCTCCTCCTTCCCATTTTTTGATCCCCAAAACACAGCATCACTTCTCATCCATTTTTTAAGGATTCCAGCCCAAATTTGGGATCTGAAATCCAAGGCGGTGCTGGAAAAGCTCAAACCAGACCCCACTAACAAAAGAGGCACTGCTTGGAACAAAATTCCCCTGTTCCAGAGGGTCCTGGAACAGAAAAGGGCCGGGAAGGCTCTTCCAGGATGGAATTCTCCCCTCTCAGGTGGATTTTTTGCCAGGACCATTCATGTTTCCAACCTCCCACCCTGCTGAGCTGCAGGGGTCAGAGATCCAAGAGAATTTTGATTTTTTTTCAGCCCTTCCTGGCAGTTCCAAACATCCCCCAAGACCCCAGGGCACATTTTCCCAGGATTTCTGTGCTCTGGGTCCTGCTCCAGCTCTGTAGGATGTAGAAAGGGGGATCTGACACTGGAAGGGAGGTTTGGAGTCCCCATCCCTGGAGGTGTCCAAGGAGCACCTGGATGTGGCTCTGGGCTGGTGACAGGTGGGGACTGATGGTCCTGGGGGCGCTTTTCCCACCTCAGTGATCCCAAAATTGTTGGGACTGGACTCCTAATGCAGGGGCAGAGTCACCACCCTGGGGAGCCTGAATTCCTATCCCAAAGCTCTGGGAAATCAGGGAAACGTTCCTGGCTGTGTGTGAGCCTTTTATCACCAATTAATTCCTTTTAGCTCCTCAGAACACTGACATTTCCAGCTTCCCTGGGGAAGGGATGGTCCCATCCCTCCCTCCTTGAACTTCCATCCCTTCCTCCCTGAATTTCCATCCCAAAACACTGGAAAATCAGGGAAAGGCTCCTGGCTGAGGGTTCACCTTTTATGAACACATTTAATTCTCTTTAGCCTTTGTGGCACTGAAGTTCCCAGTTTTCCTGGGGAAGAGACGGTCCCATCCCTCCCTCCCTAAAACTCCATCCCTCCCTTCCTCAATTTCCATTCCAAAACACTGGAAAATCAGGGAAACGCTCCTGGATGAAGGCGACACCTTCTACCAACACATTTAATCCCCTTTCGCCCTTAGACCACTGAGATTTCCAATTTCCCTGGGGAAGAGAATGTCCCAATCCCTCCCTCCCTCCCACCCTGCAGCAAACGGATGCAAAATTGGGACAAAGAACCTTTTTTCCCCCTTTTTTTGGGCACTCAGCACAGGCAGAGCCCCGCTCTGCTCTCATTTACACAAAGATAAAGGCAGCGCATCTGGCCGTGAGGCAGAAGTCTTTAATTACACGCCGAGCTTATCTTAAATATCTATTTATTGCCACGAGATTGCAGCTTCGCCCGATCAACAGCCTGCAGACAAAGGGAGGTTGTGATTGCACATTCAACCTCCAGCTCTTATTCCCACTCTGGAATGCTGCACTTCGCAACTTTCTGGGATATTCGCACCCTCTCCCACCTCCTTCACCTTTGCTCCCAACTACTGAGGGCATTTTGGGGTTTTTTCAGCCAGAAAAGATGGTCCATAATGAACATTTTTATGCTATTTTTATGATAAAATGAAGATTTGAGTCAAGGCTGGGCTCCTGCAGGCAGCACAAGGTCCTGAGCAGCTTCTCCTGAGCAAAATCCAAATGGATTGGGGAAAAAAATATGGATAAACACGAACAGAAATAGCAACAGGAGCAACCTGTTATGGGCAGGGAGCTGGGAAATCACCCTTGGAATTGTTTCTGAACAAGTTTTGTTCCGAACAGGCCTAAAAGTGCACTCAGATCCCAAAATAAAACTCGGGATAACGGATATGGGATGATTGCAACTTCCTTGGGTTCCTCCTGATATAGATATTATCCTAAGATTTGGAAAATCTTCCCACACAAACCCCACAGAAATGGCATTTGCAGGCCTGGGGTCACACAAACCCCACACAAGACCCACACAAATGATATTTTCTGCTCTAGACCCACACAAACTCCACACAAACCCCACAAGAACCCCACACAAGTGGCATTTGAGGCCCTGGCCCCACACAAACCCCACAGAAATGGCATTTACAGCCCAGGCCCCACAAAAAACCCCACAGAAATTACATTTGCAGCCTTGGGGTCATGCAAACCCCACACAAACCCCACAGAAATGACATTTACAGCCCTGGCCCCACACAAACCCCACAGAACTGGCATTTGCAGCCCTGGCCCCACAAAAAACCCCACACAAACCCCACAGAACTGGCATTTCCGGGCCCGGAGTCACACAAACCCCACACAAATGATATTTTCTGCTCTAGACCCACACAAACTCCACACAAACCCCACATGAACCCCTCACAAATGGCATTTTCTGCTCTAGACTCACACAAACCCCACAGAACTGGCATTTGCAGCCCTGGCCCCACAAAAAACCCCACACAAACCCCACAGAACTGGCATTTCCGGGCCTGGAGTCACACAAACCCCACACAAATGATATTTTCTGCTCTAGACCCACACAAATTCCACACAAACCCCACATGAACCCCTCACAAATGGCATTTCCTGCTCTAGACTCACACAAACCCCACAAAAATGTCATTTACAGACCTGGCCCCACACAAACCCCACAGAAATGTCATTTACAGCCCTGGCCCCACAGAAATGGCATTTACAGCCCTGGCCCCACACAAACCCCACACAAACCCCACAGAAATGACATTTCCAGCCCTGGCCCCACACAAACCCCACACAAACCCCACAGAAATGTCATTTCCAGCCCTGGCCCCACACAAACCCCACAGAAATGTCATTTACAGCCCTGACCCCACAGAAATGGCATTTACAGCCCTGGCCCCACGCAAACCCCACACAAATGGCATTTGCAGCTCTAGGGTTGCACAAACCCCACACAAACCCCACAGAAATGGCATTTACAGGCCTGGGGTCACACAAACCCCACACAAACTTTATTTTCTGCTCTAGACCCATACAAACCCTACACAAGTGGCATTTGAGGACTTGGCCCCACAGAAACCCCACAGAAATGACATTTCCAGCCCTGGCCCCACACAAACCCCACAAAAACCCCACAGAAATGACATTTCCAGCCCTGGCCCCACACAAACCCCACAGAAATGACATTTCCAGCCCTGGCCCCACACAAACCCCACACCAGGGCCCTTGCTGAGGTGTCCAGGAGGAACAGCCAAGGGACATTTTTGCCCCAAAGGAAAACCCAGAAATAAATCCCACGTCCTTCTCCTCACCTGTGGATGGGGGAACAAAAATCATTCCCGTTCTGCAATTTAGGAACAAAACTTACAATAGGATTTTTGAGTTCAGGTCCTCCTGACTTCCTAAAGCCAAATTAATTCCCACTGATGGATCCAGCATAATTAGGAGTGAAATAATGTCATTTTTGCCCCAGCTGAGAAGAACTTTTTGCTCTCAACATCAACCAAAAGAGGCTCAACACCCCAAAAACCCCACTTTATTTGGCTACAGCAGCAATATCTTTATAATTATCTGATTTTTTTGTTTAAATCTGCAGTTCTTGCTCTCCTGCTCCCCCGTGCCCCTCACAGCCCATTTGGCCTGACCCCTAAATATTTCCCTTCTCTCCCCTTCACTTGCCAGGTACCAGATTTTTGTTTTTTCCCTGCACAGAATTCCTCTCCAATTAACTAATCCAAGTTATAATCAATCAAATATCACCGTGTGGTTTTGGGGACATTCCTGCTGCACAGGAGAATTCCTTTCTTGCCCCAAATTCCCTGCAGCAAGGAGGATTTTTTATTTTATTTTTTTTTTCAGGAGAAATCTGACCAAACTGCTTTGGAACAGCCCTTCAACAAAACAAAACAAGTTGTTTGTCTCGGCAATTTGCACTCTCCCATGAAATTCCCTATGATGCCAGAAGTACAGGAAACATAAAAAATTTCAAAATATGAGCCCAAGCTACCGAAACTGAGCTGAAATGAATATCCCTGCAAATGCAGGGACTCTGAACAGCAACACAGAGGCAGGGAAAGGAGAAGAGAGATGAGGGATGAGGATAAATTTATTTTCATGGACTAAAACACAAAGGGGGATTGGCTGGGGAGGACTGGAAATGCCTTTGGAACCCAGGGGGGTGGATGGGGGTTACAGGGATTGGGATGGTGCAGCTGAGCCTTTCCCAATAATCTGCTCTTTTGTGCATAAAATTCCATCTAAAATCCAATTTTGGTTATTTCAGACGTCCTGGACCTTTTGTTTTCCAATCCATCCACCAGGAATAAATCCATCCAGGAGCACCCACTGGGATTATAAAATGTGCTGTGGCTCTCCAGGCAGCTAAAAAAGCAGGAGAGAAGTTTTGGTTGGATCCGAGGCGCTTTTCCAAGGCCCCTGAGCTCATCCCTGACATCACCACGAGGTTTTCTCATCCCTCCTTTACTCAGTGCTCAATTTTGGGCTCGCTGATCCCAGAGCAGCCCTGGTTACATCAGGATTTGCTCACTGCTGGTTCCTGCAGCCCCCAAATCCCAGCCCTGAGTCAGCAGCAGCCCCGGCCCTTTCCCCCAGGGAGGCAGGAGATGATCCATGGGCATCTCCTCCCCTGGATTTTATTGTCCCAGCTCCTTCCCAAGACCCCACAGGAGCAGCCAGGGGGGCAGAGAGAAGCCAGGGAGGGACAGAATGTGCAGATGGGCCCAGGAGGGACCAGGCTCCTGCTCCATCCCAAAATTCCAGCGGCAAAAGGAAAATCTGCCCTGCCAGGTGCAGGCCTCCCATTCCCAGAGCTTTTGTGCAGCTTTATCCCGACTTGCTGCATTCCTGCATCCAGGGACAGGCTGAATTCCAACTGGAAAATCCGGGCTGCTCCAGGACTGGGAAATCCACTGGAAGCATCCCATGGGATCCTCCTCTCCCTGCTGGGGTCAGGGCCTCATGGGACACAGCTGCACATCCAGGACAGCAATTCCCAGAGCTCCCTGGGGATGCCAGCAGCATCCCAGAGCTCCCTGAGAGCCCCCAGCCGGGTAAAATGATCTTATTTTTCAATTCCAGGTGTGACATTCCTCCTGCAACAGCCCCGATCCCCCTGAGCACCCACAGCCCTGGGATTTCTCGAACCCCATTTGGCTCCACAGCATTTTCCAGAGCCTGCCCAGCAAGTAACGATCTAAAATAATAAAAAAAACAACCCCAAAACCCCAGCGAGCGCTGCTGTCTGCAGTTGGGGCTTAGAGTCAGAACTTATTATTTGTATTTTCAATCTGCCAGGGACTCCCACTGCGAGCTCGGCCAGGAGGCTCCCCCTCCCTCCCTCCTCCCCATTTCCCACACAGGAGGAAAAGTAAAGACGCAGAAAGGTTAAAAAGGAACAAAAAAGGCCACGTTGGTTCCCCCCCACCACCTCCACAGCACCGAGAGCAAATCCCTGACTTAGGGAGCTGCGACGTTTCCATTCTTGGCGTGAAAAAGTTTCAGAGCTTTTTAAAGAGCTAAAAGGAGAGATGTGGCCTGTGGATCCTGATAGCCCTGCCACAGGAGGGGCAGGAATGCGGTGAAAATGGGTAAATATGGGTCAGGAATAGGGGTAAAAATGGGTCAGGAATAGGGGTAAAAATGGGTCAAGAATAGGGGTAAAAATGGGTAAAAATGGGTCAGGAATAGGGGCAAAAATGGGTCAAGAATAGGGGCAAACATGGGTAAAAATGGGTCAGGAATAGGGGTACAAATGAGTAAATATGAGGTAAAAATGGGTAAATATTGGTCAAAAATAGGGGTAAAAACGGGTGAGGAATAGGGGCAAAAATGGGTCAGGAATAGAGGTAAAAATTAGTAAATATGGGTAAAAATGGGTCCAAAATGTGGGTAAATATAGATATCAAGCACCAGCCCTCTGAGATATTTTGGAAGCTCCTCTTCAGGTATCACAGGGAAATAAATCAGGGAGCTGGGCTCAGCATTCCCAGCTATCCCACATTATTCCCAGGCTATCCCATGTTATTCCCAGCCATCCCACGTTATTCAGATGGAGCAGGACATGGAGAAAAGAGAGGCTGATAACCCTAAATGAATCCAGAGTTGTTTCTGCTCCCACCTGCACCAGGCACAGATTCCCCCACTCCTGGCCCTATTAAAAATGAGGGAGTTCCTGTTCTCCTGTTCTCCCTCCCCCTGAGCAGAAAGAAAATTCTGGGAATTTTATCCAGGTGGAAATCCAGAATTAAAGAGCACTTGAGGAGGAGGAGGAGGAGGAGGGATTTCAGCGCTCTGACCCCGGCTCCTCCAGGGTTCCATAAAACTCTTTGGCCCATCAGCAGCTCTCTGAATTCCCAGCACATCTCCCCATTCCCATGGAACAGCCATTCCCAGGATCAGCCAAGATGCTGGAGAGACCTTTGGAGGCCCCGGCCTCGTGTTTTGTGTGTGTTTACAGGAGTTTTACGACTGTTTCAAGGAAAATAACGACCAGAATCCTTTCCAGTGCCAGACGAGCTGGGCTGCAGTGCCTGGGACAAAAACAGTTTTCTCTTTCTCAGTGGGGGTGAAATTATAAAAACCCTGCAGATCCAGCACCACAAATTCCCCCCGGTCCCCAGGGCTGTACAAAGGAGCTCAGAGCAGCTCCTGGCAGGGCTCAGGTGCCACCACCTCTGCTGGGGAGCACCCTGGGACAAAAAGGGTTTAATTTCCCTTTCTCAGGGGGTTGAGATGATAAAAATCACGGGGATGCAGGGCCACCAATTCTCAGTGGCCCTCAGGTTTTACAGAGGCCTCAGAGCAGCTCCTGGCAGGGCTCAGGTGCCACCACCTCTGCTGAGAACCCTGGGACAAACCCCACGGTCTCCTGCACACATGGCTGGGTGAGGGTTTGGGCTGTGCACAAAGATGCTCGTGGCCCCAGAGGCAGCACAGAAACCAAAACTCCACATAGGAGACACTTTGATAGGGAAACCATCTCCTTCCATAGGGAAAACACCATTTTCTATAGGGAAAATACCATTTTATATAGGGAAAACACCTCCTTCCATAGGAGAGACACCTCCTTCCATAGGGAAAACACCATTTTCTATAGGGAAAACACCTCCTTCCATAGGGGAGACACCTCCTTCCATAGGGGAGACACCTCCTTCCATAGGGGAGACATCATTTTCCATTGGAGAAACATCATTTTCCATTGGAGAAACATCATTTTCCATAGAAGAAACATCATTTTCCATAGGAGAATCACCTCCTTCCCTAGGGGAAACACCACTTTCCATAGGGAAAACCCCATTTTCCATAGGGGAGACACCTCCTTCCATAGGGGAGACACCTCCATAGGAGAATCATCATTTTCCATAGGAGAAACACCATTTTCCATAGGAGAAACATCTCCATAGGGAAAATCCACACCTTCCCCACAGGGGAAATATCTCCATAGGAGAAACATCACCTTCCATAGGGGAAACACCATTTTCCATAGGGGAAACACCATTTTCCATAGGGAAAACCCCATTTTCCATAGGGAAAACCCCATTTTCCATAGGAGAAACATCTCCATAGGGAAAATCCACACCTTCCCCACAGGGGAAATATCTCCATAGGGGAAACATCACCTTCCATAGGAGAAACATCACCTTCCATAGGAGAAACATCACCTTCCATAGGGGAAACACCATTTTCCATAGGGAAAACCCCATTTTCCATAGGGAAAACCCCATTTTCCATAGGGAAAACGCCTTCCCGACCTCTCCCCCCTCTGTCACCCCTCGCTTGGGCTTTCTTCACCTCACCCCGAGCGTTTCCCTGAGCAGAGCGAGCGCTGGCCATGGGGAGGAGCAGCACATGGAACTGCCGGGACAGATCCGAGCGCTCCGGCTGAGCCACAGGGGAGGGAACAAAGCCAGACCCCCCCCAGCGATCTGGTACAGCTCAGAGGATTTACAGTCTCCAAAAGAAAAATAATTTCTAAAAAGTAGCATTGGGCAAACTCCGTTACTGGCACGGCGAGGAATGAATCCTGCGGGAGCAGCAGCTGTCTCGGCACATAGAACGCGGGGTTTTGGGAAAAATCCACCTTCTCACATCCCAAATCCCGAGGCTGGGGGTTTCCAGCAGCCATCAGCAGCTGGATTTGTCTTTTAGAGCAGCAGGGCAGAGGACACGAGGTGCTGCCGGCCCCCACCCGGCCCAAACCGGGAGCAGAGGAATATTCCCATCCTGCTGCCTCCAGAACACGTTTTAATCCCATTTTCCTGCACACACACCCCATGTCAAATTCTTAATTAAAAATCATCCGCTTTTGGAATGGGGGAGGGATGGTCAGGACAGGCTGCACACTGAGTTTTGGGTACTTTTCCTCTGTCAGGTCAGACATTCCCAAGTTCTCTCTGGAGGAAGCCTCAAGGGGCTGTTTATATAAAATGAATATTTTGCTTCACGTGCTGCCCACCCTCAGCTCGCACAACTCATCCGGGGAAACTTTTTATTGCAGATCCTTTCCTGAACGCTCAGGCAAAAAACCCTTCCAAATATCCTGCGTGTACAGCCAGAACTGAAATATGTAACACTTAAACACGCCGAAAAATAAACACAAACTTCCAGACAAAGGGCTGATCCCTGCCCTCGGAGGCTCCCGCAGCCAGAGGAGCTGGGTCACCCCAAGGAGGGCTGGATTTGGCCCTTGGAGAAGCCTCTGCAGTCCCTGCTGCAAGCCCGGGCTTGGGAACACGGCACAAAACCCGGCCGGAGCCGCGGGCAGGTACCGCAAGGGGCTGCGGATGCCTCCACCTGCCTCCAACAGCGGGAAAAACTCGGGCTTCCCGAAGGACAAACCTCCAGCTGGTCCCCGAATGCTACAGCCAAATAAAATCAAGCAGGAGAAGGGAAAAAAAAAACAAACCAAACCCCAGCGCTTTGTGCAGGGATCCAGCCACCAGCAGGGACCTCGCTGGTGCGAGAGCCTTGGAATCTTTTATTTTATTTTATTTTATTTTAATGGGAGCGTTTCTCTGGGCGCTGTAGCATCAGGGAGCAGCCGCAGGCAGCGGGGAGGGAAGCGATGGAAGCGGCGCAGGCCCCGGGCTCCGGCTGCCGGCGGGGCCCCGGGAGGACGCGGCTGTCCCCGGAGCAACACGTCCCCGAGCCCGTGTCCCTCCGCACGCCCCTGGCCGGCTGGCACGTCCCTGTCACACCCCGCGGTCGCCTCCCACCGCCCCCAGCGCTGCCTCCCACCAGCCAGCGCCAATTCATCCTCCTCCTCCTCCTCCACCTCCTCCTCCTCCTCCTCCTCCCCGCACGGTGGGAGAAAATGAAGTTGCTGTCAAGCGACGATAAATTCATGCGACAGCCAGGGCTAATTAAGCGGCAAAGTAGCTGCGAGCGTGGCGGGGCCGCGGCTCCGGGCTGGGCTCGCTGACAGCGCCGGGCTCGGGGCGCTCGCCCGGCGCGGCCACCCCCGCTGGGGACACGGGGACACGGGGCTGGGGACGCCAGGCTGACACCTCCGGGGAGGAAAAATGGAATCTGGCCGGCCGGCTGGGCACCCGCAGCGAGCCAGGGAGGGAGGGAAGGAAGGAAGGAAGGGCGAGAAAAAAAAATCCCAAAGATCCACGCAGAGAACAACAGCAAAAAATAGCGACAAAAGCCCCCGTGCCTACCTTTGCCGGGGGCCAGCGGGCAGATCCCGGAGCGCTTGGGGTCGGTGGCTGTTCCCTTCTTTATGAAATGTTCGGCTCAGCCGGTGCTATTTGCATTCTTTCATTAGCACCTGTTTCAAGTAAGGAAGGAGAAAGCTCATTGCGAGATCAGCTTCCTCTCGGAATAAATTATTTAAAAATTAAAAGAAAAAAAAAAATAGAGATAGATGCACGCTGCCAAATAATAATAACGCTAATAAAAATCAAAAAAATACCACATGGATATTAAAGCCCAAAGTAGGCAGTTTAATAATGGGAGGTCTTGCAGGTTGTGAGCATGCTCCAGCCGGAACAAATCCTTCCTCTGTTATTCCTCTGAATAAAAATAAACCACGATCAAGAAACCCAAACGGAAGCTTCCTCCTAGAATCCCTGCTGCTGAAAAATATGTAATAAATTCAGCCCGAAGACGCAGACTCTAATCAGCAGCTGTTTTCTGGATCCAAAGCCAGCCAAAGCCTCTCTTGTCTTTTCCCACTATGAGTCGAGGCCTTTTTGAAAAGGGTTTTAACCTTTTAAAGACACAGCGCACCAATTATCACTTCTGGAGGACTGTCACTCACGGCGCAGGGAAATTAATAAAGCGGCAGCGGTGGCACAGTCGGAGCACGGGGAGGTGTGGTTTGCCCTCCCAGGGTTGCCTCGGGAATATTATTGTATGATTATTATTTTTAATCGGACCCCCTCCCCTTCGGGGAAATAATAATAATAATAAAGTGCGAACTCGCCAGCCGGCTCTGGGATAAATGCAAAGTCATTATAAAAAGGAGCAGCTGCTGGATGCCATTCCCGGAGTTCTGCCGTGGCTCCTTAGCGGGGTTAAATTTGTTGCGAGTGAATTTTTCGGGATTAACAGTTTCCAGCCCGGCCGGAGCTGGGAGAGGGTTAACGCCAGGCACAGAGCAGCTCTGTCAAGTGCTTCCCATCAAACTGAGGACCAGGCTGCGAAGTTTGAACCGAGCAGCTCTGGCACAGCAACACCGCATCCTTCCAGGGCTGGCATTCCGGGTTTTTACCAAAGCCGACCGAAACCCCCCCAAAAGAGCTCAGCCCTGCGCTAAGCAGCGCCGGTGGCCCCGTGTGTGCCACAGCTCGCCGGGGACAGCGCCGAGCCCTCAGGTCTGGGGAGGGACAGGACGGATCCCCCCAAAGCTGCGCGTCCCCGGGCCCCAGGACAGCGTCCCCCGGCCGTGGTGCCACCGTGCCCGGCCCACCTGGGTGGCGGTGCCATCCTCCTGCTCAGCGCTCGGGGCCATCCCCGGGGTGCTGCGGCTCCTCCGGCCGCGCTCGCCTCCGGCCAGGCTGTGCGCAGCCCCCGGCATGCGAGCCGGCGGCTCTCCCGCCCTCTCCCCCTCCTCCTCCTCCTCCTCCTGCTGCTGCTGCTGCTGAAAATCATCATATTTCATGTGTGGCTGCTCCAGCCCCGCCAATTGGCTGGGCACTCGCTGGCGGAAATGTCAGCGGCGGCGCAGCATCGCTGCCCGCCCGCGGCCGCCCCGTTCCCCCCGGGACCCCCGGCTCTCCCCGGCCGCCGGCACCCCCGGGCACATCCCGGAGAAGGGATTTGGGTGCTCGCTGAGGGTTCTGTGACCCTCCGGCTCGGCTCCGGAGGGATGGAGCTGCCAGCAGCTTGACCTTGAGCGGCGCTGCCGGCGAGGAGCGCTTTTCCCGGCCGGGGGGATCCGGCGGATCCGCTCCGCTCCCGGAGCCGCCTGCCCGGGCACAGCGCAGCGACCGGGGCCGCTCGGAGGGATGAGCCCTGAGAAATGGAGCGTTCCTGAAGTTTCCACCCATTTTCAAGGCATTTGTTCGCAGCTTGCTCTTCACTTCCAGACCTTTGTAACAAGAGCAGTGTTTTCTTTCTCTTTTTAATAGCTGGGATTTGGAAATAGGAGCTTGCTTGAAGCTGCCCTGGAAGTGTCCAAGGCCAGGTTGGATGGGGTTTGGAGTAACCTGGGACAGTGGAAGGTGTCCCTGCCCAAGGAATGGGCTTTGAAGTCCCTCCCAAAGCAGTCTGGGGTTCTGTGATCCCATCCCCAGCTCAAGACAGCCCAAGACTTCTCCTCATCTGATCATTGTCCTTCTCCAAGCAGGTGAGAAAAAAAAAAAAAAAAGAAAAAGAAAAGAAACCTAAAAATCCGAAGCAATGGAATGTCAGAATGGAATAATCCTGAGGAAAACCGGCATCTACCTCCCCTGCAAACACCTGCAAATGGAGGGTGGACACATCCAGGGACAATGGAAAATGTTCTCCTAAGGAACAATGGAGCCACCTCTGCCTGCCGGGCTCTCCAGGAGCCGAGGGGGGAACAGGGGAAGCACGACAGCCAAAAGCCAACTTTTATTTCCTGGCTGCTTACACAAGGATAAAAAAAAAAATTGCATTGTCACAGAAACTAAAGAGGATTTGAGTGCGGCATTTGTGGCACAAATCAGCTTAGGGAACCTGCAGTTCCCTGCTGATTGGCAGAAAACTCCGTGGGAAATGGGCAACAGATTGGATGGGAGAGTGAAAGCTCCAAAGCTTCCTCATCCGGCCGTGTGAGGAGCAGCCTGCAGCCCAAACCTCATCAGGAGGTGGATCCTCCTGCGAGGGGAGCCCGGTGGTCACCACTGCCACCATCTCCAGTGTCCCCCAGGTCCAGGCAGTGCTGTGGCACAGCAGAGCCCATCACCACTGTGTGTCACTGTAGGCATTGAAACCAGAGAGCAGAGATGGGAGAATCGGGCTGCTGAGCAAAAACAACCCCACTGAGCAAAAGAAACCCCACTGAGCAAAAGAAACCCCATTGAGAAAAAGAAACCCCCACTGAGCAAAAGAAACCCCCACTGAGCAAAAGAAAACCCACTGAGCAAAAGAAACCCTACTGAGAAAAAAAAAAACAACCCACTGAGCTATTCACGCTGCTCCTCCTCTCCCAAACTCCGAGAAGAATTCCAAAACCAGACATTCCATCATCTACCCCAGCTTGGGCTCCACTGATGATCCGGGGTGTGCCCGGCACCGTCCAGGAAAACCTGGGGGAGCTGGTGGAGATGTTGGGGTCCCACCAATGCCACCCATGGGAGCCTGGATCCCCAGGTGCCACCAGCCTGTGCCACCCAGGCCTTGGTGGCCTTCATGGGCCTCAATTCCCGCAGCCACGAGTGACAAAAAGAGCTGTGAGAGCTTGTGGAAGTGTCACGAGGTGGCATCGAAACCCTTAAAGGGCTCCTGGGAAAAGCAGAGTGACCGTCACCCAAACTGGGAGATCAGAGTGACCATCACCCAAACTGGGCAACCAGAGTGACCATCACCCAAACTGGGAGATCAGAGTGACCACCACCCAAACTGGGAGATCAGAGTGACCATCACCCAAACTGGGAGACCAGAGTGACCATCACCCAAACTGGAAGACCAGAGTGACCATCACCCAAACTGGGAGATCAGAGTGACCACCACCCAAACTGGGAGATCAGAGTGACCACCACCCAAACTGGGAGATCAGAGTGACCATCACCCAAACTGGGAGACCAGAGTGACCACCACCCAAACTGGGAGATCAGAGTGACCACCACCCAAACTGGGAAAACAGATCCATTGTATCCCAAGTTAAGTTATTTCTTCTCTAGCTGTAACATTAATATGCACCTTTAAGCTCGTGCTGAATATAGCTATGAGTAATTTCTCTTTTTATCTTTATTCCTGTGCAATATTAGTTTGTTTTGCCTTATGTCTGTTCTTTTTGTGCCTATTAAATAAATAATTCATTCTGTAATAGAATAATCAGGTGTTATTAAAGAACTTGTGAACCAGAGGGGGTTTTGGGGTGCTGGGTGCCTCAGTGAAGCTGCTGCAAGCAGCTGCAAGCTTCCCAAGCCAGAGGTCTGGGGAAAAGGTGAGAACTTCCCTAAACCCCACATCCATGTGTGACACACTGTCGCTCTATTAGGACCGGCTGGGAAGAACGACACAGACTCTCATGGAGTCAGAACAGGAGAATTCCTTAGTTTATTACTTTAGGCTTGTTTTATAGACTGGTTCGTGGAAAGTACAGAAAGGAAACTCTTATTGGTTAGCAAACTGCTACATCACCATCATTGGTCAGTGGTGTACACCACCTCTTGACTTTATCCTGCAAAGAAAACAAGGGACAGACAAACAGCACCTGCAAGGGCTGTTTTCTGTCTTTGAGGATTGTTTTTAAGTCCTCCCATGAATTTCTCAGGCTAGCTTCTCAGGCAGGACTGAGAGAGCTATGCAGCCTGCAATAACCACAGGTTTAGCATCCATAAGACACAGCCCACAAAGCCCGAGCTGGGGGATGATTCCTCAAGGGCTGACGCCAATATTTGAAGTTTGGCGGATCCCAGCACGATTCTGCTCCGGTCCCAGCCCCAGGATGGGACTCGCTCATGGCTTGGTTTCCCCTCCCTTTACTCAAAGCCTTGTCCCCAGCCAGGGGCCGCTCTCTGGGCCCTGCGTTTTCCCCCCGCAGCATCCCCATTAAACCAACCACAAACAACAACCTCAAACCTTTCCGAGCAGGAAGCGCCGTAATCTGCCGTGCATTAAAGGTCTAAAAAAACCCTGCCTAATGTTCCAGGAGTCTCAAGCTGTTAAGCCACTGCTTAACTCCGGTAATTCACCAGGAAGCCTCTCCCGTGGCACAGCCACCGAGTTGTTTTCATTTTCTAATAACAAGCACGTGACCCAGGCATTTAATGAGTTCCCGAAATAACCCGACCAAAAGGCAAAATCTGAGAGGTTTGGCTGCCCAGAGAGGAGGAAAGAAAATCATAATTAAAATAGTGAATGGGCAGGAGAATGAAATAATACTGGGGGTGAGTATAAAATCATTTTGGTGTAGTAGGGAGGGAGTTGCTCTCCTTTCTCCAGGGGGGTTAATGGTGACAGGAACCACAAGCCTTGCAGGAGGAACCTGGGGCTCTCCAGCCCTCTTCCCACTTCAGGAATTCATCAGGAATTCTGATCCCTCCTCTTGGATTCAACCCAGGGATGATTTAAAAGGAGGACCAGGAAAATCCCTGACTTTGGAACCACTTTCTCCTCTGTGAACATCAAAGCACATCCCAGATGTTACTGGTGCCTCGTTATTCCAGAATTGTTCAGAAAGTCCAGGTGGAGGGATGGAGGGGGTGAGTGGTGTGGGGAGAGAGGGAAAAGAGTCTGCAGATCCTGTGAGCTCCCTGCTGCAGGGAAGATGGAAAACCCATGGCCCCATACCCCAGCTGGCTCTGGAATTACCATTGATCCCAAAGAACCATCACCAAGGCGGATCCAGTTTTAAAATTCTGGAAAAGCCTGAGCTTTAAATAGTTTGGGAGCTCATTTTAAATCCAAGCAGGGGTTTGAGTTTATCTTCTGTCCATTCTCCTCCAGCTTCAGCCTCCCATGTCCTACCACAGGGAAAGCAGCAAAACCCCGGGACAGAAACTTCCTCTGGAGCAAGAGAGACCCCGGCAGTGCCAGAACTGCTCTGGGGGCGTGGATGGGAATTCCAGCTGCAGAGCTGGACACGTTCCTGACACGGCAGCAAAGAGGGGCTGAGGACTGGGAACAGCATCCTCACCAGGACTGGGAAACTGGGAACAGCATCCTCACCAGGACTGGGAACAGCATCCTCACCAGGACTGGGGATGGGATCCTCACCAGGACTGGGGATGGGATCCTCACCAGGGTTGGGAAGAGGATCCTCACCAGGACTGGGAACAGGAGCTTGGGAAGAGGATCCAGATCAACTTGGGAAGAGGACCAGGGTTGGGAACAGAATTTTCATCAGCTTGGGAAGAGGATCCTCAGCAGGACTGGGAAGAGGATCCAGATCAGCTTGGGAAGAGGATCCTCAGCAGGACTGGGAAGAGGATCCAGATCAGCCTGGGAAGAGGATCCTCAGCAGGACTGGGAAAAGGATCCAGATCAGCCCGGGAAGAGGATCCTCAGCAGGTTGGAAATGTGGGACACAGAAATCTCCCCCCAGCCTGGCCTCAGGCCCCTGGCAGAGTGGCCCAGGAATGACCTGGGGCCGTGCTCAGGTCCTGGTCCCTGGAGGTTTGGGTGTATCCAGGTGCCTCCAAGGAAGGAGGCTTGGAAATTTTGGAGTGGCTCAGTAACCCCGAATTTGGGGGAGTGGGGCAGTTCGAGCTGCAGGTGAGAATTCCACCCCGAGGATGATCCTGGGGTTTGCTCTGATCCCAGCCCAGGCTGGGCCTGCAGGAAATGAGCTCAGCCAGGAGCTGAGGGGCAGCCACAGGCAGGAGCCCCAGGAATGGATTTTAAAGAGTTGAATAAACACTGAGCTGGGAGACTTGGCCAGAAATATTGATTATTTCCACCAAAAAAAAATCCATTTGACATTCTGTGGACCAAACCCTGGGACAATTCCATGGAAGTTCCAGAGCTGTACTGGGACCAGTACAGGCACTGGGCCCCACTGATGGATTTGGGATCAACACCCTGCACAGCCAGGCCTGGCTTAGAACTCCCCAGATTTCATTTTTATATTTAAATATTTCTACACAATTCAGTCACTGGGGCTTGGAGATTTTTTAGAGGATTTTTTTTTTGTTGGTTGGTTGGATTTTATTTGGTTTGGGTTTTTTTTTAACAGTAGAAAATAAGAGCTAAGAGAACTTGTGATTATTCTTTTTTTAGCTTAAAACCTGCCCAAAGATTTCATTTCAAATCGGGCTAGGGGAAAATAAATTACATTTTGGCCAAAGGCCAAGTCCTGAATTTCTAATTAATTGAATCAAACTTTTTCATAGTGGAACCCTTGATAATTCCTATAAGCAATTTCCCTGGAAAGGCAGTCAGGGAGAGCCCTGCACCAAATCAGACAGAAATGAGCAGGGAGTTCAAAGGATTTGTTCTCATTAACCCTGGAGAAAATGAGTTCAGCCAGGAGCTGAGTGGCAGCCACAGGTAGGAGCTCCAAAAATGGATTTTAAAAGGTTGAATAAACACTGAGCTGTGAGAGCTGGCCTGAAATATTGATTGTTTACACCAAAAATATGCATTTGATATTGATATCAAGCAGTGACCAGCACACAGGGGAGCTCAAGCATGGAAGAATTTGGATCTCTATTAAACCAGCTGATTAAAAACTGGAATTAATCGCCTGAATTTCCCTCCTCCCAACCTCCCCCTCCTCTCCAGCACCACGAGAATGCTCAGGTGTGGCCTCAGGTCTTTGCAGAACCTCGTTTTTCCTCTTGGGATCCCTTGGCACACCTGGACACCCCCCGGGGTGGGAGGAAGGGATGAGAACATTCCCCTGCTCCATAAATCCCATTCTGCTCCCATCCTGCAGGTCAGGACAACCTCAGGATCTTCCAGCAAAAATCCCCCGGGATCTGATTTCCTGCTGCAGTCAGGGATGCTGCCAGGGAATATTAGCACAGATTCCAGAAGGTTTGGGATTATTTTAGAGGCTGGGATTGGTTTGGGGACCAAACTCTCCTTCAGAGCCTTTTATTCACATTGAAAGTCAGACTTCAGCCATCTGGGTTTTCTTGTCATGGAATCTCAGAATCCTGGAGGCTGGAAAAGCCCTCTGAGATCAGATCCAGCCACTCCCAGAGCCCAAACATTCCCTGTGTCCCCAAGTGCCACATCCAGAGCTTTGGAACCCCTCCAGGGATGGATCCTGTGCCAACCCTCGGGATGTTTTAAACGACCTTCATGGATCTGAGCCGAGTTTAACCATGTCCCAAAGTCCTGGGCAGAAACCTGACCCTCAAATTCCAGAATTTGGGAAGGATTTCAGTCCTTCCCATGTCAGAAATCCCTTTAACTGGAACCCCTCCTTCCTGGGGTGCTAATGAGCCTCCTTGAGACTCCTTCTTGGCCAAGGCTCCCTCCAGCTGAAGATTTTCTGCCAAAGCAGCTCCTAATTTAGAACTGCTCTGTCTTAACTCGAATTTCTACTCAATTGACCTCCCGGGCTCCTTCCTCAGTCATTCCATGGAAAACATGCTCCGTGTGCAATTCCCAGCTTGGCTTTTTTAGGGGGTTTATTTATTTATTTTGAACTTCTCAGCACTTGCAGACTCCAGTCTGGAACAGGAAAATTATTCCTGGGCTGTTGTTTTTTTTTATTTTCTGTCTATTACCCAGGGTGTCATCACTGCCAGACTGGGCCAACTCAAACATCACTTGGAATTGGGATCAAAGGACAGGAAAAAGGGGAAGAGAAGCAGGAAAATGGAGCTGTTTGGCCTCCCACAGGTGCCCTGCAGTGACACTCCCTGAAAAAAAAAAAATAAAAAAGATAATTAAGTGATTTTTTTGGCTTTTAATGGAGATTTATTACAAATTAATTCATGATGCAATCAACTAATTATGTTTTCAGCTCTGGCCTTGCCAAGGTGTCACAGAGCTGCAGCATCCCCCAGCTTCAGCCTTGAATAAAATAAATAATAGAAATAATTATAAATTATAAATAATTAAATGTCCGTACCTCAAAAATTATGAAGGGTCAAACCTGGGGGAACTGTGGGGGGATTTCTCTGGAATGATCAGGATTTCTCATGGAATTTCTCAGGATTTCCCTGTCCAAAATATGTCAAAATTGGCTGAAAGAGAAACCCATGGGTGATCCCTGGGATCCCCCCTTGGGTTTGGGTTTCTTTTTTCGGATCCCACCTTGGGTTTGGGTTCCTTCTTTGGGATCCCCCATTGGGTTTGGGTTCCTTCTTTGGGATCCCCCATTGGGTTTGGGTTCCTTCTTTGGGATCCCCCCTTAGGTTTGGGTTTCTTCTTTGGGATCCTCTCTTGGGTTTGGGTTTCTTCTTTGGGATCCTCTCTTGGGTTTGGGCTCCTTCTTTGGGATCCCCCATTGGGTTTGGGTTCCTTCTTTGGGATCCCCCCTTAGGTTTGGGTTTCTTCTTTGGGATCCCCCCTTAGGTTTGGGTTTCTTCTTTGGGATCCTCTCTTGGGTTTGGGTTCCTTCTTTGGGATCCCCCATTGGGTTTGGTCTCTTTCTTCCTCTAAGGAAAAGCTGAGCTTAAACCAGGGCTGGAATCTTAAAAAAGGGAACAACAACTCTCCCCAGCCCGCAGGAATGATGAATTCCTGATGCTTTTAAGGAACTTTGAGGGAAATTTCTCCCAGGAATCCCCACTCTCAGGTCCAGCACCATCAACCCTGGGCTGACAAAGCCACTGCAGATGTGATTCCTCGGGGTTTTTCAGAGTCTCCTTCAGGCATTGCCTCATGAAAATCCCATATATTTTAACCTCCATTGTGTCCAATTTCCCAAAATTCCAGCAGTTTCTGGGCAGAAAAACCAGGATCAGCTGCTCAGGGCATTTTCCCTGCCCACTTTTTGAACACAAACCTGGGGGTTCTTTTTTTCCATGGAGAAGCCTCCAGGTCGGAGAGTGACCTTGGGACACAAAATCTGATGGCACCTCAGGGAGACCTGAACGTCAGCAAAGATCCTGTTCCAAACTCTCCATCCTGGCAGGGCAACCAGGACATTTGGGACATCAGCTGGACTTTTTTGGGCATTTGGAAAACGCTCAGCTGGGAGAACCTGACACAGCAGGATGGTGGCAACAGCCAAACATTAATCCTGGGATTAATAGAAACAACAGAATTAAAAATGAATAGAATTAAAAAATTCCTTAATTCCTTTTAAAACACATGTGGAAACTGTTGGATTTTATGTGGTTTGTCAGTGTGTGAGGACAAATTGAGGTTTCCCAGCTGTTGCTGAGGCGAGCAATGAGGCCACAGGCGTGGTTGGAGCATTATTCCCCAAATCCCACACCAGGATCTCCCAGGACAAGCCAGCCCCAAGCCGAGGAGGTGAAGATCAGGCTCTACCTTGCACTCCTCAAGAAAACCCAGAAGTTCCCCATTTAGGAGAGAAATTTAATTAAACTGCTCCATTTTTTAATCTCGCTGTTTAAATACAGGAGTGAGAGGCTCAGTTTTTATGGATGTCAGGAGGAACATCAGCTCCAGGTTCCGTGCAAACCACAGAGGAAGTGTTTTCATTTCCAACCTGCAGCGTTTCTCCTCAGCTGAAAAAACCATTTTTTAGCCTCTCTCTGCTCCCAAAAGCCCAGAAATCTGCAGCGCTCCCAAATTTTAATTTACTAGGAAGTGTGAGAGAAAAACCACAGAATTCCCTCTTTTCCTGCTGCATCCCTGAAAGTGGGAGCCTCTCCTCCAGGAATGGGGCCTTAATGATCCATCCCTTTTTTATTCATGAATTTTAGGGCTGTTTCTTTATGCTGGTTTTAATTGATTATTTTTTTTTTAATGGGATTATTGAGCAATGTCAAGCGCCAAAGTCTGGGTGGTGGGAGGCTCTCCATCAATTCCTCCAATTAATTGGGATAGTGGGAGGTGTCCTTGCCCATGGAAGGGGTGGAATGGGATGGGATTGAAGGTCTCTCCCAACACAAACCAGTGTGGAGCTCTGGGAAATCTTCGCTCGTCGTTGTTCAGCTGCTGGAAACGCTTTATCCCGTCATCAATTTAAGGTTTTTTTTGGGAAAAAAAATAAAAATAAAAATAGATGGAATAATTACCGGATCTTGATTTGGTCAGCAGGGTTTGGAGACCTTCAGCATCGCCCTCCCAGGAGCCAGGATTGATCTGGAATCAACCCAAATTCCCATTTCCACTGGGAAAAGAAATGTCCCCGTGCCGTGAAGGATTTTAGGGACACTGCTTATCTCTTCCCCCAGCCTTATCTCCCTTCCAGCCCCGAGATAAGGCCCAGGAGCAGGGAGCACATCCAGGCCTTGTCCAGTCCCATTCCCAGCACTTCCAATACCAAATTCCAGGTGTTCACAGCTGTCCCAGCTCCTCCCGCAATATTTTTTCCCCTCCCTTCACCCCAACCATTATTCAAGCCTTAATCATACCCAGCAGCAACAGAGCAGCAAAAATCCCAAAAACCTGGCTTTCCCTATAAAAATGGGAATACGGAGTGTCCTGTCCTGCCTTGGGATGACCCCAGGCTGGAGAAGGGGTGGGAAAGGAGAGGGAGAGAGCTGCAGAGTCACTGCCGCCCTTCCATCCGGGGAAATCTCGGTTCCATCTCCACTCCCAGCCCAGCCAGGATGGTGTTGAGTTTCCTTCCAGTCCCCACTGGAATATTTCCCCCCTCAGCTCCTCCCTGGCCGGGAGTACAACGGGAATGCTCAGGAATGCGGGATGGAAGGTGGGGATGCTGCAGCAGCTGCGGGAGCTGGGGGTTATGAGGTGTGGCAGAACCAGCCCAGGGCTGTCCTGCCCGGGGCCTGGCAAAATTCCAAGGGCTCCTGGCAGCTGGAATTGCTTTAATGGGAACAGCTTCCCTGCCCTGTGTCCAGATTTTCCCAGAAAACAGGATCCTGGCACGCCCAGGAACTGGTTTTCAAAGGGGTGCAGCGAGGAAATGCGGTTTTCCCTCCTCTGCTGTGCAAGACACAGGAAAAGGGCTAAGCCTGGTTTTAATTGAACCCCTTCCCATAAAACCCGGGCCGCATCTTCGGGAAATGGGGAAGATTCCACAGGAGAGGGAGGAACCAGCCGCAGAAGGTTTTCCTGGGAAAGGGGGAGGCAGAGGAAAGCCCTGCTCCCAGCTGGGGCTGGCTGGGATGGAGCCGAGCTGGGCTCCCGGGGGATGGACGGGGGCTGGAGGAACATTCCCGAAAAACCGGGAATTTCCTGCCTGTGGCATCCCAGAACTTCCCAGTGAAATCTCCAAGCGCCCACTTGGATCAGGATGGGGAGAAGTGGGGCTGGGAAGAAATGCTGGGAGGACCCATCCTGCTCCCAGGAATTCCAGGATCATCTCCCACCATTCCTGCGTTTCCTGGGAGCACCCACTCTGATTCCAGGAATTCCAGGAGCATCTCCCACCATTCCTGCGTTTCCTGGGAGCACCCACTCTGATTCCAGGAATTCCAGAAGTATTTCCCACCATTCCTGCGTTTTCTGGGAGCACCCACTCTGATTCCAGGAATTCCAGGATCATCTCCCACCATTCCTGCATTTTCTGGGAGCACCCACTCTGATTCCAGGAATTCCAGGAGCATCTCCCACCATTCCTGCGTTTCCTGGGAGCACCCACTCTGATTCCAGGAATTCCAGGATCATCTCCCACCATTCCTGCGTTTTCTGGGAGCACCCACTCTGATTCCAGGAATTCCAGGATCATCTCCCACCATTCCTGCATTTTCTGGGAGCACCCACTCTGATTCCAGGAATTCCAGGAGCATCTCCCACCATTCCTGAGTTTCCTGGGAGCACCCACTCTGATTCCAGGAATTCCAGGAGTATTTCCCACCATTCCTGCGTTTTCTGGGAGCACCCACTCTGATTCCAGGAATTCCAGGAGCATCTCCCACCATTCCTGCGTTTTCTGGGAGCACCCACTCTGATTCCAGGAATTCCAGAAGTATTTCCCACCATTCCTGCGTTTTCTGGGAGCACCCACTCTGATTCCAGGAATTCCAGGAGTATTTCCCACCATCCTGCATTTTCTGGGCGGAAAATTCCTGCTCCTCCCAGGAATTCCAGGAGCATCTCCCACCCCTGCTGGCTCCTGCTGCTGCCTGGAAAATTCCTTCAGGACTTTTTTCCATGAGGTTTTCCATATCTCCCCTGCGGATCCCCACACCAGCATAACCCAAATTTCACCGAGGGGTTGGAACCAAGGTGGAGGAGGAGCTTTGTATCCCCCAGGACTCATCCCTGAAAATTCAGGGAAGAAGGAGAGAGAGCCAGGGCTGAACCTCAGGATCATTTCCTGATGAAATTCCATGAAGGATTTAATAAAATTCCAGCTTTAAATTCCTCCTGGATTATCACTGATATCCCTCCATGACAGATCCAGGCGGCCTTCCATTGTTTTACCAAAACCTTGGGCTTTTACCAAATTATTTGAGCAAAGTTTGGGTTTCTACCACATCACTCAGACACGGGAACCTCTCCTGAAATATGGGAAAAGCGGGAATGAAACCTCAGTTCCGGCTGGCAAAGGATTTCCAGCTTGGATCTCTCCCTTGATTCCAAAGCCTGGTCTCCTTGGAATTAATTTCCTGCATGATGAACCCTAAATTGTCCTTTTTTTTTAATTTTTCCTTCATTTTTTTGGGGTCATTGTGTTTTTTTAGCTCAACCCCAGGATTTTGTCCCCCCAGAAGTGAAACCTGGGCAAGAATTCCCTTCCCTGCCCTTTAATTTATCCCAAATTCGGAGCAGGAACTTAATTAACGCCACGGTTCTGAGCAGAACAAAAAACCACAAGAAACTTTCATTACAAAAAATTGATTTTTATCTCCTTCCTGATGCTTCTTAACTGCTGGGGAGCTGAGTATGAATTAATTTACGCTAAATTTGGGAGTTTCTGCTGCCTAGAGAACACAAAATAATCTCAAAGTGTTGTCAGTGATTATAACCAGATTCTCTGAGCCAGAAGTTCTATTTGAAGCCCTAATTTATATTTTTTTTCCTCTTCTATTATTCTAAAAAACACAGAACTAGCTTCCATTCGCTGTTTAATAATGTCTTCAAGCCGAAATTGGAATTGGGTTGGATTTATATTAAATAAAAAATAAAAAATAAAAAATAAAAAATAAAAAATAAAAAATAAAAAATAATAATTAATTGCTTTTCAATTTAACTAAAAAAACTCAAATATACTGGAAGGACACAAAGAGTGAAGTATCAAAGCGTGTTTTGTGTATAAAAGTGAGCACTTCCACCACGAGGTGCAGTAAATGGAGTTTGTAAGCTGAAACTTCCAGCCCAACATCTGATTTTTCGATACATTTATGTGCCTCGAGATGCCCGTAAAGCTCCTCACAGGAGTTTTAAAAATACCTCAGAAATTCAGATATCAAAGCAGTGTGGAAATGAGGAGTTAAGGTCCTGATTCCACAGGAATTTTCAAAGATTTTTAGGTGAAAAAATGGCTTTGAAGGTTTAAATCCAAGGCAGAGTCCATTCCCTCCCTGCGTGTTTTCAATTCTGGCCGGAACAAACTCTTCTGGTTTTGG
This sequence comes from Cyanistes caeruleus, assembly GCF_971803275.1. Taxonomy (NCBI): domain Eukaryota; kingdom Metazoa; phylum Chordata; class Aves; order Passeriformes; family Paridae; genus Cyanistes; species Cyanistes caeruleus. Next base: position 916,004 of record NC_141726.1, on the reverse strand, counting down.
AATTCCTCTCCCTGTGCTCAGTTTTTGTGTGGAGAAATCCAAATCAAACAAACAAATAAAAAACCTCCCCAAATATTCGATTGAAAACAAAAGTGAGGAAAGGTTTGGAGCACAGGCTTTGGGAGAAAAAGAAAAATTTGGAATAAAATCAGAGTTTTCCTCATTTACCGGGACAAAGATTTAATCAGAGCTATCCAAATATCAGGGAATCATGGAATGGTTTGGGTTGGGAGGGACCTGAAATGCCATTTATTCCACCCCAGGAACACCTTCCACCATCCCAGAACGTTCCAACCCAGCCTTGGGCACTGCCAGGGATCCAGGGACAGCCACAGCTGCTCTGGCAATTCCAGCCCAGCCCCTCCCCACCCTCCCAGGGAACAATTCCTGCCCAAGATCCCACCCAAATCTCTCCTGGTTTAAATTCAATGTATTCCATCTCTGCCAGGGCTGCAGAGAGCTCTCGTGGCTTAAAGAAAATCCCTTTTCAATCCTTCAGCCTCAAACAGGTCCCGTCCTCAGAGCCTCCCACAGCCCCTCTTTAACAAAAATAAAAATGGTTCATACCCCGACTTGAAAGAGAATTCCAGAATTTCCAGTTAAACAGCCGGGCCCCAGCAGCAATCTTTGAGTTTAATTATTTATATTTTGGTATTTTTAAGTCTCGCTGAAAGCCCCAAATGTTTATGGGAAGGGTTTTTTCACACGAGTGAAGCAGCCGAGGGGATTCCAGCTTCACACACCGTCCGTGGGCATTTCTTGGATGTTCCCATTCCCGACGGATCCCACAAGGATGGGAGATGGGAAAAGCCACTCAGGGAATGGCCAGGAATAATTTGGGCAGGGTGGGGCTGGGGAGGCAGCTCCGCTCTTCCAGCCCCGAGGTAAATCCAGCCGGGAAGAGAATCCAGGACATCCCAAGGGGCAGAGCCAGGAGAAACCTTTCCAAGGGGAATGTGGGATGAGGGAATCATCCCGAGCTTAGGATTCACCTCTCAGCCAGGAAGAGAACCCAGGAAATCAGGAATCATCCCCTGGCCTGGGCTTTCACCTCCCAGCCTGAGGATTTCTTGGCTCTTCCTCTTCCCCGTGGATGTCACAAGGATGGGGACAGGAAAAGTTCCCACGGGGGACGTCCAGGAATGATTCGGCCGGGCTGGGGCTGGGAGAGGCACTTCCAGCTGGGAAGAGGACCCTGGACATCCCGAGAAGCAGAGCCAAGAGGAACCTTCCAGAGGGGGAATTTGGGATGAGGGAATGATGCAGAGCCTGCGGTTTCACCTCCCAGCCAGGAAGAGAATCCAGGACATCCCAAGGGGCAGAGCCAGGAGGAACCTTCCAGAGGGGAAATGCGGGAATCAGGAATCATCCCCTGGCCTGGGCTTTCACCTCCCAGCCCGGAGCCCTAAATCAGCGACTGCCCCCGGCTCCGCATCCATCAGAGCCTCTTCCCAGCAAACGGAGCGGGAATGGAGGGAAGGAGCCTTGAGCCCTGGCTCGCAGCCAGACTTGCCACTTTTCCCCTAACGAGACAGGCAGTTGACTCGAAATTGGCATAAAAACACCCAGATTTGCATAAATCCTGGGGCAGGCCACGCTGGGCTCATTCCTTCCCTTCGGAAACCTCTTCCTCCTCCTGCGCAGGGCTGGGAATAAATCCCAGATAACCCCTGACATTCCAACGGGAGCCTCGACTTTCCACGAGGAGAACAAAGAGGGAGGAAGGAGGAGGCCCCCGAGCGCTATTTTTGGCCATTATTAACCAAGATCAAAAGGAGCAGCAGAAAATCTGAGCCCAAATCGGTGCTGGGAGCCCGGACGGGGCTGCTGGGATGAGGTCACGCTCCTGGATTCCCAGTTTTTTTTCTGGGAATGCTCAGCGGGCTCTAGGACTTGGTGCAACAGCCTGGAAATTCGGTAAAACAAGAAATTCGGTAGGGACAAAACAGGAACAGATGTCTAAGGAGAGGGAAGGGGAGGGGGAGGGATCTGTTCGGACTTGTGAGAGCAAAAAAAGCGAAGTTATGCAAATCACTGCTCCATTCCAGACAAAAACTCCTCTCCCGAGGTTTGGGCCGAGGGATGGAGGGAAACAAAGAGTTCCTTTGGATTTGTGGATCAGCCCGGAGGGGAGGCCAGCAGGAGCTCTGGTTCGGTCACACGGGGCACACCGCGCTCCTCTCGCCCCAGCCAAGGTTTCCTCGGGATTTGGGATCGTCCTGGACGATCCAGGCCATCCAGAGGCTGATCCAAGCCTGGAGCAAGGAGTAAAATTTCGGCTTTTGGCTAAAGCGTCGGGGTGGTTGCTCCATGAACGCAGCAAAGTGTTTTCCACAGCAAGGAAACCCAACATGCAGGAAAACCCAAAATCCAGGAAAACCTAAAATCCAGGAAAACCCAACACCCAGGAAAACCCAACACTCAGGAAAACCCAAAGTACACAAAAACCCAAAGTACACAGAAACCCAACACCCAAGAAAATCCAAAATCAGGGAAAACTCAACATCTAGTAAAACCCAATACTCAGGAAAACCCAACATCCAGGAAAACGCAAAGTCCAGGGAAACCAAACCACCCAGGAGAACCCAACACCCAGGAAAACCCAAAATCCAGGAAAATCAAACAGCCAGGAGAACCCAACACGCAGGAAAACCCAATGTCCACGAAAACCCAACACCCAAGAAAATCCAAAATCTAGGCAAACTCAACATCCAGGAAAACCCAAAACCCAGTAAAACACAGCACTCGGGGAAAACCCAATGCCCACAAAAATCCAAAATCCAGGAAAACTCAATGCCCAGGAAAACCCAATGCCCAAGAAAATCCAAAGTCCAGGAAAACACAGCACTTGGGAAAACCCAACTCCCACGAAAACCCAACTCCCAAGAAAATCCAAAATCCAGGAAAACCTAATACTCAGGAGAACCCAACATCCAGGAAAACCCAAAATCAAGGAAAACCCAATATTCAGGAGAACCCAACATCCAGGAAAACCCAAAATCCAGGAAAACCCAGCACTCAGGAGAGCCCAGCACCCAGCGGGGCCGGCTCGGGCCCGGATCCCTTCATGGCATTCCCAGAAGTGTTTCCTTTTGGAAACACTTCCCATGGGAATTCCAGCAGGATTTTGAGCTAAGCAAACCCCTGAAGGGAATTAACTGGAATATCCAGAGGGTTTTTTTTCCTAATCGGGAAAATCCTGAATTCAACAGCAAAGCAGCAATTTCCATCCTGCTGTCACCACAGCACGAGATTTAAACTCTGTCCCATCCCTAGAGGTGCACAAAGGCAATTTTAAAAAAAAGAGAATAAATTTAATACTGGAATTGATGTAAAAATATTTAGATGTGCACAAAGACATTAAAAATATATTTAATACTGGAATCAATGAAAAAATATTTAGATGTGCATAAGGACATTGAAAAAAGAGATTTAATGCTGGAATTAATGTAAAAATGTTTAGATGTGCATAAGGGCATTAAAAACATATTTAATACTGGAATTAATGTAAAAGTATTTAGATGTGCATAAGGACATTGAAAAAAGAGATTTAATGCTGGAATTAATGTAAAAATGTTTAGCTGTGCATAAGGGTATTCAAAATATATTTAATATTGGAATTAATGAAAAAATATTTAGATGTGCATAAGGGCATTCAAAATATATTTAATACTGGAATTAATGAAAAAATATTTAGATGTGCATAAGGATATTGAAAATATATTTAATACTGAAATTAATGTACAAATGTTTAGATATCCTCAATGGCATTTTAAAGATATTTAATGCTGGAATGAATATGAAAATCATCAAAAATATAAAAACAGAATGAAAGCATTAATATAAAACCAGAAGCCACTCCACACACGCTTTGGCTCGGGAAGAGCTGCGGGAATTGCGGCGCTGCTTGCCGGTGTCATCCCAGGACACGCAGGGATGCTCTGCGGAGCCGCAGGGGTTAAAGGAACTCTCCCTTCCCACCGCCATCTGATGTGTGCACATTCCAAGTGCTAATTATTCCTCACAAAGGCGCAGCACAAAGCCCTGCATGATACCGCCCAGGACTTCAGAGCTGCCAGCGCAGCTTATTTGGAATTTTTGGGGGATTTTTTTTCCCCATTTTCCCTTTTTTTTTTAATTTTTTTTTTAATTCTTTTTTGGGTTAAAATAGAGGAGAAATGTTCAAAGCCTGCCCCGGATATTTGCAGGCAGAGCTTCTAAAGTCTGAGTCTGAATTAAAAGTAATTTTCAGAGGGATTTGGTGTTCTGGGTTTGCAGGGAAATTGAACCAAGCGTGGCTCACCTGGAAAAGGAGCTGGATGAAGCCAAAAAATCAGGAGAGGAGGGAAAAAAAAGCAGCTTTAAGGGATCAGAAGAAGGGTTTTAGTGGCTGAAAAGCAAAATTTCCCCCAGCTAAGGTGGCAGCCCAAAAGCAGGGAGAGCTGGGCCAGCTCCAACCATTCCCAGATAAAATTCCAGATGTGGGGAAAGGGAAATTGGGAGCTGAGGATGGCAAATATTGGGATATTGAGGGGAGGACAGCTGGGAACAGCAGCTGAGGGAATGAGGGGCTGGAAAAGGGAAATTCCCAGGATGGACGTGCCAAAATTTCTGTATTTACCTGGATATTCCCAAATTTCTGTATTTATTTGGATATTCCCAAATTTCTGTATTTACCTGGATGTTCCCAAATTTCTGTATTTACCTGGATGTTCCCAAATTTCTGTATTTATTTGGATATTCCCAAATTTCTGTATTTACCTGGATATTCCAAAATTTCTGTATTTATTTGGATATTCCCAAATTTCTGTATTTATCTGGATGTTCCCAAAATTCTGTATTTACCTGGATGTGCCCAAATTTCTATATTTATCTGGATATTCCCAAATTTCTGTATTTACCTGGATATTCCCAAAATTCTGTATTTACCTGAATGTTCCCAAATTTCTGTATTTACCTGGATGTTCCCAAATTTCTGTATTTACCTGGATATTCCCAAAATTCTGTATTTACCTGAATGTTCCCAAATTTCTGTATTTACCTGGATGTTCCCAAATTTCTGTATTTACCTGCCCAATTCCAACAGCTCAAGGAGCCAAATCCAAGCAGCAACACAGTTAAAATATAGTTTATAAGAGGTAAAAACCGAGTTAAAATATGGTTTATAAGAGGCAAAAACCGAGTTAAAATGTGGTTTATAAGAGGTAAAAACCGAGTTAAAATGTGGTTTATAAGAGGAGAAAAGCTGAGTTAAAATGTGGTTTGTAACAGGTGGAAAGAGAATTAAATGTGGGTCTATAAGAGGTGAAAAGTGAGTTTAAATGCGGATTTATAAGAGGTGAAAACAGAGTAAAAATATGGATTTTTAAGAGGTGCAAAGCAGAGTTAAAAAGATGGGATTAGAACAGGTGAAAAGCAGATTTAAAATCTGGGTTTGTAAGAGGTAAAAAGCAGAGTTCAAGGTGGATTTGTAAGAGGTGAGAGCAGAGTTAAAATATGGGGTTATAACAGGTGAAAAGCAAGGTTAAAATGTGGATTTTGAAGAGGCACAGAGTTAAAATATGAGTTTATAAGGTAAAAAGCAAGGTTAAAATGTGGATTTTGAAGAGGCACAGAGTTAAAATATGAGTTTATAAGGTAAAAAGCAGGGTTAAAATGTGGATTTTCCTCTCTGCTGGCTTTTTTGAGCTGCTGGATGTTGTTAATCAGAATTTCCCATGCCAAGCAAGGATTTCCCATCCCAATTCTGCTTTTCCAGGTGGAACTGAAGCCGGAACAGGTGTGCAGGGAATTGTTTGTGCACGGAACAGCCTCAAAATCCAGGGAAAAACAACTTTTGGGGAGGCGGGGGTGGGAAAATCCTGCCCTAAAAGTCATTTTTAAAACGTGGGAAAGGCCGGGAATGTGATGCTGTGTTCAGTAGAGGAATTTTTCCTGATTTCCTGGGATAAAGAGGCAATCCCAAAACTTCCTCTTTGGAAAATCAACATGGCCAAACCAGAAAATCCCTCCCAGAGCAAAACCAGCAATGCTGAAAGGCAGAAATTCAGATTTTTGGGATGAGGAAAAGAGAAGCAGGGAAATCATAGGAACACTCAGAGCTTATATATATATATTTTATATTTTTATGTATTTCTATTTCTATTTTATATATTCAATATGCATTATTTAACATTTCTTTATTCATATATCAGATATTTTATCTTTTAATATTTCTATTTCTATCTTTCTATATTTCTGTATTTCTATATTTCTATATTTCTATATTTCTATATTTATATATTTATATATTTATATATTTTTTATTTTTATATTTTTATATTTCTATATTTTTATATTTTTATATTTTTATATATTTATATTTTTATATTTTATATTTATATAGTTATATAGTTATAAAGTTATATATTTATATAAATATGTATTTATATACTTATATATTTATATGCTTATATATTTATATACTTATATATTTACATACACATTTCTATTTATATAGATAGATATTTTATATCTATTTCTCAAGTTTATATATATTTCTCTATTGTATATATATTTCTATAATTTCTATATTTCTATATTTTATATATATGTCTCAAGTTTATATAATTCTCTATTTTATATATATTTCTCTATTTTATATATATTTCTCAAGTTTATATATATTTCTCTATTTTATATATATTTCTCAAGTTTATATATATTTCTATATTTTATATATTTCTATATTTTATATATATTTCTATCTTTTATATATATTTCTATAATTTCTATATTTCTATATTTTATATATATTTCTCAAGTTTATATATATTTCTATATTTTATATATATTTCTATATTTTATATATTTCTATATATTATATATATTTCTATATTTTTTATATCCAGCCCTGGTCTGCTGTCAGGTCCTGGTCCTGGGGGATGGGGACAGCAGAGCCCTCTCCTTGTCCAGGTCCCTGGACACAAATTTTGTGTAGAAAATTTGACTTTTTTCAGGTTTTTTTAATATTATCAATGAGGTTTTAGAATGATCCTCTCACTGGAGCAGGGAAAGGGAAGAAATTTGAGTTGTGGCAGCAAAATCCCAGGACTCAGCCCAGGAAAATTCCCCTCAAATCATAAAAAAATCCCTTAAATTGAGGCTTTATTGGCAGTTTTGTAGAGAAGTTGAAAGGGCTGAGCAGAGCCTGGTGATTTATTCCTCCTTGCACCATTTCCTTGCTTGTTTGAATCAAAGAACAATTTCCCTGCTGCCCCATTAATAAATAACCGGAGGAGAAGTGAAGTGGCTGAATTATCAGGGAAAAAGGTCCTGATTAGAATATCCATGAGCAGAAATTGGGTTTTTACGGCTGCCCCACTGCGCTAAATCTGCGGCTGCTTTAATCCCTTCCACCCTAAATTGAGTTACCTGGAGCATCTGTTGAGTAAACTGCCAAACCTGGAGGGTTTGGCAATTATTGTTATTTATTTGGGGTGTTTTAAGTGGGATTCTAAGCAAATCCAGCAATTGGATGGTGGGAAAATTGCCTTTTTAACTCCAATTCCTCCCTGCTCCCTTTTGGTGCCAGCAGATTTGTGAGTTTTGTGTTGATCCGAGAGGTGAGGGATTCAAAAAGTTGGGAATAAATGACATTTCCATGATTTTCCTGCTGGGATGGATGCTGCCAGCTCGTCTGCCAGGGGTGAGTTAATTCCTCCTCACCCACACAAAACCCGGGAGAAAACCTCTCCAAAACCATTCCCAACTCCTGGGAAAATGAGGATTTGGTCCTGGGGCTCCTGGAGGGGTGAAATCCCTCTGGAATCCCTCTGGAATCCCTCTGGAATCCTCAGGATTGTGGAACAGGGAGGGCTGGAAGGGATCCCTTGGTGCCAGGAGAACAGATCGCAGCTGGATGTATAAAAAATATCAGTGCATATAAAATATATCAATATATATAAAATATAATAGTATAAAATATATCAATATATATAAAATATGTCAATATATTAAAAATATGTCAATATAAAATATATCAATATATATAAAATATATCTATGCATATAAAATATAGTAACATATCAAAATATCAATATATATCAAATTTATATTTATATTGATATATATCAATATAAAATATATCCATATATATCAAAATATCCATATATATCAAATTTATATTTATATTGATATATATATCAATATAATATATGTCAATATATATCAAAATATCAATATATATCAAATTTATATTTATATTGATATATATATCAATATAATATATGTCAATATATATCAAAATATCAATATATATCAGATTTATATTTATATTGATATATATCAATATAAAATGTATCAATATATAAAAATATGTCAAATAAAATATATCAATATATATAAAAGATATACATATAAAATATATCAATATCTAGAAAATATATCAATATAAAATATATCAATACATATCAAATACGTCAATATAAAACATAGCAATATATATAAAAGACATAAATATAATATATATCAATATATATAAAATATGTCAATATATCTTTTATATATAGTTTTCAAAAGATGAGGGATTTAGAAAGGGTTAGGGCTGGAAAAGTCCGAATGCAGCACCTCTGGAGGCTCTGCAAGGGCCCCATCCGTGGGTTTGGGGCAGGGACAGGGACAGGGACAGGGACAGGGACAGGGACAGGGACAGGGACAGGGACAGGGACAGGGACAAGGACAGGGATGGGACAGGGACAGGGACAGGGACAGGGACAGGGACAGGGACAGGGACAGGGACAGGGACAGGGACAGGGACAGGGGTGGTGCTGAAATGATGCCACAAAATCCATACGAGCTCCCCAAAACCAGCCCCCGGCTGAAACCCGGCCTGGGGGCTGCAGCAGGCTGAGCCTTTCCCCTTATTAAGAGATTTTGTGTAATTAAGTGTCCATAAAACCCTGCCTGAAGTGAGTTAGGGTTAGAAAAGGGTTGGAGTTGGAAAAGTCCCAAGGCAAAACCTCTCTGAAGGCCCCATCCATGGGTTAGGGACAGGGACAGGGACAGGGACAGGGACAGGGACAGGGACAGGGACAGGGACAGGGACAGGGACAGGGACAGGGACAGGAGCAGGGACAGGGACAGGGACAGGGATGGGACAGGGACAGGGATGGGACAGGGACAGGGACAGGGACAGGGATGGGACAGGACAGGGACAGGGACAGGGACAGGGACAGGGACAGGGACAGGGATGGGACAGGGACGGGACAGGGACAGGGACAGGGATGGGACAGGGACAGGGACAGGGACAGGGACAGGGACAGGGATGGGACAGGGACAGGGACAGGGACAGGGACAGGGACAGGGACAGGGATGGGACAGTCCTGAAATGATGCCGCAGAATCCAGATGAGCTCCCCAAAACCATCCAGGACCAGCCCCCGGCTGAAACCCGGCCTGGGGGCTGCAGCAGGCTGAGCCTTTCCCCTTATTAAGAGATTTTGTGTAATTAAGTCTCCCTAAAACCCTGCCTGAAGTGGCTGTGGGACAAGGGGAGCTCTGCACTGAGCCCTGGGCTGTTCTCTCCTGCTGCTTTTCCTCTGGAAAAGGCAAGATTTTTTTTAAATTTTTTGGTTTTTACTCTTCCAAAGCGCAGCCAAAAAGAAGAAAAAACAAAAATGAAAGCAAGAGGAAAGTGCTAAGAAGTTAAACAGGGACAGCAGCAGCCCACCAGTGGCTGCACTATTTCTTGCAACATGTTATTTTCTCATCTGATTTGTCAGAGTTTCCTGTTCAAGGCAGAAAACATCAAATTGAAGTCTGGCTTCTGCCTCCCTTCCCAGGGAGAAGGGAGAGACGATGGGGAAATATCCAGCAGAGCCTCCAGCAGCCCTCAGAGCCATCACCCCGCTTCCCTCCATGGAAAAATTCCTTCAACAGCAGGAAAAATCAGCCCCATCCTTACAGAGATGGTGGGAATAAAATAAAATATAAATAAAATAAAAATATCCAGGTTTCCCCAGAGGTCTGCAGGAGCCAAGCAGGACTCAGGGATTCCCCCAACGCTGCACAATTGTCTCGTTCTCACTTGGAAAAGTTCAAAAGGACACGGAAAATGAAATTGTTTTTTTATGTGTGCTGACAGGAAACCGCGGATGAGCCACACTGGGAAAGTTCATCCCAGGAAATCTCAGCTTTGCGCATCCGAACAACCACAGCCAATGTTTAAAGGGTTTCCTCGTGGAGTTTTCCTCTCGGAGCATCCCAGGAATCGGGGCCAGGGAAGTCTGGGATGGAGCAGGACAGCAACAATGCGTGAAGAGGAAGATTTTAAAATGCCAAATCCTTTGGGACGGGGATTATCCAGGAAAAGCTCAAACGCACACAGAGGAGTTTGCCGCTCCCATTGCCACCACACGCTCAGAGCCCCAATTCTGCCCGAGGTCCAAGCGAGATTTTTCTCTCATTTTCCTATAAATATGCATTTTTCCCACTCAAACACCGCCCTCTGCCGCAAGCCGGGCTCGATGCTCAGCAACAGATCCCCCAGCGTTGCCCGTGGCAACGCAGTTGTTGAAGGCGATAAAAATTCTGATGTCTCTGGTGCTTTGGAAAATGCCAGAGCATCAAAATGCAAATGATGCAGCCTCCTGCAAAGGGCATCTGAGGTAAGGGATATGTTTAGCTCCGGGAGGAGCAGGATGCTGAGAACTGAGCCCAGCTCCCTGTGACACCTCGGGCATCTGCTGTGTTGTCACCTCCTGCCCACTCCCGCAACACTCGGGAGCTTTTTTTCCTCCAGAAGCAGGGTGAAATCACCCCAAAGCGGTATTTTTATCCCCTTTTCCCTGGAGCTGAGCGCTGTTCCCGTTGAGGGAAAGGCTGTTTTGGAGCAGAGCTGAGGCAGCTGCTGGGATTTGCGTTCGCCCCTCGCCGCTCTCTGCTCAGCCTTGGCCCAAGAATTTCACAACCGGCTGCAAAAAAATTTTCCTCCTGCCCACAGCAAAAATCCTGATTTCACCCCGCCTGCCTGGGGCTCCCAGCGAGCTCTGCCCACGCTGGAGCCACGGGGAGGGATTTTTATTGGGAACAGCCATTCCCAAACCCTGGGATCCCAAATCCTCGCAGGAGCAGCGAGAATTCCACCTGCAATTCCCTGGGCGGAGCTGGTGACCCTGGGGTGGCCACTCCAGCCCAGCACCAGGCCTTGAAAATCCATGGAATTGGTCCTTTTGAATTCCTTGAGGGAAACCATTGATTTCTGCTTGTCTGCTTTGCCTCAAAATGGATTTAGGGGGAAACAGCTGAGCTGGGCTGACATTAGGGATTGTGTTTTATTAGGGAGCATCTCCTTGGCATCTCCCAAAAATGATCTCTGGAGCTGCTGCTGTGCTTTCCCTCAGGAATTCCAGGGGGTGCTGGATAAATCCAGATCCTTCTCTGGGATGGGGAATTTGGGAGGAACTTCAGCAGCAGCGCCTTCCCTGCCGAGCTGTGGCTGCAGAAAGCGAGGCAGAGCCTTCCCAGCCAGAGAGCAGAGTCAATAAACTCCCAGCAAATCCAAAATTCCCTCCTAGGAGAGGAGCTAGGGAACATTTCAGCTCCAGGGTATCCAGACACAACAGATCCGGAGATTAAAAGTCATCACAGCAGGCAGGGGTTGAAATCTCACCAGAGAAAAGTGGTCAGGACAATATTCCACATTTTCTTTGCCCTTGTTCCCATTTCCTGGTGCTGTCCAGCCCCCAGGAGTATTGGAAAATAAGGATATAGACATGGGATGAAACACAGGGAGTTCTCAGGATCCAGGTTTCAACAATTCCATGACAGCTCCATTTTCACAGCAGTTTTAATGAGCAGGAGGCAATAAATGCAATTAAAAAGTGTTAATGAATAATTAAAGTCACATCTTAGCACAGACATGAGTCAAAAAGGGTAAAAGTCCAAGATTTGGTTAACTTTAAGTGTTTCATACACAAATAACTCCTCACTTTTTCTTGTGATGTTTACATTTGAGGGAGTATCCAGAGTTAATTACCTGGGCAGAGTTTTGTGAGATATCAACATTAAAAACTCAGATTAAAAGAGGACAATTAATAGATCAGGACAGATGATTAGGAGTATTTAACACTCCCTCAGCTGTCAAGGAGTCTTTACCACAGCAGGAAGCAGAATGGTTGGGACAGTGGGAGGTGTCCCTGGGTGATCTCCAGTGTCCCTTCCCACCCAAACCATTCCATAAAAACATTCCATGAAAACAGCCAGCGATGGAATGAGGTGAGGTTTGAGCTTTTCTGGGCCTGGGATGAATTCCTCTGGCACATCTGGGCTCCAGCCACGTCTGGGTCAAGCTGCATCCCCCAGGTCAGGGTGTGCCCGTGGTGCTGCAGGGGAGGGCTCCAGCCCCAGGTTTGAAATCCTCACCTGCCTCTCTCAGGAAGTTTGGGCACCTCAGGGTTTGTGTTCCAGGCCAGAGCTCATAAATGTCATGGTTTTAAAGTATTAGCTAAAAAAAAAACACTAGAAAATTTACTTATTTCTTGCTGTGAGATATGGATTAGAACAAGAGCAAAACACACTTAAAAAGAACAAAGAAAGTTTATTAACAAAAACTACAAGGATAAGAAACCAGAATAAAACTTCCAGGAACCCCTTTTCTCCCCCACTACCCAACCATTCCCTTGTTCACATGACAACACAGAGACAAAAAAACTCGGTGTTTAAAACAGTCACAATTCTTGCTATAGTCTTTTCATCAGTCTTTGTAGAGAAAAAGAAGTTCTCTTCTGCTAATCTGTGGAGTTTTTTTCACAAGAAATCCATTTTTCTTCATGGTTTTTTATTTCTCTGATGCCCAGAAATTCTGCCATCAGTTCTCCCATTTCACACCACTCTGAGGTGTGTCATGGGCCACAGCTCCCAAACTCCTCTCAGGGAGTTTGGGCACCTCAGGGTTTGTGTTCCAGGCTGGAACTGTCGGGGTTTTGGACCATCTGCCTCTTCCCACCTGGAGACGCTTCCTGCTGCAGGAACCAGAGCCCAGCCTGGGCTGCTTTCAAGGTTTCCAGATGCTTCTTTGCATTTCCATGGCAATAAAAGCCTTCTCTGCGCTCCTGAGCTCTGTCAGGTGCATCCTGTGTTGGTTCCAAAATCCTTGGAGTCAACCTCCAAGAGGAGCATCCTGGAGCCCAAAGGGTGGGAGCCTGGCAGAGCCCGGATGGGAAAGGGGCAGGAGGATACCTGGCAACATTCCTGTCCAATTAAAGTTAATTTATTGCCCATTTCTCTCCTCGTGGCTGCTCTGTTATTAATTGTTAATGTAGCGGTGCAGCGGCTGCTGTGTGAGGAAGGGCTGCTGGGAATGGCTGAGGGAAAGGAAATGGGAATGGGAAAGGAATGGGGGGAAGCTGGGTCTGGAAAAGTGGAATCTGCAAAAGCGGGGAGCGCTCGTGGCTGGCTGGGCTCTGCAGGCGCTGGCAGGAAATCCCAGCCCTCTTGGAACAAGAGGGCAAAAGGATGGCAAAGAAAATGGAATGTGTGGGGTCACCGAGTTCCTGAATTACAGGGTTGTGTCCGCGTGAAATGCCGGCGGGGAAGGAGAAACCCCGGGAATGTGAATTTGCCAAACCCCGTTCAAGAGCCGTGCGCTGCTTTCCCTGTAAATAGAAACAATTCCCTGCTTCACACTGAAACCCAAAAATGCTTCACCTTTGGTGCTTTTCCATCCTCAGTCTGGTCCTATCAACCCCCCGGGAAGGTTTTAATAAAACCCAGCACTGAGAACATGGAATTAGAGCGTTGGACCCATCAGATGGACAGAACTGAATGGAGATGAAGGGAAAATAAAAGATGGTGAATATTTGAGCTGGAACTTTGAGATGCCTCTCCTCTAGTGGATCAGGCTCTGTTGCCTGATTTCCAGAGGGATAAACTGTTAAAATCCCAGTGGATTGGGAAGGGGAGCCCAGGCTGTCCCAGCCCTGTGTGCTCACACTCACAAGAGAGCTCCGGGCTGGGATTTCAGGGGAAATCTCTTCACCTCCTCCGCAGCTGAGCATTCCCACAGTTCCCAAAACCCTCCCGGGCCACAGAGCCCAGACCTTTGCAGGCTGGGGCTTGACTGGGGAGGAAATGCCAATATCCAGAGCTGAAGCCCAACTGCAATCCCGCGGTTTCGTAACTCTGGCTCAGCTTACTGAGCTCTCAGAGCTCCCTCGGACTCCTGGAACCTCCCTGAGCTCAATCCTGCAGCCCCAGCTCCCTTGGACTTCTGGAACCATCCCTGAGCTCAATCCTGCAGCCCCAGCTCCCTTGGACTTCTGGAACCATCCCTGAGCTCAATCCTGCAGCCCCAGCTCCCTTGGACTTCTGGAACCATCCCTGAGCTCAATCCTGCAGCCCCAGCTCCCTTGGACTTCTGGAACCATCCCTGAGCTCAATCCTGCAGCCCCAGCTCCAGCAGGACTCCTGGAACCAGCCCAAGCTCAGTCCTCCAGAGCTCCTGGAACAGCCCTGATCTCAATCCTGCAGCTTCAGCTCCATCAGGGCTCCTGGAACCATCCCTGATCTCAATCCTGCAGCCCCAGCTCCAGCAGAACTCCTGGAACCATCCCTGAGCTCAATCCTGCAGCCCCAGCTCCAGCAGGACTTCTGGAACCATCCCTGATCTCAATCCTGCAGCCCCAGCTCCAGCAGGACTCCTGGAACCAGCCCTGAGCTCAATCCTGCTGCCCCAGCTCCCTCGGACTCCTGGAACCAGCCCAAGCTCAGTCCTCCAGGGCTCCTGGAACCATCCCTGATCTCAATCCTGCAGCCCCAGCTCCAGCAGGACTCCTGGAACCATCCCTGATCTCAATCCTGCAGCCCCAGCTCCAGCAGGGCTCCCACTGCAGCTCCAGGGTGAGGGAAAAGCTCCTGGTGAAGAGGCTCCAAGCCCAACAGAGCTGAGCAAAGGCAGCCCTGGCGGGCCCATCACAAAACCTGGGGTTCCAAAGGCTCTCCTGAAATCCAAAATATTTTCTAATTCTAATTCAGAGCAGAGCCAGAGCTGCCCTGAAAACATCTGGCCTCCTGCCACCGCCTCACAAAACCTCTGCTGAGGCTTGGGGAGGGGACTCTGGGTCCCTTTTTATTCAGGGGCTGCCCCGGGCCATGCTGCACATTAAAGTTCCATTTATAGACATTTTACAGAGTGTTAATAAATTTACAGAGTGTTAATAAGCAGGGGGGAATTGTTTGTTGGTGTTTCTGATGGAATCCAAGCGGGCCAAAGCTCCCCATAAAGGATCTGCGAGGCCGTGCTCACCAAACCTGACCAAAGCAGACACAGCTGTGAGGGGGGCAGGACATCTTTGAGCCATTAACTCTTCATAACATTGAAAAAATGGAGTTTTAATATAAAATTTGTCTTCAATATCAGCGGCCTGGTGTGTGAAGATCGGGGTTCTCCCACCCAGCGCAGCAGGAGGGGCTGCAGGAGGCACTGGGGAGCGCTGGGGTTTGGCTAGAAGGTGTCCAAGGAAGGGATTTGAATAAATAAACTCGAATAAATGACTTTATTTAGAGCATGGAACCCAGGGCTGGTTCCCAATCCGTGTTGTCACCCCAAAGTCTGATTCCAACCTCCTGCTGGCTGCAAGAGGAGCTCCAGGGATGGCTGGTAGGATCCTTTTCCCCTTCAGCTGCTCCAGGCAGGCACTATGCCACCTCCAGGAATAATCCCAAGGGATTTGTCACCACCTATGGCCCCGTGTCACTGCCCAGGGCAGGCAGTTCCAGCGGTTTCCGTGGCACCTCTCCCATGACTCCAATCTAAAATGGAAAACCCAGCCCAAGAAACCAGAGGTTCGTGTGTGGCACCCCCAGGGGACAGGAGGTGGCCAAGGGGAGGTGACAATGGACATCTGCCACATGTCCCCAGCCCAGGACAGTGAGGCCATCACAGCTCCGGGGGACTCGGGGCTCTCTCACAGGTCAGCAAATGACAGGAAAACTCTTTCCATGGCTGTAACAATTCCATGGCTGTGATTCCATGGCTGTAACAATTCCACGGCTGTGATTCCATGGCTGTAACTCAATGTTTTAACACATTCTGTGGCTGTAACTCCATGGCTGGAACAACCACGTGATTGTAACTCCATGGCTGTAACTCCTTCCATGGCTGTAAACCCATGGCTGTAGCTCAATGATTTTAATTCGATCCATGGCTGTAATTCCATGCCTGTAACTCCATGGCTGTAATTCCATGGTTGTAACTCACTCCATGGCTGTAATTCCATGGCTGTAACTCCACGGTTGTAACTCCATGGTTTTAATTCACTCCGTGAAATTCCACACCTGTAACTCCATGGCTGTAATTCCATGGTTGTAACTCCATGGCTGTAACTCGCTCCATGGCTGTGACTCCACGGTTATGACTGTGACTCCATGGTTATGACTGTGGCTGTGACTCCATGATTTTTAATTTCACTCCATGAAATTCCATGCCTGTAACTCCACGGCTGTAAGAACTCCATGGCCATAATTCCATGGCTATAAGAATTCCATGGCCATAATTCCATGGCCATAAGAATTCCATGGCTGGAATTCCATGGCCATAAGAATTCCATGGCTGGAATTCCATGGCTATAAGAATTCCATGGCCATAAGAATTCCATGGCCATAAGAATTCCATGGCTGTAACTCCATGGCCGTAATTCCATGGCTATAAGAATTCCATGGCTAGAATTCCATGGCTGTAAGAATTCCATGGCTGTAAGAATTCCATGGCCGTAATTCCATGGCTATAAGAATTCCATGGCTGTAATTCCATGGCTGTAAGAATTCCATGGCTGTAATTCCATGGCTGTAAGAATTCCATGGCTGTAAGAATTCCATGGCTGTAGGAATTCCACGGCTGTAGCTGCACGCCTGTAACTCATCCCACAGCTGCCATCCCATGGCCGCCACCCCACGGTTTTAACTCCACGGCTCTAACTCATTCCATGGCTGTAACTCTGCGGCTGTAACTCAATGATTTTAACTCATTCCACAGCCATAATTCCATGGCTGTCCTGCCTCCTTCCTGCCCGGCACAGCTTCCTCCGAGCTGGTGATGTCATGGCAGCTAATGGGCTTTAATTGTGCCTCTCGCTCAGTAACAATCAGCTGAAAGCTCATTAAGCACCAGCCTGCGGCTGCTGAGGGCAGCGCTGGCTCCTCACAAACCCTCTGGTGAGCGTAATTTTCCTTCAGAGCGCAGCAAAAGCAGTTTGGGGTCAGATCAAGGGTCCTGCAGCAGGGTGCTGGACCAGATCCAGCGTTTATGGGCTGCAGGATATTTTCCTTGACTGGAATTTGTGCCAGGGCAACCTTTCCCTTGCTGAAGCCTGCAGGAGAATTCCAAGAAGGGCTCAGGACACCTCACCTGATGCTGGGCCAGACTTTGAGGTGCTTCAGTCTGGACTTTGGGGTGCCCCTAAGGGGGTTTGGAGCTCCCTGCTGGCACAGGAGGATGGAGAAAACCCTGAGCTCCGTCTCCAGCCTGGTTCCAATGAATTCCAGACCATTTCCAGCCAGAGCTGTGGGATCTGATCCCCTCTCCAAGCACCTGGACACACTGCCCCACCCTGCTGACCCACGAGGTGCAGGTGCCTTTCAAGCCCAACAGAAATGTGGTGTTTGCCTCTCAACCAGACAACAGAAGAGAAAAATCCTTAGAAGTGGAGAAAACATGGAATTCATGACAAATTACCTGGATCTCTGAGATCTTTAAGGTGATGCCGTGGCATCAACAACTCCCTGTTTGCTTGCCCCTAGCCAGGGATGCTCTGGACATCAGGAAATGGATGTGGAGCCTCCTGCTCAAGCATCCCATGGACTGTTCCGTGCTTGCGTGGCTAATTGGATTAGAGAGAAATAATTTAATGATCTGGAAGTGATGAGGGACTGGATGGCTGATCCCAGTGGTGGCACCATGCCAAGGGGAGCACGTCCAGCCAGCGAGATCCCACTTGGAGCTTGACAGGGATGCAGGGATGGGCCTTGGGCAGGGCAGGGAGCTCCAGGGCTGGTTCTGATCTCATTTCATGCCTTCATAGCTCCTGATTCACACAGATCTCACCGAGGCTCTGAGCAGGGAGTTAATTGTTCATCCAGCTCTTCCTGGAGCTCTGGAGCCCTTCTGTGCCTGTTCTGCCCATAAAGACGGATGAGGAATCTCTGCACAAGGAATACCTTGATTTCTTCTTGTTCGAATTTCACCCTGAGCTTTTTTGGAACCAAAACTCCTAAATTCGATGGGTTACACTGGGGTGTGAGGGATCTAGAGGTGAAAAGGGAATTTCTAGACCGTATTCCTGGGAAATGGGCTTCGCCTTGCAGGTCTCTCCCTGGAGCTCTGCAGGGAGCCCAAGGATTTCTTGGCATTCAGGGCTCTCCCAGCATGCAAAGCCACTCATCTCTTGCTGTTCCTGCATTTGGGAATCTTGAATTCCATTGAAATCTGAATTTCTGTTGTGATTTTTGATGGGTTTTCTCCCCAAGCTGGATTTGTGCAAAACAAGAGGTGCCCTGAGATGAAATGTGGGGTTGAGCTCCATGGGGAAAAATCCCTGTAAAGCCCAGGAAGAGAGGATTGACCCTCCTGGGGGGCATGGAGAACCAGGGAAGAACCCCAAACCCTTGGATTGGGTGTTGCTTGGATCAGTGACTTCAGACAGAGCTCCCAGACCAGGTTTCCTTGTTGTCACAAAGAAGGATTTGCTGTTATCCACCAAATAAGGTAAAGCAACAATCAATTCTCCCCAGGGCTATAATTAACTGTGTTCCCTGGGTTGTGCCAAAACCAGGGAAGAACAGAAAACCAAGGAAAACAAGTCTTGAAATGTCATTTCCTTTGTCCACCCGTTAGAGCAGGCTTAGCCGGGAATTCCTGAAACCTCTGTCCTTCGAAATCCTGGAAGATTTCCATGGTCTATCCCTCTACCTTTAATTTTAGCAAGGCCCATCTATTTATTTTTAATTAGTTTCAGCAAAGCTTATCCTTAGTTAAAATCTTAACTTCTCTAAAATCCTAACTTCTTCCAAGTTTGTGTCTCAGAGCTCAATCCCTTCTTGGGTGGTGCAGCTGCTGGGTTGTCCCAGGAATGTTTTCCTGGAAGGAAACTCCAAGTTGTTCTAAAGAAGTTGT
Source organism: Cyanistes caeruleus (assembly GCF_971803275.1). Classification (NCBI taxonomy): domain Eukaryota; kingdom Metazoa; phylum Chordata; class Aves; order Passeriformes; family Paridae; genus Cyanistes; species Cyanistes caeruleus. Next base: position 896,858 of record NC_141726.1, on the reverse strand, counting down.
TTGGAAGGCCTGGATCTGGGAGCGCAGCTGAGCCCTCAGCCCTGCCCTGGTGTTTTTGGCCGCGTGAGGAGCCTCAAATTCCTTGGAGTCACCCCAGGGACGTTGAGTCCGTGTTGTGCCGTGTCTCCTTGCACAACAGGGACCATCTGACTTCCACGGGACGTTGGGTCTGCACCATTTATGGAGCCCTGAGGACACGAGAGAGAGGCAAAGCAAAGCTCAGCTGCACGTCCAGGCCGGGTCTGTGTGGGCTGAGCACGGGACAGGCCTGGGATAACCCTGGCAGCCACAGGGAGGACAAGCACGGCACGTGGTCAGAGCGGCCGATTCCACAAGTCCTAAACTTGTGCCTGATGGCACATCCAGCTGGTGGAAAAGCCGGGAAAAGCCATCCAAAAGGAACAAAATGGAGAGGAAAGAGGACAAGGGAACAAGAGTGTGAATGTGCCCTGGGGAGTGAGAGGAGGAGCTTGAAGGGATGAGAGCAGAACACTCCCAGGACTCAGTGTCCTCCTGCTCTCTCTCCCGGGAGCTGCTTTATCTTCAGGGAAGTGTTGTCTCTTTTGGGAATGCCACTTCCAAGAGTGCAAGCAAGAACTTCCTGTGCCTTCAAACAGCCCTTCTGGTTATCTCCACTCAAACTGTTCCTCCATTACCCGTAGAGGGGTGGGAGAACTCCTCACTCCGTTTTCCTCGCTGTGATTTCCAGGGAAGAAAGCAGAGTCTGGAGCTCTGCGCTCTTGGATCTCCTCCATGGCCTCATCACGGTGTGACTTCCCAGTGCAGGGATTAACGATGAGAAACTCGCTCTGTGGAGTCCCAGGAGAGCCATTCCCCAGCTGGGGAGCTGCTGGCACATTTATCCATGGATTCACGCTCAGCCTCCAGCTTGGGAAAGCAGAGCATGCTCTGGCACCGCCTCTGCAGAGGTTTTGGGATCAGGGCTCGGGATCGGGGCTTGTTCCCCATGCTCCTGGAGCAAACTCCTCCAAGGAGCTGCGTGGAGCCCAGCAACGCTCTGGGTTCTCCTTCCAGTTCCAATAACCAGTGCTCTGGTCTCCATTCCAAGCAACGACACCAAGGGATTGCTCCTTGAGACTGGACCCAACCAGAACCTGGCAGGAGAAGGGTTTTCCTCACCAGAACTTCTGATCTAAAGCAGTGAAAGACTGGAATTTACCCTCTTGTAAATGGGGGCTAAAGCCAGGGAAACCACACAATTTTTGATATCCCTGGATTTTCACCAATGCTTCACCCAACAGCACAAATGATTCATCCTCTGAAACAGAGATTTATGTTATTTTTGTTTACCTTCACCTACCAAAGAGCTGAGCTGGTGATGCTTGAGGTCTGTTCCTGCCCTGGACTTGCTAGGAGCTGTTTTGACTGAACTTTTCAAAGCTGTTCAACGAGCCTTTCATGTCAAAAGAACAAATTAAGCAAGTTTTTTAACCACTCTGCTACATCAGCTCTCGTTGTTCTGGGACAGCCAAAACTTTACAGCTTGGCCTGGTTGGTAGAAGAAGAAATCTCCTGTGCCCTTGGAGGCCTGGGGACACAGGGCTGGAATTAGAACAGTAGCTGGACTTGGGAATTATTGCGTTTTATCTATTGATTTCTTATGTTGCTTTAACAGCAAAACTTTCTGGGGTGGCTGTCCAGGCCCCAGGAGGAGCACTCAAAATGAGTAAACAAAGAGAACATTTTTCTTGGATTGTTTTATCAAGTCAAAACCATAAACGAACGATGCAGCTGCTGTCATCTCTGCATCCCAGAGCTGCTCAAACCTCCAGCCATGGAGGGTTTGGTGGTCTCAGCTCAGAGAGGAACCTGAATCCAGCCAAAAGTCCCAATCCATCTTTAGGGGGAAAAGAGAATCCCAGAAATGCTGAAGTTGGAAAAGATCTCCAGGAGTCCAAGCTGTGCCCGATCCCCACCTTGTCCCCAGCCCAGAGCCCTGAGTGCCACATCCAGGCTTTGGACACGTCCAGGAATGGGGGCTCCCTGCACAATTCCAGGGCCTGACCACCCTTTCCATGGAGAAATTCCTGCTGATGTCCAATCTGAGCCTCCCCTGGCCCAGCCTGAGGCCGTTCCATCTTGTCCTGCCAACAGAACTGCCTTTCCCAAAGCTCCTGCCCCTCAGGCATTCCTGTTTAATCCCTTCTCCTCCCTCCTGGATGGATTCAATTCTCCTGTGCATCCTGGAGAAGAAAAGCTCTCCATCACATTGAAATGCAGAGCTTCCTCATTAGAATTTAATTTGCAGCGATAGAGAGGAAATTATCCTGTCAGTGCCGAGAAAAGAAACAGAGATTGAGGGCAGGAGCTGGTTGATAAATCATACCAGGGACTTTCAGAGGCTTAAAATGAATATTTGGCTGGTGGAGGTTGGAGCAGAGCTTCAGAATGACCCCCCATGGAAGGGACAGATGGCCCCCATGACAGCAGGAGCCCTCCCTATTTTTTCGGAGTAGCTGGAGCAGTTGCCATGGCAACCCCCATTGCAACAAACCCCAGAAATGTCTTTGCAATTAATTCCTGAAAAACCTAGGGAGTGGGATGAGTTTCTTGAAGAGACTGAGACTCCTGCGTTGGCATTTTCCTGGTGGGCGTTGTTCTCCTGCCAGACACTCCACCAGCATCGGGTGAGAGCTGTCCGGAGCTCTGAAATGTCTCAGGAATGGGGAATTTGTCAGCTTTTAACCCTTTTCCGGTCCTCCCAGCGGGAGATGAGTATTCCACATTCCACAAACAGCTTGGGAGAGGAAAATCTCCATCACCCTCCAAAGACAGCGGGGCACCACTTCCTCAGCAGAGGGGCCAGGGACACCAAACACCAAACCAAAAAGGCATTTCGCTGCCTCATTCCCATCTGGAACCTCTGGAGTGCCACAATCCCATCTCCTTTGGCTGTGAGTGTCCCAGAGGTCGAGGGAAGGCACCTCCACAGGCCACCAGAGCTTGGGCTGGAGCTCGGATTCATTCCAGCCTGTGGGAAACCATCTCTCCCGACCTGCCTTGGGATTTTCCATCTTTCCCATCTTTCCCTCCTGGATTTCTGCAGTGCCATGTCCAGACCTGAACTTTTTGCTCAGTGCAACTTAGTTTTGCATATGAATTTTTTTTTTTTTTTTTTGGAGTCACTTCCTTCTCTTTTTCCAATCCTCTGCTGCCTTTGAACCTCTGATTCCTCCCTGGGGATGTTTCACAATTTTTCCATGTCTTCCCAAAGCGTTCCTCCCCGTGCACTGCCCCTGTTGCCACATCTTTCTGGAGATGGGATTTTTCTTGCTCTCCCCAAGCCTGAAATCCAGAGCTCCCTCCCTTTGATGTCGCTCTGGGCTTTGTTTCCCCATTTCCCCCACTGGGGAAGGATTATCCCGTCTGAGGCGTGGGGACATGGAATTCTGGGGAAGGGATTTTGGAGTTTTTGAGGGGAAAAAAAAATGCCATTAGCAGTGAGAGACCTGTCTGGGGTGAATCAGAGCACTTTGATGTTGTGGCTGTCCACACTGGGCAGCTCCAAATTCCCAGATCCCGAGTGCAGGTCAGGACTGGACCAAGGTGTGTCCCAGTCCTTCCACACCCCCACGGATCACGAGGAGCTGCAGCTCCTCCAGCGAGCCTGGGGCAGCCTGGATTACCTGGATTACCCAGACCTGGGATAAGCTGCAGGAAGAAAATTTAGCCTGACTGAAATTCAAAGGAGTAAAAATGTGTGGAAAATAATCTGGAAGTGTGGCCAAGTCTTTCATTCAGCAGAGCTGCATTAAAGACCATGGAGAGGAAAGATGTGTTGATAGCCATGGAACTCCCCTAAAAGAATTGTTATATTGCCTTTAAATTTAAAATAAATATTAGATTGCCTTTTAAATTTAAAATAATTGTTATATTGCCTTTTAAATGTTATTATTATATTAACTTTAAAATAATTATCATATTGCCTTTTAAATTTGATCTTCTTCGTCATCCTTTAATTTCCATTAAAAAAAAAAAAGCTTTTCTGATCCATCCTTTTATATTTCCCGAGTCCCATGTGCCTTGGCTCTTCCCAAGTTCTTTTCCCACTTCAAACCATCCCAATTTTTGTTCCCCTTCCAGGCAGTGCCATTTCCACCTGACAGACAGGAGGCTGTCTTTGAGCTGAGCCCTTTCTGTGAATCCTGAGCACATTTAGTCCTTCCAGCCTCCCGAAAAAAACCCTCCCTGGAGGAATTTGCTGCAGTTCCTCAGCATCACGTTGCTAATGAAGTGTCTATAAAGAGATGCACAGCATTCCCTGCGAGCGGCGGGAGCTGGGGAGCAACGGGAATGCCGCAGCTCCCAGCTCTGCCCCACGGGCCAGCATTATCCATGGCCATTCCCAGATGCCATGAGCATCCCATCCCATTCCCACCAAACCTCTAGCATCCCTGTCCCGGCAGAGGTTCCCATATGGATTCTTCATGGATGATGGGATCATGGGGATGGGATAAAAATCTTCCCACAGTTGGCCACCTTTGGTGGCTCCAGAGGTGAAAATCCACTCACTGCCACGTCCAACAGGGACAGCCTTTTCCTTGGATCTGGATGGAGCTCCCACCAGGTACCTCTCTTCCACAGGTGACACTTTGTGTCCCTGCCATTTGTCCCGTGCTGGTGTGGCAGTGCCAGTGTAGCCACACCGCTGTTCCCCAGTCAGGGGGGGGAACATGGAGCACAGCCTTCTGTTCCTCCCATGGCAACCACAGAGTTCCCTCTGTGACCCCGGCACTGCAGGGGCCATCCAGAGTGGAATCCCAGCATGGTTTGGGTGGGAAGGGACCCTAAAACTCATCCTGTCCTCAGGGACACCTCCCACTGTCCCCAGGGTCACCTCTCACTGTCCCGGGGTCACCCCCACTGTCCCAGGGTCACCCCCACTGTCCCAGGCTGCTCCAGCCCCAATGTCCAGCCTGGCCTTGGGCACTGCCAGGGATCCAGGGACAGCCACAGCTGCTCTGGCAATTCCAGCCCAGCCCCTCCCCACCCTCCCAGGACGGAATTTCTCCCCAGTATCCCATCCATCCTCTGGCAGTTTAAAATGGGAATGGGAACGACTCAACTCATCTTTTACTAGGATGAGGAATGAGCTGGTTTGGAAAGGGTCACATCCTGCCGTGCCCCCTGGCAGGGTTCCTGAATGTTTTTAGGACGCCCAACGTTGCTGCAGGGCTGCAGTGCCAGGCTGGGCTCGTGTTTAGCCTGACCTTGGACGCTTCCAGAGATGAGGAATCCACGTCCTCCCTGGGCAAGCTGTGCCAGTGCCTCCCCATCCCTACATGCAGGAAGGACCTTGAAGGACCGCGGCACAAGCGCTGAGGCGATGGGATTTGTGAAAACCCAAACATTTTCCACTGGAACGCCTCCCCTTTCCCGGCAGAGGTTTATTTTGGATGGCCCTGGCTCGCAGGCTGCTGCATTTCTCCTGCTGCCTTTCCCTGCAGTGATGTAATGCTGGAGCGAGCGCACGTTCCCAGACATCTGCATCCGCAGCACGGGGACACGTGCGGGGACAGTGGGGGGTGAAGCACCTCGGAGAGGGCTCAGCCACCTTCACCTCGCTGATCCCGCAGCCCCATCCCCAGGGACTGCGCATCTCAGCCAGTGACGTGTGGAAATCAGGAGGGTTCAGAGCTTGAAAATTGCAAAAAATGTTTTTTTTTTGCCGGAGCTGGTGCGGTGGCTTGTGGAGGGTGAGCTGGTTCAGCTCTCAGAGAATGGTTTGGCTCAGCTCTGCTAAAAGCATCCCCTGTTTTGGTCAGATGTCCTGCTGTGGTTGTCCCCACTCCCTCCCCGGCCTCTGTGGGGACTGCAGGAGGGACCTGCACCTTCTTCTGTCTCCCCTTCTCTCCTGTCCCACCCCACCGAAGGGCTGAGGGAGTTCTGTCCCCCTTTCCCTGTGGTTTAAAATCCAGCTTCCACTGGAACGTGGATGGGAACACCCAGAGCCTGGATGGGAACACCCCAGAGCCTGGATGGGATGGGAACACCCCAGAACCCAGATGGGAACACCCCAGATCCTGGATGGGAACACCCCAGAACCCAGATGGGAATACCCCAGATCCTGGATGGGAACACCCCAGAGCCTGGATGGGATGGGAACACCCCAGAGCCTGGATGGGATGGGAACACCCCAGAGCCTGGATGGGATGGGAACACCCCAGAGCCTGACCCAGACCACCCTCCCTCCTTCCAGCCAAACTCTCCAACAGCTGTGGAGCTCAGAGGCCGAGCCAGAAGCGCTGCCAGCCCCTGACAAGAGGTGATCTATGAGCAGTTCCGTGTTTGATGGCTCATGGCAGAGGGAATTCAGATGAAGGCAAGAAGGGAAACATCAGGAAAAGCAGGGGAGCCCTGCAGGAGGCAGCTCTGTGAGTAATGCTGCCTTCTGAGCAAAGCTTCAGCTGCTGCAGAAACAACAATAAATCCAGTCCCACTTCATCCAGAGGACTGAGCTGAGCCCACTTGGCCTGGCCAAGACACAGCTCAGGAAAAGAAAAAGGAAAAGGAAAAAGAAAAGGGGGGGGAAAAAAAGGGAGAAAAAAAAGGGAAATAAAAACCCCTCCTTGTTGGTTTTCAGCCCAGAGTTCTCAGATTTTGATTTTTTATGGGAAAAAAATATTAAATTTCTCCCAGTCTTTGCCCAGGGAACAGGGATTAGAATTTCTCTGCCTGTCTCTGTCACCCCAGCATTTGTAATCTCTCAGCACTCCCTGCTGGGGAAGGTCTGGGCCTCCCACCCTTCCCAGTGCAGGGAACACCAGAACAGCCAAACCCAGTGGGACCCTGGGCACCAGAAAAACTCCTCAAACTCTGTGTCCTGTTGGATTTTGGGAGGCTGAGGCCATAACTGGGTGATGGGTGGAGCTGCCGAAGAGAGCTTGGCTTCCTCCCTGGAGAGCTGTAAATCCAAACTGCTGGCCAGGAGAAATGCCAGATAATCCCTCTGCTTCCCTGGCTGGGCCAGGAACCGCATCCAGCGGGCACTGCCGCGGGACAGAGGAGGATCAGCCAGGCCAGGACTGGTCAGAGGTCCCAAAAACAGACCTGGGCTTGTTTAGTCTGGAAGTGCTGCAGGGGAGACGTGATAACAGCTCTGAGCAATGTGTGAGAGGAGGTTCTGCAGGGAGAGCAATCCACATCATGGGAAGGGTGATTTGGGGTGATTCAGGGTCATTTAGGAAGAAAATGCCAACAGGAGAGTCAGGAAGTCCCACAAGTGGAGCTTGGGTGGGTTTTTATCAGAGGTTGAGGGGTCTGGCCAGGCTGGTGTCCATGGGGACGTGGGTGGCATCATTGACACCTCCTGGGGTGTCCCCAGTCCAGAAATCTTTGAGGCCACAGTTCCTCCTCAGAAATTTTGGGGGGTGAACCCCACCTGTGCCACCCTGATGCCCACGAGTTCCAGGACACAGCCACGGTGTCACATCGTCCCTGCAGGATGCCAGCAAGAAAAGCCCTCAAAGAAACCCTGGAAAGGGAAAATCCTGGCATTCCTAATTCCTGCTGTGTCCCTCTCACTCCCAGCCATGCAGGGCATCCCGAGGGGTCAGCACCTGCTCCCAGCCCTCACTGGAGAAAGGATCAAGGTGTGGAACCAGCACAGAAAACCCAAGGAGGCCGTGTGGGTTTGATGGGAGAGTGATTTGGGAGCGAAACCGGAGCTAGGTGGTTCCTAAAATCAGGGGGAAATGAGGGAGAGCACCTAACACATCCATTAAAAACTGGAGTAATTATTGCTGGTTGGGGACACGGGCAGGACAGGGTGGCACCGCCTGTCCCAGCCACCCACGGGCCCACAGAGTGTCCCCAGCAGCCTGATTTCAGAGCCGTGGGGGTTTGATGTGAAAGTGGCAGTGAAACTGGAGCTGGGTGCTTCCTAAAATCGGGATAAAATGAGCAAGAGCACGAGCTAACACATCCAGTGGTCATACAAGAGGGTGACACCACCTGTCCCACCCAGTGTCCCCAGCAGCCCAATTCCAGAGTGCTGATCCCAGCTGGATCTCTCCTTCCTGGGACAGCAAACTGGGAATTGCTCCTTCCCAGAGCTGCTGTCGCCCTCCCCGTGCCTCAGGACAGGGACTCTGAGCGTGTTCCCTCAGCTCTGCCGTTCCCAAATGCCGGCCAGGAGCACAAAGATCCATCTGCAGCTGTCCCTGGTGGCCCAGAACGTCACCAGGAGGGAGCTGGCTGCTCTCCACACCCCGGCACACCAGGAGCAAACAGTTGCTCCGGTTCTGAGTGGGGCTGCACAAACCATCGGGCACCTCATTAATCTTGTGGTTAATTCTCTGCAGGAGGCTGGCTGCAAGGAGGAATAAATTCTCTGTTTTAATTACAGGAGGAACAACCAGAGTGGCCTTTCCAGCTCCTTTTCATGCCTTGCTGGTGGCAATCTGTTGTCAAAGTTGCTGTCCCTGGGTGTTTTTCCCCTTTTCTTTTGATCCAGGGAGCACAGACCAGCACTGATTCCAGCAGATCCTGAAATCAGCAGCTCCTAAACCCTGGAGAAACCCAGGAAAACCCCTGGTCAGGACCTCAGCCTCCTCCAGCTCCTCACCAGCACCCCTGAGGCTGTAAACGCTCCAAATCCCCATCTCTGCCCTCTCCTCCCTCACAGGGAGCTGGGAACGGCTGGAGGAGCTCGGGCTGGAGCGAATCCCAGCGCTCTGACTGATGTCTCCAGGCTGTCCCAGCTCTGAGCTCCGGGAAGGGCAGCGGCAGGGCTTGGCAAAGGTCACAGCTTGGCTTTTCCTGGGCTTCAGCCCTTCTTTTGGCTCTGGATCCAAACTGCCCCAAGGCAACCCGGCATTCCCGGCTCCAGGCAGGGCTGGAAGCACCCCAGACCTGCTGGGATCCATCGGCCGGACACTGCCCTCCTTCCAGCCCCAGCAGGAGGAATTTCTTCCCCCTGGGGCCTTTCTCCTCCTCTGCTGCTCTGCTCTAAGAACTGACTTTCCCCTGGCAAAATAAAGTGCAAAGAGCTGAGCTCAACACCCTCAGTCCCCCTCGGCCACGGGACCAATTCTGTGGTGGTGGGGACACAGCCCAGCCTGCCAATTAATTAATTAATCAATTAATTAACTGGGAGGAGAATTTACCGCTGGATTTTCCCCCTCTCCACGTGGATTCAGGCACACACGATGCTCCCAAACCCCTTTTGCTCTCCAAATATCACCAGGAACAAGGCACAGCCGTGAAATCCCCGGAGATTTTCCCCTCTCTTGCAGCACATGGGAGATGCCCAAGCCAGAGGTGGAACACCAGGCACAGCTTTTGGCACGGAAAAGGAAAACAGTTTTATTTTTCCAGGCTTTTTTTTCCCCCACTTATTTGGCTCCATCACATCAATCACGAGGCTCCGTGGCCACTGCAGGTCTCAGCAGAGCGGGGAAAGCGTCTCACACACGTCTGGAGAGGGGGAGGCTGGAGTTTTCCTCCTCTGTGCGTCCACAGACACCTCATTTCTGAGCTCCACGGGCTTTTCTGGCCACGCTGGGCCTTGGGCCGCTGCCTCATCCCAGGGAAGCAGGTGATGATGATGTGCTGATCCCGAGCTCCAGTGAAAAAGGCAATTATTTGTTTTGGAGCAAGCGCGGAAAACTTGAGCCTCAAAGCCCAGCAGGCAAACAACAGCAGAGCAGCAAACAGAGGCCTGGTCCTGCCAGGTTCGCTCAAATAATCGCTGCTTTCTCCCAGGCTGGGCCTGCAGGACTTGGGTGTTGCTGTTGGACACTTCCTAACCCCGAGATGAGCTGGGGCTGGGCTGGGGCTCCCACCCCGGAGCAAATCCTTCCCTTCATCAGCTGTTTTTAACAGCAGCGAGGCCTGGGCCTTCGGATCGGCCTTGCCATGTTGAAGGAGTTGTGCAGGGGTGTCACTCATTACTGCTGAATTCTTGGCTCGAGAAATCAGATTTTTTGCTTCTTTCTCCCCTGACAAAGGCAAGGGGAGGATAATTTTCCGAATTCCCCTCCCGGTGCGGATTTCCTGCAGGGTTAAACGCTCCAGTGCTTCACACGGGGCTCGAGGAAGCCAGGGAGAGCCAAGGGTTGGATTTCTGGGGCAGTGCTCTGTGCTGGGGTGGAGAGGAGGAGATGAGGTTTGGGATTGTCACCAGGCCATGGGTGAAACACCAGCCTCACGATGTGGCCTGGGATGTCCTGGAGCCAGCAGGGACATCCCTGTCCTGGGGGGCACCAGCAAAAGCTCCTGGAGGATGCTTAGAGTTGATCTTAACATGATTCAAAAAAATACAAAATGTGTCATTAAAAAACACAAAACAACTTTTCCAAACTGGAAGAAATCTGCAATTACGCCGGGATTTTAAATTTTTTCTTTTATTCTTAGGCTTAAACCAATGTCCTTTAGCTCTTGCCAAGGGAAAAAAAAAAAAAGAGATAAATGCAAGAGGAAGGTGGCTGGAAATGAGACGTTCCTCAGAGCTGTCCTGAACGGGTGGAATTCTGCTCAGCTCCATTGGTTTCTAAGCTGCACCAATTAGTGCTGGCTGAGGATCCTTCCCTGAGTTTCTCCCCTCTCTGATTTTTTCTTTAATTGCTGTTTCTGGCTATAATTGTGCAGAGAGGCCCATTAATATTCCCCAGTAAATCAGGGATTCACTGGAGCAGCTGCAGGGTCCTGGCCTATTAAGGAGCCCTGAAACTCCCCTTGGAAAGCTCTGCTTGGAGTTATAATTTTAATTTCCATCATTTACGCTGAGATTTTCTCTAATGGAGCATCCACCTCGGGCTGGTTTTGCTTTTTAAGGGGCGAGGGAGGGAGGGAACTTCAGCCAAAACAATTCAGCAGTTTCGAAGAGCGAAGTTAGAAGGAAAAAATTCTCTTGTTTTCCCCAGCCTGGTAATTCTGGCCAAGGTTTGTCCAAAATTTGTGACCTCCTCGTGATTCCCGTGGAAGGATTTTATTCCCATTAGAAGGACCCAGATCCTACAGCTCCAACAGCAGAGTCCTGGCCTCCCCCTGCCCTCGAGGATCCACCGGTTTGGGGTCTTGAACGTGAAAATTTTGGAGTTAAATCCACTGGGAACAAGGGGCAGGGTGGAGCAGGAAAAGTGGGAACAGAGTTAAAGGTACAGGGATATCCCCAGGGTTTTGGGATGGACACGGAGCTGGTGGGGTGGGAATGGAAAAGGGAACAGAATTAGTGATATAGGAATATCCCCAAGGATTTGGGATTGGGGATGGACACAGAGCTGGTGGGGTGGGAATGGAAAAGGGAACAGAATTATAGGTATAGGAATATCCCCAAGGATTTGGGATTGGGGATGGACACAGAGCTGGTGGGGTGGGAGATTGGATTCCATCCAGGATCAGCTGCACAAAGGGATGGGAAGAGGCGCACTGGGAAAAACTCCTGGAGTGGGAGCCAGGGCACGGGGAGGACGTGATCAGTGCCAGGGATTTAGGGATGCTCCAGCAGCGAGGGGAGAGGGCAGGGAAGAGACTGCAGCTTCATTGGATCATTCAGTGGGAAATGTGTGAGTAACCAAGGCAGGAGAGGTCCAAGCCCTGCTCCTTTCCTTTTTTTTTTTTGGACAATTTTTCCCTCTTTTTAGGATCACTTCCACTCTTTTTAGGACAGCTGGATTCCACTTCCATGATTCTGGGCTGTTCATCTGCATTTTATTTTGTTATCAGTCAATAAATCCCCGTGTTCACAGTTGGGGCTTGTGAAGCAAAACACTTCAAAGTCATAAAACGAACTATGGGGGGAAAAAAATCATAAAATATGAAGCAATATTTGAGAATTCCACACTCGGATATTCATGTTTTCCAACAACAAATCTGCTCAGAGAGGATTTTTTTCCAAGAGATGTTGCAATATTTTTGGCATTCAGAAAAAGTGTTCCAGGAACAAAGTCCTTTGTGAGCCTCCAGCCAGTTTTATCCTCAGATTACAAATGGGAAACTGAGGCACGGGGATGGGGAGTTCCCCATGGTCCATGGGCCCAGAATTCCCGCTGTTATCCCAGTAAAACCAGTTTAAATGGGATAAAAATCCCCAGCAGAGGTGAGCACTGCCTTTTATCTCCCATCAGATGTTAAATGTCCTCTTTCAAACCCATTCCTTTCCAAACCCATTCCTTTCCAAACCCATTCCTTTTTCCAAACCCATTCCTTTCCAAACCCATTCCCCGCTCCAATTTCACTTGGGGAGAAATGGGAATTCTCACTGATCTCGGAGGAAATTGCTTTCCCTTTTGTTAGGAATAATTAGGAATGCAATTTATCCCCCCTTCCCTAATTATGAGTGCAGGAGGATCCATTTGCCTCGTTAAATATTTATTGTTCCAGCCTAGGTAGGAAGGAGCTCAGCCCTGGAAGTGCAGCCTTGGAAACCCATCCCTGTTTTCCAGAGTAATAATTTCATCTCGGATCACTTTCCCCACTCAACCTGCAGCACAAATCCGCTGGGATTTTATAAACTTTTACTGCTGCTGTCTTTGGGGCTGCAAAAACCTGGAATTTCAGCCTCTTGGATTGGGGATCAAGAGTGAAACTGAAGCGGGGAAGATCCCTGTGCAAGGCTGGGATTTATTCCGTGGGGTTCTCTATAAATCAAGGACGATTTCATGTCCATCCTGCTCGTTCCCGTCTGGAGTTTGTGGTGGAGCCATCCAGGATTTGAATCATGTGTGAAATATTTCTGTCCATCTGCTCCAGCAGGAGAAGAACGAGGCTTCCAAGAGCTGCTTTTGTCCATAATAAATCTCCAAGGAAAGCCCAGCAGATGTGGAGGGTGGGCGCTCCACACAGACCTTCGGCCACGTCCTGCATTGTTCGCCTCAGCTCTGAGGAAAATTCCCAGAATTCTTGGATTGCTTCGGCTGGAAGCATCTGAGAAAACATCTTGGGCTGTTTGACCCATTGGGTCGTGAAAATAAATATTTGGAGGGGAGGAATTTCTGTGGGATGTTTCCCAAATCCAAGGGCTCGCGAGGTGACGGGTCTGTGCCATGCCCGTGGCAGGGGGACCTGGGGACAGCACCTCTGGTGGCTTTTCCAGCAATTCCAAGACCACCACGCTGACCCTGGGGCAAAGAAGGCTCCACGTGCTCAAACACGGTGAGATTGGAGCAGGGAATGGGTTTGGAAAGAAATGGGTTTGAAAGAGGACATTTAGCATCTGATGGGAAATAAAAGGCATCACTCACTTCTGCTGGAGAGTTTTATTCCGTTTAAACTGGTTTTACTGGGATAACAGCAGGAATTCTGGGCCCATGGACCAGGCTCTCCAGGCCCTGCCAGCAGGATCTGGCTCTAAACCCAACCCAGCCCCACAGAAATGTTGTTTTCATGGGGTCACATCGCTGTGAGCTCCTGCAGCACCAATCTGTGCTTTATCCATGAAATTCCCTCTCCTCCTCATTCTCAATGGGAGAAATCCCCTCCCTGGGTGACCCCGACCTCGCTGCCCTGGAGCAGCTCCAGGGGCTCCTCTGGGCTCTCTCCAGGTGCTGCTGATGTTGGAATTCCCAGAGCTGGGGCAGCTCTGCAGAGTGGGAATAACCTGAGCAGGGCACAGGGGAGGATCAGAGTTTCCTGCTGGTTCTCCAGCCTGTCCTGAGAAACCATGAGAGTTTTTGGGTGGTTTTTTTATTTATTTTGGTGGTTTTTTGTGTGCAGTTTCTCTCTGTACCCACCTGGTTTGGGGATGGGGAACCCAGCAGAGCTTATCCGAGCATCGAGACCTCCTCAGTCCCCATCCCCTCCTCCTGACCCGACAGATCCAAACAAAACACAAGGAGACACAGCTTTTTTTGGGAGCACAGCTGTTGGCACACACACATCAAAGGCTTGGAGAGGCCTCTGTGCCTCCTGGAACCTGTCCCTGCCTTCTCCTGGCTCCAGGGGCTGCTTCCTCCTCCCTGGCCAGATTTCCCTGCGGGACCTGTTGCTGGGTGAAACAGCAAGATTTTATCAGCTCCCACTGTGCTTCCCAGGTGTGGCAGGCACAGCTGGCCGGGCCCTGCAGCTCCCAGAACACTTTCCAAGCGCTCCTGATTTAATTTTCCGACAGTTGTTATCTCTCATCTGCGAACACCTCCAGTCTGAAGCTCCGTGTCCTGCGGGTGAGGGGAGCAGCGGTGAAATCAGCAGCGCTAAAGTGGAAGTTTCCTGCTGGAGCTGCAAATAAAGCTGCCTCCACAGCCAGGGCTGCTGTCCTGATGTGACTCCAGACACCGAATCCTTCTGGCAGCTTTGGAAACTGCTCAGAGCCCAACATGAGCTATTCCTCCTCCAGGTGACTCTTTCCAGCTGTGCTGTCCCAGTCCTCACTGCCTCCAGGATCGCTGCTTTCCCTGTGGTTGGGAGCAGTCAGATGAGTTCTTTCCATCCTTGGAAGTGCCCCAGGCCAGGTTTCACCGAGCTTGGAGCCACCAGGAGCAGTGGGAGGTGTCCCTGCCATGGCAGGGGGTGGCACTGGATGGGATTTAAGGCCCCTTCCAACCCAACCCATTCTGGGATTGAAAGGGGCTCAGGCTGGAGCAAAGGAGGCTCAGGGGGAATTTCTGGCTCTGCACAAGTCCCTGGCAGGAGGGGACAGCCGGGGGGGTCGGGCTCTGCTCCCAGGAACAGGGACAGGAGGAGAGGGAACGGCCTCAGGCTGGGCCAGGGGAGCTCAGGGGGGACAGCAGCAGGAATTTCCCCATGGAAAGGGGATCAGGGCTTGGCAGGGGCTGCCCAGGGAGGGTTGGAGTGCCCAGCCCTGGAAGGGTTTAGAAGCCCCTTGGATGTGGCACCTGGGGACATGGTCAGAGGTGGCCTTGGAAGTGCTGGGTTAAAGGTTGGACTCGATGATCTCAGAGGGCTTTTCCAACCTTGATGATTTAGTAATTCCATAAAGACATCAGAATCTGGCCCTTCTGAGCCACGTCCAGTGTCCAGCAGGGCTCTGTGACCCCTTCTAAAGCCACCTTGGGTGCCTGAGGGCTCCAGGCCATTTTATCCTTGGAAATACCCAGTGCCACCACTCCCATCCTATGACATGAGCCACCTCCTGTCTCAGTCCCCTGCTGGCTCCATTTCTGCTGCCATCCTGCCTCCCAAAATTCAAATTCCACCCCTGGACACGTGATAAAATTAATGATAAAGTCACATCTTTCCATACCTCAGCAGAGCAAACAGCTGGATTCACACTCAGGAACATCTGCTGACCGTGTCTTATAGGAATATCATCCAGGAGTGATGATTTGACTGGAATCAGAGATAATGTGTTTAAAGGCTTGTAAAATCTGACCTGAATTGCTTTTGGGTTGTTATTACTGCCAGTGGATTGAAGCTGGGAGCTGCTGACACCAAAACATAAGTCCCATAATTAGTAACAAACAGCAGCGTGGTGGGGTTTGTTTTATTACCTCATAATTTGAACCAGAAACTGCTGGTGGTGTCTTCTGGGATAAAAAAAACAATGCTCTGCTCCAGAGAGTTTCAGAGGAATATGCTGGATTTGATGGAAATGAAGGAACAGGCTCCAAGGCCTGGAGTTTGTTGATTTTTCTGCTGCTGTTATTTCCAGTTAAAGTGTCATCTCACTTGGATCTTCCATCCAAACTTCTTTGGGAATGTGTGAACCTCAGTCCCACCAGGATCTGTCTCGCACAGTGTGTTCCATGTCGGGAAGCAAAGCCCAGGCTGTCTCTCAGCTTTGCCTCAGGCAGCTGCTGCCAGCAGGGACCTCACAGAATCCCAGAATCCCTGAATCAGCTGGAAAAGGCTGGAAAAGGCCTTTGGGATCATCACATCCAGTCCATGATCTGACACCACCGTGTCCCCAGCCCAGAGCCCTGAGTGCCACATCCAGGGCTGGGCACTCCAACCCTCCCTGGGCACTTCCAAGCCCTGATCCCCTTTCCATGGGGAAATTCCTGCTGCTGTCCCCCCTGAGCCTCCCCTGGCCCAGCCTGAGGCCGTTCCCTCTCCTCCTGTCTCCCTCAGCAATTCTCCAGCCCCTTCCCAGCTCCCTCAGCAATTCTCCAGGTCCTAAGGGGCCCAGAACTGAGCCCAGCATTGGAGATTCTGCCCTTGGCAATGTTGGGTTAACAGTTGGACTCGATGATCTCAGGGGGATTTTCTGATCTTAATGATTTGATTATTCCAGCCATGGACACAAAGGGTTGTGCAGATGGATTTGGGATTTGGGGCTTTGAGGGGCTCCTCAGGGAATGCTGTCCCTGGGGTCACAGACCTTCTGCCAAGAGGATTTGGCTCTGCAGGTCGAGGCCAGGGTACCAGGGGACAGAGGATTGGGCAAAATCCTTTTTATTTTTATTCCAGAAATTGTCATTGCCATCACTCCACACTGGAAAGGTTTAACAATATCAACCTCCCTGCTGTATCCACAAAAATCCCAACCCATGAGTGCTGCCAGGGCTTGTCTGGAAGCCATGGGCTGCTTTCACACCTCAGTTTTTCCTCTTGGACAGCCCCAGTTGCTCCACCAGCCTCCCACAGCTCCTCAGGGGTTTTTCAAGGCGCTCCTTGGGGTAGGAACAGATTTCCTGGAAATCTTCCAGTCCTTGTGGCTGTGGGCACAAAAGAGGGCCTGCAGATGTCCATGGGCAGGGAAAACCCTTCCAGCTGCTCCCAGGACACCCCTGCTCCAAGGCCTGGGCTGTCTGAAGCTGGGGATTGCAGGGGACACAACCCAAAGGGAAACCTTTGAGTTTTCACTCTCCAGGTTTCTCCCCGCCGTTGCTGGCAGCCCACAGCACCACAAGCCATCGGCCCTGCCTCCATCTGGCCTGGAAAAGGCTCCTTTTAGCCCAGAATTCTGGGATTTGCTGCCAAGCCCCGTGCGGGGACAGCTGGTCCTGCTGGGATGAGCTGCTGGAGCAAAGGAGAGGATGGAGCATCCCTGCCCTGAGCCTCCATCCCTGCCCTGAGCCTCCATCCCTGCCCTGAGCCTCCATCCCCATCCTGAGAGGGAAGGGAAGGGAAGGGAAGGGAAGGGAAGGGAAGGGAAGGGAAGGGAAGGGAAGGGAAGGGAAGGGAAGGGAAGGGAAGGGAAGGGAAGGGAAGGGAAGGGAAGGGAAGGGAAGGGAAGGGAAGGGAAGGGAAGGGAAGGGAAGGGAAGGGAAGGGAAGGGAAGGGAAGGGAAGGGAAGGGAAGGGAAGGGAAGGGAAGGGAAGGGAAGGGAAGGGAAGGGAAGGGAAGGGAAGGGAAGGGAAGGGAAGGGAAGGGAAGGGAAGGGAAGGGAAGGGAAGGGAAGGGAAGGGAAGGGAAGGGAAGGGAAGGGAAGGGAAGGGAAGGGAAGGGAAGGGAAGGGAAGGGAAGGGAAGGGAAGGGAAGGGAAGGGAAGGGAAGGGAAGGGAAGGGAAGGGAAGGGAAGGGAAGGGAAGGGGATGCCCATGTGTTTGCCATTAGGCAGGCCCAGCCTTTCCAGGGCTGGATTCACAGATCCCAAGGAAGCAGAGCTGCCAACAGCATCACCAGGAATGAGTTCAGCCCCCTCTGGCAGCCAAGTCTGGCTGGCTCGGGAGGGTTCCTTGGCTCTCCAGCTCTGTGCTGGTGGTTTGAAGGAGCTGAGCAGCTCTGCAGGGAGCTGATGTGCTGCTGGCTCCCAGCCTTCATTGGGGGGTTGGAAACTCCCAGGATGGGCCCCTCAGGACAGATCCTGGGGAATTTCATTTAGAGAAAAAACCATCCTTGGTGCTCAGTGTTGAAGATAAAACCTCATTTTTTTTTCTGGGAGCTGAGCTCAAGGGTTTTATTTGCTGAGGGAAAAGGCACCTTCTATGGAAATAATGTTTTCTGCTGGGAAGATAAGAAGTGATTTCAGGTCAGGAAAGTGTTTAGGTGGAAAATTCCTCCCTGGTTGGAAAGGTTCCCCTGATCTCCCTGGAGACTGGGGAGAGCTGGGAAGGGAAAAGGAGCAGCAGAGATTTGAACCCAGCTCTAAAAGAGGCTCCCAAAGCGGAGCAGCTCCCTCCCCATTGCCCCAGGGCTTCATGGAAACCCGGATTGCTCTGGAGCAGCAGATTGCACGTGGGAAGAGCGGGATGAGGAGAGGAAGATAAATGTGGAGACGGACTGTGGAGAGACTCAGCGAGCTGTCGGTTCATCTTCTGGCAAAACAGCTCCGTGCTTCCTTCCCTGTCCTTTCCATGGACTCTCAGGGGAACTGAAATGAGGGTGACTGCGGCACGTGACAGAGCAAAATCACCTTTAAAGAGCCCCTGTGCTTAAACAAGGTTGTCCTCTGCCACACCTGCTATTCCAGGGCTGCTACATCCATGTGTGTGTGTCTGTGATCACGGATGGGTGTCTGTGTTCATGGATAGGTTTCCGTGTTCATGGAGGTGTGTCCCTGTTCATGGAGGTGTGTCCCCTATGGAGGTGTGTCCATGTTCATGGATGGGTTTCCATGTTCATGGATGTGTGTCTGTGTTCATGGAGGTGTGTCCCTGTTCATGGAGGTGTGTCCGTATTCATGGAGGTGTGTCCCTGTTCATGGAGGTGTGTCCGTATTCATGGAGGTGTGTCCCTGTTCATGGAGGTGTGTCCGTGGTCATGGAGGTGTGTCCCCTATGGAGGTGTGTCCATGTTCATGGAGGTGTGTCCATGTTCATGGAGGTGTGTCCATATTCATGGAGGTGTGTCTGTGATCATGGAGGTGTGTCCATGTTCATGGAGGTGTGTCCGTATTCATGGAGGTGTGTCCCTGTTCATGGAGGTGTGTCCGTATTCATGGAGGTGTGTCCCTGTTCATGGAGGTGTGTCCGTATTCATGGAGGTGTGTCCCTGTTCATGGAGGTGTGTCCGTATTCATGGAGGTGTGTCCCTGTTCATGGAGGTGTGTCCATGTTCATGGAGGTGTGTCCCTGTTCATGGAGGTGTGTCCCCTATGGAGGTGTGTCCATGTTCATGGATGGGTTTCCATGTTCATGGATGTGTGTCTGTGTTCATGGAGGTGTGTCCGTATTCATGGAGGTGTGTCCCTGTTCATGGAGGTGTGTCCGTGGTCATGGAGGTGTGTCCCCTATGGAGGTGTGTCCATGTTCATGGAGGTGTGTCCGTGGTCATGGAGGTGTGTCCGTATTCATGGATGTGTGTCCATGTTTATGGATGTGTGTCCATGTTCATGGAGGTGTGTCCATGTTTATGGATGTGTGTCCATGGTCATGGAGGTGTGTCCCCTATGGAGGTGTGTCCATGTTCATGGAGGTGTGTCCATGTTTATGGATGTGTGTCCATGTTCATGGAGGTGTGTCCCCTATGGAGGTGTGTCCGTATTCATGGAGGTGTGTCTGTGATCATGGAGGTGTGTCCATGTTCATGGAGGTGTGTCCGTATTCATGGAGGTGTGTCCCTGTTCATGGAGGTGTGTCCATGTTCATGGAGGTGTGTCCATGTTCATGGAGGTGTGTCCCCTATGGATGTGTGTCCATGTTCATGGATGTGTGTCCATGTTCATGGATGCATGTCCATGTTCATGGATGGGTTTCCATGTTCATGGAGGTGTGTCCATGTTCATGGATGCGTGTCCATGTTCATGGAGGTGTGTCCGTGTTCATGGAGGTGTGTCCCCTATGGAGGTGTGTCCCTGTTCATGGAGGTGTGTCCCCTATGGAGGTGTGTCCATGTTCATGGAGGTGTGTCCGTGTTCATGGATGGGTTTCCATGTCCATGGATGTGTGTCCCTGTTCATGGAGGTGTGTCCATGTTTATGGATGTGTGTCCATGTTCATGGAGGTGTGTCCCCTATGGAGGTGTGTCCATGTTCATGGAGGTGTGTCCATGTTCATGGATGGGTTTCCATGTCCATGGATGTGTGTCCCTGTTCATGGAGGTGTGTCCGTGTTCCTGGAGGTGTGTCCATGTTCATGGAGGAGTCAGGAGACCTCCATGCTCCTTCCCAGCAGTGTCCATGGTCAATCCCTGGACACCGGGATTCCTGGAATTCCAGATCCTATTCCAGCCAGTTCTCCCAGGCTCTGCTGAACATCTGTGGCTGGGTGTCCTCCCCAAAACAGTGGGAGCAAATCAGATTTACTTGGGAATGTGAAAGGAGGGATATCTGGGACATAATGAATTCCTACATGTCCTGGAGCTCCTGAAGATGAGGTGGGACACAATATTTTAGGAGAATTTCCGGAGTGTTCCAGCCTCTTCCTGGTTCAGATAATTCGGAATCACAGCAAGGCTGGAAAAGACATACCAAGATTATCAAGTCCAACCTTTGAATCCCACCATTCCCACTAAACCATGGCTTGAAGTGTCTCCTCGGGTTTTGAACACTTCCAGGGATGGTGATTCCGCTTCTTCCCCGGATGAAGGAGCCGTCAGGACCGTGACGCTGTCCTGTGACCCAGGAGAGGCTCCCAAAACAACCTCAGAGCTGTGCCACCAAAATCCCCCTCTCTGCCCGATTTCTTCACCCTCAGGAGCTGAGAGGGGCCAGGAATAGCTCAAAGAAGGGAATTTTCAGGATAAAAGGGGAAAGTGAAGGAAAAATCAGGTTCTGCCCATCACAGCGCGGTACAGAAGGGTCTCCTGTAGCTGTGGATCCCAGAAGCTCCATGAACCTGGTGAAGCTGATCCCCACATCCCACAGGCACTGCAGGAACTTCCCTGACCCCAGGGCCAGCTCTACGAAGTTTTTGTTTGGAAAAATAAAAACTGGAAAGGGTTGGGACGTTTTGGAGTGGAGAAAAGGCCACCAAAGCCCAGAATGTGCGGGATCACCCAGCCCTTCCCGGGGGCTCCCAGCACAGCATTCCGAAGGAAAAGCAGGAAAATGGGGTGAAGGTGGGATCTGAAGCAGGGAAAGGTAATTTTATTTTTTTTTTTCCTGCTGTTCTACAAATAATTTCCCCAATCCATCCCCCTGGCAGATGAGGAGATGACTTTTATTGTCCCACTGTGACAGTGCCGTGACAGCTCTGCTGGGAGAGCACAGAAGGGAGGCAGGGGTGGCTCACAAACATCTTTATATTAAATGGGATAGAGAGAAAAAAATCGGTTTTCCCACCTTTTCCACCATCCATGGCCAAACCCCGAGCTGTGGTTAAAGACCGGTCTTTATTTTCCAGCCCTATAATTCGATTTAATAAAAAAACTTTATTTCTTCCCCTCCAACATTGCCTCTTTCATTATCTCTTCCTCAATTAAGCGTTCCTTGGTGGAATTTCAGGATAATTATTGGCTGCTTTATTCCCTCTGAGCACTGCTCAATCACAGGAGTCACACAATCAGTGACAAACACATCCTTAAGGATGGAAGGAGCTTTATTTAAAGCGAGGATATGATTCACACTCCATTTTTATATTCCAAGTGCTTCAGAACATGGAAATACATGGGGAACAAAGATCCTGCAGCCAGATTTCCTTGGAAGCAAAAGATAAAGGGCAAAATAGTGAAATAATTTTGATTTTGGCTTGAGATAGACCACAGGAAAGCCTGGCAAGACTTTGTGCCCTCGGGATGGACAGCCCAGCCATGGGAGCTCTCCTGGGGGATTCAGGATGTTCCTGGGAACAGCTCGGGGATTCAGGGAATTCCTGGGAATGGGAACAGCTCAGGGAGTCAGGGTGTTCCTGGGAATGGGAATAGCTCAGGGATATAGGGGATCCCTGGGAACAGCTCAGGGGTTTAGGGGATCCCTGGGAACAGCTCAGGGGTTTAGGGGATCCATGGGAACAGCTCAGGAATTCAGGGGATCCATGGGAACAGCTCAGGGGTTCAGGGGATCCATGGGAACAGCTCAGGGATTTAGGATGCTCCTGAGAACAGCTCAGGGGTTCAGGGGATCCCTGGGAACAGCTCAGGGATTTAGGATGCTCCTGAGAACAGCTCAGGGGTTCAGGGGATCCATGGGAACAGCTCAGGGGTTCAGGGGATCCATGGGAACAGCTCAGGGGTTTAGGGGATCCATGGGAACAGCTCAGGGATCCAGGGGATCCATGGGAACAGCTCGGGGGTTCAGGGGATCCATGGGAACAGCTCGGGGGTTCAGGGGATCCATGGGAACAGCTCAGGGATCCAGGGGATCCCTGGGAACAGCTCAGGGATTTAGGATGCTCCTGAGAACAGCTCAGGGGTTCAGGGGATCCCTGGGAACAGCTCAGGGGTTCAGGAGATCCCTGGGAACAGCTCAGGGATTTAGGAGATCCATGGGAACAGCTCAGGGATTCAGGGATCCATGGGAACAGCTCAGGGGTTCAGGAGATCCCTGGGAACAGCTCAGGGATTCAGGGATCCCTGGGAACAGCTCAGGGATTTAGGATGTTCCTGAGAACAGCTCAGGGATTCAGGGATCCATGGGAACAGCTCAGGGGTTCAGGGGATCCATGGGAACAGCTCAGGGGTTCAGGAGATCCCTGGGAACAGCTCAGGGATTTAGGATGCTCCTGAGAACAGGAACAGCTCTGGGATTCACTCAGCCCTCAGGGATCTCTGGAGCTGGGGGGGTCCAGGCCTCCTTCCTTGAGCCAAATGAGGGAATTCCTGAGGATTTATGGCCCGATCCAAGGGAAAATGACAATGGATGTGTTGGGATGAGAAGCTCTGAGGTGTGGGATGGAGAACCGGTCCGAGAGCCGCCTGTAGGGCCACCCCACACCCGGAGTGCCCCGGGGGCAGCCCCAGGGGATTGCGGGATTTACCTGGATGAGGTTTTGCTGGAAATGGGAAAGGACAATCCCGAAACCCTCTAGGAAAGCCTGGGAATGCAGGCTCCTGCTAGCCAGGAGGGATAAAGGAGGGATTCACTTCAGGGGGGACAGAGCAATGTGGGGTGACCCCATGTGCTGAGGAGCTCTGGGGTGCCTGGTGTGTCCCTGCTATCCCAAACCATGATATGGGATCGGGATATGGGATTGGAGTAGGGGATTGGGGTACAGGATTGGGATATGGCACTGGGATACGGGGTTGGGATATGGGATTGGGGTACAGGATTGGGATATGGGATCAGGATATGGGATTGGGATATGGGATCAGGGTATGGGATTGGGGTACGGGATTGGGATATGAGACAGGGATATGGGACTGGGATATAGGATTGGGATATGGGGTTGGGATATGGAATTGGGATATGAGACAGGGATATGGGATTGGGGTATGGGACTGGGGTATGGGATATGGGATTGGAGTAGGGGATTGGGGTACAGGATTGAGATATGGGTTGGGGTATAGGGTTGGGGTATGAGACTAGGATATGGGACTGGGATATAGGACTGGGATATGGGATCGGGATATGGGATCAGGGTATGGGATTGGGGTACGGGACTGGGATATGGGATTGGGATATGAGACAGGGATATGGGATTGGGGTACGGGACTGGGATATGAGACAGGGATATGGGACTGGGATACAAGACTGAGATACAGGATAGAGATTTGGGGTTGGTGTTTGGGATTGTGATCCAGGTTTCTCTGAGCACACACAATCCAGTCTGGAGGGGTAGATGAGGTCGCTGCCAGTGCCAGCGGGGTGGGGACAGCAGCAGGACACGGTGTCCCAGCAAGGACGGCCCCACTGCCCCCCAGTGACCCCAGGGCCACCGCTCCCCTCACTGGGAACTCGCTGCCAACACCACCTGCTTTATTTCCTGCTTTATTTCCGACCATTTTGGGGGTTTTATCCCCAAAATCTCCTGCCGGGCTGCGGGGCCCGGAGCGCGTTCAGGAGCATGTGCCGGAGCTGGAGCGGGGTTAGCTGGGGCGAGGCTGCCTCGGGAGCTGCTGCAGATACAGACACAGCCTGTTCCCACTCCCAGCACAGATATTTATAGATACAGATGTTCCTCCAGCAGCAGGGTTCAAGCTGGAGGTTTTCATTTTTTATTTTTTTTAATTTTTTTTTTCTCCCTGTCTTCCTTCCTATCCCTCCTTTGCTCTTCAAAGCGGGGCTGAAGGTGGAGCAGCAGCTCCGAGAGCAGCAGGAAGGCTGAGGAGTCAAGCCCGGCTGCAAATGAAGGCTTTAAGCGTGTTGAGGTGTCCCCGTGTCCCTGTGCGGGGCCGGGGGCTCTTCCCAGAACCCCCAAAGCACCCCCGGGAGCGGGGCCGGGTTTGGAGCTGGAGCTGCCCCTGGGAGCGGGGCCGGGTTTGGGGCTGGAGCTGGAGCTGCCCCCGGAGCGGGGCCGGGTTTGGGGCTGGAGCTGGAGCTGCCCCCGGAGCGGGGCCGGGTTTGGGGCTGGAGCTGCCCCGGGAGCGATCCCAGCCCGAGGGATCCCAGGGAGAGATTCCCGAGGGCAGGAAGGGGCTGAGAGAGGGATCCTGATCCCAAACTGGGATATTTGGGGCTAAGAGGGGCAGGGCCCTTTGGTCCCCCCGAGGGGTCCCCTCCTGTCCCCCTCCCCAGGGCAGGGCTCCCCCTCCCCTCAGACCCCTCCAGGCTGGGATTTTCCAGCTCATTCCCCCCATGGCTTCAATCCCGCCACCCCCCAGCATCTTCCTGCCCCAGAGCACTTCTTGGGAAGAAGAAAATCCCTGGGGAAATGAACCCACAGCCAGGGGAGCAGCGCCGGTCGCTGCCGGTGCCCCCGAGCGCTCTCTTTAGAGGCTGGGCAAGGGCTCTGCTCCGCAATTAATTAATTATCCATGCCCTGTGCTCCGTCTGGGAGGCATTAATGGCTCCAGATGCGGATCGCGGAGCTCTGCGTGGCTCTGTAAACACGCTGGAAGTCCAATTTGGGTTTCCTCGGGTGCCTCATTTAAATGAATTATGTAAACGCTTTCCCCTCCTCTTTTGAGCCGGAGCCAGTCCGGCTGCTGCCCGATGTGTTAATCCCAGGAATAAAATAAAAAACAACGAGCCCGTGCATTCAAGGGAATAAA
The DNA here is from genome assembly GCF_971803275.1 of Cyanistes caeruleus. Taxonomy (NCBI): domain Eukaryota; kingdom Metazoa; phylum Chordata; class Aves; order Passeriformes; family Paridae; genus Cyanistes; species Cyanistes caeruleus. Next base: position 872,027 of record NC_141726.1, on the reverse strand, counting down.
ACGATGCTGGGGAGCCCCTGGAAGCACCGGGATGGCCGGGGTGGGACCCCTGTCATGGCGTTTCCCTTTTCCCACCCTTTTCCCAAGCACGGCGTTAAATCCAGTTTAATTTGGGAACGCGGTGCCCACGGTCACCTTCCGTGACCGCTGCCTGGCTTTTCCTGGGCTCCCCAAAGTCCCACGCTGCCCTTCTCAACCCATCCCTCTGGGGTGGCCCTCCAGGGATGAATTAGAGCAGTTAAAGCCGCCTGGAGTGCTGGGGGGTGGCAGCAGGTCCCTGCTCTGGTCCCGCTCTCCAGGCTGGAGCAGGAACTCGGGGCAGGGACAGGGAGGGGACACAGCCCAGGGCTGTGATTTCTGCTGAGCTGGAGGTGGCAGATGTTCGCTGATGAATTATTCACCCGGAAAATTATCATGGAAATAGAATGGGCTGGGCTGGGAGGGATCTTAAAGCTCATCCAGTTTTACTCCTTGCCATGGGCAGGGACACCTCCCACTGTCCCCAGAGACACCTCCCACTGTCCCAGGGTCACCCCCACTGTCCCCAGGGTCACCCCCACTGTCCCAGGGTCACCCCCACTGTCCCCAGGGTCACCCCCACTGTCCCAGCTGCTCCAGCCCCAATGTCCAGCCTGGCCTTGGGCACTGCCAGGGATCCAGGGACAGCCACAGCTGCTCTGGCAATTCCAGCCCAGCCCCTCCCCACCCTCCCAGGGAACAATTCCTGCCCAAGATCCCACCCCAATCTCCCCTTTTCCAATCTCAAGCCATTCCCTGGGTCCTGTCCCTGCAGGCCTTGTCCCCAGTCCCTCTCCAGCTCTCCTGGAGCCCCTGCAGGCCCTGGAGGGGGCTCTGAGCTCTCCCTGGAGCTTCTCCTCTCCAGCTGAGCACCCCCAGCTCTCCCAGAAATGCAGCTGCTGCTGCTGCCTGTGGGAACTTTCCCCTTTGGAAGTGACAGTCAGCAAATAAAGGAGGTTTTTAATCCCTCATGGCTCTGTTCCAGCTGCTCTCTCCCGGATCTCTCCGTGGCACTTCCCGTGACGCCGAGCCCTGGCTGGGGAATCCCAGGGACAGTTCTGGGCAGCCCAGGGTGGTGACACCTCCGGGGGACATGGGACACTCCTGCGGCCTCTCCCGTGACAGGCTGGGCTCAGTGGCGCTGCTGCCCTCCTCCCCCCTGCAGGAAACAGGATATTTGGACTGGGATATGGATTGGACTTGCTGAGAAGCAAATGCAGAACAGCCACAGCTCTGCAGAGCTGAGAACATTCCCAGAGAGGGAAGTGGGAGCTCAGACTGCCCGTGAGTCCCACTCACCTCATGCTTAGTCCTGGGGGATTTGTGCCATCAGTCCATCCTTTATTTTTAATTTATTTCCATTAAAATACAGCCAGGAAGGCAAAAGCAGCCGGGCTCCCCTTGGCTGCTGCTCCTTGGGGTGCCTTGCACAGCTCGGGATGAACGTGGGGACATAAATCCAGGGATTGATGGGATGGGATGGGATGGGATGGGATAGGATGGGATGGGATGGCATGGGATGGGATGGCATGGGATGGGATGGCATGGGATGGGATGGGATGGGACAGGTGTCACAGGGAACAGCCAAATCCGGGAAAGCCAAAGGCAATGCAGCCAGGGTCACCCCCAGAGCCCTGCCTCCGTTTCCTGGGTGGTTTTGGGGTGCACAGATCAGGGAACTGGCGTGGGCCTGCCAGGGCATTCCTGAAGGAAATGGAGCAAAGAACATTCTCCTGGAAATAAATGATGGAGGCATGACAGGAAAATGAGTCTGGGGATCATTCCCAGAGCCTTCACTGTGGGGTGAACGGTGCGGGATGGGGGTCACAGATGGAGGATGGGGGTCACAGATGGAGGATGGGGGTCACTGGGTGCAGGGTGGGGGTCACGGGTGCGGGATGGGGGTCACAGATGGAGGATGGGGGTCACTGGGTGCAGGGTGGGGGTCACGGGTGCGGGATGGGGGTCACAGATGGAGGATGGGGGTCACGGGTGAGGGATGGGGGTCACAGATGGAGGATGGGGGTCACGGGTGAGGGATGGGGGTCACAGATGGAGGATGGGGGTCACGGGTGCGGGATGGGGGTCACAGATGGAGGATGGGGGTCACTGGGTGCAGGGTGGGGGTCACGGGTGAGGGATGGGGGTCACAGATGGAGCATGGGGGTCACGGGTGCGAGATGGGGGTCACAGATGGAGCATGGGGGTCACTGGGCACAGCATGGGGGTCACGGGTGCGGGATGGGGGTCACAGATGGAGCATGGGGGTCACGGCGAGCCCGATCGCTGCCGGTGCGGGGTGCGGGTGTCGCAGCGCGGGCTCCCAGCGCCATCGCGTGGCTGGAGCCGCTCCGCACGGGAACGGGAGGCGGGATGGGATGGGAATGGGAGCGGGAATAGGGAATGGGAATAGGAATGGGAATTGGGAATAGGGAATGGGAATAGGGAATAGGGAATGGGAATAGGGAATGGGAATAGGAATAGGGAATGGGAAAAGGGAATGGGAAAAGGGAATGGGAATAGGGAATAGGAATAGGAATAGGAATAGGAATAGGAATAGGAATAGGAATAGGAATAGGAATAGGAATAGGAATAGGAATAGGAATAGGAATAGGATGCACCGCCAGGACGGGCTGCACTGCTGGGGGCCCGGGGGTGGGCTGCACTCCCCGAGCATCTCTTGCCAGGGAGAGCTCCCAGCCGGGAACCGTCTGCTCTGTGTCCCCAGCCCTGCCGTGGAGCTCACCTCATCCCCGTGTGGGTCTGTGCCTCACACCGTGTGTCCTGGGCATGGTCTGTGCCCCACACCGTGTGTCCTGGGCATGGTCTGTGCCCCACACCGTGTGTCCCTGGGCATGGTCTGTGTCCCCAGGCATGGTCTGTGCCCCACACCGTGTGTCCTGGGCATGGTCTGTGCCCCACACCGTGTGTCCTGGGCATGGTCTGTGCCCCACACCGTGTGTCCCTGGGCATGGTCTGTGCCCCACACCGTGTGTCCCCAGGCATGGTCTGTACCCCCGGGCATGCTCTGTGCCCCACACCGTGTGTCCCTGGGCACGGTCTGTGCCCCACACCGTGTGCCCCGGGCTGTGAACCCTCCTTTGCTCGCCCCCACCGCGGCTCCCGGGGTGCCACACGCCAGCAGAGGTGTCCAGGGCCCCTCAGCGATGCCAGCTGTGCCCCCAGCCCGGGTGGGCTCAGCTCAGAACACCCCGCTCACCAGGAAACACAAACCACCGCGTTTACTCCAAACCAGACTTTATTAACGAGGCAAAGAGCTGGGGCCAGGCCAGCGCAGCCCGGGGGAAACCTGAGCTGTGGCCCGGAGGGGACGGGGACCGGCCTGCCCCGAGCAGCTGGGGCCACCCTCGAGGCTGGCAGGCAGCAGGACCTGTGTTTTCCTCCAGTTTGGGGACACAACACCGGCCGGATCCCGGGTCCTGCACCCGGCCAGACCCCAGAGACCCCAAAAGGCACCGACAGCTGGTGAGAACCGAACCCAAGGCAAGGCAGTGGTGTCTGCTGGGTGACAGGGTCTGGAGGCACCGCCAAAGGCACTGCACAAACACGGAGATGGTGAGAGGTTTCTAAAAACACCCTCAGGTCTCTCTCAGCCCTTAATTTTCTCTGCTTGGCACTTCATCCTTTTCAAACTGAAACAAAAGAGCTGCAAGAAGGCACAACCCAGCACAGCAGCCCCTGCACGCAGAACTGAGGCTGAGGCAGAGCCGGGGCTGTCCCCAGCCTCGAGGGACAAAGCCACGATGGCAGCAGCACGTCCAGGGCCACCTCAGCTGAAGTCCCGGTCTGGCAGCACCAGCGGAGCCACCAAGGTCCAGAGGTAGAGCAGGAGCCCGGCCCAGCTGGAGCAGATCTTCACCCACACGCCCGTCCAGGGGCTCCTCAGCACCTGCAAGCTCTCATCCGGCCTGAAACAGCCAACAGCGGCTGTTTGTGACACTGTGACACCCCGCCAGTGCCCCCCTGGGAACACGGGGGTGCCCCACGGCCGCATCCAGCCCGGGCTGTGACCCCTCTGCTGCAGCCGCAGCCTCGGTCCCTGCTCCCCCTCCTCCCAAATCACCCCGGGCTGCGGCACAGGGCGCTGCAACCCCAGGCACAACCCCAAAAATAATTACAGCTGGAAAGGGGGCACATCCAGCAGCCTCGGAGCCCGGAGCTGCGGCCAGCACCCCGGGAGGAGGGGCCAGCACCCCGGGAGGAGGGGCCAGCACCAGGGAGGAGGGGCCAGCATCCCGGGAGGAGGGGCCAGCATCCCGGGAGGAGGGGCCAGCATCCCGGGAGGAGGGGCCAGCACCCCGGGAGGAGGGGCCAGCATTCCGGGAGGAGGGGCCAGCCCCAGGGAGGAGGGGCCAGCACCCCGGGAGGAGGGGCCAGCACCCCGGGAGGAGGGGCCAGTACCCCGGGAGGAGGGGCCAGCACCCCGGGAGGAGGGGCCAGCACCCCGGGAGGAGGGGCCAGCACCCCGGGAGGAGGGGCCAGCATCCCGGGAGGAGGGGCCAGCATCCCGGGAGGAGGGGCCAGCATCCCGGGAGGAGGGGCCAGCGTCCCGGGAGGAGGGGCCAGCCCCAGGGAGGAGGGGCCAGCACCCCGGGAGGAGGGGCCAGCACCCCGGGAGGAGGGGCCAGCACCCCGGGAGGAGGGGCCAGCCCCCCTCTCACCTGTACCAGTTGGTGAGGGTCATCATGATGTAGAGGGCAGCGAGGAGGAGGCAGAGGTGGAAGAAGGTGTAGTTGTAGGAGACACCGTCCTGCTCGTTGTCGTAGGCTCGGTGCTCCCCTCCCTCCTCCGCCGCTCCCGGCCCGGCCCCGGCCCCGCTCTCCTCCGTCAGCATCAGCTTGTTCACCTGCGGGTGGTCCGAGGAGCGCAGGCTGCGGGCACAGGGGCAGGGGATCAGCACCCACCCCACGGCCGGGCTTTGTCCCTGGGGCCGGCCCCGGGGCAGTTTGGGGGACGCAGGCTGTGGGGGAACCCTAAAAACTGTGACTGTGGCCCTTAATTTACACCCCTCTGCAGCTCTGCCTTTAGGGGTGGGACAGTCAGGGCAGTCTGGGGGTCGCAGGCTGTGGGGGAACCCTAAAATCTCTGTCACCCTTGCCCAAAGCCCCTCCCCAGCTCTCTTAGAACCACCCTGGGCACTGGAAGGGTGACTGGAACCTCAAAAAGCTCAACAAAGAGAGAGACGGGCAAGGTTTGGCCCCTGGGGACTCCCATGTGGAGTGGGGGGCACTCAGCTGGAAAACAGCTGTGGGAAAGGTCCTGGGGTGCTGCTGGGCCCCGGGGGGAGCACGAGGCAGCAGCGTGAAGGGCTGCAGAGCGTGAGAGATGCCCTGGGCTGTGTCAGCACTGCCAGCAGGTCTGGGGAGGACACCCGGTGATCCCAGCTGATAAAGCCACCCCGGGGCAGGGGTTTTGTCCTTGGGGACAGACAGAGCAATTTGGGGTCGTGGGGAAACCCTAAAAACCGTGACTGTGCTCAGGCCTGTGCTCCTGGGGACAAAGAGCCTTTGGTGACAAAACCCCTGGACCGAGGTGTGACCTCCCCTCCTGAGACCTCCAGGGGCCACGAGCCAGGGGCTCACCTGATGAAGAGGCTGCAGAGGATGAAGATCACCAGCCCCACGATGCTCGGCGCGTCCCACCAGGTTGTGGGAGGCTCGGTGGCCGTGGCTGAGCCAGTGCTGTTCCTCAGCAGCAGCGTGGGGTTACAGCGCCGGGCTGGGGGACACACGGGGGGTCAGTCCCCAGGACACAGAGGGACAAACACCCACTCCAGTGAGTGCTCCTGCCCCATCCGTCCCTCTCCCAAACCCAAGGCGGTGTCTGGCTCACTTGGCACGTTGGCCAGGGCAGACCAGGTGACGTAGATGGTGTAGAGGGTGATGAGGGACGCCTGCAGCAGCCCCGAGTGTGGCTGAGCCTCCTGCAAACACAACAGAGGGTGCTTGGGGTGCTCCTGTACCCTGGGGTGACACAGCCCCAATCCCCTGGGTGCTCCTGTACCCCAGGGTGACACAGCCTCAATCCCTTGGGTGTTCCTGTACCCCAGGGTGACACAGCCCCAATCCCCTGGGTGCCCCTGTACCCCAAGGTGACACAGCCCAAACCCTGGGATGACACAGCCCCGATCCCCTGGGTGCTCCTGTACCCCAGGGTGACACAGCCCCAATCCCTTGGGTGCCCCTGTACCCGGGGTGACTCTCCTGGGTGCTCCCCACTGCCTCACCTGGATCTTGGGCAGGATGGACACCACCGAGACGAGGAGGCAGAGGATGAGGTTGATGCTGATGAAGGCCTTGCCCTCCGTGCAGCCCTCGGGCTTGGTGTAGTAGACGTAGAGCAGCACAACGGCCGCGATGGAGGCGGCGTAGAAGATGAAGGTGACGGTGCACAGGGCTGGGGGAGGACACAAAAGGGGCTGGAGCGGAGCCCCCAGTCCCAGCCAGCTCGGCCTGAGCCGGCCCTGGGCTGAGCTGAGCCCCACAGCCACGGCTGGTGCCCCCACACCCACCTGCGTACCAGCCCTTGGCGTTGCCCTCGTCCACGTTGCGCAGCCAGCGCTGGCTCCAGGAGTGCGCCAGGTCGATGAGGAGCACCAGCTGGATGAGGATGAAGAGGAAGGAGCCGACCACACCGAAGTAGAACCAGACTTGAGAGGAGGAGAAAAGCCAGGTGAGAACAGGGCAAGGGAGTCTCGGGTGCACAGCCCGGGGTTTGACCCCTCCTCACCTGAGGTGAAGGCACCGTCGGGGATGTAGAAGGCGCCCACCGTGATCCCCACCAGCAGCAGGAACTTGAAGAACCAGAAGCTGTGGGAGGAGAGAGGAGGCAGGGTGTGCAGCCAGCAGGGACAGGGATGGGGGTCCTGCCCGTCCCCAGCGCCCCAGGGAGCAAGGGGACCCCACGCACCCGTTCTGCAGGGCGGCCCGCGGGTCCTTGCTGCTGCGCACGCACACCGTGAGCACGGCGAAGAGGAAGAAGAAGGCGGCCATGGCGAAGCCCATGCGGTACACGGCCTTGTGCCCCAGGAAACTGCTGCAGTCCACGTTGGTCTGGACCCCCAGCACCGACCCACTGCCCTCACAGAAACCGGGCAGCTGAAATAGTGACGGGAGCGTGAGCATCGCCTCAGCACATCCTGCTGGGGACTGACGGCTGTGGGGAGGTCTGGATCCGAGATCTACTGGTTGAACTGAAGATCAGCTTTGTGAAGCCCTCAGGTTGCCCAGAGCAGCTGTGGCTGTCCCTGGACCTTTGGAAGTGTCCCAGGCCAGGTTGGACAGGGCTTGGAGCAGCCTGGGACAATGGGAGGAGGGGATTGATGGTTGTGGGGAGGTCTGGATCCAAGATCTACTGGTTGGATCAGCTTTGAAGATCAGCTTCTCCACTGTGAAGCCCTCAGGTTGCCCAGAGTAGCTGTGGCTGCCCCTGGACCTCTGGAAGTGTCCCAGGCCAGGTTGGACGGGGCTTGGAGCAGCCTGGGACAGTGGGAGGTGTTCCTGCCATGCCAGGGGTGGGAGGAGATGGGCTTTGAGATTCCCTTCAGCCCAAACCATTCTGTGATTCCACACCCACCACGAGCACTGGATGGGCCAAGACCATGACTGCTGCAGTGCTGAGGTGACACAGATAAAGCCACTCAGCCTGGTGGCTTTATCTGTGGTCAGCGGAAGCAGCTTTTCCCTAAAGCCCAGCTCAGCTGGCAGAGCTCTGCTCCCTCCACCCAAAATCTCACCTCCCGGATTTGCAAATCATCAGCTGAACCCCAAAAATGGGATGTAGGAAACTTCCCTGGGAGACATCTGGGAAAACTAAAAAATTGCGTGAAATGATCCCACTGCGTTTTCCCTGCCGTGGAAAACCAGGTCTAATAATGCCTTGTCCCAGTGAGGTGCTCAGAAAGAAGAACAGAAGCACATCATGACCCAAAAATTCACTTTTTTGATTCAGCCTCAAGTCCCCACCATGATCTGGGTTGTTTCTTCCCAGGGACCTCCAGGAGCTCTTTACCTTGTGCAGCTCCTTCTCCACACCCGGGATTATCATGATGATGGACACGAGGGTGCCCAAGAAGAGGAAGAAGGTGAAGAGGAGGCGGGAGATGGTGGAGTTCTTGGCCGAGGGGCAGCAGCCGCAGAGCAGGCACGGGGCAGAGCCGCAGAGACACGACACCTACAAGGAGACCAGCCTGGGATGAGGGGGAGAAACTGGCCCCAAAATACGTGTCCAGTTCGATCCTTACGGAGATCAGCCCGGGAATCCACGCTGCTGCCCAGAGCTACTCACACAACCCCACAGCCCTCAGGACCTCATGGAAACGGCACCAAATTCCCCAAAAGTGCTGCTGAAAACCAAAAGAGCTGCAGGAACAGTGTGGAAAATGGCACCCAGAGTCTGGAGGCACCCTCATGGTTTTTGCTCCATGCAAGGGTCAGAAAGAGAGCCCTGCCCTGCAGGAGCCTCCTTTTTGTACAAAAACGAGGTTTCCAAACTGCCCTTCCAGTCAAATCCAGCATGGGAAGATTTTGGTATCAGCACCACGGAGGAAGCAGCTCATCCTGCTCTCCTTCCCCGCTGCAAAGGCCACTTTACAGCTGGGGAAACTGAGGCACGGCATCCCCGAGAGTCCCCAGTGGGTCCTGGCTTCCCAAATCCAGCACAGGCGGAGCTGCCAGGGGTGCCCCACCCCAGAGGCTCTGCTGTGCCGGAGCAGGGAAATGCCGGCTGAGGAAACCCAAAGTCACTGATACCAAAACTCTCCTTCCAGAGAAGGTTAAAGTTGCCCCAAAATGTGAACAGGCGAAGGAAGAAAGAGCAGGATGGAAAAAGGCGGCGAGGGAAGTGGCTGCAGCAGCAGGAGAGCCGGGGGTTAATGAGGAAGTGTTGGTTTTCAGCTGCTGGTGGATGATTAAACTCTCCAGTTTCACTGTGCACTTCCTCCTGCAGTCCGGCTCACCTCGGGGAGGCTCAGGCAGGGCTGCTCCCGGAGCTGGGCACGGCAGGGAAGCGCCATGGGCCCCAAATACACCCGAACAGCGACTGTGCCCCAAAAACAGCGCCCCAAATACACCTGTACAGCGACTGTGCCCCAAAAACAGCGCCCTAAATACACCCGAACAGCGCCATGGGCCCCAAATACACCCGAACAGCGACTGTGCCCCAAAAACAGCACCCCAAATACACCCGTACAGCGACTGTGCCCCAAAAACAGCGCCCCAAATACACCCATAAAGCAACAGCACTCCAAAAACAGCGCCCCAAATACACCCGAACAGCGACTGTGCCCCAAAAACAGCGCCCCAAATACACCCGAACAGCGACTGTGCTCCAAATACACCCGAACAGCGACTGTGCCCCAAAAACAGCGCCCCAAATACACCCGTACAGCGACTGTGCCCCAAAAACAGCACCCCAAATACACCTGAACAGCGACTGTGCCCCAAATACACTCGAACAGCGACTGTGCCCCAAAAACAGCACCCCAAATACACCCGTACAGTGACAGCACCCCAAATACACCCGTACAGCGACTGTGCCCCAAAAACAGCACCCCAAATACACCCGAACAGCGACTGTGCCCCAAAAACAGCGCCCCAAATACACCCGAACAGCGACTGTGCCCCAAATACACCCGTACAGCAACTGTGCCCCAAAAACAGCACCCCAAATACACCCGTACAGCGACTGTGCCCCAAATACACCCGAACAGCGACTGTGCCCCAAAAACAGCACCCCAAATACACCCGAACAGCGACTGTGCCCCAAAAACAGCGCCCCAAATACACCCGAACAGCGACTGTGCCCCAAAAACAGCGCCCCAAATACACCCGTACAGTGACTGTGCCCCAAAAACAGCACCCCAAATACACCCGAACAGCGACTGTGCCCCAAAAACAGCGCCCCAAATACACCCGTACAGTGACTGTGCCCCAAATACACCCTTACAGCGACTGTGCCCCAAAAACAGCACCCCAAATACACCCGTACAGCGACTGTGCCCCAAAAACAGCGCCCCAAATACACCCGAACAGCGACTGTGCCTCAAAAACAGCGCCCCAAATACACCCGTACAGTGACTGTGCCCCAAATACACCCGTACAGTGACTGTGCCCCAAAAACAGCGCCCCAAATACACCTGAACAGCGACTGTGCCCCAAATACACCCATACAGCGACTGTGCCCCAAAAACAGCGCCCCAAATACACCCGAACAGCAACAGCACCCCAAAAACAGCGCCCTAAATACACCCGAACAGCAACAGCACCCCAAAAACAGCGCCCCAAATACACCCGAACAGCGACTGTGCCCCAAAAACAGCGCCCCAAATACACCCGAACAGCGACTGTGCCCCAAATACACCCGTACAGCGACTGTGCCCCAAATACACCCGTACAGCAACAGCACCTCAAAAACAGCACCCCAAATACACCCATAAAGCAACAGCACTCCAAAAACCAGCCAAACTACACCAGTCCAACACCACCAGCCCCAAAATACCATCCAGCAACAGCATCACCCCAAACCCAGCAACCCCCACCACCAATCCAACATCACCCCAACACCAATCCAAAATCACCCACCTGACACCGCACTAATAACACCAACCTACACCACCAGCACAATTACATCATCCCGACTCCACCACCCCAACACCAGCCCAACTACACCAACCCAACACCTATCCAAAAACACCCTCACACCACTCCAACAACAGCCCAACTACACCAACTATATGACTGACCAAACTACACCAGCCCAAAAACATCACCCCAACAACACCAAGTCAAACCACCACCCCAACTACACCACCCCAATTACACCTTCCCAACTCCACAACACCACACCACCACCCCAACATCACCCCAAGAACACCAACCCACCACAACAGCCCAACTACACCAACACCCACCCAACTGCACCACCCCAATGCCCACCCAATATCACCCCAATGCCCACCCAATATCACCCCGAACCACCAAGCTACACCACCAACCCAACTACACCAGCCCAGCAACAGCCCAACTACACCCGGCCAACGTCAGCCCAACTGTATCACCCCACACCATCACTGCAATACCAACCCAAAATACCCACCCAACAACACCAACCCAACATCACCACCGCAATTACATCATCCCAACAACAACAGCCCAACTACTCCACCTCAACAACAGCCCGACTGCACCAACCAAACTACACCAGCCCAAACAACTCCAACCCAAAAACATCACCCCAACTTTCTGCTGGTAACCCCAACTCTGTCACCCAGGAGGGCGGCTCGGAATGACCACACTGCTCACAGCAGAGTCTGGAAAACCACAGGAGGCAGCAAAAGAGAAATTCTCCGCCTGTGGTTTCACCCAGGAGCCGCCTGTAGGGTTTCAATGGGGAACAGCTGAAGAAAGGGCTCGGCAGTCTCGTGGTGCTGTGACTCAGGGGATGCAGGCAGAGCAGAAGGAGTTAGGATGTTCTCGTTAAAAATAATAATAATTAAAAAAAATACAGATTTACAGATTAGGGGGAATGTTTCATTCAGTTTGGGCTTTTTGCAGTGTTGTTGTTCTGTTTGTACAACTCGGACCTGTACAAAAACAGCCCCTTCATCAACGACTTCCACAGGAAGGAACAGGAAAATTAAACCCATACAGTGACTCTGCTCTGTTACCACAGTCTGAGCCACAACAGGTTTTTGGGGAAAAAAAATTCCAGAATTCATAGAGAAACCTCCACAGCCCTGCTCTGGAGTAAATCCCTGCTCTCCCAAAATCTGCCCATAAGGAAAAGCACAGGAATGTGTTACAGAGGCCTTGCAGACCTCCCTCCCTCCCTCCAGTCCCTCATTTCTAAACATCCTGTTCGTTAAACCTCCAGCGCTCAGAGGTCAAGGTGCAGAACAGGTCCCATTTCCAGGTTTCCAGGCCGGCAGCTCCCAGGCTGGTTGCACAGCCCTGCCCTGGCCCCGTGCCCACAGGTGAGGCACCGCCGGGGCAGGAAGTGCTGGTGTGGGCAGGTGTCTGCGTCACCCGAACCACGCACCCCACGTCATAGAGCACAGCACCCCGAATCGCACACCCTGTGCCTGCCCTGGGCCGTGATACCCCAAATCACACACCCTGTGCCTGATACCCCAAATCACACACCCTGTGCCTGCCCTGGGCCATGGCACCCCAAATCACACACCCTGTGCCTGCCCTGGGCCATGGCACCCCAAATCACACACCCTGTGCCTGATACCCCAAATCACACACCCTGTGCCTGCCCTGGGCTGTGGAACCCCAAATCACACACCCTGTGCCTGCCCTGGGCCATGGCACCCCACACACAACCCCTGCACCCCCTGTCCCAGCTCTTTCTCTCACTCCATCCCCACTTTGGGGCTCAGCAGAGGGAACCAGGCAGGACCCCCCACTCCTTCAGGAGCAGCAGGACATCGCTGCTCTGGCTTCCCTCCTCCCCCAAGTGCCCTGGGGTGTCCCACCCACCCCATTCCCCTCCCCCGTGAGCCCCCGAGCGCTCTGGAGTGAGCGCTCCGTGTCTCCCATGGATACCCCGGCTGCAGCGGGATGCTCCGGGAATCCCGCACATCTCTCCAGCCCCTGAGGGGTGCACCCCCTGAATCCCCCAAACACAGGGGTGCAAGCCCTGGCTGTGCCCCACATGTCCCCAGGGGCGCATCCTCCCGGGGTCCCCCGCATCCCCCCATATCCGGGGTGTATCCTGCCGGGGGTCCCCCTGCGATCCCAGGGGTGCATCCCCCATCTCCCTGCTGCCATCCCTCGGACCCCTCCGCGTCCGGGTGTAGCGGGGCACATCCCCGGGGTGTCCCTCAGCCGGGCACATCCCCGGGGTGTCCCTCAGCCGGGCACATCCCCGGGGTGTCCCTCAGCCGTCCCCGGGCCTCCCCGGACCCTTCTCCGGTGGCGCAGCGGCCGCGACTCGCCCGCCTTGGGCCGCGCCCGCCGCTGCGGCACCGCAAGCGCTCCGGTGCGCCCCCCGCTCCGGGCGGACACTCACACAGCTGAGCAGGGAGCAGACCCCGAGACAGGCCCCCATCGTGCTGCCACCGCTCCCGGCTCCCGTTCCCGGCTCCCGGTGCCGGCTCCCGGTCCCCGCCGCCGCCGCCGCCCTGGCTCCGCCCGGCGCGGGGAGCTCGGGGCGGCCGCTCCCGCCGCGCCTCCCCCGGGGCGGCCCCTACGGCGGCGGAGGGGAGAGCGAGAGAGGGTCCGGGCCCCTGCCGGCCGCAGGGAGCCCCTCCATGGCCCCTCCATCCTCACTCCGCCCCCCTCTCCATCCCTCTCCATGGCCCTCCCTCTCCCTTTCATCCTCCTCCATCTCCCCTCCGTGCCCGGTTGCTGCCGGGGGGACCCCACCCACACATGGGGACGGGTCTGGGTGGGGCTCTGGGACATCGCCAGGACAGGGGGGGATGGCCGGGAACCCTGCTAGAAGCAGGTGGGAAGGGGCCATGGAATTCCAGAAGGGTTTGGATTGGAAGGGACTTAAATCCCACCCATGGCCACCCCAGCCCTGGCAGGGACACCTCCACTGTCCCCAGGGTCACCCCCCACTGTCCCAGGGTCACCCCCACTGTCCCCAGGGTCACCCCCACTGTCCCAGGGTCACCCCCACTGTCCCAGGGTCACCCCCACTGTCCCAGGCTGCTCCAGCCCCAATGTCCAGCCTGGCCTCGGGCACTGCCAGGGATCCAGGGACAGCCACAGCTGCTCTGGCAATTCCAGCCCAGCCCCTCCCCACCCTCCCAGGGAACAATTCCTGCCCAAGATCCCACCCCAATCTCCCCTTTTCCAATCTCAAGCCATTCCCTGGGTCCTGTCCCTGCAGGCCTTGTCCCCAGTCCCTCTCCAGCTCTCCTGGAGCCCCTGCAGGCCATACTGGGAGGCTGACTGGAGCCTCAGGAAGTTCAGCAAGGTGAAAGGACAAAGTTCAGTTCTTCGGGAGAACAACCCCAGACTCCCATGTGGAATGGAGACCACTCAGCTGGAAAACAGGGAAAGGCCCTGGGGTGCTGCTGGGCACCGGGGGAGCACAAGGCAGGCAGGTGAGAGGTGTCCAGGGCTGCACCAGGTCAAGGGAGGGGATCCAGGGTGGTTTGTCCAGTTCTGGGCTCTCCAGAACCAGAGAGATGTTGGGCATGCTGGAGAGTCTCCAACGAAGGACCACGAAGGTAATGAAGGGTCTGGAGTATCCCACGTGTGAGGAAAGGCTGAGAGGCTGGGGCTGATGGGTCTGGAGAGGGGTTTGGGGTCTCACTCGTACAGAAACACCCACTGCTCCACCAAGCCACTGCTGTCACTGGAGAAGCTGATCAGGCTGGCTGAGCTTGGCTTCCCCTGACATGTCACCCTTAATGTGCCTGGAAATGATTCCCAAGATCAGCTCCTCCATCTCCTTCCCAGGGATTGAGGCTGATGTGTCCACAGTTCCCGGGGCCCTCCCTGCCCTTCTGGAAGGCAGAAGTGACATTCCAGACTCTTCCAGACTCCTCTCTCCATCCCCACGGTCAGTGAAAGGTTGTTGAGAGGGTTCTCCTCCTGCAGGAACCCTTCTGGCTGGGTTTGACATCCAGCTCCAGCATTCCCAGTGCTCCCAGCAGCCCCACCAGCCTGAACCCCCTCCCCTGCGGGGCCAGACCCCGGGTCAGGGGCTGAGGGTGGCACAGAGCAGGTTTTTCCTTCTCTTCCTGCCCAGCCACAGCCTGGCCCGCCCTCTCAGGGCACTGAGGGCTCTGCCGGCTGTGACTCAGGGCCTGGGATAAACCGGGAGGTGCCAGCCCACCTCCAGACCCTAAATTTAGACAGAGGAGGCAGCACGTGAGAATGTGACAGCAGCAGCCTTGGGGGCGCAGGGCTGGGGCCAGATGTCCCCCGTGTCCTTGAGGAAGAGGAGGGTGTCACACTTCTTGCTCCAGAGGGAAAGCTCCGGGGCTTGACCCCTGACCAGCAGTTGGCACAAATGAATAAAGGATTGTCTGAGCCTCTGTGGGCTCCCAAAATCTGCTGGCAGGGTGCAACAGGAGAGGTGAGCGCCCGAAAAGTGATCCCAGCTGGTGTCAGGTTTCTCCTTTCCGGAGGCGCTGGGGCGTGTGCGGGGAGCTCCTGCCCCGGCACGGGTCTGGCAGCGCCCCGCAGCCCCGGGACACGATGGGCTGGCTCTGCCACAGCCCCCGGCAGGGCTCGGGGGGCTCTGCCAGCTCCCGTCTCCTCCTGGCTGGCCGGCAGAGCCCTGTGACACAATGTCCTTCGGTCCCTGTCCCCTCGGGCAGGACGGATCGGCCGGGCAGGTGTTTGTCCCCCCGCTGTCCTTGCAGGCACATGAGGAGCAGGAATCCTTGCAGGGACCGGTCCCCCCCGCCGCTGTCCCCTCCGGGTCCCTCTGATGGTGCCACCAGGTGGCAGTGCCGGAGTGGGGACACCGGGGTCGGTCACCGCGCCCCGGCCCTCCTGCCACCAGGGCCAGCATCACTCCCCCGGTGCCCCCGTGTCCTTGTCCCCGTCCCGGGAGGGGCCGTGGGCAGCGGGGGCTGTCCCGGGCGGGCGGGACCCAGCGCTGGGACAGCCCTGCGACAGCAGTGTCACAGGTGACAGAGCCGTGAGGGGCCCCGGACAGAGCAGCTGCCGCAGGGGGATGAGGAGTGGGAGATGTGGGGTGCCAGCAGGGCTCGGGGGCTGCCTCCAGCCATGCCAGCCCGTGTCCCGCTGCTGGGAGCATCCCTGCAGCACAAGAAAACGCTTCTTTTCCCCCCCACCTCTGCTTCTTCTCCTGCATCCCTCAGCATCCCCCAGGCATCTTTCTCCGGGTGTGATTCATGATGGCTTGGGGCTCCCAAAACCCCAAATACAGCTCATTGGGGCTCCCAAAACCCCAAATACAGCTCATTGGGGCTCCCAGAACCCCAAACACAGCTCATTAGGGGCTCAGAACCCCAAATACAGCTCATTGGGGCTCCCAAAACCCCAAACACAGCTCATTAGGGGCTCAGAACCCCAAATACAGCTCATTAGGGCTCCCAGAACCCCAAATACAGCTCACTGGGGCTCCCAGAACCCCAAATACAGCTCATTGGGGCTCCCAGAACCCCAAACACAGCTCATTGGGGCTCTCAGAACCCCAAATACAGCTCACTGGGGCTTGGGACCCCATATCTGGGGGGATTGTGGGGCTGGGGGGATTGTGGGGCTGGGGGGGATTGTGGGGTTGGGGGGATTGTGGGGTTGGGGGGATTGTGGGGCTGGGGGGATTGTGGGGCTGGGGGATTGTGGGGCTGGGGGTTGTGGGGCTGGGGGATTGTGGGTCTGGGGGGATTGTGGAGCTGGGGGATTGTGGGGCTGGGGGTTGTGGGGCTGGGGGATTGTGGGGCTGGGGGGATTGTGGGGCTGGGGGATTGTGGGGTTGGGGGGTTTGTGGGGCTGGGGGTATTGTGATTCTAGGGGGATTGTGGGGCTGGGGGATTGTGGGGCTGGGGGTTTGTGGGGCTGGGGGTTTGTGGGGCTGGGGGATTGTGGGGCTGGGGGTTTGTGGGGCTGGGGGGATTGCGGGGTTGGGGGGATTGTGGGGTTGGGGGATTGTGGGGCTGGGGATTGTGGGGCTGGGGGATTGTGGGGCTGGGGGTTTGTGGGGCTGGGGGTTTGTGGGGCTGGGGGTTGTGGGGCTGGGGGTTGTGGGGCTGGGGGTTGTGGGGCTGGGGGTTGTGGGGCTGGGGATTGTGGGGCTGGGGGGATTGTGGGGCTGGGGGGTTTGTGGGGCTGGGGGTTTGTGGGGCTGGGGGGATTGTGGGGCTGGGGGGATTGTGGGGCTGGGGGGATTGTGGGGCTGGGGGTTGTGGGGCTGGGGGGATTGTGGGGCTGGGGGGATTGTGGGGCTGGGGGTTGTGGGGCTGGGGGTTGTGGGGCTGGGGGGAGCAGGGCCAGGGGCAGCTTGCCAGGGATGCCCAGGAAAACAAACGCTCTCATGTGACTGTATCTGGGACAATACCAGCTTAGCCGTGGGTGCAGCCAGCAGGAATCCTGCTGCTCCCGAGCCCGGCTAGGCATGGATAAACCTACATTAGAGCAATTAATAATAATTAATAATTGGGTCTGCGCTTGGAAAAGCAGCTGAAGCCAGCGCTGGTCTCCAGAGCGTTGTCTAGACAGGGAAATGCGAGGTACAGTTTTGGGGCGATGGGTTTGGGGTTGGCAGAGCCCTGGGCTGTGGGGTTTTCCTGCCTTTGGCATGCTGGGGGCTCCTGGGTGGGATTTAGGGCACACAGGGCCCTTCCCCTCAGCTGCCAGCAGGCACATCCCAGCCTTGGGGGTTTGGGGACCCCCCACCCACCCCGTGCTGCAAGGAGGGGCAGGAATGGAGCCCCCCAGCTCAGCTCTGCTGCTTCCCTTGGGGTCTGAACCCCCAGGTGAGATGGGGACAGGCACAAAGCCAGGCTGGGATGGGAAGGATGAGCGCAGAAGGGCTGGGATGGAAGCAGCCCCCTTGCCCTGGTCCCAGGATGCTCCTGAGGCGGGAGGAGAATTAGTTTTCCACTAAGCTCCTCCGTAATAAACACAGACACGGGGGCAATGGGCAATTGCTCGGCCTTTAATTACAGCCAGCCAGGGTGTTCAGGGTCACAGGAGCCAGGATCCAGAGCCAGGGGGAATGGGGGGGGTGATTCTCAGGAGGAACACTGCAGGAATCTGCAAAACCTTCAGTGCCTGAGCTCCTTTGTCATCCCTTTCACTCAGCAGGGCCCTCCTGTCCTCCCAGCCCAGAACATCTCAAATCCCACACCGTGGATACCAGAACATCCCGAGCTGGAGAGGACCCACAGGGATCACCAATCCCAAATCCTGGCCCTGCCCAGACACCCCAACCCTGCCTGCAGTGTCCAAACACTCCTGGCATTCCCTGGGCATCAGCTGCCCTGCACAGGAGCCTGATGGAGCCCCAGGAACCCCTCTGAGCCCCCTGAAAGCCTTCCCACCCTCCGGCATTGCTTCTGGAAAACTCACTGAGCTACTTGGGATGTCTTAACGGCCACAGAGGCTGAGGGGCCCTCACTAAACCCATCCCTCGTCGTGCTGGGGTCTTCTCCCCACAGCCCCTCTGATCCGAGGATGAAGGGCTGGGAACGCTGGGTCCTGGTTGGTGCCGGGCTCCCCGGCGCAGGGACGGGCTGGGAAAGCTGCGCTGCTTCCCTGCTGAGCTGCACAGATGCTGTTTGTCCTTCTCCTGGCGCTGCCCAGACGCCTGCCTGGTGATGGATGGCGGTGTCACAGTGTCACAGCAGAGACCCTGCGCTGTCACAGCCGCTGGGTGGAAAATGTGGGGGTGACTCCACCATGAGCTGCGCCGCTCCCCGGAGGATCTGAGTGCCGGGGTGGAGGGGAAGGGAGCCTGCAGGGTGAGACCTGGAGGTGTCCTTGGTCCACCTGGCAGGAGGAGCTGGTTCTTCCCTTCTGCCTCCTCCTGCTCGGATCCTCAAGACTTGAGACCCTCTGCTTTCCTTCCTGGTGTCCAAAGTCACCCAAAGCCACCCAAAGGTACCCAAAGTCACCCAAAGTCACACAAAGTTACCCAAAGGTACCCAAAGTCACCCAAAGTCATCCAAAGATACCCAAAGTCACCCAAAGCCACCCAAAGCCACCCAAAGGTACCCAAAGTCACCCAAAGGTACACAACGGTACCCAAAGTCACACAAAGTCAAACAATGTCACCCAAAGTCACCCAAAGCCACCCAAAGCTACCCAAAGGTACCCGAAGTCACCCAAAGTCACCCAAAGTCATCCAAAGTCACCCAAAGCCACCCAAAGTCACACAAAGTCAAACAATGTCCCCCAAAGTCACCCAAAGGTACCCAAAGTCACCCAAAGTCACCCAAAGCCACCCAAAGGTACCCAAAGTCACCCAAAGCCACACAAAGTCACCCAAAGCCACCCAAAGTCATCCAAAGTCACCCAAAGTCACCCAAAGGTACCCAAAGTCACCCAAAGCCACCAAAAGTCACACAAAGTCATCCAAATTCACTCAAAGCCACCCAAAGTCATCCATTGTCACCCGAAGTCACCCAAAGTCACACAAAGCCACACAAAGACACCCAAAGGTACCCAAAGTCACACAAAGTCACCCAAAGTCACCCAAAGCCACCCAAAGTCATCCAAAGCCACCCAAATGTACCCAAAGTCACCCAATGTCACCCAAAGTCACCCAAAGTCACCACCCTTCTCCAAACTCCCTCCGGAGCCCCCCTGAGCCCCTCCCCACGTCCCCTGCTGGGCAGGACAGCTCCAGTGGCAGTTGGGTGCACGGGAGCCGGGGCAAGGCCGCAGGGATGGGAAATTTGGGACAGCTGCCTGAGGCACGTGCGGGTTTTGAGGCTCTTCCTCTGCATCCTCCACAATTCTCCCTCTCAGAGAACGGTTAATGAGCCGCGGGGACCCAGTTAGACTTCTCTGCTTGGCCTTTCACCTCGTTCTGGCCAGTTAGAACCAAATAAAGAGAAAAAAAAACCCCAAACAAACCAAAAAAAAAGAACCCACAAGTGGCGGCGTGGAGACAATTAGCTCAGTGTCTGCTTAATGAGTTCATTAAGAACATCCCTCTTTGTCAGGAGCCGAGCTGAGCCCATCCCCGCGTCCTGAGAGCCTTTGTGGGGTGCACACCAGCCCATCCCGGGTTTGGGCTTTGCTGCCTGCACCCCGTGGGCTCCCGGAGCCTCTCGGGCTGTTCTTTGTTAGGCTCAGCTCGTCCAGCTGAGTTTTCCCAGGACCACAGATCCTAACAAACTCCAGATGCTGCGGATGAACCCCAAAATCCTGGGGCTGGGGGCAGAACCGGCGCTCCGAGGCGGGGAGGAGCCGCGGGGAGCACCGGCGATCACCTGGGGGGACCGCGGGGTGACAGATGCCAGCAGCACGGAGCCCCCCGGTGCTGGCAGCCCCCCCTGCCCGGCTCTGCCGAGCCCCACGTGGCCGTGCCGAGCAGATTTTGCTTGGCTGCCTGGGCTATATTTAGCCGCCTGTAAAAGGGGTTAGCGAGCAGCGCTGGAGCCAGTGGCACAGCTAAGAATGTCAACGTAAGAGCAGCCAGGGATAAAAAAAGCCCAGGCCGGGCGCTGGGAGCTTTGCACAAATCCCGGTGGCTGCGGGAGGCGGGCAGGGCTGCAGCATCTCCCGGTGGCACCGGGCCGGGGCCGCTCCCCGTGCGCCCACCTGGAGGTTCCTCACGGTTTTGGGGCTGGTTCTGGGCTTCTCTGCGCTCAGCTGGGCAGCCGGGGCTGGAACCCGCTGGGTTTGGTGAAAAGGCCGAGTTCTAGGGGCGGGTGTCCCCCTCTGGGGAGGGGACAGCGGCAGGCGGGGGGCACAAGGCGCTCCCCCCGAGCTGGGAGGTGTTTGTGAGGCTCCACATCCCCATCCAGGCATCTGGAACTCACTGGAGCGTGAAGAATAGATTTGAGCGCTGCATTTATTTATTATTTTTTTTGCCCATGAACACATTTTTTTGGGATGCTGCCTTTGTGCTCGGTTAATCCCAGCACACCTTCCCTCCCACGGCTCCCCTCGCAGCCCTGATCTGGCCCCTTAAAGCAAGAACTGGGCAAATCCCGCCACATCCCAGCCCTTCCCACCACATCCCAGCTCATCCCAGCTCTTCCCAGCTCATCCCAGCACATCCCAGCCCTTCCCAGCACATCCCAGCACATCCCAGCACATCCCAGCTCTTCCCAGCACATCCCAACCCTTCCCAGCACATCCCACTACATCCCAACCCTTCCCAGCTCATCCCAGCTCATCCCAGCACATCCCAGCACATCCCAGCTCTTCCCAGCTCATCCCAGCACATCCCAGCACATCCCACCACATCCCACCACATCCCAGCACATCCCAGCTCATCCCAGCTCATCCCAGCCCTTCCCACCACATCCCAGCTCATCCCAGCTCTTCCCAGCTCATCCCAGCACATCCCAGCTCTTCCCAGCACATCCCAGCTCATCCCAGCTCTTTCCAGCTCATCCCAGCCCTTCCCAGCACATCCCAGCTCTTCCCACCACATCCCAGCCCTTCCCACCACATCCCAGCTCATCCCAGCTCTTCCCAGCACATCCCAGCACATCCCAGCTCATCCCAGCACATCCCAGCACATCCCAGCACATTCCAGCTCATCCCAGCTCTTCCCAGCTCATCCCAGCACATCCCAGCTCATCCCAGCTCTTCCCAAGCCCTCCTGCTCTGCTCTGAGCTGTCCTGACCTTGCCTGGGCTCACTCCTGCCTGTGCTGCCCAGAAATGTGGGATTTCAGCCAATGGCAGAGCCCAGGCACAGGCCAGGTGCTTTCCTGGGCTAATTCCCAGGAATAATTTGTGTGTTCTGCTGGTGCTCTGGGGCAGGGGATGAATCTTTTGGTGGCTGAACCCCAAGAGAGGCACTTTGAGTCATCCAGAGCCCCTCTTTTCCCAGAGCTCCTGTGATGAACTGGCAGCAGGATGAGCCTCAGGCTGGGATTGCATCTGGCTGTGGGATCTGCCTCACCTTTGGGGCGGGAAGGAGCTTCTGCTGCTGCAAAAACAGCAACAAATCATTCTTAGGGTTGAAATTTTCCATTCTGCCGGGGACAGCGAGGCTGCAGATGGGTTGCAAAGACCTGTGCAACTCACTGCAGCTATTCCAGCCGCCCTGGCGGCCCGAGTTAGGGAATTAAACCAGGAAAAGCATCTCGTGCGCCATCCCCCAGTGGGGCAGGATGCTCCGGGCTGGGCACACGCGGCGGGGGGAAGGTCTCCAACAGCTCCCCGATGTCCTGGGGGCAGATGGAGCCGCAGAATCCTCGTGCCCTGTGAGGACAGGGCGGAGCAGCGCGCTGGGGTGCAGATGGCAGAGTCCTGGAGCACGGAGGGTGCCTGCGAAGGGCACTGCTGCAGCACTGACATGTCCAGACTCTTGGCTCAGTGTGACGCTCCAGCCTGCCTGGTGACAAATCTTCTCCCCGGGAGCTGTTTGCTGGCATTTTCCCTCTGCTTTGAAATCCTCCAGGCAAGGAAAGGCTTTGGCTGCCTTTGGCCCCCGGGATCTCGCGGGCAGGAAGGCTCTCCCCCAGGGCCGAGATCCATCCCTCAGGAGCCTCCTCCATCGCTCCAGGGTCGCCTCCAGGCCCTGTCCTGCTGGAGCTGATGGAAAGTCCCGGCCCCCAGCCAGGGAACAACCTGCAGGTCCCCAAACCCTGTGACCCGTGTCCCAAAATAGCTCCTTAACCGAGGGACTGACGCAGCCCCTGGGCTCAGGAGTGACCTTCCCTGCGCGTCACCTGAGTCCCCAGCGGGGCAGCAGGGGCTCAGCCGGGCTGCAAATCCCCAAGAAGCCTCCAAAAGAGGAACAGCAAAGGGCTCCTCTGCCCCCGGTGACTTTTAGCCCAGATCTGAGCCCGCAGTGCTGGGCAGGGCAGTGGAAAACAGCTCTGCTCCCTCCCTCTGCCTCCACACCGGGAACTGCTCCACGCCTGCAGCAGCCCGAGGCTCGGGGGGTTTATTCACCCTCCTGCCCCAGGGGGATGGAGCAGCTGCACAGGAGGAGGAGGATGGACTCTTCCAGACCCGTTTTCTCCCCGTTCTGGATGCTGGGAAAATGGGATTCAGAGCAGGGAGCGCTCTGAGCCCATCCTCGCTGGCTCGGCAGCCCCGATGATCAGTCAGGGACTCTCCCACAGATATATTCCAGGCTGCCCAGCGGCAGGGAAGCTCATCCTGCTGGGATCATCCTGGGAAGCAGATCCCAAGGTCTGCAAAGCCCCAGAGCAGCGGCTGAAGGAGCAGAGGAGGCGCAGAGCAGCCTTTGCCCCACGTTGGTGCAGCAGCAGGCACCACGGCCCTGCCCTGGCCCAGCTCCCGATGGGAGCTGCCTGAGCAGGGAAAAATTCTGGAATCATTCTGGAATCATTCTGGTATAATTCTGGAATCATTCTGGAATCATTCTGGAATCATTCTGGAATCATTCTGGAATAATTCTGGAATCATTCTGGAAAAATTCTGGAATCATTCTGGAATCATTCTGGAAAAATTCTGGAATCATTCTGGAATCATTCTGGAATCATTCTGGTATAATTCTGGAATCATTCTGGAATCATTCTGGAATCATTCTGGGATCATTCTGGGATCATTCTGGGATCATTCTGGAATCGTTCTGGAATCGTTCTGGAATCATTCTGGAATAATTCTGGAATCATTCTGGAATCATTCTGGAATCATTCTGGAAAAATTCTGGAATCATTCTGGGATCATTCTGGAATCATTCTGGAATCATTCTGGAATCATTCTGGTATAATTCTGGAATCATTCTGGAATCATTCTGGAATAATTCTGGAATCATTCTGGGATCATTCTGGGATCATTCTGGAATAATTCTGGAATCATTCTGGAATCATTCTGGTATAATTCTGGAATCATTCTGGAATCATTCTGGAATAATTCTGGAATCATTCTGGGATCATTCTGGGATCATTCTGGAATAATTCTGGAATCATTCTGGAATCATTCTGGAATCATTCTGGAATATTTTTTCCCTCCCAGCTGCTGTCCTGAGTCCCTGGGGTTTGTACCCGACAGTTCTGGGAGCTCCAGCTGGGGCTCTGGGCTGCGGATGCTCATCATGCCCTGGCTGCAGGGGGGCTGGGAGAGGTTATTCCGTGTCAGCGCCGCACTGGTGGGAGATGCAGGGACTCACACACCTCTGGTGTGCCTCAGTTTCCCCAGCTCCCCCCAGAGCATCACACTGGAGGGAATGCGGTGTGCTGTGGCTGCCCCTCGGCCGTCCCAGGGCAGAGCATCCCCCGGGGCCGCTCGGGAGCTGGAGGAAGGGAGAACTCTCCAAGGTGCTCCGGGTCTCAGCGGGCTCTCCTCCCGCTCCTTCCCATCCCAGCAGCACGCCCTCCCTCGCTCCCGGCCGTCCCCTCGGCCCGCCGCAGCAGTGTCACATCCGAGCGGGTGCCAGGCAGGATAAACATCGCCGCTGCTCGGCCCGACACCGCTCCGGAGAGCGGAGACAGTCAAGGAGAAAGCGGAGCGTGAGCAGCTAAAAATAGCGGCTGGCGAAGGCTCCGCTCGCCGTCACCACGCGGAGCGAGCAGCGGCTCCAGGGTCCCTCCCTCCCTCCCTCCCTCCCTCCCTCCCCCCGCGATTCCGGGCTCCGGGGGGACCCGCAGCAGCACCGGCCCTGTCCTGGTGGCGCCCTGGCCCTGGCCCCTGGCACAGCCGGGGCTGTCCCGCTGCTGGCTGCGGGGGCTGGGGACACGAGCCACCCGCGCCACCAGGACACGGCCGGGGACCCCCGGAGCCCAAAATCGCGGAGGGGCGGCAGCCGGGGGAAGGAGCCGGGGGAAGGAGCCGGGGGAAGGAGCCGGGGGAAGCATCGCCCGCCCCGGGTCAGCAGCCGGGCCGTGCCCGGAGCAGCCAGCGGGGTGTCCCCATGGTCCCCAGGGGAAGGGACCCCGCGCTCCAGGGGCTCAGCATCGCCCCTCTCCATCGGCAGGGAGAGCAGCCCTGCTCGGGAATTTGGGATCGCGCCCCCAGCCCCGCTCCCGCCGGGAGCAGCGTCCCCGAGCCGGGATGGGGAGCAGAGACCCTCGGGGGTCCCTCCCAAAGCACACCCAGCCCTGGGGACAGCCACCTTCAGGGCCAGGAGGGACATTTTGGAGCCTGTCACCAGCCCCACACGCTCTCCCAGTTGCAGGGATGCCGATGGAAGCGTTGGGAGGTGGTTCCTGCTCCTGTGTGGAATTCCAGTGGATTTTAATTCCAGCTCTGCCTCTCCCGCCTCGCTGGCCTGACCCAGCTCAGGGCTGGGGGTGCGGACCCCATCTCGCACCCTCGGTGTCCCCCCCTCAAGGTGACACCGGTGCCAGGCCAGGAGCAGCTGGTGGCATCTGCTCCGTGCCCGGGCTGTGCCCGGCGGTCTCCCAGCCCCGGTGGGGGCGATCCGCTGGATTTCCAGCCACATCCAGGGTCTCCCAGCCCCCCGCCCCCTCCCCCATCCACCGCAGACACAGATTTTTTTAATTCTTCTTTTTTAACCCCCCCCGCCCGAAGATTCGGAGTCTGCCATTGATTTTTTTTGGCTGAGCTAAAGCTGTGTGGGTTGGGGTCAAATTGTGGCGGTGGGCGAGCAGAGCCCCCTCAACCCACCCCCACCCCCCGGGGGCCTCTGCAGCCGAATCCAGAGGAAATCTGAGAGAAAATGACCCATTTCCCCAGCAGGGCTGGTGGCCAGGCCGGGCTGTGAGCCCCCCGCCCGGGCTGGGGCAGAGCCGCACGGAGCGTGGGGGGATTGGGGGCCGGGGGGATGTCACAGCCCCCCCCCCGTGTGCCAGCGCGGGGGGACGCGGGGACACAGCGGCCCGGGGGGGCCCGAGGGGCGGCCCCGGCGGCGGGGGGAGAGGGGGGGCGGCGGGCGGGGCCGGCGCTGGGTCCCCCCCGCGCCGAGCGGGGGCCGGGCCGGGCGGGAGCGGCGGCGCTGGGCGGGAGCGGCGGCGGCGGCGGCGGCGGCTCGGCCCCGGGTGCCCCAGGGCCGCCTGGAGCCGGAGGCTTCCCCGCGGCTCCTGCCGAGCGCGGAGCATCCTTCCCCCGGCAGCCGGGCTGGCACCGGCACCGGCACCGGGATCAGCATCAGCACCAGCACCGGCATCACCCCCGGCACCGACATCACCCCCGGCACCGGCACCGGTATCGACATCACCCCCGGCACCGACATCACCCCCGGCACCGGCACCGGTATCGACATCACCCCCGGCACCGACATCACCGGCACCGAAATCCTCGGCACCGGCGGCACCGACATCCCCATCACCCCCGGCACCGGCGGCACCGGCAGCAGCACCGGCAGCAGCACCCTCGGTGTCACCATCAGCACCGGCAGCGGCACCCTCGGTGTCACCATCAGCACCGGCAGCGGCACCCTCGGTGTCACCATCAGCACCGGCCTCGGCCCCGGGCTCGCCGCTGGCACCAGGTGAGCGGCGGGCGGGGGCTCGGTGCAGGTGACGCGGTGGCACCGAGGCCCTGGGCCAGCGCCGAGGGTGCCCTGGGCTCCCCGGGCGCCCACCGTGGGGACTGGTGCCCACCCCGGGAAGGCGGTGCCCACCCTGGGCACCTCCCTGGGAAGGTGGGGAGGCCGGAGGGTCAGGGGATGGCGGTGGCCTCGGGGACGGATGGGGTTTTGGGGGGACTGAAAGTTTGCAGCAGCTGCGGTGGGGTGCTCTCGAGGGTTTGGGGTGCCCCAGGGGGCTCCGGGGAGGATTTGGGTGCTGAGGCACCGAGCAAGGCTCGGTCTCAGGGTGGGGACTTCAGATCGACCCCCATGGCGGCACCTCTGTCGCGCCCCGCGTGTCCTGGGGTCACCGCTGCCCCCTCCACCTTTCCCCCTGCCCTGTTCTCCTCTCGGCCCCACACCTCCACCCCCACCCCCAGCTCCAGCCCCCGGCTCCCCGGATCGGAGCTTCCCAGACGATTTGGGCCCGGGGGGCTGCGGGGGTCGCCAGGCACGGAGAGTCCCCCCAGGGCTGAGCACCCCCGTGGCGCTTCCTCCCAGGAGGAAAGGGCTTCCCCCAGGGACAGCTCCTCCTCCCTGCCTTCGGGGCATCATTTTGGCAGATTGCCCCTGCAGATGCTTGGATCGGGTCCCTTTGGTCCCCGGAGCTGGCTGCTGTCCCCTGGCTGGGTGGCAGCGCCACCGAGGAGGTGCCAGAGGGGTGCCGTGCTCACCCCGAATGCTCCCAGCCCGTGACCTTGGGGTGTCCAGCAAGGGCCACCTCGGTCCTCGCTGCCACGGCCCCGCCGCTGTCCCCCTGTCCCTTCCCCTGCTCTGTGCCGTCTCCCCCCGGAGAGCAGGAGCTCGGTAAGAGGAAAGGTGGTGCCAGAGACAGATCCTCACTTCTTTAAATTGGGGAAATCCCAATTTCTGCCCGGGCTGGGATGCTGGGAGCGGAGTGGGGGAGCTCCGGGAGAGGCTCTGGGGGTTTGGCTGTAGGAGGAGACCTCGGGTTCAGCTCTGGGGGCAGCTGGAGGAGCTCTGGTGGGTGCTCCAGGCCTGGGGGGACCTGGCACCATGAGCGGGATGGGAGCCATGGCCCTGCCTTGGCTCCTGGAATTCCGGCAATTCCAGCTCCTGGCTCAGCCCCGGGGGGTTGGATCCCGCTCTGCTCCATCACGGATTTCCAGCTCTCACCCCAGAGTGCCTGCACGGATTTTTTCCTTGGCTTTTGGTCCCTTCCCTGGCAGGTCCCAGGGCCCGGGGGTTTGGTCACAGGGTGGTGGTGCCAGCTGGAGAATCCTGGCGGTGCAGGGACGGCAGGAAACATCTGGATCGCCTCCATGCGAGGCCTCCCCACCGGCTGGTGGGTGCTGGGGGCAGCTGGGTGTCCTGGAAGTTTTCCACCTCCCTCCTTGGCCGGGCTGCAGCGGGAAGGAGAGGATCCTCCGGCACCCAGGGCCCTGGGGGAGGCACATCCCCAGGGAGCCGGAGCGTCCCGGGCAGGTTCAGCTGCCTCTGCTCCCCGGAATCCCGGGTGCCTGCCCTTACCCCGGTGCTCTGGCAGGGCTGGGAGCCTCCTCCATTCCCGGTCCTCTCCAGGTGCCAGCAGGCAGGTGGAGGAGAAGGAGCTGGCGCAGGGAGACGAGGCTCCCGTGGTGCGCGAGCTGCGGTGTCCCGTGGCGCTCCCGGCATGGCACAGCCTGGGATGCGCTTGGTGGCACCCGGCTGGCGCCCTGTGACAGCCCACGGGGCTCCTCACAGCTCCCTGGGCTTCCCCTGGCACCAATCCTGTGCCACCCAGGGCTCCAGAGCCAGAGAGGGTGTCCCTGTCCCCATCCCCAGGTCGTGTCCGTCAGCTCCGCCCGGGATGCTGGGGCTGAAGCAGAGCTTGAAAAGCACTCGGGGAGGAGGGAGCCCGAGCTTGGTGAGGAACGGAACTGCTGTGAGTGTGGGTGACACGTTTATTATGCAAAATTACCTGGTTTTATTATGCGAAATTACAGTTTGTGGTGTGTCGGAGCAGGGAACTGAGGGTTCTGCTGGGAGCTCCATTACCCAGGGCTCAATCACCCTAATTACCCTCATTAGATGCTTTCCTTCCCCACAGAGCCGCTGTTGGCTCCCAGAGCGGGGCTGGGGTATCCCGGTACCCCCGTGGGGCTGGGGGCAGCTCCGTCCCCTCCTGCCAAAGGGGCCAGAGCTTTTCCCCCTCGGAGTCAAACAGGATCCGGATGCAGCCGAGGGAACTGAGCAATGTGGGGAAGGAAGGCTCAACCCAGCACCTTTGTGGGGTCCCTGATGGGCACCCAAACTCCCCAGGGGAAATTCCTGCGCTCGCCCAGCGCTCCATCAGTTAATTAAAGGGAATTAACTGGTGCGGGTGGAGGATGGAATAGGAATAGCTCTGGAATGGGTCACGGCCCACAGGCTGGCGAGCGCCTGGCTGGCCTGGGAGCGGCTGGAGCAGCTTCCATTCCTCCCTGGGATGGGGTTGGGATCCTTCCTTCCTTTGGGATCCCAGCAGCTCCTCCTGCAGGAGTGACCCCCATCCCCACCCAAACCCGTGTGGATCCCGGAGCTGTCCCCTGCCCTGGAATAAAGGTGCTGCCAGCCCTTGGGATTTGCTGTGTTCCCACAGGGAATAACCACGGCTGGAGCGCTGCTGGTGGCTCCTGGTGCTTTCCATGTTCCTGGTGCTGCAGAGGGGACGTTCCCGCTGTCCCTGAGCCGCTCCCAGTGCACGGATCAGAGCCTGGCAGGGAGCTGATCCCTTCCTCAGGAGTGCCCTCCTGCCAGCAGCAGCATTCCCAGAGCCCCGGTGCCTCCTGGCAGAGGGACCCGGCCCCTCCTGGTCTCCAGAATCCCTGCTCCGGGGGACGGGAGAAGCCAGGAATGCTCGTTGTGAGCACGAGGCGATGGGAACATTCCCCAGGGGAGAGCAGGAGGGATGGGAAGCATTGATGTGCCGGGCTGGGAGCCTCGGAGGATGGCCAAGAGGAGCCGGGATTTGGCCATTCCCACTCCGGGCAGCACAGCTGAGGTTATCCAGGTTTGCCATGGCCTCTCCTGGAGGTTTGGGATGCGGGTGAAGCCCTGCAGTGCCAGCCCACGCGCTCGTGCCCGCTGAGCCTCTGGTGCTTCGCTCTCCAACTGGAGCAGCTCAGGCTTGTCCAGGGCTGGGATCCCGGTGCTCCAGAGGGAATCCCGCATCCAGCTTGGCTTCCAGCACCTTTCCAGGATGCCCCATGTGCTGCTCCCAGAGGGAAAACGCCTGGATTTTATCCCGCTGTGGGCTGGCAGGAGAAGCTGAGCTCAGCAGGGTTGTGCCAGGATTAAAGTGCTGAGTCCTCTGGAGCTTTATTCCCGGCCCAATCCAGGTCTGAGGGATCCAGAGGGGATTTTCTCTGGGGTCGCTGCCCGGTGGGGAAGCCAAGCTCTGACGTGGGACACGGTGTGAGCACCCCCAGGTCTGGGATTTGGGTTGGCAGAATTCAGGATTGCTCAGGGAAATTTAGGATTGGGATGCCAGGGAGCACAAGAGCTGGATTCACTCCTTCACCGGAGCAGGACTCGCTCTGGTTTGTGTTTCCAGCGTTAAAATCCAAAGGGAGAGTTTATACAAACAGCCTGAAATCCCTTCTGGGCAGACTCAGCTTGGATTTCAGGATTTTTCCAGGTTTCTGGTGGATATTAAGCACAGCTGAACTCTGCCATCATCCCCCTGACTGAGGGAGCAATAACACAGGCTCTGCTTCTGCCGGCGGCTCCATTCCACGGATGTCAGCAGCAAACCCCACCTCCCCTGCACATCTCCCTGCTGGAAGCCAGGAATTACAGGGAATGGAGATTAACCAGAGTCCCATTTCAGAGCCCTTCCTTCAATGGGAATTGAGGTCCCAGTGTCGAGCCCAGCTGAGCCCACGGAGGGAAGGGTTTATGCTCCGCCTAGGCCTGGGACTCAGCTCAGCTTTGGGGTGGAAATGAAAATTCCAAGTCCTACAGCTGGGAAAAAAAATAATAACCAATCTAAAAATAATTAGTCATGGAATCCCTGGTTGGAAAGGACCTTAAATCCCATCCAGGGACACCCCCAGGGTCACCCCCACTGTCCCAGGGTCACCCCCACTGTCCCAGGCTGCTCCAGCCCCAATGTCCAGCCTGGCCTTGGGCACTGCCAGGGATCCAGGGACAGCCACAGCTGCTCTGGGCAGTGAGGCCCTAAATGGTGCAAAAGGGAGCAGAGGATGAAGGCTGATCTTTAAAAGGATCCCTGGGATCCAGGGAGAGGTCTGGGTGGGATAATTCAGGATTTGGGTGTGAGCATGGACACCAGGCAGGGAGCGGGGAGAGGGATGTGAGGATGGTGGAGGGGACAAAGAGACGCTTCAGCATTTCCCAAATCCATGGATGAGACAATCCAAGCACGAGCAGGAGCGGTGGAGAATGGGGAAAGCTGGTCTGGATGTGAGGATGAGTGTGCAAGAACAGGAGGAAGGCCAGAGCTGCAGGCAGGACCCAACAGGAAGGGGCTCAGAGGGTGATGGGAATCCCTCTGGAAGTGCTTTATCCCAGAGAGGAGGATCCGCTGCTCCACGGGGAGGGAAGGAGCGGGAGCCACGTGTCCCATGCCTTTGGATCGTGGGTTTTGCTGGGAAGGGAATCACAGGGAACAGCCAGCCCTGCAGGTACCGGGATGTGCTGGAGCTTCTCGGGCTGGGTCAGAGCTGTGGGGAGCTGCCAGCGTCACCTCTGCTCAGAAATCCCACTGCAACAATTCCTCAGAGCTTGGGGAAAATTTGGGAGCCAGGGGAAAGGCAGTGGGAGACCTTGCTGGTGCTCCAAGCAGGATGCAGGTCTGTTTGGATCCCTGCACCTCAGCGCTCCTCACTCACTCCAAAAGTGCCCGGCAAGATCCGAGCTGGCCCAAATTCCTGCCTGGCCCCCCTGGAATCCTGGGGATTCAGGGGTGAAAGTGCCAGGCCATGGTTGGAGAGGTTCTGCTGCCGAGGGCTAGCATCCCACGGGAATGGGTCCTGGAAGCTGCATCCCTGCCAGGAGGGATCATCCTGTCCTGTGTGCGAGCAAAAGCTGTTCCAAAAGTCGTTCTGCACCTCCACATTCAATATTCCTGCACCAGCCCACATCCCTGCAGCCTTTTCCCCCTCTCCCAGGAAACGATGAGCTCAGGACAATATTTATCCCCTCCCTTCCCTCTCACCGGGATCCCGGAGCTGTCCCCGGGCAGGTGACACAGCCCGTTCCCACCTGGCTCAGCATTCCCGGGGCTCCAGGAGCCGCTTCCCTGGAGAGGAACGGAACCTGCTGCCTCCCCGGGAGGGATCTCCAGATTCCATCCTGCGTTTAATTGTTGCCATCTGCTGTTCCCGGCTCCAGGGGCTGTCTGCTGGCTGTCGGGTA
The DNA here is from genome assembly GCF_971803275.1 of Cyanistes caeruleus. Classification (NCBI taxonomy): domain Eukaryota; kingdom Metazoa; phylum Chordata; class Aves; order Passeriformes; family Paridae; genus Cyanistes; species Cyanistes caeruleus. The sequence continues at coordinate 840,564 of NC_141726.1, read as the reverse complement.
ACCCAGCCCCGTGTGGACTCCTGGAGGATGTTCCCGTTCCCTCCTGACCTGGGCCAGCTCTCTCCTTCCCATTTCACTCCGTTTTACAATTCCATCTCGCTAAATGCTTCCCGTTTGTCCTGGTGTTCATCAGCGCTGGGGGGCTCCTGGTGGGTTTTTGAGGGTTTGTTCCAGGCTGCAGCATTGCCAGCACAGATCCCATAAAACATTGAATTAAACGAGCAGGAGGAGCCCCCCAAACAGGGAAAGCCAAGAGCATTAAATGCCCCAAACCCCCTTTCAGAGGAGCTCATGACCCACCAACAACTCAGAACTGAAGAAGCAAATTCTTGTGGTTAAATGAATCCTCCTGTAACACCTCGCAGCTCCTGAACTCCTGGAGCATTCCTGGTTTGTTTTGTCTGCCAGGGGGACACGTTTGGCAAAGCTGTGGTGGTCCCCAGGCTCCAGGTGCAGTTTGGGGTCCCTGCCACCCCCAGCAACCCCAAAAAGTGCTGTTAGAGGAGACACTGAGGGTTGTGTTTGACCCTGACCTGGGACTGCTCCATCCCCAGGTGGGTCACACCTTTCTCTGCCTGTTCTGCACCATCCTCCAGGGCTCTGCTGTTCCCAGGGAACCCGACCAAGGAGCACAGCCCTGTCCTTCTCCTCCCTCCGCCTGTCCCAGCACCTTCCCTGCCGCCCACCTCCAGCAGGGATTGAGGTCTATTTCTGCCCTTCCTTTATCCCATTAGGGGCATTAAAGCAGGACCCTGAGGACCTTCCATGTGACTCCTGCAGCTTTCTTAGGCTGAGACCCCGTTAAGCCCCAGAAACCGTCCCTGCTTAGAGGGGGAAATCCTCCCTCACCAGGTTCATCCCGTGGGATTTGCTCCATTTGGGTTGGATTTGCCTGTGGGACCTGGAGGAGGTGGCACGGGGCGGGTGTTGGTGGCTTGGACATTGTCCCCAGGGGTGTGGGGACAGCCCGGTGGGCTCTGGGATGGTGACGCTGCATCCCAGGAGAGACAGCCCCCGGGTCTGGGTCCCCAGGCTGCTGATCCCCACTTTTGGGAGCGGGATCCAGCCCCATCCCCAAATCCATGGGGGTGTTTTGCTGCGGGCAGGATCCAGCAGATCCCGGAGGATGATCATTCCCGGCTCTCCCGCGCTGGAGGCAGCGGGAGCTGCTGGGGCTGTGGGGAGGGAGCTTTGATCCGGCCTGAGAGGCTCTGGCTCTGCTGGGGCGTGCAGAGAATCTGTGAGTGAGTGTGTGAACACACATCAGGGATCCACTGGCATCCACTGGGATCCACTGGGATCCACTGGGAATCACAAATTCCTTTAGCCTGGAAAAACCCAGCGAGATCAGGGTCCATCCCTTCCCTCAGCCACCAAACCCTGTCCCCATGGCCGTTCAACCCCTCCTGCTCCAAGGGCAGGACAGCCCCCTCTGTCCAGGATTTCTCCCCAAAATCCATGGAACCCTCTGGAATGGGCGTGCCCATGCGCTCACACCATCACACACAGGTGTGTGTCCCCAAACAGCCCCAGGGGACACGGCGGGACACCCACAGGGATGTCACACGTGTGGCACAGGCGGTGCCGGGTGAGGGACATCACCTGGAGCAGGTGGGGAGTGAGGACAAACTCTGGGACAAGGAGGTGACACAGCTGTGGCACCGGGAGCCAGGAAGTGCCACGTGTGCAGACACGGTGACAGGGAGAGTCACACAGGTGTGACAGGGAGTGTCACACAGGTGTGTCAGTGAGTGTCACACAGGTGTGACAGGGAGTGTCACACAGGTGTGTCAGTGAGTGTCACACAGGTGTGACAGGGAGAGTCACACAGGTGTGTCAGTGAGTGTCACACAGGTGTGACAGGGAGTGTCACACAGGTGTGTCAGGGAGAGTCACACAGGTGTGACAGTGACAATGCACACACCTGTGACAGTGACAGTGACACCTGTGACAGTGACACACACCTGCTACAGTGACACACCAGTGACAGTGACAGTGACAGTGACAGTGACAGTGACAGTGACACTGCTGGGGCGCTGCTTTGGGGTCCCTGTGCTCTGTGGGGGGCAGAGGGGACATGGACGGTGGAGGGCACTTGTCCCTGCCAGGGCCTGTGTCACCCACATGTCACCCCCGTGCCACTCCCACCTCCCAGGGCAAGTCCCTGCAGGGTGGCTCCGTGCTGTCATCCATCCATCCATCATCCATCATCCATCCATCATCCATCCATCCATCCATCCATCCATCCATCCATCCATCCATCATCCATCCATCATCCATCATCCATCCATCCATCCATCCATCATCCATCCATCCATCCATCCATCCATCATCCATCCATCCATCATCCATCCATCCATCCATCCATCCATCATCCATCCATCATCCATCCATCCATCCATCCATCATCCATCCATCATCCATCCATCATCCATCCATCATCCATCCATCCATCCATCATCCATCCATCCATCATCCATCCATCATCCATCCATCATCCATCCATCCATCCATCATCCATCATCCATCCATCCATCCATCCATCCATCATCCATCCATCCATCCATCATCCATCCATCATCCATCCATCCATCCATCATCCATCCATCATCCATCCATCCATCCATCCATCCATCCATCCATCATCCATCATCCATCCATCCATCCATCCATCCACCATCCATCATCCATCATCCATCCATCCATCCATCATCCATCCATCCATCCATCCATCATCCATGCATCCATCCATCATCCATCCATCCATCCATCCATCATCCATCCATCCATCCATCCATCCACCATCCATCCATCCACCATCCATCCATCCATCCATCCATCATCCATCATCCATCCATCATCCATCCATCCATCATCCATCCATCCATCTTCCATCCATCCATCCATCCGCCCATCCATCCATCCATCCATCATCCATCCATCCATCATCCATCATCCATCCATCCATCCATCATCCATCCATCCATCATCCATCCATCCATCCATCCATCCATCCATCCATCCATCCATCCATCATCCATCCATCCATCCATCATCCATCCATCATCCATCCATCCATCCATCATCCATCCATCCATCCATCATCCATCCATCCATCCATCCATCCATCCATCATCCATCCATCATCCATCCATCCATCATCCATCCATCCATCCATCCATCCATCCATCCATCCATCCACCGTCCATCCATCCATCATCCATCCATCCATCCATCCATCCATCCATCCATCCATCATCCATCCCTCCATCATCCCCCAATGGCTGAGGTTCAGGGCAGCCGTGCCTGGGGGTGCTGGGGGTGTTCCCATGGGGTCGCAGCCCCCTGGTTCCCCCCAGTGCTCCCCCTGTCCCATCCCCAGTGGTGACTCCCTGCTCTGTCCCCTGCAGGTCAGAGGGGTTGATCAGCTGGGACTGATCCCTGTTCCTGTGGTGTCCCTCCCTCGCCTGGGCACGGGGCAGGAGCGGTGCCAGGCCAGGCTGGAGGGTGCCCGGTAAGGCTGCCTGGGGTGGGGGCGCTGGTGGGACCCCTGGGACCCCCTTCCTCCCTCCCTCCTTCCCTCCATCCCTCCCCCATCCCTCCTTCCCTCCCTCCCTCCCCGCTGCCGTGGCCAGCGGAGATCAGAGCACCCAGAGGTGCCGGGGGGCGGTGGCGAGTCCCAGGGACAGGGTGGCCCTGCCTTTGCTCCTGGGGTGCAGGAGGGTGCGGTGGGATGCAGGGGGGAGCAGAGGGCACCAGAGCTCCCAGCCCGGAGCAGAGCCGGGTCCCTTTAGCTCGCCTGGCGTGACAGAGGGGACCTCTCTCCCCAGGGTTAGCATGACCGAGGTGGAACCCGTGCTGGATTTCGCATCCTCCGGCAGGACGGGCCGGCGCAATGCCCTGCCCGACATCCTGGGCTCGCCCGCCGGCGTCAGCCCCGCCGACCTGCCCCTCAAACTGGCCGAGATGTCCCTGAGCGCAGGTGGGTGAGCGGGCAGGGGCGTCCCATTGCATCCCGGAGGGACTGCAGCGAGCCCAGGGCAGGGAACGGAGCTGGGAAGGGGCTGGAGAATTGCTGAGGGAGCTGGGAAGGGGCTGGAGAATTCCTGAGGGAGCTGGGAAGGGGCTGGGGAATCCCTGAGGGAGCTGGGAAGGGGCTCAGGCTGGAGCAAAGGAGGCTCAGGGGGAATTTCTGGCTCTGCACAAGTCCCTGGCAGGAGGGGACAGCCGGGGGGGTCGGGCTCTGCTGCCAGGAACAGGGACAGGAGGAGAGGGAACGACCATGGGAGGTCCAGGTTGGATGTTGGGGAAAATTTCTCCATGGAAAGGGTATCCAGGCCTTGGAAGTGCCCAGGGAGGTTTGGAGTGCCCATCCCTGGAGGTGTCCAGGGAACGCCTGGTCACTGGGCTGGGGACAAGGTGGGCATCGGGCACGGGTTGGACTCGATGCTCTTGGAGCTCTTTTCCAGCCTCAATGGTTCCGTGATGCCACGCTCTGATCCCATTCCATGACCCTGTCCCCTGCTCTCTCCTGGCAGGCAGCGCCCAGGACATGCAGTCACCCTCGGCGGAGGCGCCCCCTCCGCAGCCCCCCAGCCCCGAGCTGAAGGACACGTCCTAACCCGCCCGGGAGGGACATTTGTGAGCGGCGGAGGAAGGAGGAGGCTGCGGAGCAGCAGCCCGGCTTTCCCGGCACGGCCGGGATTCCCTCGGTGCTGCCGCAGCGAGACCCTGGAGCGTCCCCCGGCCGCGGGGGAGCCGCGCGTGGCGGGGACGTGCGGGGACACGGAGGGGACCTGCCGTGAGCAAGGGCCGGTCCCCAGCCGCGCCCTGCGCCAGGACTCGGGGGGGCGGGAATGCTTTTGCCTCCCCGGGGGGAGGAATCTTTTTCTTCTGGGGGCTTTTGGCGGAGCCGAGCGCTGGGGGGCCCCGGGGGGGACCCTCCCGGCCGCAGGAGCAGCCACGGGTGTTTCTTGCTGAGTGTGGTGTTCACTGTGATGTTTTTGGGTACCTCGTCTCCTTGCCTTTCTTCTGGGTGGCTCGGGAGCCGTTCCCGAGTTTGGGGGGGAAACACGAGAAAGCAAAAAAAACCCCGAGAGCCCCCGGCCCTCAACCGAGCCCCCGGGCTGCCGGCACATTTCTGCGGGGTCCGGCTGAGGAGCAGAGCACCCCTGGGCGCCCCTCGCCCCTGGGGATGAGCTTGCTGGTGGTTTTGGGGCGTGGGGAGGGGGCGATGCGGTTTGGAGCACCTCCAGCCCCCCGAGCCGGGTCACCGGGCAGAGCCAGCCGGGTCCTGCGGCGTTTGGGGGGGTGCGGGAGACACGGAGTGAGGCGTTCCCGGGCCGTGCTCCCCAAATCCTCCGCTCCTGCCAGAGGAACTGCGGGACCCTCCTGCCCGGGCACTGAGGGGCTGAGGGAGGGCTCGTCTGCCGGCCCTGGGGGACCCATCCCATCCCTCCAGCCACCTCATCCCACCCCACCCCATCCCATCCCATCCCATCCCACCCCATCCCACCCCATCCCATCCCATCCCATCCCATCCCATCCCATCCCATCCCATCCCATCCCATCCCATCCCATCCCACCCCATCCCACCCCATCCCATCCCATCCCATCCCATCCCACCCCATCCCACCCCATCCCACTGATCCCATCCTATCCCATCCCATCCCATCCCATCCCATGGATCCCATCCCATCCCAGACGGTCACCTATAGCTGTCGCTGTGGGACCAACAAAGGAATCCAGCCCAGGTGTGTGTGTGTGTCTGTGTGTCTGTGTGTCTGTGTGTCTGTGTGTGTGTGCGCATCCCTGCAGGTGCTGGGGTGTCCCTGTCCCGGGTATCCCTGACCTGCTGTCCCTGCCCCGCTGTCCCTGTCCCACTGTCCCTGTCCCGCTGTCCCTGTCCCGGTGTCCCTGTCCCACTGTCCCTGTCCCGGTGTTCCTGTCCCGCTCTCCCTGTCCCGGTGTCCCTGTCCCGGTGTCCCTGTCCCACTGTCCCTGTCCCACTGTCCCTGTCCCGGTGTCCCTGTCCCGCTGTCCCTGTCCCGCTGTCCCTGTCCCGCTGTCCCTGTCCCGGTGTCCCTGTCCCACTGTCCCTGTCACTGCCCTCATCCCACCGTCCCGTTGTAAAGGGAGCAGCCAAGGGGAAGGGCAGTGCAGATCTGGGACCCTGAAACCCGGGTGAGGGGACAGAGGACAGTCGCTGCCCTCTCCGTCCCCCAGGCCGTGGTGGCTCTGTCTCCCTGGGGAATGAATTGTCCCTGTGACCCAGAGCCCTGCCCGGTGTCCCCATGTCCCCGGGGCACGGGGTGAAGGGTCCTGCCCGGTGCCAGTGTCAGCAGGAGGAAGCTGAACACGAGCCCCGGCTATTTTTGGGTGTCTGGGATGTCACGCAGGGGCCAGGGGCAGGAGAAAGTGTCCAAAGTGTCCCAAGTGTTCCAAGTGTTCCCGCTCCCTTGGCCCTGGTGCCTTTGACCCGCAGGTCCCCAGGACGAGGGGACACCTGAGCCCGCAGCCGGGTCCCTCCACGCCCCGGGGATGGGGACAGGAGTGGCCACCGTCCCCCGGGGACAGCGAGTGCCACGGCCAGGGCTGGCCCCAGCCACGCCGGGGATGCGCTGCTCCCACTGGAGCCCAAAGCGCGGCGAGAGGAGAGTCCCTGTCCCTGTCCCCAGCGTCCCCCGGCACTCAGAGCACCGCTGGTGGCACTCGCGTGTGTCCCCACGGGCACAGGGAGGGGACAGGGCCACGCGTGCCCACGCACCCAGCACAGCCAGCAGGGACCGCGTCACGCGTGGAATTGAGGGGGTGTCACTCATGTCCCCACAGCCTCCTGGAGTCCCCAAACGTATCCCCCCCACCCCCACTCGGTGCCCCCTGCTCCCCGTGCCTCAGTTTCCCCAGCTCAGCTCCCCCGTCCCCGCCGCTCAGTGTCGCTGAAGGACATCGCGGCTGTCGCCGTCCCCGTGCCCTGAGCGTGCCAAGGGGTGGCACCCGCCCCTCCCCAGGCAGCCCGGGACCACCGGGGCCGGGCACACGAGTGCCGCTCTCCGCCGTGCCCGGGGCAGCCGCAGCCCCGGGGGCTCTGCCCGGGGGGCGGTGGCCGGCCCGGGGTGGCCGCTGGCAGCGCTGCCGGGGAGTATTTCTGGAGCGCGTAGTGTTCTTTCCAATCATGTGATGAGGACATTATTTAAGGCGGCTGCGGGGCCGGAGCAGCTGCAGGCGGTGCCACGCTCGCAGCCGGCCGGACCCCGAGCGCCCGCGGCCCCCCCGAGCCCCCCCAGCCATGGTGGACGCCTTCGTGGGCACCTGGAAGCTGGTGGACACCAACAATTTCGATGAGTACATGAAGGCGCTGGGTGAGTGGGAGCGGCTTGGAGAAACACCATCCCTTTTTTTATTATCTTTATTTTTTTTTTTTCCCCCCGATTTGCCTGGGGGTCTGGCTGGGGGGGCTTCAGGCGGTGGGGGGGAGGGGGTCGCTGCTGCCTCCGGGGGTGGTTTAGGGGGGCTCTGGGGTTTTGTGCACGTGGGGCTCTCAGGATGGAGGAGGGGGTCTCGTCCTTCCCGTGCCCCCCCCTCTTTGGTAGAGGCTGGAGGGATGAGATGCCCCCCCCCGGGTGCTGGGGGGCCGCTCAGGACCCCCCAAGCCTTCCCGAGCCCCCCCATCAGCCGGCCCCAGCACGGTCGGGGGAGCCCCCACCCCGGGGCAGTGCGGGGAGGGGGGCACAGACACCGATCCCCCCTCACCCGGCTCAGGGGCTGCTGGATCCACCCGGCATTCCCTGCCCATCCATTCCCTGCCCATCCATCCCCTGCCCATCCATTCCCTGCCCATCCATCCCTCATCCCCTGCCCATCCATTCCCTGCCCATCCATCCCCTGCCCCCATCCCCTGCCCATCCATCCCCTGCCCATCCATCCCCCATCCCCTGCCCATCCATCCCCCATCCCCTGCCCATCCATCCCTCATTCCCTGCCCATCCATCCCTCATCCCCTGCCCATCCATCCCACATCCCCTGCCCATCCATTCCCTGCCCATCCATTCCCTGCCCATCCATCCCCTGCCCCCATCCCCTGCCCATCCATCCCCTGCCCATCTATCCCCCATCCCCTGCCCATCCATCCCCTGCCCATCCATCCCCCATCCCCTGCCCATCCATTCCCCATTCCCTGCCCATCCATTCCCTGCCCATCCATCCCCTGTCCATCCATCCCTCATCCCCTGCCCATCCATCCCCCATTCCTTGCCCATCCATCCTCCATTCCATCCCCCATTCCCTGCCCATCCATCCCCTGCCCATCCATCCCTCATCCCCTGCCCCCCTGCTCCGCTCCCGGAGCCCCCCGGAGCAGTTTTGGGAGCAGTTTTGGGAGCAGTTTTGGGAGCAGCGAGGGGAGGAAGAGCTCGGGGGTGATGCCAGGGCTGTGTGGCCGCCCCGTGCCCCCGCACACCCCTCACCCCCCGGCCCCCAGGCGTGGGCTTTGCCACGCGGCAGGTGGCCGGCTTCACCAAGCCCACCACCATCATCGAGCTGGACGGCGACAAGGTCACCGTGAAGACCCAGAGCACCTTCAAGAACACCGAGATCACCTTCAAGCTGGGCGAGGAGTTCGACGAGACCACGGCGGACGACAGGCACGTCAAGGTGAGCCCCCCGAGCCCGTGGCACCCCCGGGGGGGCTCCGGCAGCTCCATCCTGGCTGTGTGCGGGAGGGGAGCACCTCCCTGCCCGCCGGGGCTGCTCCCCAAGCCCGGTCCCGTCCTGGCGGCCCCCCCAGAGTCCGTTTTGAGGCTGGGGCCCCCCGAGCAGGACGGAGCTGCCGTGCAACAGCCGGGCTGGCGGTGGGGTGATGATGGCCGGGGGAAGAGGGGCAGCACAGCTCCTGTTCTGCCCTCCCAGGCAGGCAGCGCAGGGATGGAGCCCCGGGACAATCCGGTGCCTCTCCCAGGGCTCATCCCAGGAGCGCGGCTCCCTGGGGAGCCCAAAACTTCCCAGGCCAGGCTGCAACAGCAAGGAAAAAATCACCTGAGAGAGCAGCGACTTTGCTGGCCTCTCCCACGCTGCAGGGACATTTTTCCTTGAAGTCCCTTGGAGGAGTGGCCCAGCTGCTGATTTTTCCTAGATTTCAGCCGTGCCCCACTGAGCGCTCTGCGCCCCACATCCAGCCCGGGGGGCACCGCGGGAGGCACCGGGGGGCTCCTGGGGCACCGAGCCCTTTGGTGGCCCCAGAGCAGGAAGCACAAAGGGCCGGGCTGGGAGGGAGGCTGGGGGAAGGGGCTGAGTCCCTCCCGCCGCAGCTCCTGGAAGCTGTTCAAGCAGCAGGAACGTGTGACCGCCACAGCCCGGGACGTGCCCTTGGGTGTCCCTCGGCCGGGGGCCAGGGGACACATGATGGGTCAGCGGGGCCGGGACGGCTGCCCGAGGCACGGGGCTGGACAGGACGGGGCGGGTGGGGTCAGCCATGGGGTGCGGGGAGTCGGGGGGCACCCAGGATAGCGTGGAATGGCTTGGGAGGAACCTTAAATCCCATCCAGGGCTACCCCAGCCCTGGCAGGGTCACCCCCACTGTCCCCAGAGTCACCCCCACTGTCCCCAGGGTCACTCCCACTGTCCCAGGGTCACTCCCACTGTCCCAGGGTCACCCCCACTGTCCCCAGAGTCACCCCCACTGTCCCCAAGGTCACCTCCCACTGTCCCAGGGTCACCCCCACTGTCCCCAGAGTCACCCCCACTGTCCCCAAGGTCATCTCCCACTGTCCCCAGGGTCACCCCCACTGTCCCAGGGTCACCCCCACTGTCCCCAGGGTCACCCCCACTGTCCCAGGCTGCTCCAGCCCCAATGTCCAGCCTGGCCTTGGGCACTGCCAGGGATCCAGGGACAGCCACAGCTGCTCTGGGAATCTGTGCCAGGGCCTGCCCACCCTGCCAGGGAGGAATTTCTCCCCAATATTCCGTCCCTGCCCTCTGGTGTGGCTTCCAGGGCTGTGGGGCACCCAAACCCTGCGGGTACCCAGAGTTTAGGAGAGCTGAGCAGTGAGGGGACCCGGCTGTGGGGAGAATTGGGATCTGGGGGAGCAGCCAGAGCCTTGTAGGGTCCTGGGGCTGGGGCAGAGCTGAGCTCTGGGCAGACCCGAGCCGTGGGGACAGCGAGGGGCGGCTCCGGAGGGGCTGGGCGGGGGGCACAGGGCAGGATGGGGCCGTGGCAGCCGCAGTGACCTTGGCACGGGCCGGGCTCCCGGGGCTGAGTCAGCAGTGTGAGTGCAAACAGCGAGCAGAGAGCCGTGTCTGCCGCACCAGCCGCTCCGGGAGCCTCGCCGGGCCCGGCAGGGCAGGGAAGCTCCGGATCCCAGCCCGGATCGCGGCCTCGCCCCGCCGGTCCCCCCGGGGCAGGACACGGCCCCACGGAGGGCAGGGTGACCGTGCCGGTGGCACCCTGGGGACACTCTGGGGACACAACCGAGGCCGTGACCCAGAGCACGATCCGGGCTGGGCTGAGCGAGGCTCGGGGATGGTGCCAGCTCCATCCCCACAGCGGCACCCCCGGGCTGAGCCCGAGCCCTGCGGGGCTCCAGCCTCCCCTCCGAGGGATGAGCTCCCCCAGGACCCCGGGGAGAAGGTGACCGCGGCTCTCAATCGCTCCCCGCAGTCCGTGGTCACGCTGGATGGAGGCAAACTCGTCCACGTGCAGAAGTGGGAGGGGAAGGAGACATCGCTGGTCCGGGAGCTGAAGGACGGGAAGTTAATTCTGGTAAGGAAATGGTTTTATTCTGGTAAGGAAATGGTTTTGTTCTGAGATTCGCACCTCGGAAATTGCTCCAAGGGGGAAGAGCTCGGCTCTCGGCGAGGCAGCGCTAACCCCCGGCACCCCTCTGCCCCCAGACTCTCACCATGGGCAACGTGGTCTCCACCCGCACCTACGAGAAGGCGACATAGGCGCTGTCCCAGGTCCCCTGGCTGTCACCCGGTGTCACATCGTCCCCGCCTGGCCCCGTGCCTGGCCCCGTGGGCTCGGAGCCGCTGCCCCGCCGGGGCCGCCCCTGCCCCAGCCCTGCCCGGCTCCAGGGGCTCGGGTGGTGGTTTCGTGCTTTGTTGGTGGGTTCTTTTTTAACTGATCGTGGGAAAAGTCACATGGAAAAAAACAATAAAGGTGTTGTTACAGCTCTGGGCTCGGCTTGCTGGGGAAAAGGGGATCCTGGCAGGTGGGCAGCCACAGGGCTGGCAGGGAAGGGGTTAACGGGCGGTGATCCCAGTGGCCCGGCTCGGTGTCCTCTCCAAGCTGCGGGATCAGCTCCGGCTGGCAATGTTCGGGATCCGGGATCAGGCAGAGCTCACCTGGAACGGGGGCCCGAGCTCTGGGAAGGGAAACGGCCCCAAGGGGAGCGGCAGCCCGGGGGGCAGAGGGAAGGGACAGGGATGAAGGGTGGCTCCATCAGCAGCCCCAAATCCCGCAAAGGCAGCAGCTGCAGTCCCTCCCTGCAGAGCCCGCAGGACACGCTCCTGCCCCGCTCACATCTGACCCGGCTGCTCCTGGCACGCTCCCCTGCCACCCCTTCCCCTGACCTTCAGCTCCACTTACGGGATCTGTGCTCACTCCAGAGGGCTTCTCCTACGGGCTACCTCAGCACACACCCCCTTCCCACCCACAGGGAACCTGGGGAAGGAGCCAGAACTTCCCAAAAAAACCCTTTCCCATCTCCCCCGCGCGGCCAGCGCTGCTCTTCCCCTGCCCAAGATGAAGTGTAGAGGAGCCAGAAGAAAGGAGCCTGGTACAAAGTACAGCTGCAGAGGGCAGAGATTTATTTTCCATCCCTTTCCAAGGCAGCAAACACTCCACAGTTCATGTTTACTCCCAGTATCTCCACTCCCCCGTTTGCTCCTTGCTCCTCCGCTCCCAGGGCTGGCAGAGACCGAGGGAGCCGGGGCAGGTTTGGAACCCCCAGCTCTGTGCCAGGGTCCCACCAAAGCCCGTCCCCAGCGCTGTGGGGGCCTGGCTGTGCCACCCCAAGCTCTGCAGGGCTGGCACCGAGCTGGCAGCAGCTCCAGCAGGACACAGCAGGGCCCTGCAGGCTGTCATGGGGCTGTGCTGGCACCAAGGTCAACACTCATAACACACACACACACACCTGAGCTGCTCCAGAAGGAAACTCCATCCCTGCAGTGCTGATCCCTGCTGGCTGTGCCAGGGAATGGCCGTGGCAGCAGCCCAGCCTGCCCAGCTCATCCCAGGGCTACTTCTTGTGCTTCTTCTTCTTCTTCTTCTTGGCCTTGCTGGCTTTCCCGGAGCGCTTGGGTCTCTTGCTGGAGGGCTCGGCTCCGGCGCTGCCCGAGGCCGAGCTGTCCGAGTCCGACCCCGAGGATTGCTTGGCCTTGTGCTTCTTCTTCCTCTTCCTCTTCTCCTAGGAAGAGCCTGGCAATGTGGGAATGCTCTCCCCGCTGCCCTGCAGGGCAGCACGGGCACCGTGCCCCAGGAGCTCCCCAGCACCGCCAGCCCCCGGCTGCAGGGCCCCGAGCTCGGCAGAAACCACAGCACAGGGGCAGCAGCACGGAAATCCCAGGCTGGGAAACTCTGGATAACTCAAAGGAGAGCTCGTGCCCTCCATTATTTCATTGCTCTTTGTTAAGTTGGGAGGATGAGGCTTGTTTTTTGCCTAACAAATGGGTTTCTAAAGCTGCCATGAGCAGCATCCCTGCAGCCCCAGCCTGCCAGGACGGGAGCATCCAAACACTCCTGCTCCAGGCAGGAGAGCCCAGCAGAGCTCAGTGCCCTCCTGAAGATGTGGCACAACCTCCCTGAAGATCTCACCAGTGCCCAGACTGGATGGGATGTCCAAGCACCAGGCCCAGGGGCCAGCTGGGCTAAAAGGAAAGGAGCTGGCAGCTCGTTTTTAATCAAACAGGACATTTTTAGGGAGCTGGAAGAGCAAAGAGAACACTTAGAGCATCAGGCAGGACCCTCTGGGATTTCAGGGACGGGAGCAGAGGATGGAGCTGCTCCACACCCACCAGGCTCTTGGCACTTTTTAGTTCCACAACAGCAAATGATGTCACCCCAAACCGAGTCTGTTTTCCTGTGGGTTACAACAGACTCACCACAAAATCCCTGAGCCACAGAGGAAAGGCAGAAGCAAATCCTTCCAGTCCTAAGAGGATGGGAAGGAGTTAAATCCTCCAGAAAAGGGGATGCAGCAAGGAGAATGTTCTCAAGCTTTTCCAGCCCGTGCACATGGTGAGAAAGCTTGAGAACCACCCAGAGTTTCATCCCAGAGCTTGGGAAACTTTCTCAGGATGTGAGGGCTGAAGGCAGGACAGGATGTCACACGCGCTCCTGGGGATGGAACGGGGACACGAAAGCACACGTGGGCATTGTGCTGGCTGGAAAAAATCAACAAAGCCTCACTCTCCCCTTCTGGGGGCTTCCAACAGCCAAGGTCACTCCAAGAGAGACAAATTCCTTTTGTGGCACACAGTGGGGCTCTTGGGGTGTCCTGTGCAGGGCCAGGAGCTGAACAAGTGATCCCTGTGTGTGTCTTTTCCAGCCCTGGATATTCCATGATTCTCTGATCCTTCCAGGGCACAGCAAATCAGCACAGCCTGGGCTGGAAGTGCAGCAGGAAACAGGGAGAGCTGAGCATTCCCAGAAAAAATGTGGCTGCTCCATCCCTGGAAGGTGTCCCTGGCACTGGATGGGATTTAAGGTCCTTCCCACCCAGCCCATCCCAGGATTTGGTGACTTTTGGTAGCAGGAGGCAGCGGTGCTGCAAAATCTCCTGCTCCAGCCCGCAGCTTTCCCCAGATCCCAGCCCTGGAGATCAGCGGGTCTCAGGGAGCTGAGGGAGTGCCCAGGTCTGTGCCTGCAGCTGGATGGGGCTCAGCTCGGCTCTGGGCACACCCAGCACTCCAAACACTGCATTTTGGGGGAGGATTTGGAGAGGATTTGGCCCCAGCAGCTCTCTCAGCGCAGAGGGCTCAAAGCACAGAGCTGCACTTCACGGTTCCCTGCACATCCTGCCCCACCTCTGCGATTACCACACCAGAACCCAACAAAAGTGTTCCAAAAACTCCCTCCAAGCCCTGCTGGAGCTGCCAGCAGGCTGGGCTGGAGCCTGAGTGTTGGTTTTCACGGAATTCCTTCCCCACTGCTCCAAAACTCCTCCAAGAGGGGCCCCTCAGCACTCCAGGCTCCCTCCTGCCCTTGGTGAGGAAACAGCTCCAGGCTGCTACAACAGCTCGTTCCTCCCACAGGTATTTGAGATAAGAGGGGAGTGCCCAGAGCACTCCAAGAAACTGAAATATTTCTCACCAGACCCTTCTGAGTTGTGATCCCATTCCAAGACTTTGTATCTTGTCCTTGTGGAAAACCCAGACGGATTTCTGAGGTCTGTCTGCCTCCCCAGGGCTGTGCCAGGAATCCTTCTAGATTTTATTATTAATCCTTCAGGGTTTTATTCTTTATCCTCATTCCACCACCCAATTTCATTCCAAACAAGATTCATTACATCAGTCTGAAGGTGTTTTTGCATCCCCTGTTGGAGGAGCAGTCAGAATGAAGCTGAGGAGAAGAACTCAGCCTAAAGCCAGTAAATAGGCAGTCAAGCTCTGGAAAATTTGGATTAAAATAATGTGTGAAGGGCTGTGCCCTCTTAATGCCATGGAAGAACCAGTAAAACCAGTAAAACTGAGGATGGAGCGAGGCTGGATGAGCCACAGGTCACAGAACAAACACATTTAGGTGTGGTTTTCACACTGCAGGAAGATCTGGAAATCTTCCACAAGGGGAGGAAAAGAGCAGCAGAGTCCTAAAAAAGCCCCAATCCCAAAGGCCATCCAAAACCACCTCAGGGGTGAGCTGTTCCATGCGGAATAAAACTCGTAAGGAACTTGGAAATGGATGGAAACCCCCCAGTTTGAGGTTGTGTGAGCAGAAGTTGGGATGAACCGGGAGGATTTCAATCCCTCGGTCAGCACTGCAGGTTTTTTCTTGGCAGACAAAGGCAGCAGGAGGATGAGAAGGGCTCAGCCATTCCCAGCCTCCCACACAGTCCCTGCAGGGACATCAACCTCCCCCAGAGCAGCAGGAGCTCCCTCACCCCGTGACCCCAGGAGGAAAAGGGACACCGAGCCTGGGGCAGCCCAGCTGTCCCACACAGCCTCATGGAATCCTGGAATTGTTCAGGCTGGAAAAGCCCTCCGAGACCGAGATCGGCCGCTCCAAGCACGGCCCCAGGTGCCACATCCACGTCCTTCACCAGGGACAGGGACTCCACCCCTGCCAGCACAGTTTTACCAACCCTTTCTGTGAAGGATTTTTCCCAAGTATCCAACCTAAACCTCCCTCAGCACAACCTGAGGCTGTTTCATGGCATCCCTCACTCCCTGGGAGCAGCCTCCTGCCAGGCCCCCCTGAGCCCCTTCCCAGCTCCCTCAGGAATTCTCCAGCCCCTTCCCAGCTCCCTCAGCAATTCTCCAGTCCCTTCCCAGCTCCCTCAGGAATTCTCCAGTCCCTTCCCAGCTCCCTCAGGAATTCTCCAGCCCCTTCCCAGCTCCCTCAGGGATTCTCCAGCCCCTTCCCAGCTCCCTCAGGAATTCTCCAGCCCCTTCCCAGCTCCCTCAGCAATTCTCCAGCCCCTTCCCAGCTCCCTCAGCAATTCTCCAGCCCCTTCCCAGCTCCCTCAGCAATTCTCCAGCCCCTTCCCAGCTCCCTCAGCAATTCTCCAGCCCCTTCCCAGCTCCCTCAGGGATTCTCCAGCCCCTTCCCAGCTCCCTCAGGAATTCTCCAGCCCCTTTCCCAGTTCTCTCAGGAATTCTCCAGCCCCATTCCCTCCCCTGGACACGCTCCAGCCTCTCCCCTTCTCCCATCTCCCGTTTTCTCAGGGATTGCAGGGCCAGGGCTCAGTGCTGCCACCCGAAGATGTCACTGTCACACCACAGACCTGGCTCCAGCTCCAGCCTGGAAATGCTGAGAGGCTCAGGCAGGAGGGAAAACAGGCACGGGGAACCTGGCAAGGTGGGGAAAAACAGGGTGAAGATCCTGGAGTGTCACAAGAGAGGAAATCTCTGGGAAAAGGAGAAAAACCCCAGAAACTGTGAGGAAACGTGGGATCCAGGAAAGCACAAAACGCTGGCCCTGAACAAGCACAGATGTTAATTCTACTGCTCAGTGGAGCTGTCTCTCTGAAACAGCCCAGCCCCACACTGGTGTCACACACATGGCACAGGCCAGCAAGGAGATTGTCCCTGAATCCATGGAGTTATCTGTAAATCCCCAGAGCTCCAGGGAAGCACGTGGTGGCTCCCAGACAAGATCACAGCAGGCGCTACAAGGGAACCATTCATCTCCAGGATCCCACATCCTGCTTCCAAAAAAGCTCCGAGTTTTATTATTCCAGCTCTGGAAAGCATCTGAAAACTTTTGATGTCACCCTTGAGAAGGGAGGGAGATCAAAGGAACAAGTGGGATTTCAAGGAAAGTTATTAATCCACCAACCCCCCAAAAAATCAGGAAGAAATTCAGGACAGAGACCGACATTTCCTGCAGGAAATCTTGCAGGGCAAGACTCCACTGGGAATCCCCATCCTGGTGGATGGGCAGGGGTAGGACAAGCTGTTTGTGCTATTTCTGCACTTCTTTGTGTCATTTTTCCCCAAAACATTTCAATAACTGGAGCCCTTTCTGCCTGTTGCCACTCTCCAGGGATACAGAGTGGCCACAGAGCTGGAAAGAGGGGAAAGTACAGAGAAAGGGCTTTGGAAGTGTAATTAGAAGTGGGACTATGAAGAGGCTGATGGAAGAGTTTATTTATGGAAGTCTTGAGCTGGATTGTGGCTGTCCCTGGATGAGTCCCAAGCCAGGCTGGAGCAGTGTGGGACAGTGGGAGGTGTCCCTGCTGATGGCAGGGGTGGGATGGGATTTAAGGTCCCTTCCACCCTCTGGGATTCTGTGAACACTCATCCCTGAAAAAACCTGACCACCAAAAGCTCCTGGCTTGGGTTGAAGCTTCACCTGTGTTTTATTTTATCCCATCCTGCTGCGAGGCTGAGGTCAAACTCTGCCTGGAAAATGTCTCTGATCTGATTTCACAGGGACAGCGACTGCTCTGGAGCCTGGGAATGCTCCCTGTGCAAACACAGCCGGGGATTTTCCCCCAGAGGGTGCAGATAAACCCAATTCCCACAGCTCTGGCAGGGTCAGGACACCCCTGCAGCCAGCAGGGCACCGAGTCCAGATCAGAGAAAGGTGCGAGGGCAGGAGAAAGGAAAACAGATCCCTGGCAACAATCCCAGGGGTTCAGGCCACTGAAGCAATGCCCACAGAGCCTCCCAAAGAGCAGCAAAAGCAATTGCCATCTTTTTCTCACTCTAAGAGTATCTCTGGAGGAATGTGTGCTGCAGCACAAAGCCAGCTTGGCAATGGAAGGGAAAAGCCAGGAATTGGTGAGAGATCTGCAGAGGAGGCCCCTGTTTTGCTCCAGAACCTGCCCAAACCTGAGCCCCTTCTCAGCCCACAGCTGGCTCCTCACGGCCTCCTCGCTGGAGTAACTCAGGAGTAACTACAGAGCAAACTCCCACCCCCATTTCCTTTTCCAGGCCACCTCGTACCTTTCTCCTCTTTTTTGCAGCTTCCTCAGCCTGGCTGATCTTCCCATCCCCTCCACGTGCTGCTGCTGCCCCCTCCTCTTCCTCCTCCTCCTCTGGAATGAGGCTGTACTTGGTTCCTCCAGGCTGCACAAAGCACTCCTTGGCAAAATGACCTGGAGAAAAGGTGGTGGAAGGAATAACACAGCCTCTTTTCCTTCTTTTTATTTTTTTTTTAATAAATGCTTTTTAAAAAATTATTTTTCATAAATTATTTTTAATATTTTGATAAATTATCTTTAATAAATTATTTTTAATAAATTTTTAATATATGTTTTTAATATTTTTTAAATAATTTTATTTTTTAATAATTTTTTAATATTTTAATAAATTCTTTTTTTAAAATAAGTTTTTTAATAAATTCTTTTTAGTAAATTTTTTTTTAATAAATTCTTTTTTTAATAAATTCTTTAATAAATTCTTTTTAATAAATCCTTTTTTAATAAATTCTTTTTTAAAATAAATTCCTTTTTTAATTTTTTAATAATTTTTTTAATAAATTATTTTTAATAATTTTTAATACATTATTCTTTTAATAATTTTTTAATAAATCCTTTCTTAAATAAATTCTTTTTAAAAAATTCTTTTTAGTAAATTTTTTTTAATAAATCCTTTTTTTAATAAATTCTTTTTTTAAAATAAATTCTTTTTTTAAAATAAATTCTTTTTTTAATAAATTCTTTTTTTAATAAATTCTTTTTTTAATATTTTTTAATAAACTCTTATTAATAAATTCTTTTTTTAACAAATTCTTTTGAATAAATTCTTTTTTAATAAATTCTTTTTTTAATAAATTCTTTTTAATATTTTTTAATAAACTCTTATTAATAAATTCTTTTTTTAACAAATTCTTTTGAATAAATTCTTTTTTTTTAATAAATTCTTTTTTTTTTTTTAAATAAATACATCTGGCACACCTGAAGTGCTGCTGGGGCTCTTTTGATTATGAGCCACAAGGAAGACAATCCACACTGGACTTTTTTTACCCTGAAATTTGAACGTGCCCTGATGAAACAGGACAGGGAACACAACCCAGGTCATTCTGGAGGGATCAGTCAGGCAAGAAATAAAACATCCTCATCTCAACACATAAAAATCTGTCTCTGCAGGAGCTGGATCAGCCCAGAAAAGAGTGGGGGAAAGGTAAATGGGTGTGACTGGCACCTGGAAAATGAGTGAAGGCACAAGGAGAGGGAAATTCAGCTCTGCTGGTTCTACCCTTTCTACTCTGGAGACATCAAAGCTGACCTACTCAGAGCTGCAGTGGGAATCTGGAGAGCTGGCACCTGCTGTTACAGGAGACACCATTGTTAAAAAGCAGAAAATAGAAAACAGGCATAACCCTGGTTCTGGGGTTCTTTAAAATAGTGGTTTATATATAATAGTTCTTTAAATAGCAATAATTCTTTAAAATGGTATTTTAAGGATATTCCTGTGCCACAGGAGAGCCCACACTCATCATTAACCTCCTCCAGAACAGCACGAGCCCCATTAAACATTTCCTCCAAATAACACAGCAAAAACTCCTGCACAAAAAAAGAAAACCTACTTTGTGCCTCAGCTGATGCCTGAGGTTTAACTTCTGTATTTCCCAGATTCTGATTTATTTATTTTTTCTGGTATTTCCAGACACTGCATTGGTGCATAACTCTGCAGGGCTTTTTAATAAAATTTAATTTAATAAATCCCTACTTGACTCCTTTAGCTCTGCCCAGCCTGTGCTGCAGGGAGCATCTCCAGGTATAAATAAATCTACTGAAAGGCACCACAGAATGGTTTTCCCATTGCTGAGCCTGGAAGAACATCATTTCAGCACATCACCAACTTCATTTGAGCTGCAAATTAATTAAATTTAATTGAACTTTATTTGTCCAGCTGAGCTGGAGCTGATGGACACTCAGCTCTGGCTGCCCCTGCAACTCTTTTAATCTGTTTTTCTCTCACTGATTCTGCTCCTCTTCTTCCCTCTCCTGGATTTCTCTGAGCTCCTTTGGACAGTTCCTCACGGGGAGTCTCAGTTCTCTGGCTCTGATGGAAACTCCAAAGCTCGTTAGGATCTCGTTCCTTGGGTTAATTAGGACGTTATCACAAAGACTGGAGGGTTTTCCAGACTTTTTACACAAGTTTAAATCAATAAAACCTGGCACACTTTGGGTTCTGATGGCACCAAATAGATGTAATGTTATGTTAATGTTATGTTAATGTTATGTTAATGTTATGTTAATGTTATGTTAATGTTATGTTAATGTTATGTTAATGTTATGTTAATGTTATGTTAATGTTATGTTACGTGCTATATATTATATATCACATTATATATTATTTTATATTATATATTTCATTATAATATAATATAATAAAAATTACATTATAATATATTACTTATTATATATTATGTTATATATTTTATGTTACATGTTATAAATTTTATATTATATTACATTATATATTATATATTATTACATATTTATTAAACATATATTATATGTTACACATTATATGTTACATATTATACATTACATATTATATATATTATATATTGCATTACATTATATATTATATTATAAAAATACATCTATTTATACCCTATTAACTATAGACACCTCTATTGTTTTTATACATTAACAAATAAGTTTTCTCTATCTGCTTAAATAACTAAAACTGTGACTTTGAACCAATCACTCTTTGTGCTCCTAAAATTTGCAGGATCATGGAGGAGAAGGGAGAAGGAGAGCTAAAAACCACACTTCTTTTTCCTCAATCTTTACTCCATGTATTAAACACTCTAAAATCCATATTTTTTATTTCAGTGACAGACTAAACATTCTGCTGCTTCCTACCTGATTTTTAATAACTCCTGGCTCACCCAGGGATATTTGGGAAGCTCTTTTGTCAGTGACAAAAGGGATTAATGCATTTTTGGAGAACTGGACCAGGAGAGAAATTCTCCATCTCTGGACCCCTGGCAGTGCCCCATGCCAGGCTGGATGCTGGAATTTGTCCCTGGGGGTTGGAATCAGCTGGGATTTACTCTCCTTTCCAACCCAAACCGTTCTGGGATTGCAGCCATGAGGCAAACACTGCTTCAGCCCCTCCAGGGTCCCTGCCTGGCAGGGACACAGCCCCACACCCACCTTTGCAGCCACATTTCTTGCACACCGTGTTCAGGACGGCCTCCAGGGTGATCTTCTGGCTGGTGTAATCCCTGAAGGTGCGTCTCTTCCTCTCATCCTGCCTGGGAGGACAACAACAGCTCACCTTCAATCCCTCGTTTTCTCATTCTCACCTTCAATCCCTCATTTTCTCATTCTCACCTTCAATCCCTCATTTTCTCATTCTCACCTTCAATCCCTCATTTTCTCATTCTCACCTTCAATCCCTCATTTTCTCATTCTCACCTTCAATCCCTCATTTTCCTCATTCTCACCTTTAATCCCTCATTTTCTCATTCTCACCTTCAATCCCTCATTTTTCTCATTCTCACCTTCAATCCCTCATTTTCTCATTCTCACCTTCAATCCCTCATTTTCTCATTCTCACCTTCAATCCCTCATTTTCTCATTCTCACCTTCAATCCCTCATTTTCTCATTCTCACCTTCAATCCCTCATTTTCTCATTCTCACCTTCAATCCCTCATTTTCTCATTCTCACCTTCAATCCCTCATTTTCTCATTCTCACCTTCAATCCCTCATTTTCTCATTCTCACCTTCAATCCCTCATTTTCTCATTCTCACCTTCAATCCCTCATTTTCTCATTCTCACCTTCAATCCCTCATTTTCTCATTCTCACCTTCAATCCCTCATTTTCTCATTCTCACCTTCAATCCCTCATTTTCTCATTCTCACCTTCAATCCCTCATTTTCTCATTCTCACCTTCAATCCCTCATTTTCTCATTCTCACCTTCAATCCCTCATTTTCTCATTCTCACCTTCAATCCCTCATTTTCTCATTCTCACCTTCAATCCCTCATTTTCTCATTCTCACCTTCAATCCCTCATTTTCTCATTCTCACCTTCAATCCCTCATTTTCTCATTCTCACCTTTAATCCCTCATTTTCCTACAAACACACCTGACCACGAGGATTTTAAAGGTTGCTCTCCAGGTAAAACTTTCTAAAATCAAAGAGCAGAGCTGGCCTTGGGCACTGCCAGGGATCCAGGGGCAATTCCAGCCCCTCCCCACGCTCCCAGGGAACAATTCCTGCCCAAAATCCCAAAATCCCACCCATCCCTGCTCTGCTCAGATTTACCCACTCAAGGGAAACGTTGTTGGGATCCAGGTCCTTCCCCGTGCCTTGGTGAACAACCTTCATGGAGAGGGAGAGCTTCAGCTTCTCATCCTTCACCTGCAAAACACGGAATTAGCGGGACTAACGACCCCAGTGCTAATTAACACACGGGATATTTGATTGGAATTGGGGTCACCTCCTTCCCAATGAGCTTCACCCAGACTTTGTCCCCGACATCGACCATCTCGGAGGGTTTGTCCACACGGCAGGAGGACATGTGGCTCCTGTGGACAAGGCCTGGGGACGGGAGAGACACAAAAACAATCCTCAGATTTGCCTCCCAGGACAGCAAAACTCCCAAACTGGGCACAGAAAATCCATTGGGGTGTGGGAACAATGTGTTTTTACACCATTAATAAATTAAATTTTAAAGTTGATAGTGTTTATTTCCTTAGTTCATCCTCTTTTTCAGTTCTGTATGGACAATTCTGCACTGAGACTCAAATTTCCAGTTCCCAAATTGGGTGCAGAAAATCCCTTGGGGTTTTATTTATTTATTTATTTAATTTATTAATTAATTACATTTAAAAATTAAAAATATCAGTTTTGTTTTAATCTTTTTTCTCCCCACTCATTGACACTGACCATTAAAAGCAGGAAATTGGGCAAACCACCTAACTGCAGATTAAACAGTCTGCCATTATCTTCAAATAATTCTCTGAATCAAAAACCTCCATTAAAATATTCTGAAGTTAGCAAAACCCCAAAATAGCCAGAATTTACAAAAAAAAAACAGCCCCAAGATATCCTGAGGAAACCAAAACCCCAAAATATCCAGAATTTACAAAAAAAACACCCCCAAGACACCCTGAAGTTACCAAAAATCCCTCTGAGTCTTTTCTGGCAATCACACAAAACTCCATCAACTTCAAAATGCTTCCCAAGAAGTCCAAATTTCTTCCTAATTTAGGAAAAATTCCTTTCCTGAGCTTTTGCTACAAGCCTTTAACCCTGAGGGGGCTGCTTGCCTCAGACACAGCAACGAGAAACAACGGCAGAGACACAAACCTTGCTTCCTGCAGCCTGGGATTTTGATAAATGCCCCAAAATCTGTCACTGCAGCAACCTGGGGAAAAAAAGCACACGAGAGCTGAAGCTTTTCCCAGGGGAGAAGCTGCACAATGAACCTGCACAGCTCACCTGAGCTGGGATCAGCAGAGGATCAGGGAATGCTTGGGTTTGGAGGGATCTTAAAGCTCCTTTTCTGCCCCCTCTGCCACCCCAGGGACAATTCCAGTGTCCCAAACCCACCCAGCCTGGCCTTGGGCACTGCCAGGGATCCAGGGACAGCCACAGCTGCTCTGGCAATTCCAGCCCAGCCCCTCCCCACCCTCCCAGGGAACAATTCCTGCCCAAGATCCCACCCCAATCTCCCCTTTTCCAATCTCAAGCCATTCCCTGGGTCCTGTCCCTGCAGGCCTTGTCCCCAGTCCCTCTCCAGCTCTCCTGGAGCCCCTGCAGGCCCTGGAGGGGGCTCTGAGCTCTCCCTGGAGCTTCTCCTCTCCAGCTGAGCACCCCCAGCTCTCCCAGCCTGGCTCCAGAGGGGCTCCAGCCCTGGAGCAGTTCCAGGGGCTCCTCTGGGCTCTCTCCAGCTGCTGCTGATGTTGGAATTCTGTTGGAATTCGCAGCTCTGCAGGTGGGAATCACCTGAGTGGGGCAGAGGGACTGAACTCCCCCCTTTTCCTGCTGCCCCCGCTCTGTGGCTGTGCATGAACACAGCCAGAGGTGTGCACAGTGCAGAGCTGCACAAACACACAAATACCAAACAAACAGCTGAAACACCAAACAAACAGCTGAAACACCAAACACAGAAACACCCAAACACAGAAACACCCCAACAGCCAAATAGCAAACACCCCAACAGCCAAACACCCCAACAGCCAAACACCCCAACAGCCAAACACCCCAACAGCCAAACACCCCAACAGCCAAACACCCCAACAGCCAAACACCCCAACAGCCAAACACCCCAACAGCCAAACACCCCAACAGCCAAACACCCCAACAGCCAAACACCCCAACAGCCAAACAGCAAACACCCAACACCCCAACACCCCAACAGCCCAACACCCAACACCCCAACAGCAAACACCCAACACCCAAACACCCCAACACCCAAACACCCCAACACCCAAACACCCAAACACCCAACACCCAAACACCCCAACACCCAAACACCCCAACACCAAACACCCAAACAGCAAACACCCAACAAACAAAACCCAAACCCCAAACAGCGAACAAACACCCAAACCTCCCCCGGGATAAACCCCCCGCAAAGCAACACAAGGAATCCCGGCAGAGCGGCCCAGGCTCCCCGCACCTCGCCCTGGAAGATGGAGAAGAGCTCGGGCAGCGGCTCCATCGCTCCCAGAGGCGCCGCTGGATTCGCGTCCCGCAGCTCCTGCGGGGCGGCCTGAGGGGAGACAGCTGCAGCACGGAGCCCTCAGGGCTCAGCGGCGTCAGGAGCGCGGGGAAGCAGCCGAGCGGAATCTGCAGGGATGGCGCAGAGCGCTGCGGCGGGACGGCCCGGCGGGGGCTCCTCACCGCCCGCGGCAGCACCACCGGAGCGCCGCCATGGCCTCAGCATCCCCCGCCGCCGCCGCCATGGCCTCAGCATCCCCCACCCGCCGCCGCCATGCCTTCCTGACGCCAAGGGCCGCGCTCTCCACCAATCACAGAGCGCAATGCTCTCGGGTCGCGAATCCAGCCAATCACTGTTACCCATGCGACACAGCGCGCGCTCTCCGCCAATCAGAGCGAGGCGCGCCAGAAAGCGCCGCTCTCCCCGCACAATGCTCGGCGCGCCGGCAGCGGTGAGGGCGGGGCGGGACATCCGTGGCGCTCCACCAATCAGCGCGGAGGGCACGGCGGCGGCAGCCAATGGGGGGCGGGGGGCGGGGCCGGGCGCCCGCCATGATCGAGCAGCAGAAGCGGAAGGTCCCGGGCCCCGGGCCTGGCCCCGGCCCCGCTCCCGCTCCCGCTCCCCCCCCGGGCCCCGCCGCCCCCGGCACCGCCCCCGCGCCCGGCCCCGACCTCCCGCTCGTCCCCGTGCCCGCCAAGCGGCCCCGCCATGACCTGCCGGGCGCGCCGGGCACGGGCGGTGCAGGGGGGCAGCCTCCGGCCGGAGCTCTGCTGCAGGCGGTAACGGGGGAACGGGGCCGCAGGGCGGGGAGAGACCCGGGCTGGGTGGGACACGGGAGGGGAAAAGGACGGGGCTGGTTCCAGTAGGAGGGAAGGGCCGGGAGCTGGGCAGTGCTGGGGCATCTCCGTTCAGGAGGGACCGGAGCGAGTCCAGGGCAGGGAACGGAGCTGAGAAGGGGCTGGAGAATTGCTGAGGGAGCTGGGAAGGGGCTGGAGAATTGCTGAGGGAGCTGGGAAGGGGCTGGAGAATTCCTGAGGGAGCTGGGAAGGGGCTGGAGAATTGCTGAGGGAGCTGGGAAGGGGCTGGAGAATTCCTGAGGGAGCTGGGAAGGGGCTGGAGAATTGCTGAGGGAGCTGGGAAGGGGCTGGAGAATTGCTGAGGGAGCTGGGAAGGGGCTGGAGAATTGCTGAGGGAGCTGGGAAGGGGCTGGAGAATTCCTGAGGGAGCTGGGAAGGGGCTGGGGAATTCCTGAGGGAGCTGGGAAGGGGCTGGAGAATTCCTGAGGGAGCTGGGAAGGGGCTGGAGAATTCCTGAGGGAGCTGGGAAGGGGCTCAGCCTGGAGCAAAGGAGGCTCAGGGGGAATTTCTGGCTCTGCACAAGTCCCTGGCAGGAGGGGACAGCCGGGGGGGTCGGGCTCTGCTCCCAGGAACAGGGACAGGAGGAGAGGGAACGGCCTCAGGCTGGGCCAGGGGAGCTCAGGGGGGACAGCAGCAGGAATTTCCCCATGGAAAGGGGATCAGGGCTTGGCAGGGGCTGCCCAGGGAGGTTTGGAGTGCCCAGCCCTGGAGGTGCCCAAGGAAAGCACTCAGGGCTCTGGGCTGGGCACAAGGTGGGCATCAGTCACAGCCAGGACTGGATGCTCCTGGAGCTCTTTTCCAACCTCAGTGATCCTGAGATTCTGGAATTGTGGTGGGATGTGCTCTGGGAAGGTCAGGATGTGGCAGGGGTGGCAGGCTGGCCTTGTCCCCTGTCCCCTCACGGCGTGTCCTGTGTCCCCAGGGCCCCCCGCGCTGCTCCTCGCTGCAGGCCCCCATCATGCTGCTGTCAGGACACGAGGGGGAGGTGTACTGCTGCAAGTTCCACCCCAATGGCAACACCCTGGCCTCGGCTGGCTTCGACAGGCTCATCTGTGAGTGCCACCGCTGTCCCCTGCTGTCCCCACACGGGGCTGCTCAGGGGTTTCGGCTCAGCCCTCACCTGGCTGCCTCCTGGGGGTGAATTTCATCCCCGGGGGGTGCAGGGAGCTTTGCCCAGCTCCTCTGGCAGGTCCCATCCTGGAAATGTGTCCTGCTGGGCACAGCCCTGCGTCCCCCTCACGCAGAGCTCTGCAGAAATGCTGGGTTGATGAAGCAAAGATTATCTGTTTTATTAATAAATCCACGTTAAACAAGAGCCTGAACCAGCTCTGCCCCGGGGCTCACGCTGTGAATCATCCCAGGGGGGTCTCAGCGGCGGGGCTGGTCCATCCCTCCCTGCTGCAGTCCCAAAGCTCAGCTCCACACCCAGCAGGGAGCTGTTCCCGTGCATTTCCCGTGCTCAGCTCCCCCCTTGCTGTCCCCCAGTGCTCTGGAACGTCTACGGGGACTGTGACAACTTCGCCACCCTCAAGGGGCACAGCGGGGCCGTCATGGAGCTGCACTACAACACGGATGGCAGGTGAGAGAGAGAGCCTTCCTGCTGCTCAGAGACACCTCTGAACCTCGGGGAATGGGGCTGGAGCCCCAGGAGGGGCTGAGGGAGCTGGGGAAGGGCTGGAGAATCCCTGAGGGAGCTGGGAAGGGGCTGGAGAATCCCTGAGAGAGCTGGGAAGGGGCTGGAGAATTCCTGAGGGAGCTGGGAAGGGGCTGGAGAATTCCTGAGGGAGCTGGGAAGGGGCTGGAGAATTCCTGAGGGAGCTGGGAAGGGGCTGGAGAATTGCTGAGGGAGCTGGGAAGGGGCTGGAGAATTCCTGAGGGAGCTGGGAAGGGGCTGGAGAATCCCTGAGGGAGCTGGGAAGGGGCTGGAGAATTCCTGAGGGAGCTGGGAAGGGGCTCAGGCTGGAGCAAAGGAGGCTCAGGGGGAATTTCTGGCTCTGCACAAGTCCCTGGCAGGAGGGGACAGCCGGGGGGATCGTGCTCTGCTGCCAGGAACAGGGACAGGAGGAGAGGGAACGGCCTCAGGCTGGGCCAGGGGAGGCTCAGGGGGGACAGCAGCAGGAATTTCCCCATGGAAAGGGGATCAGGCCTTGGAAGTGCCCAGGGAGGGTTGGAGTGCCCAGCCCTGGAGGTGCCCAGGGAATTCCTGGATGTGGCACTCAGGGCTCTGGGCTGGGGACACGGTGGGGATCAGTCACATCCAGGACTGGATGCTCCTGGAGCTCTTTTCCAACCTAAACAATTCTGGGATTGTTGCCCTTGCTCAGTCCATGGACCCCAAGTCCTTGTACTGTGGCTTTTCCAGCGTGGGCAAAAGCTCTGGGGGCACCTGTGAGCCCTTGATGCATTTTTGGGGAACAGAGGGAAGTTTTGGGAGTCACTGGGATGCGAGAGAACACGTGAGATGCTGCTTCATTCAAAATTCTGTCCCACCATTGCTGCTGAGCCTTGCTGCTCGAGGAGGCAGGAAAACAATTTCTAGCAGGGCTCAGAGGGGGTTTGTCCATTCAGCTGCTCCTCCAAACCACCAGACAGGGGTGGTCCTTCCCCCCCTGTTACCCCTGGGTGAGGGATGTGCAGGGAGCCGGGCCCTGACGCTGCCTGTCCCCTGCAGCATGCTGTTCTCAGCATCCACGGACAAAACCGTGGCCGTGTGGGACAGCGAGACGGGCGAGAGGGTGAAGAGGCTCAAGGGCCACACGTCCTTTGTCAACTCCTGCTACCCGGCCAGGAGGGGACCCCAGCTCGTCTGCACCGGCAGCGACGACGGCACCGTCAAGGTCAGCCTGGGGAAAACCTTGGGGGGAAAAAAAAGGTGGAAAAGCTTTGGGGATCTTCACATTTATCTGGGCTGAATTTGGGTTTTTTATTTGTGTCATCGCTCTGAGTTCGGAGTCAAGAATGTGACATCAAATTTCACTGCTCCTTTATTCTGTGATTCTCAGAGGGTTGAGCTGCTCAGCCGGGATTTTTCTGCTTCTCTGGATTAGCAAATAATGAGGAAACTATTCCTGAAATCTGAGCTGGCCCCTTCTTCTCTTTCCTAAAATCTCCTGTGCTGGCTTCTTTTCCCCTCTCCTGAAATCTGAGCTGGCCCCTTCTTCCCTGCCTTCATTCCTGTGCTGCAAACACAGCAGATTTAATGTTTTTTATGAAGATTTCCAGACTGGATGTTTTTATAATGATCTCCTGAGATCCACAAAGGGATTTTGGGAGAGCAGTCTGAACCTCTGCCAGTATCTCTGCAGGTCCCTGTGATTTTGTTGTTCAATATCTGTGCCCACCTCTTAAATACGCCGCGTTTCTTTCCAGCTGTGGGATATCAGGAAAAAAGCTGCAGTCCAGACATTCCAGAACACCTACCAGGTGCTGGCTGTCACCTTCAACGACACCAGTGACCAGATCATCTCTGGTGGCATCGACAATGACATCAAGGTAGGATCCTGTGTCCCTTCCCCGCTGTGCCCACCTGTCCCATCCTGTCACACCCTGCGCTGCTCAGGGACAGCCACGCTGAGTTTCACACCCCAAACCCTCCCTGGATCTGCTGTGTCTGTCCCTGCTGGTGCTGCAGGGACAACAAAGTGTCAGGGAGGTGGCAGTGCCAGCCTGGCATCCCCGGGGTGCCAGCACTGCCAGTGTGGAGTGCTGTGACGAGCCGTGGGTGAGGGAGACTGGAGAGAATGTCACATCCCCCTGTGCCCCGTTTGCAGCTCAGCCTGGCACCTGCTGCTGCGGGAAGTTCTTGTTTGGGAGTGAGCTCAGCGTTTCCTTCAGCCCTGCTGGCTGCAGGGCTCAGGCTGTCCCTGTGCCCCTGCTCCAGCCTGTCCCCAGCCTGTCCCCAGCCTGTCACTGCCACCAGGGCTGTCCCTGTGCCCCTGCTCCAGCCTGTCCCCAGCCTGTCCCTGCCACCAGGGCTGTCCCCAGCCTGTCCCTGCCATCAGAGCTGTCCCCAGCCTGTCCCTGCCACCAGGGCTGTCCCTGTGCCCCTGCTCCAGCCTGTCTCCAGCCTGTCCCTGCCACCAGGGCTGTCCCCAGCCAGGGGAATTTGGGGGATTTTGTGGCCAGTTCATGAGGAATTCTGCAGCCATGGGGCTGCTGACATTTAACTCCTTGGAGGGTTGAACACATTCACTTAGAACACCCATAAACTTCCAGCCTCATGTGTTCATGGAATCATGGAATGGGTTGGATGGAAAGGGACCTGAAAGATCATCCCACTCCACCATGGCAGGGTCACCTCCCACTGTCCCCAGGGTCACCTCCCACTGTCCCCAGGGTCACCTCCCACTGTCCCAGGGTCACCCCCACTGTCCCCAGGGTCACCTCCACTGTCCCAGGCTGCTCCAGCCCCAATGTCCAGCCTGGCCTTGGGCACTGCCAGGGATCCAGGGACAGACACAGCTGCTCTGGCAATTCCAGCCCAGCCCCTCCCCACCCTCCCAGGGAACAATTCCTGCTCAAGATCCCACCCCAATCTCCCCTTTTCCAATCTGAAACCATTCCCTGCATGTGTGGGGCTGCTGCCCTGTAACTCCCTGGGGGCTGAGCACATCCAGGTACAAATCTAAGTCACAAATCCCATTTTCCTGTAACTCCCATCAAGCTGCAGCCCCTCCATGGCAGCTGCACGGGTGATTGCAGCAGCAGATGGATCAGTGGCTGTGTGGGATGCTCTGGGGGCTGCAGCTGCTGCATTCCTGACTGTGTTTGTTGCATTTCTCAGGTGTGGGACCTGCGGCAGAACAAGCTCACCTACACCATGCGGGGCCACGCCGACTCGGTGACGGGGCTGAGCCTCAGCTCCGAGGGCTCCTACCTGCTCTCCAACGCCATGGACAACACAGGTACAGCCTGCTGGGGCTCCCAGGGGCTCCTCCGGGTGTTCCTCCCGGGAAACAGCCCTGGGGCAGGGTGGGCTGCAGGGAGTCTGGCTCTGGAGCTAAACCGGGAGTTTGTGTCCTTGAGCGGGGAGCAGCTGCCTCGGGGGCTTGAACCAGCTCCTGCAGGACATTGGGGACAGGAGGCAGGACACTGGGGACAGGAGGCAGGACACTGGGGACAGGAGGCAGGACATTGGGGACAGGAGCCAGGACACTGGGGACAGGAGTCAGGGCACTGGGGACAGGAGGCAGGACACTGGGGACAGGGTTTCCTGCAGGACATTGGGGACAGGAGCCAGGACATTGGGGACAGGAGTCAGGGCACTGGGGACAGGAGCCAGGACACTGGTTATCCTGCAGGACACTGGTGACAGGTTTTCCTGCAAGACACTGGGGACAGGTAATCCTGCAGGACACTGGTGACAGGAGCCAGGACACTGGTGACAGGAGCCAGGACACTGGGGACAGGAGGCAGGACACTGGGGACAGGGTTTCCTGGAGGACACTGGTGACAGGAGCCAGGACATTGGGGACCTGAGGCAGGACACAGGTTATCCTGGAGGACACTGGGGGACAGGTTTTCACGCACTCAGGCTCGTGTCAGGGTGGCTTGGCCATGTCCCCTGACAGCCCAGCTGTCCCCCTGCCTGTCCCAGTGTCCCTCAGTGAGGCTGAGCCCATCAGGACTGTGCCCATGGGATGTGTCAGGATGAGGAAAACCCTCCTGTAGGGAGGTGGTGGCTCATTTGTGGGATGTCAGGTTTGGGATTTGCCTCCTGCAGTGAAAGCCACTGTTCCCTGTGGCCCTGGGGCAATGAGGGATCAGGGAGCCTGTCCTGGGCAGGGGGCTTGGCCAGGGCTGTCCCTTCCCTGTCCCCCTCAGCTGCTGCCTCTGTCTCTCGCAGTTCGGATCTGGGACGTGAGGCCCTTCGCCCCCAAGGAGAGATGTGTGAAGATTTTCCAGGGAAATGTCCATAATTTTGAAAAGGTGAGTGTGCTCCAGTCCTTGTTCAATTCTCCCTGCTATTAACTTTCCTCTAAATTGTTTTTTTTTTTCAAGTTTAGGCCGGAAAGGCTTTAATAAGAACTCAAAGAAAGATGAACACTCAAAGTGGGATTCCAATTAAAGCCTCAGTAACAAGATTTCTTTGCTCAGTTCAGCTGTAATTAGCTGTAAATTAAGTATTTTCCACACTTACCATCTACTTTGTGTAAAATAACAAGGCACTGGCTGTTTCCAGCAATAAAATAAAATCTGTAATTACCATCTCATCTTCCAAGGGAGATCATTAAAGTGGTGCTGGCTAAAGTCTCGTGGCGATTTTAATTCAAGGAGAAGGGGGAAACTAAATAGATCTGTGCATGTTCTTCTGTTTTAGAACCTCCTGAGGTGCTCCTGGTCCCCAGATGGCAGTAAAATTGCAGGGGGCTCTGCTGACAGGTGAGTTGCCCCTGCCTTTCCTCTGTCCCCATCAATCCAGGATGGATTTGCAGCATCCCTGCATCGGAATTCCTGCACCCTCGGGGCTGTGTGTGAAGGTGTGAAATCCCAGACAGCCCTCAGGGAGTTTTCCTGGTTTCTGAGTGTTGTAAAATCTGGTTGTTATTGACAAAAGCTGGCTGAGGATCTGCCCTGTCCCACCAGGGCATCCCCAGCAGGTGACAGGGACATTCCTGCCCTGGTGGCACCCCTGGCAGAAGCTTGGGAGGGTCTCTGAGGATGAGGAGCACAAATCCCAGCTAAATCCCTGCATGGTGGGGTCCCAGGGATCATTAATGACTCCTAATTAAGGAGAAATAAGGATCAGTTAGCAATAAAGCAATCGGAAAGAGATTCAAAGATAAATAAAAGATTTGTAAAGAGGAGCGAGAAGGGAAGCAGAGGAAGCACAACAGGGCCTGATGTCCCCTGTGAAGGACACCAACGTCCCCTGGAGCAAATCCAGGCCCAAATCCAGTGTCAGGGAAGCAGGAATTCCTGCAGGCCAGGGCATGGAGCAGCAGTGAGCAGCAGCTGCAGGAGTTTGTGGCAGCAGAGGGGCAGAACTGCAGCTCTCCCTGTCCTCTGCTCCCAGCCCTGCTGGGCACGGAGTGGGGCAGGATCCAGCCTGGCAGAGCTGGTGTTGGTTATTTTGTTATTATTTTTAGGGTTTTGAGGGGTTTTTTTTAGGAGTATCTGCAGGAAAAGCAAAGCAAGATTAAACAAACATTTTGTTTTGGGGTACCAAACATTCCCCCAGTGATTGCTCTCTCCTTCTGTGCTGGGTCTGTGTTGGAGATATTTTATTATCTCCATTTTTTATTTTTGTTTTATATTTTATTTTAACCTTTATTGTTTTATTTTTATTGTTTGATTTATTTTATTATTTTATTTATTCGATCATAATATAATATTAATTATAATACTTATAATATTATAATATTGTGTTATATATTATATTATTTGTATATGTAAATATTATAATAAATATTAATAAATAGATATAATAATTACTACATAAATATATAAATAAATAATATATAAATATATAGTAATAAATAATATAGAATATAAATATTAAATAAAATATTTAATTTAATATTTAACATATTAATATGTTAAATATATTATCTTGTTTAATATACAAATATATTAAATATGTTATATATAATATTTAATGTAATATTCTAATATTTAAATTAGTATTTCTACTATTTTTAAATATTGTAATATGTCATGATATTATAATAATATGATAAAATAATATGATATTATAATATTGTATTATATATTATAATATTATTTAAATATTTATTTAAATATTTAACATATATTAATGTTAAATATATTATCTATATTGTTTAATATATATAGTATATTAAATATATTCTCTATATTATTTAATACATAAATTTTAATATTTAAATTATTTCTACTATTTACTTAAATATTGTAACATATTTATTAACATTTTTATTACTTTTATTATTTATTTATTTACTATTTTAGTATTACCTGATTATTTATTTTTGCTGTTGGCTCCTCCATGCTCAGCCCTCTGCAGTCCTGTGCCAGCCAGAGCAGCATTTTTGTGCCCGGGTTTGTGTTTTTGCAGCCAGGGATGATTGCAGAGCTGCCCTGGGCTCAGGGGTTCATTTCCTGCCCTGGCTGTGTCTCAGGTTCGTGTACGTGTGGGACACCACGTCCAGGAGGATCCTGTACAAACTGCCCGGCCACGCCGGCTCCGTCAACGAGCTGGCCTTCCACCCCGAGGAGCCCATCAGTGAGTGCTGCCCTTCCCTTCCCTTCCCTTCCCTTCCCTTCCCTTCCCTTCCCTTCCCTTCCCTTCCCTTCCCTTCCCTTCCCTTCCCTTCCCTTCCCTTCCCTTCCCTTCCCTTCCCTCCCCTTCCCTCCCCTTCCCTCCCCTTCCCTCCCCTTCCCTCCCCTTCCCTCCCCTTCCCTCCCCTTCCCTTCCCTTCCCTCCCCTCCCCTTCCCTCAGCACTGTCAGGGCTCCCTGAGCTCCTCACCCCACGGGATGTGGCCCCAAAAGTGCCACAGTGGCTCAGTGTGCACCTGTGGGGCTGGCACAGCCCTGTGTGCCCATCTCTGCTGGCTGGGGACACCCTGGGCTGGGCTGGGGACACCCAGAGGGTGGCACTTGGCCCTTGGGGTGGTGGCCCAGCCTCCCCAGGGCCCGTGAGGTTTGGGATGAGGTTTGGGATGAGGTTTGGGATGAGGTTTGGGATGAGGTTTGGGATGGTTTGGGATGAGGTTTGGGATGAGGTTTGGGATGAGGTTTGGGATGATGTTTGGGATGGTTTGGGATGAGGTTTGGGATGAGGTTTGGGATGAGGTTTGGGATGAGGTTTGGGATGAGGTTTGGGATGAGGTTTGGGATGAGGTTTGGGATGAGGTTTGGGATGGTTTGGGATGGTTTGGGATGAGGTTTGGAATGAGGTTTGGGATGGTTTGGGATGGTTTGGGATGGTTTGGGATGGTTTGGAATGAGGTTTGGGATGAGGTTTGGGATGAGGTTTGGGATGGTTTGGGATGAGGTTTGGGATGAGGTTTGGGATGAGGTTTGGGATGATGTTTGGGATGAGGTTTTGGATGGTTTGGGATGGTTTGGGATGAGGTTTGGGATGAGGTTTGGGATGAGGTTTGGGATGGTTTGGAATGAGGTTTGGGATGATGTTTGGGATGAGGTTTTGGATGGTTTGGGATGAGGTTTGGGATGGTTTGGGATGAGGTTTGGGATGAGGTTTGGGATGGTTTGGGATGATGTTTGGGATGATGTTTGGGATGAGGTTTGGGATGAGGTTTGGGATGGTTTGGAATGAGGTTTGGGATGATGTTTGGGATGAGGTTTGGGATGGTTTGGGATGAGGTTTTGGATGGTTTGGGATGGTTTGCAATGGCCACCATTGGTGATTCCGTGGGGACACTGGGGGTCCCCAGAAGCTGTGGGGTCCCAGCAGTGCCAGCCCCAGGGCGGGTTGGGCTGGAGGGGACCCTGAGGGACGGTGACAGGCGGGGGGAGCTGGCAGCCAGCTCTGCTCTCCCTGTTCCTGGGGACCTGGGGACACTTCCCTGGCCAGAGCTGCCCTGGAGTGGCTCTCGGCTCTCCCCGGGATGGAGATCCCAGCTCGGGATCCTCCAGAGGGGCTCATCCCCTCTCCTTGCGCTTCCCAGCTCCGTCATCCCCAGCAGGGGATGGGACCCGGGGCACAGCACAGCCCCACGGTGCCTTTGGGGAACAACTGGAGTTCAGCTTCCAGCAAAATCAGGAGTTTGCTGCTGTGTCCTTAGGGAGGACACATTTCTAGCTTAGGATAATTTTTAGATTCTGTTGTGGGTTTTATGTTTTATTTAATTTTTATATTTTAGTATTTTATTTATGTTTGTAATTTTATAAAATGTATCTTCATAATTTTAATTTTTTATATTTTTATTTTAATTTGATGTTCTATTTTAACTTTATGTTCTAATTTTTACATTTTAATTTTCTACTTATATTTTTATAAAATAGTTATTTTTGTTATATTTATAATTCTAATTTTTATATTTTAAATTTTATATTATATTTTATTTTTTATTTTATTTAAATTTTATATTCTATTTTTATATTTTATTTCAATTTTTATATTACATTTTTTCTATTATATTTCAATTTTTACATTCCATTTTTTTATATATTATATTTCAACTTGTGCATTCCATTTTTTAACATCTTTTATTTCAATTTTTCCATTCCATTTTTTATATTATATTTCAGTTATTCCATTTTTTTATATTTTATTTCAATTTTTACATTCTATTTTTATATTTTATTTCAATTTTTACATTCCATTTTTTATATTATGTTTCAGTTATATTCCATTTTTTATATATTTTATTTCAATTTTTACATTCCATTTTTTTATATATTTCAATTTTTACATTCCAATTTAAATTATATTTCAGTTATTATATTCAGTTTTTTTATATTTTATTTCAATTTTTACATTCCATTTTTTTATATATTATACTTCAATTTTTACATTCCATTTTTATATTTTATTTCAATTTTTATATTCTATTTTTTCTATTTGATTTCAGTTATTATATTCCAATTTTTGACATTTGATTTCAATTTTTACATTCTGTTTTTACGTTTTATTTCAATTTTTACATTCCATTTTTATATTTTATTTCAATTTTTATATCCTATTTTTTATATTTGATTTCAGTTATTATATTCCAGTTTTTTATATTTTATTTCAATTTTTACATTCTGTTTTTACGTTTTATTTCAATTTTTACATTCCATTTTTATATTTTATTTCAATTTTTATATTCTATTTTTTCTATTTGATTTCAGTTATTATATTCCAATTTTTGACATTTGATTTCAATTTTTACGTTCTGTTTTTCCGTTTTATTTCAATTTTTACATTCCATTTTTATATTTTATTTCAATTTTTATATCCTATTTTTTCTATTTGATTTCAGTTATTATATTCCAGGTTTTTATATTTTATTTCAATTTTTACATTCTGTTTTTCCGTTTCATTTCAATTTTTACATTCCATTTTTATATTTTATTTCAATTTTTATATTCTATTTTTTCTATTTGATTTCAGTTATTATATTCCAATTTTTGACATTTGATTTCAATTTTTACATTCTGTTTTTCCGTTTTATTTCAATTTTTACATTCCATTTTTATATTTTATTTCAATTTTTATATCCTATTTTTTCTATTTGATTTCAGTTATTATATTCCAGGTTTTTATATTTTATTTCAATTTTTACATTCTGTTTTTCCGTTTCATTTCAATTTTTACATTCCATTTTTATATTTTATTTCAATTTTTATATCCTATTTTTTCTATTTGATTTCAGTTATTATATTCCAGTTTTTTATATTTTATTTCAATTTTTACATTCCATTTTTTTATATATTATACTTCAATTTTTACATTCCATTTTTATATTTTATTTCAATTTTTATATTCTATTTTTTCTATTTGATTTCAGTTATTATATTCCAATTTTTGACATTTGATTTCAATTTTTACATTCTGTTTTTACGTTTTATTTCAATTTTTATATTCCATTTTTTTCAATATTTGAATTTTTACATTTTATATTAATTTTTATTTTCTCTCTCCCCCTCTCTCTCTCTCCCTTTCCCCCTCAGTTCTCTCGGCCTCCAGTGACAAGAGGCTCTACATGGGGGAGATCCAGTGAGGGATCCTGAGCTCCCGGAGGGGAGGTGACAGCAGCAGGGTGTGACAGCTGTCCCTGCTGTCCCCTCCCCTCCCTCTGCAGCCTTTCCACCTCCCCTTTCTCCGGGGACACTCGGGATTTTGTTTTGGCTGTGCCACTGGCCGTGAAACTCTTCAAACTGAGCATTTTTGTTCCTTTCCCTGTCCTGTTTCTCCTGGGGTGTTTTTGATACTGTTAAAGCTGCCATAAATGGATTTTTACACAGCCTGGGGATTCTTCTGTCTCTGTTAAACCCAGCTCCTCACCTCTGGGTGACGGGGAAATGGGCAGGGTTAAACTCAGGAAAGGCTTTGGGTGGGGAGGGATCCTAAATCCCTAAAGCCAGGGCCACCCAGCCATGGCAGGGACACCTCCCAATGTCCCCAGGGTCACCTCCCAATGTCCCCAGGGTCACCCCCACTGTCCCAGGGTCACCCCCAATGTCCCCAGGGTCACCCCCACTGTCCCCATTGACACCTCCCAATGTCCCCAGGGTCACCCCCACTGTCCCAGGGTCACCCCCACTGTCCCCATTGACACCTCCCAATGTCCCCAGGGTCACCCCTGCTGTCCCCAGGGACACCCCCACTGTCCCAGGGTCACCTCCCAATGTCCCCAGGGTCACCTCCCAATGTCCCCAGGGTCACCTCCCACTGTCCCCAGGGTCACCTCCCACTGCCCCAGGGACACCTCCCAATGTCCCCAGGGTCACCTCCCAATGTCCCCAGGGTCACCTCCCAATGTCCCCAGGGTCACCTCCCAATGTCCCCAGGGCCACTCCCACTGTCCCAGGGTCACCCCCACTGTCCCCAGGGTCACCCCCACTGTGTCCCCACTGTCCCTGGGGTGTCCCTGGGATGTCCCTCTATCCCTGGGGTGTCCCAGGGGTGTCCCCATCGTCCCAGGGGTGTCCCCACTGTCCCTGGAGTGTCCCAGGGGTGTCCCCACTGTCCCTGGGGTGTCCCTGGGGTGTCCCAGGGGTGTCCCAGGGGTGTCCCAGGGGTGTCCCCATTGTCCCAGGGGTGTCCCCAGTGTCCCTGGGGTGTCCCTGGGGTGTCCCTGGGGTGTCCCAGGGGTGTCCCCATTGTCCCAGGGGTGTCCCCAGTGTCCCTGGGGTGTCCCTGGGGTGTCCCTGGGGTGTCCCTCTGTCCCTGCCCTCGGTTCCAGGCAGATCCATGTGCGGATCCCCACGGAGGGGCAGCTCCAAGCAGCCAAAGGGGTCCCTGGAGAGGAGCAGGCAGGGCTGGGGGCACGGCAGGTTTATCTGTAAATACCCCTGACACAACCCTGGGCACACCAGAGCGGGATCCTCCTGCCCAGGCCTGAGCCCCCTCCCTTGTCCACACAGATTTAGGGTTTAATTGGGGGCCTGTCACAATCCCGAGGGTTTGTGGGTTTGTTTGGATCTACACCCAAGTGTCAGAGGGGAGAGAGACCCTTGGGGCTGGTCTGGGACAGCAACCCTGAGCTTTACCGAGTCCTGCTTCTCTAAAGGAACCAAAAAAGGGATTTTTTTCCTAATTCCCAGCCCAGGAACCAGCAGGGAAGTGAGGGAGGGGCATCATTCTTCCCTGCCCTGAGTTCTGGGGCTGCCAGGATGGGGCAGTGGGGGCTGGCTGGACCCACAGCCACCCTGGGGTGCCTGGGTGTCACCCCCTGTGCCCCAAACACCATCCATGGGCACCACGGAGCCGTGACCCAGATCAGGGAAATGATCTGGATTAAGGGAAAATCCCTGGATGAGGGAGCAGGGGGATGGACAGACCTGGCCCAGGATGGACAGAGCTGGAGCAGGATGGACAGAGCTGGCCCAGGATGGCCAGAGCTGGCCCAGGATGGACAGAGCTGGCCCAGGATGGACAGAGCTGGAGCAGGATGGACAGAGCTGGCCCAGGATGGACAGAGCTGGAGCAGGATGGACAGAGCTGGCCCAGGATGGACAGAGCCAGGCCAGGATGGACAGAGCTGGCCCAGGATGGACAGAGCTGGCCCAGGATGGACAGAGCCAGGCCAGGATGGACAGAGCCAGGCCAGGATGGACAGAGCTGGCCCAGGATGGACAGAGCCAGGCCAGGATGGACAGAGCTGGCCCAGGATGGACAGAGTTGGTCCAGGATGGACAGAGCTGGCCCAGGATGGACAGAGCTGGCCCAGGATGGACAGAGCCAGGCCAGGATGGACAGAGCTGGCCCAGGATGGACAGAGCTGGCCCAGGATGGACAGAGTTGGTCCAGGATGGACAGAGCTGGTCCAGGATGGACAGAGCTGGTCCAGGATGGACAGAGCTGGCCCAGGATGGACAGAGCTGGCCCAGGATGGACAGAGCTGGCCCAGGATGGACAGAGCCAGGCCAGGATGGACAGAGCCAGGCCAGGATGGACAGAGCCAGGCCAGGATGGACAGAGCTGGCCCAGGATGGACAGAGCTGGCCCAGGATGGACAGAGCCAGGCCAGGATGGACAGAGCTGGCCCAGGATGGACAGAGCTGGCCCAGGATGGACAGAGCTGGCCCAGGATGGACAGAGCCAGGCCAGGATGGACAGAGCTGGCCCAGGATGGACAGAGCTGGCCCAGGATGGACAGAGCTGGAGCAGGATGGACAGAGCTGGCCCAGGATGGACAGAGCTGGACCAGGATGGACAGAGCTGGAGCAGGATGGACAGAGCTGGAGCAGGATGGACAGAGCCCTCTGCTCCCACTGGTTCCCAGCAGCACCCAGGGGGATTTGGGCCAGTCCCTCTCTGTTCCCACTGGTCCCAGATGCACCCAGAGCAGCCCAGGCCTCTCCTGGCTCCCATCCCTGGCCATGGCAGCAGCAAAGCGTTCAAAGCTTCATCTGAGTGTGGAGAAAATTGTTCCTTTAAACAGATTTATTCCTCGGA
Source organism: Cyanistes caeruleus (assembly GCF_971803275.1). NCBI lineage: Eukaryota > Metazoa > Chordata > Aves > Passeriformes > Paridae > Cyanistes > Cyanistes caeruleus. The sequence continues at coordinate 800,856 of NC_141726.1, read as the reverse complement.
GGGAGGTATTTGCTTGGGAGATTTCCATTGGAAATTAAATCTTTCCTGGGATCCGGATAAACAGCTTGGTTCCATGGAGCTGTGCTGGGGGGGCTGATCCTGCAGTGGGGACTGAGGGCTGGAGGTGACCCCATCCCTGTCCCATCCCTGTCCCCATCCCTGTCCCCATCCCTGTCCTCATCCCTGTCCTCATCCCTGTCCCCATCCCTGTCCTCATCCCTGTCTTCATCCTCATCCCTGTCCCCATCCCTGTCTTCATCCCCGTCCCTGTCCTCATCCCTGTCCCTGTCCCATCCCCATCCCTGTCCCATCCCTGTCCCCATCCCCATCCCTGTCCCATCCCGGTCCCCATCCCCGTCCCTGTCCCATCCCTGTCCTATCCCTGTCCCCATCCCCGTCCCTGTCCCATCCCTGTCCCCGTCCCTTTGGCAGTGCCAGCATCCCCAGGAGATCCCGGCTGGAGGGGGAGGCAGCATCCAGAGCTCCCGGGATGGGTCCAGCCCCTGCTCTGGGGACACCGGGGACATCCTGCCACCCCTCTCCATCCCTGCCTGTCCTTCCTGCAGCTTTGCCCCTCCTGCTCCCACTGCTGCTCCCCAGTGAATCCCCAGAGTTCCGAGGAGCAGCTGATGATTTCTGAAAGAATGGCAAACAATTATTTGCTCTGTTGGGGAATAGATGCTGTTTAGTCTCCGTTTAATGGAAAGCTAATTAAATTACATGAGCAAGTGAATAGAAATTTTTTTTTTTGTTAATTATGGATTTTGCCAGCTCCAAAGGCAAAATGCTGATGGATCCTGGGATGTGCTGCCCTTCTCCCCAGCACAGATGACGACAGAGAAGGAACAGTGGGAACTCATTTTAATTCCTCCATCGATTCTCCAACAGCCGCCCGAGCCCGATCCGTTACCTGATCCAGGAGCTGCTGGTGACTGGCAGCTGGGGGCTAATTATGTTCAAATTAGGGAAGGGATGGTGAAACAAATGTGTGTTTCTTCCTGGGGAACTCACAGAATCACGGAATCCCAGACTGGTTTGGTTGTAGGGACATAAAGCTCATCCCATTCCGCCCCTGCCGTGGGAAGAGACACATTCCACTATCCCAGGGTGCTCCCAGTCCTGCCCAGCCTGGGACTGGGCTGGAGCTGAGCCCAGGGATGGTCTGGGACCTCCCTGGAGCCAGGCCTGGAGCAGCCTTGACCCCAGGGATGGGGAATTTATGGCCCTGGGGATGGAGCATTCCTGATCTCGGGTCTGGGACCTCCCTGGAGCCTGGCCTGGAGCAGCCTTGACCCCACAGCCAGGGCCTCTGTGACCCCAGGGATGGAGCATTCCTGATCCTGGGTCTGGGACATCCCTGGAGTCAGGGCTGGAGCACTGTTGACCCCAGGACTGAAATGTCCTTAATGCCAAGTCTAGGACATCCCTGGTATCTGGGGCTGGAACATCACTGACCCCAGGGCTGGGGTGTCACTGACCCCAGGGCTGGGGTGTCACTGACCCCAGGGCTGGCCCTTCCCTGGCCCTGGGACTGATGTCCCTGTCCCCAGGCTGCTCCAGCCCTGCCCAAATAGACAAGAACCCGACTTTGTGGTGTAAAAATACCAGTTCAGTGAAGAAAGCTGATTTCTCTGTGCTCTGTTTACACCCCTGGCAGGGAGAGCTCTCTCTGGCATAAAGATACAGATGGTTTTTGACTCAAAACATTCGGGTTTAGTGGAAGGAGAGGGTTTTGTGTACCTGGGGACGAGATCCCATCTGGCTCCTCCTGCCCTGGGCACGGAGAGCTCGGCCAGGTCGGATCCAGCCCTGCCAGAGCCAGAGGGCCGTGGGGGACACCCCTGTCACCCCAGCTTGGGATGTGGGCTGGCAGAGGAGGCTCAGCCTTGATGGGGGGCGTTCCTCCCCCTTCTCCATCCCACAGGAGATTTGGGACGAGGCTCTGACCTCGCCAGGGCTGTTGGGGAAACTGAGGCACAACAGGGCTAGGTGGGGGCACAGCTGGGGATCAAAGCACGGCTCCCATTTCCCATCCTCTCAATTAATTACTTGACACTTTTTGGATTTCCTCCCGGTATTTTTCTCTGCAGTTTTGGCCGCTGGGGCTTTTCACTGCACACAGACCCCAGGGTGGTTCTGAGCAGAGCAGAGGACAAAGCCCTGGGCTCATTTCCCACCCTCTCCCGGATGAAGTTATCTCCTCTCCTTCCAGGGAAGCTCCATGACAGGCTTTATTGACCTTTTTTTAATCTAAAATTGATTCTTTGCGGAACTCCACCTGCTCGGGAGCCAGGCGGGATCTCGGCGCCGTCGGATGGGGATTTCTGATTTTCCATCAGAGCCTTTCCCTGCTGCTCTGGGGGCTGCAGGAGCGTGGAGCTGGGCCTGGCCATGGCCAAGGAGATGCTGTGGGATGCTTTGGTCCTTATCACGCAGGGAGATCCCAATCCCTCCGCTCCGGGTTTCTGCTGTGTTCAAATCCCAGAGGAGCCCAAAAGCTGAACCCTGGAGTTGTGCCTGTACCTGGACAACCCTCACGAGCCCGGGACACAATGGGATGGAGGTGATGGGACCTCTCCCAGGTGAAATCCTCAGGATCCCGGAGCCGGGAGAGCTGGGAGGGCTGGAGCCCACGGCGGGGGTGTCCCAGCTCAGGGATCCTCGGCAGCCCTCTGGGGGAATGCTCAGGGCTGGCGGAGCTCCCGCAGCCGGGCCGGGGTGGAATAAACAGAGGTGGCCTCAAACACCACGTCTCAGTGTGCTCCTGCTCCCAGGAGCGCGGCTCAGAGCGTCCCCGAGGAGCTGCATCTCCACGCTCTGTGCTTCTGCAAAGCCCCGTCCTTCAGCCGCTCATGAGCTCCCCAAACGCCCCTGGGAGCCCGGAACAGCCCGGGGGGGAGAGAAATCCCCATCGCGGGGGAGGAAGGGGAAGCTCAGGCTACGGAAGGTGCTGCAGGCTGGTCCCAGCAGCGCGCAGGGATGAGCCCTGGCAAGCCTGGATGAGCTTGGACCACACACGGAAATGCAGCTTCGTGTCTCGGGCGCCGTGCGGATGCTCTGACACCTAAGGCTGTGTGGGGCTGCTTTAGGAGGCGCTTCCTTCTGAACATCGGCGCTGAGGATTAAGAAATCATGGAAATTAAAAGCAGCAAACTGTTTCCAAGTGCTTCTGCCGGGTGGCATTTCAGCCAGAGGTTCCTAAAGCTCTGGGAAAGCAGCATCCCGGTGATTCCTGTCGCTCTGCGATGTCCCCGAAGGTGTGCAGTGAAAACAGAACAAAGGCGAGCGGGTGGGTGGCGGTGAGGGGCCGTGGCAGCCCTGTGTGCACCCAGCTCCCTGCCCGGGCACCCTGCCCCCGGCCGGGGCGGCGTGTGCCGAGCGGGCTCTGCGGAGCGGGGCTCTGCGGGGGGACGTGGGGCGCTCCCTGCGGCCTCAGCCATCTGTCCTCCCCGCAAGGCCAGCTGCTGCGCTGGCATGGCCACCCCAGGGGAGGCGGCGGGGTCCCCGTGCTGCGGGTCCAGGCGCCGCCCAAGGGCCGCAGGGCCGGGGAATGGGGGGGGGAATATGGGGGGGGAGCATCCCGCATCCCTTCCCCGGGGTCTCACCCTGCCGCACCTGGCTCCGGGGAGGAAAAAAGAACAATCACAAAAATCTGCGATTTAAAAGACAAAACGCTGACGATTAAGGATAAGGCCGGGCGGGAGCCGCGATGCGGCGGAGGGGCCGCGCTGCCCGCGCCCCCGGAGGCCGCCAAGGGCTCGGCTCGGCGCGGAGTGCCCGGCCCCCCCCGCGCCCCGCCCGGCCGCACCGCCCGCCGCGCCCCGCTGGCTGCCGCGGCCCGCCTTGTTCCGGCCGCGCCGCCCGGCCCCGCCCGCCCGGGGCGCGGAGCGCGGCTGTGCGGAGACAATAGCGGAGCGGGCGGCTCCGCGCCGGGCCGGGCCGGGGATGGGCGGCCAGGGCTGCGCGGCCCCGCGGCCCCCGCGCCGCCCGAGCGGGCTGTAGCGGGGCGGGGGGCGGAGGGAGAAGGGGGGCGATGCCCCGCGCCGAGCCCAGCCCGCCGCTGTGCTGAGCCGGCGGGGCTGGCCGGAGGCTGGAGAGCGGGACATGGTGCTGGAGCCCCCCGTGACGCTCCCCGGGTGGGCAAGGGGCGGCTGGTGAGGAGCTGGAGAGCGGCGGCGGAGCGCGGCCACGGTGAGGGAGCCCCGAGGATCCGGCTGGGGAGCCATGGGGAGATGCAACGGGCGATGCACGCTGGTGGGATTCTGCTGCCTGCAGCTGGTAAGGCTCATCGGCATGCCGGGGGTGCTTTGTGCGAGATGCTGCCTGTCATCGCTCCCCTCGCCGCCTCCGCGGTGACCTTGCGTTGGGACCGGCTCGCCATCACCCAAAAAAAGCCCGCAGAAAAGGAAAAATGCTGATCTAAAAGACAGGCAATGGCACCCTCATCTCCTGCCTGGAGCCAGCGCTGGCCGGGGAGATGGATGGGGACCCTTTCCCTGCGCTGTCAGTGCCAGAGGTTGCGTCTCCAGCAGGTGTGAGCTTTGTTCCCAACTGCAATCTCTTCCCTCCGAGTTCACTCCCGCCCGCGCTTTCCCGTTCTGGTGACTCCACGGATGTCTCGGGGTGCCGGTCCCCTGAGTCGGGGCGAGAGGGAAACTTGGAGCCGCTGGCAGCACTTTGGAAACTCTCCTGCTCCTGAGCGGGACCCGGCTGCCCGCGGCGGGGGCACCGCGGGATGTGGCGGCAGGGAGAAAGGAGAGGCTTGATGTGAACGGGCTCGTCGGGTTCCGTGCCAATTCCGTGCCGCTCTTGCCGCCGCCCGCGAATCAATCTTCATCAGGCTCTGCCACAGGAGCCGGCGAACGGAGCGCGGGGGGGATCCGGGGGGTTTCTGCTCAAACCAGCGCCGCCGAGGTTGCGATTAATTATCCCGGCAGGGTGGTGCGTTAATGGAGAATCAGCAGCCTCCAACTCGCCCCCGCGGCCGTGCCGGGCTCGTCACTGCTGAGATCTGCGGGGTCAGCTCGCCGTGTCCCCGGGGACGGGGGGTGATGGATGGATGGATGGACGCGGCGATGGGAACGGGCTCCGGAGCCCCCCGGAGGTGGTGCTGGCATCCTGCTGACAGGCGCTTTGCTCCCGGCTCTTGTCCGTTCCGCATCCTCCAGGAGGCAGCGGGTGGGGAGGGGTCCCCACTGTTGGAGGGGGGTACACGGAGTGTTGCTGGGGGGATGAAGGCAGTGCTCAGCCCTGGGCAGCGGAGGCACAGCGGGATCATCCCCAGGCTGGAGCCCCCGTTCCCAGCGGGGATGGCCTCTGTGTCCCCAGCTGTCCCCTCGCTTCGCTCCGTGAAGTCTCGCTCGGCGCTTCGCTCACCTGATTCAGGATAAATCCAGCGGGGCTTTCCCGGCTGGGCAGGAGTTTCCTGGCGTTTGGTCACATTCCTTTCTACCACTCAGCTTCCAGCAGCTTTGTTGGTGATTATTCCCCGAGATATCCCGGATCCGAGAGATTTTAATCTGTTCATTCCAGGGGAAGGCTGAATCGAGCTCCGGGGCTGGGAGAGCAGCTCCTGCTCACAGCCAGAGGAACTCTGTGCTGCTGACTGGGGTCAGGCTGTCCCCTCCACCCTCACCCCGTGTGTCCTGGTGCTGCTGGCATCCCCAAAGGCTCCAATCCCTTACCAGGGACCTTTCTGCTGCAGGCTCACCCTGAACCAGCTCATCCTTTGGGATGCTCTCCAAGGCTCCTTCCCGGTTTTGGAGGCAGCAGCTTCCACCCCCCCGCCCAGCCGTGGGGAGATGCTCCCGACCCTCAGCTCCTCATCCCGGGGTGAGGGGTCTGCGAGCCCACCCAGGGCCCGGCGCTGAGCCAGCCCCACAGGCTGGAGGTGGCAGTGCCACCCAGGCATCCCCTGGGGTGAGCGGGGCCACCCTGAGGTGACACAGCCGCAGAGCTGAGCTTTGGGATGAAGCCACAGGGAGCGGGGATGATTCCAAACCTGCTCCCCTCCTCTGCCTCACCCCCTCCATGGGGATGGCACCTCCCCGTGTGCCACTGTCACCTCGTGGCCACCTTTCATGTCCCAGTTGGTTTCCCAAAATTCATAACCTGCTCCCGGGGATGCCGTGGGGGCTGCAGGGGCAGCTGGAGCACCCACTGGGCACAAGGATCCAGAGGAGCCCCGATCCAGAGGGGCCCTGCAGAGCCCTGCCCGCTCCACCCCACACCCGAGCCACTTTGGGAAACTGTTTTTTGGGCCACGGCACCACAGGGAGCTCCTTTGGAGCATCCAAACGTCCTCCAAGCTCCCTCACCCTGGCGCGGCCGTGCTGTGAGTGCCGGGTGACTCCAGTCCCGGGGACAAGCAGCACACCCCAGAGTTTGCCTTCACTTGTGGTTTTATCCCTGGAAAAATCCACTTGCCAAACACCCACCGGCCCTGCCCCGCCTCGGGAGGGGCCACCAGCAAATATTCATCATGAGATGGTATAAAATAAACCTCCGGGATTTGCTGGTTTTCCCATCAGGAAAGACACAAACTCTGTGAGCCTTTGGTGTGGGATTCACCTTTTCCTTCTGGGAAATGGGAGCTGCTCGGGGGTGGGATGGGACAGGGACGGGAGGTGACACCACCCTGGATGAGACAGGGACAGGAGGTGACACCGCCCTGGATGGGATAGGGACGGGAGGTGACACCGCCCTGCTTAGGGCTCGGATGGGATAGGGACGGGAGGTGACACCGCCCTGGATGGGATAGGGACGGGAGGTGACACCGCCCTGCTCGGGGCACAGCGTTCATTCACTGACTCTGCAGCCTGGTGGTGCTGGGACGGCTGCGCTGCTGCCCGGGGCTGTGCCAGTGATACAGGACATGGGGATATCGGGATATGATGATATCAGGATTTATCAGGATGTCGGTTTATCAGGACATTGGGATATTGGGACATCGGCATATCGGGATGTTGGCCTATCAGGCTTTCAGGCTTTCAGGATATTGGGACATTGGGATATCAGGATATCTGGATATTCACTGCTGGCAGCTCTCAGGCCGGCTCTGCCCAGCTGCTGTCGCGTGTCCCCGGCCCACCCCGTGCTCTGTGCCCTGTGGGCATGCTCAGGATGCTGCGGCTGCTTTTCCTCGAGCTGGCTCCTCCATCCCTGGTGTCTCCTCCATCCCGGCCCAGCTCCTCCATCCCGGCCCGGCTCCTCCATCCCCACCCGGCTCCTCCATCCCCACCCGGCTCCTCCATCCCGGCCCGGCTCCTCCATCCCGGCCCGGCTCCTCCATCCCGGCCCGGCTCCCCCATCCCGGCCCGGCTCCTCCATCCTGATCCAGCTCCTCCATCCCGGCCCGGCTCCTCCATCCTGATCCAGCTCCTCCATCCCGGCCCGGCTCCTCCATCCCGGCCCGGCTCCTCCATCCTGATCCAGCTCCTCCATCCCGACCTGGCTCCTCCATCCCCACCCGGCTCCTCCATCCCGGCCCGGCTCCTCCATCCCTGGTGTCTCCTCCATCCCGGCCCGGCTCCTCCATCCCCGCCCGGCTCCTCCATCCCGGCCCGGCTCCTCCATCCCAATCCGGCTCCTCCATCCCGGCCCGGCTCCTCCATCCCCACCCGGCTCCTCCATCCCGGCCCGGCTCCTCCATCCCGGCCCGGCTCCTCCATCCCGGCCCGGCTCCTCCATCCCGGCCCGGCTCCTCCATCCCTGGTGTCTCCTCCATCCTGAGCCAGCTCCTCCATCCCGGCCCGGCTCCTCCATCCCTGGTGTCTCCTCCATCCCGGCCCGGCTCCTCCATCCCCGCCCGGCTCCTCCATCCCGACCTGGCTCCTCCATCCCCACCCGGCTCCTCCATCCCGGCCCGGCTCCTCCATCCTGATCCAGCTCCTCCATCCCGGCCCGGCTCCTCCATCCCGGCCCGGCTCCTCCATCCTGATCCAGCTCCTCCATCCCGGCCCGGCTCCTCCATCCTGATCCAGCTCCTCCATCCCGACCTGGCTCCTCCATCCCCACCCGGCTCCTCCATCCCGGCCCAGCTCCTCCATCCCGGCCCGGCTCCTCCATCCCGGCCCGGCTCCTCCATCCCGGCCCGGCTCCTCCATCCCCACCCGGCTCCTCCATCCCGGCCCAGCTCCTCCATCCCGGCCCGGCTCCTCCATCCCGGCCCGGCTCCTCCATCCCCACGCGGCTCCTCCATCCCGGCCCGGCTCCTCCATCCCGGCCCGGCTCCTCCATCCCGGCCCGGCTCCTCCATCCTGAGCCTGCTCCTCCATCCCGGCCCGGCTCCTCCATCCCGGCCCGGCTCCTCCATCCCGGCCCGGCTCCTCCATCCCGGCCCGGCTCCTCCATCCCGGCCCGGCTCCTCCATCCCGGCCCGGCTCCTCCATCCCGGCCCGGCTCCTCCATCCCGGCCCGGCTCCTCCATCCCGGCCCGGCTCCTCCATCCTGAGCCTGCTCCTCCATCCCGGCCCGGCTCCTCCATCCCGGCCCGGCTCCTCCATCCCGGCCCGGCTCCTCCATCCCGGCCCGGCTCCTCCATCCCGGCCCGGCTCCTCCATCGGGCCGTGGCGATGCCCGTGCCCGCTCGCTGGGTGGGGACAGGGGCGCTCCGTGCTCCCACCTCGGGCTGGCACAGTCGGGAGCCGCTTCCAACCGGGGTCTCGTTTTTTTCTTTGTTTCTCTTTTCTCCTTTAATTGGCTGGAAAAGCAGAGCTGGGTTGGCACCTCCCGCCCGCCGGAGCCTGCCAGGCTGCCGGGATCCCGCTCCTGCGGCCTTGGGGGGCAGGAGAGGGGCCGCGGGTCCGTCCCGTCTTCTCCCCGAGCCCTGGGGTTTGCTCGGGGCACCGGGAGCCTCTGGAATGGATCCCCGGCTCCGAGCCTGGAGAAGGAGCTCAGGAATTCGGCTTCACGGGGATGGGTGCAGGGGGGAGGATGATCCTTCATCCCCCGTCCTGCTCGACCCCTCTGCACCCCCGGGGGCTCCGTGGCCCTCCCGTCCCCGTCCGTCCTCCCTTCCTGCTCCGATTTCCCTGGATTCGGGCAGCACCGGGAGCACCGGTGGGAACCACCCTCCTCCGACATCTGCCGGCATCTTTTGTCCTCGCCCGGCTCCGGGACCCCGGGGCCGCCCCCGGCCTCATTCCCCCCACCCGGGAAGGGGGAAAGGAACCCGGGCTGAACTCGGGATGGAGGTTTTCAATTACACAATTAAATGCACAATTAGGTGTAATTACCAGCGCTCAGAAGGTGCGAATGTTCATAATGGGCTTGTAATCTACTGCCGCCACTGTTTGTACTGCTCCGCTCCGCTCCCTAATGATTATGGAAAGCTTTCCCATTTGCATGGTTGCCATGGAAATGGGGGGCTGGCAGGAGCGCGGGGATGGCGAGGGGAGCCCCGCACGCCCCTGAGCCCCCTCGCAGCCCCACATCCCCTCGCCGTGGGGTGGGAGAGACCCCTGCGGCTCGGTGGGGTCACAGGAGCCGGCATGGAGGGACCTTCCAGGGATGAGATCCCCAGGGATGAGATCCCCAGGGATGGGATCCCCAGGGATGAGGATCCCCCAAGGATGAGGATCTAGAGCAGGCCCCAGAATGGGAAATATGGTTTAAAAGGCTGAGAACCCCATCCCATCCCATCCCATCCCATCCCATCCCATCCCATCCCATCCCATCCCATCCCATCCCATCCCATCCCATCCCATCCCATCCCATCCCATCCCAGCCCAGCCCAGCCCAGCCCAGCCCAGCCCAGCCCATCCCATCCCATCCCATCCCATCCCATCCCATCCCATCCCATGGATCCCATCCCATCCCATCCCATCCCATCCCATCCCATCCCATCCCATCCCATCCCATCCCGGCCCCGCCCGGCCCGGCCCGGCCCGGCTCAGCCCAGCCCAGCCCAGCCCGGCTTAGCCCAGCCCGTCTCAGGCTCCGAGAGCCCCGGAGCGCCCAGGGCTGTGGGTGGCCGTGGAGAGGCAGCTCAGCCCTCCGCGTGGATGAGCATCCTCCGGCACATCCACATTCCAGGCAGGGCTGTAAAGGTTTATTGACGCGTGTTTGGGAAGGCAGAGCCTCACAGCTCGCAATTAAAACCGCGATTAAAGCGCCGTACGTCTAAATTTGCAGGACCGGTTAATGTGCACCCAAGAGGATTAACGAGGCCGCCTGAAGAACTCCCTAAATAATTTATTATTAGGCTGTGGAAGGAGTCCCTGATGAGCTCCCGAGCGCGGCGGCCGCCGGTGGCTGCGGCTAACGACGGCTAATGCCCGGCACAGCCTCCCCGGGACCGACGGGAAAGGGATGGAGGGATCTGCAGCAGGGGGATCCGTGGGATCTGCAGCAGGGGGATCCGTGGGATCTGCAGTGAAGGGATCCTTGGGATCTACAGGAGAAGGATCATTGGGATCTGCAGTGAAGGGATTGTTGGGATCTACAGTGAAGGGATCATTTGGATCTACAGGAGAAGGAACATTGGGATCTACAGGAGAGAGATCCTTGGGATTTAGAGGACAGGGAACATTGGGATCTACAGTGAAGGGATCATTGGGATCTGCAGAAGGGGGATAATTTGGATCAACAGTGAAGGGATCGTTTGGATCCACAGCAGAGGAATCCTTGTGATCTACAGGAGAGGGAACATTGGGATCTACAGTGAAGGGATCATTGGGATCAACAGCAGAGGGATCATTGGGATCTACAGGAGAGGGAACATTTGGATCTGCAGCAGGGGGATCCTTGGGATCTACAGGAGAGGGAACATTGGGATCTACAGTGAAGGGATCATTAGGATCAGCAGCAGGGGATCCTTGGGATCAGCAGCAGAGGCATCACTGGGATCAGCAGCAGAGGGATCACTGGGATCAGCAGCAGAGGCATCACTGGGATCAGCAGCAGAGGGATCACTGGGATCAGCAGCAGAGGGATCACTGGGATCAGCAGCAGAGGGATCACTGGGATCAGCAGCAGAGGGATCACTGGGATCAGCAGCAGAGGGATCACTGGGATCAGCAGCAGAGGGATCCTTGGGATCAGCAGCAGAGGGATCACTGGGATCAGCAGCAGAGGGATCACTGGGATCAGCAGCGCTGGCTCCTTCGCTGAAGGAGTTATTCCAAATATTCCAGTTCCATTAGGGCAGCGCATCCCTTTGGACGCCTCCCCAGCTCCCGCAGTCGGGAAAGGCCCGGGATGCCGGGTGGTGGGGATGGTGGGGATGGTGGGGATTGTGGGGATTGTGGGAATGGGGGGGATGGTGGGAATTGTGGGGATGGTGGGGATTGTGGGGATTGTGGGAATGGGGGGGATGGTGGGAATGGTGGTAATGGTGAGAATGGTGGGAATGGTGGGAATGGTGGGATGGTGGGAATGGTGGGAATGGTGGGAATGGTGGGAATGGTGAGAATGGTGGGATGGTGGGAATGGTGGGAATGGTGAGAATGGTGGGATGGTGGGAATGGTGGGGATGGTGAGAATGGTGGGATGCTCTGATCCTGGGGGATCCTGCCTGGATCACGGTCCCACTGCCAGGGCAGAGGGGCTCCACTCCCAGCCCTGGAAGCAGGGATGGCGATGGGGGATTTTAGGGATTTTAGGGAAAATGTTGATGGGATTGTTACTGAATCCCTCGATGGGCACTGAGATGTCCTGGGCAGATTTTTGCACCCCAAGAAGCTCCCTGAGGGCTCAGGAAACACCGCAGCCCCTTCCCTGCCACTCACCACTCCCACCCCCCCATCATTTTCTTCCAGCCCATGGAAATTTGGGAATTTCTCCCCCTGCCTTGGATGCATCCAGCGCCTTCTCCTTACAGCCTGCTCATCCAGCCAGGAGGAGACCCCCAAACCCTCCAGCTCCCATTATCCAATGGTGAAATAAGAACCAATCTCCAATTCTCCAAGGAATTCTCACCCATGGGGGGCTGCTCCCAGATTTAAACCCAAGATCCCCCATATTTAAAATACAAATCCCCCAAATTTAAACCAAAGCTTTCCCATATTTAGGTTTATTCCCATAAACTCTCCCATATTTAAACCCCAAATTTAAGCCCAAACTCTCCTAAATTTAAGCACAAAAATCCACCAGATCCAAGTCCAAGATGCCCAAATTCCAGCCCCATTTCCTGCAGGATTCCAGCCCAGGATGGGAGTGGGCAGTGGGGGGTGGCGGTGGCCCTCACCCGGAGTCGAGGGTGCCCGTGGCTTGTGGAATTACCCCGAGGAGAGGGAAATCCACCAGGCTCATCCCATAAATCCCATTTGCTCCAGCAGCTCCCTCCTCTCCGGGCAGCCTCTCCCTCAGTCCTGCGTGGTTTGATCCCGGATTTTAAAGCTAAAAAAACGGGATAAACGCTGGAAGAAACACCCACACCCACCGGGCTGGGTGGGCGCACACGGGGACCACCTCCAGCTGTCCCCTCCATCCCTCCAGGATGTGGGAGCGTCCCCTCCTCCTCCAAAACAATCCCAGGAAAATCAATATTTTGGGAGCCGTTTCGCCTCCCCACCGGCTGCCGCCGGCTGCTCCTTTGGCGGCGACAGCGCTCGCAGGGATTATTTTTGCTCCCCGGTTCATTACCGGGGTTGTTACCAGGCAGATTTCCGCACCCGAGCTTCTCCTTCCCATTCCGTGGGCTGTGGGAGGAGGGAATGCCGGTTTCCATAGCGATGCGCTTGGCTTTAATCAGGGTTCCTTCCCTGGGAGAATTGATTACGGAAAGTGGCGCTAAATAAGTCAGTAAATTGGATTTATATATATATATATATATATAAATATATATATATATATAAATTTATATATATTAATTCTTTTCCCCCTCCTCTTTTGGGTTGTATTAATGTTGTCTTGAAGGCACCGGATTTGGGGAATAATCCCCCCGGCTTCTCCCAGAAGTCGGGATAAAGAACGGAACCGGGATAATGAGCGTGGGAATTGCCTGTGGCTCAATCCTTGTCCACCGCTGGCCGGTGGGGGCATCTCCTCCAGGGTCCATCCTGCGCAATCCCGCTGGGCTTTGGAAAATTTTTGGAGCAGGTTGTCCCATTCTTTTGCTCTTCCCTGCCCGTTCCCCTCCCGGCTCCAGCCCCAGCCTTTGTCTGTGTTTCATTCCCAGAATTTGGGATTCAGGGAGTCGGGCTCTCCACGGCTCTCCTGGTTTCCCATCCGATTCACTCTGTGCAGTGCCCAGGACTATATATATATATATATATATATATATATATATATATATATATAGTATAATTTTATATATATATATATAGTATAATTTTATATATGTATATATATAATATAATTATATTATACTATAAATATTTATATATATTTATATATCTATATTTATATTTTATATTTTATATTATATATTATATATTATATATTATATATTTTATATTATATATTATATATTATATATTATATATTATATATTATATATTATATATTATATATTATATATTATAATTATATATTATATATTATATATAAAATTTTAATATAAATATAATAATATAAATATAGCAATACTGATGATGATGATGGTGATTATTATTATTATTATTATTATTATTATTATTATTATTATTATTATTATTATTATTATTATTACTGCTGCCGTTGGCCACCCCCAGGCCACATTTCCCAGTGCTCCGTGCTGGTTTCGGTTTCGGTTTCGGTTTCGGTTTCGGTTTCGGTTTCGGTTTCACTTTCGGTTTCGGTTTCACTTTCGGTTTCGGTTTCACTTTCGGTTTCGGTTTCGGTTTCGGTTTCACTTTCGGTTTCGGTTTCGGTTTCGGTTTCGGTTTCACTTTCGGTTTCACTTTCGGTTTCGGTTTCACTTTCGGTTTCACTTTCGGTTTCGGTTTCGGTTTCACTTTCACTTTCGGTTTCGGTTTCGGTTTCACTTTCGGTTTCGGTTTCACTTTCACTTTCGGTTTCGGTTTCGGTTTCACTTTCGGTTTCGGTTTCACTTTCACTTTCGGTTTCGGTTTCACTTTCGGTTTCGGTTTCGGTTTCACTTTCACTTTCGGTTTCGGTTTCACTTTCGGTTTCGGTTCCACTTTCACTTTCACTTTCGGTTTCGGTTTCACTTTCGGTTTCGGTTTCACTTTCACTTTCACTTTCGGTTTCACTTTCACTTTCGGTTTCGGTTTCACTTTCACTTTCGGTTTCGGTTTCACTTTCGGTTTCGGTTTCACTTTCACTTTCGGTTTCGGTTTCACTTTCGGTTTCGGTTTCACTTTCACTTTCACTTTCGGTTTCGGTTTCGGTTTCACTTTCGGTTTCGGTTTCACTTTCACTTTCACTTTCGGTTTCACTTTCACTTTCGGTTTCGGTTTCACTTTCACTTTCGGTTTCGGTTTCACTTTCGGTTTCGGTTTCACTTTCACTTTCACTTTCGGTTTCACTTTCGGTTTCGGTTTCACTTTCACTTTCGGTTTCGGTTTCGGTTTCGGTTTCACTTTCGGTTTCACTTTCGGTTTCGGTTTCGGTTTCACTTTTGGTTTCGGTTTCACTTTCGGTTTCGGTTTTCAGTCCTCTCCTCGTAATCCTGTCATTAAGAGTAATCGAGCCCGAGGCGGCAGCGAGCGGAGCCAGAAATCGGCGCCGGGATCAGGGCGGGATCCTGGCGGGGGGATTTATCATGGATTACAGATGATGATCCCGAGATCCAGAGAGGATGGGCAGGAAATCAAAATCCGGGAGCTGGAGGCTTTTCCCATCATAAATCATCCTCCAGGACGCCCGAGTGATGGGGAAACTGAGGCACGGAGGGTGATGTGGGGTTACACCTCCTCGCATTCCCCTTTTAGCTCCCAAAGTCCCCGGTAACCCCTGTCCTGCTGGCGGCTGCATCTCACGGCCATTCCAGCCCGTTATCCAGGGAATTCCCGGCATTTCCCAGCCGCATTTTCCCCTCCCCTGCTCTGTTCCAGGTCGCGGCGCTGGAGAGGCAGATCTTTGATTTCCTGGGATACCAGTGGGCCCCCATCCTGGCCAACTTCCTGCACATCATGGCCGTGATTTTGGGGATTTTTGGGACGATCCAGTACAGATCCAGATACCTCATGATGGTGGGTACCGCCCTGGGGGCGCGCGGGGGGCTCAGCCCGGGGACAGAGGAGCGGCGGCTGCTCCGTCCCTGCAAGGGCCCAAGGCCAGGGGCGGCACCGTGGCAGGTTCAGGATGAACTCTAAGGTCACTCCCGCCCCAAAACTGGGATTTTATGATTCCACGAGCACCCCAGATCTGTGATTTTATGATTCTATGAGCGCCCCAAATCTGTGATTTTGTGTTTCCACGAGCACCCCAGATCTGTGATTTTGTTTCCACAAGCGCCCCAAAGCTGTGGTTTTGTGATTCTATGAGCATCCCAAATATGTGATTTTGTGTTCCATGAGCACCCCAAATCTGTGATTTTTGTGTTTCCACGAGCACCCCAAAGCTGTGATTTTATGATTCCATGAGCGCCCCAAATCTGTGATTTTGTGTTTTCACAAGTGCCCCAAAGCTATGATTTTATAAATCCACGAGCACCCCAAATGTGTGATTTTATGATTCCACGAGCACCCCAAATGTGTGATTTTGTGTTTCCATGAGCTCCCCAGATCTGTGATTTTATGATTCCACAAGCACCCCAAATGTGTGATTTTGTTTCCATGAGCACCCCAAATGTGTGATTTTGTTTCCATGAGCACCCCAAATGTGTGATTTTGTTTCCACGAGCACCCCAAAGCTGTGGTTTTGTGTTCCATGCGCTGTCTCCTCTCGCAGTACGCGGTGTGGTTGGTGCTGTGGGTCGGCTGGAACGCCTTCATCATCTGCTTCTACCTGGAGGTCGGGCGCTTGTCACAGGTACCGCCCCCACCTTCCTCTCCTCCTCCTCATCCTCCCTGCATCCTCCATCCCTCCATCCCTCCATCCTCCTCCTCCCTGCATCCTCCATCCCTCCATCCTCGTCCTCCCTGCACCCTCCATCCTCCTCCCTGCATCCTCCATCCCTCCATCCTCTTCCTCCCTGCATCCTCCATCCTCCTCCCTGCATCCTCCATCCCTCCATCCCTCCATCCTCCTCCTCCCTGCATCCTCCATCCCTCCATCCTCGTCCTCCCTGCACCCTCCATCCTCCTCCCTGCATCCTCCATCCCTCCATCCTCTTCCTCCCTGCATCCTCCATCCTCCTCCCTGCATCCTCCATCCCTCCATCCCTCCATCCTCGTCCTCCCTGCATCCTCCATCCTCCTCCCTGCATCCTTCATCCCTCCATCCCTCCATCCTCGTCCTCCCTGCACCCTTCATCCTCCTCCCTGCATCCTTCATCCCTCCATCCCTCCATCCTCCTCCTCCCTGCATCCTCCATCCCTCCATCCCTCCATCCTCCTCCTCCCTGCATCCTTCATCCCTCCATCCCTCCATCCTCCTCCTCCTCCTGCTGCTGCTGCCCCCCGAGCCCGCGGGTGACAGGCGCTCTGTGTCACCCCTCCTGTCCCCCGGGCACCGCCCGCTGTCCCCGGCAGCAGCACGGGAGGAGATCCCACAGCCCGGAGCTGCTCCCTGGGGGTGATGATCCCCTGCCCGGATCCTCCCTGCCGTGGGGAACCCATTCTGTTGGGAAGGTAGAATCAGAAAGGAATTATAAAATGACTCCTCAGCCAGAGAGGCTAAGGAAGAAATACAAATGAAAACAGTTTGAATAATTCAAAGAAACCGGGCTGGTATGCCAGAACACATTCTGTCCCCCAATAAAACTGAGACCTTCTCCCCAGCCTTATAAAGACGAGTCTGAAGTACCCCTGAGATAAAAATATGACTAATATTATTATTATATGACTAATATTATATTGACTAATATATTTTTACTAATAACTAAAAATGTGCAAAAGCAGCGATTTCTATAGGTCACACACCAATGTTACTGTATTAGTACACTTATAAAGATTGGTTAGTGAAGGATTAGAATATTCAAATATATAAGTTATATAAGTAATTGCAAAGGAGAGCTTGGCCTTTTTCTGGCTCCCTCACTTCTGTGGTTTCTCTCTTTCTTAAGTCCTAAACTCGTGTATTCATATTTTACCCCTTTTTGTATTGTTCCCTCTGAGTCTGCTTTGAGCTTCGTCTGCTGGCTCTCAGCAGGGCTCTGAACCCTGAGATAAACTCCTGACACCTAACTCGGCTGTGGAGGTCTCTACCGTGCCCCAGAGTCTCTCACACCATTCCCTGTCCAACCCTCCTGCCGAGAGCCTCGGACCCACTGCCCGTGCTTCCTCCTCCTCCTCCTCCTCCTCCTCCTCCTGCAGGACCGAGACTTCATCATGACCTTCAACACGTCCCTGCACCGCTCGTGGTGGATGGAGAACGGCCCTGGCTGCCTGGTGACGCCGGTGCTCAACTCCCAGCTGGCCCCCGAGGACCACCACGTTATCACGGTCAGCGGCTGCCTGCTGGACTATCAGTACATCGAGGTGCTGAGCAGCGCCACGCAGATCTTCCTGGCGGTGAGGAAGCCTCTCCCCTCGGCACCGGGAGCGGGGTCCGGCTGGAGGGGTCCCCATCGCACATTTCTGTCACCCAGGGGGGAGCGGCCGGCACCCAGGGGTGCTGCCCGCCCCGGAACTCGTCAGGTTGAGGGTTGGATGCTGCGGGGAGGGAGGAATCACTCGCTGGGAGGGATGTCCCTCCCTTGTCGGTGACCGTCACCCCTGTGGGGAGGTGGCAGAGGAGCAGAGCTGCTGGCAGAGCTCCCTAAAACAGAGCAACTGAGTCCCCAGAGGAGCTTCCAGCCCTGTGGGGGGCTCAAAACCCCCGGTGGGGGGCTCAGAAGCCCCTGTGGGTGCCAGCCTTGGTCCCCTCCCTTCTGCAGCTGAGTCCATCCAACCCTGCTGCACCCCAAACTGCACCGGGATGGGCTCTGGCTGCTCCCAGCACCCCCAGTGCACCCCCAGTTCACTCCCAGCAACCCCAGTTCACTCCCTACACCCCCAGTTCCCTCCCAGCCCCCCAGTTCCCTCCCAGCACCCCCAGTTCCCTCACAGCACCCCCAGTTCGCTCCCAGTTCCCTTCCAGCCCCCCCAGTTCCCTCCCAGCCCCCCTGCCGTGTCCCCAGTGTCACAGTGCCAGCTGTGTTTCCCATCCCCCCATAACCAGCCTCCCCCTCCCCGCTCTTTCTCCCCAGCTCTTCGGCTTCGTCTACGCCTGCTATGTCAGCAAAGTGTTCCTGGAGGAGGAGGACAGCTGTGAGTGCCGGGGGGGGCAGGGGCACGGTGACCCCGGCTGTCCCGGGGGGCTCTGGAGGGGACAGGAGCACGGTGACCCCGGCTGTCCCGGGGGGCTCTGGGGGGGCAGGGGCACGGTGACCCCGGCTGTCCCGGGGGGCTCTGGAGGGCACAGGGGCACGGTGACCCGGGCTGTCCTGGGGGGCTCTGGAGGGGACAGGAGCACGGTGACCCCGGCTGTCCCGGGGGGCTCTGGGGGGACAGGGGCACGGTGACCCCGGCTGTCCCGGGGGGCTCTGGGGGGACAGGGGCACGGTGACCCCGGCTGTCCCGGGGGGCTCTGGGGGGGACAGGGGCACGGTGACCCCGGATGTCCCGGGGGGCTCTGGGGAAGCAGTGCCCAGGTCTCAGGGAGCTGAAAAAATCCCTTGAGCTGGGCTTTCCCCTCATTTTCCCATGCCTGGTGAGGCAGAGGTGCTGGGGTGTGATGGGGAACAAGTCACCTGCCTCTGCCCTTGAGAGCTGCCCTTGGCCCTAACCCTAAACCCTAACAGTAAACCCCAACCCTAAACCCTAACCCTAAACCTAACCCTAACCTTAAACCCTAAACCTTAACCCTTAACCCTAAACTCTAACCCCTAACCCTGAACCCTAAATCTAAACCCTAAACCCTGAACCCTTAACCCTTAACCCTTAACACTTAACCCTAACCCTAACCCTAACCCTAACCCTAACCCTAAACCCTAAACCCTAAACCCTAAACCCTAACAGCCTCCCACTGCCAGGATTTCACCCCAAAACAGGAGGGAAACAGAATTTTAGGAGAAGTGAGGGCTAACTTTTATCCATTCTGTACTTTTCCTGATCCAATCCCTGCACGCCCCCTCGGGAAGTGGCCCCAATTAACAGGTGGCCGAGGCTGTGGCTGTCCGAGAGCATTAAAAGTTCATTTGCCATTAATTAATCCCCACCAACTGGCAGATCCCAGCAGGGCTGTGCCACAACCCCTGGGATGCGCTCCTTGTGCAGGATCTGCATTGGGATCAGTGTTGGGATCAGTGTTGGGATCAGTGTTGGATCAGTGTTGGGATCAGTGTTGGGATCAGTGTTGGATCAGTTGGGATCTGCATTGGGATCAGTGTTGGGATCAGTGTTGGATCAGTTGGGATCTGCATTGGGATCAGTGTTGGGATCAGTGTTGGGATCAGTGTTGGATCAGTTGGGATCAGTGTTGGGATCAGTGTTGGGATCAGTGTTGGGATCAGCGTTGGATCAGTGTTGGGATCAGTGTTGGGATCAGTGTTGGGATCAGTGTTGGGATCAGTGTTGGATCAGTTGGGATCAGTGTTGGGATCAGTGTTGGGATCAGTGTTGGGATCAGCGTTGGATCAGTGTTGGGATCAGTGTTGGGATCAGTGTTGGGATCAGTGTTGGGATCAGTTGGGATCTGCATTGGGATCAGCGTTGGGATCAGTTGGGATCAGTGTTGGATCAGTTGGGATCTGCATTGGGATCAGTGTTGGGATCAGCGTTGGGATCAGTTGGGATCAGTGTTGGGATCAGTTGGGATCAGCATTGGGATCAGCGTTGGGATCAGTTGGGATCAGCATTGGGATCAGCGTTGGGATCAGTTGGGATCAGCATTGGGATCAGCGTTGGGATCAGTTGGGATCAGTTGGGATCAGTGTTGGATCAGCGTTGGGATCAGTGTTGGGATCAGTGTTGGATCAGCGTTGGGATCAGTGTTGGGATCAGTTGGGATCAGCGTTGGGATCAGTGTTGGGATCAGTGTTGTATCAGCGTTGGGATCAGTTGGGATCTGCATTGGGATCAGTTGGGATCAGTGTTGGATCAGCGTTGGGATCAGTTGGGATCAGTTGGGATCAGTTGGGATCAGTGTTGGGATCAGTTGGGATCAGTTGGGATCAGCGTTTGGGATCTCCCTGCTGCCCTTCCCAGCTCACCCCGCTGCTCTCCCGGCTCTCCCCAGTTGATTTCATCGGCGGCTTTGACTCCTACGGGTACCAGGCCCCACAGAAGACGTCGCACCTGCAGCTGCAGCCTCTCTACACGTGAGTGCCGGGGCTGCTCGGGGCTGCAGGACCCTCTGGGTGCTCCCAGCTCCGATCTGGGGCTGTGCAGCCTCACCACAAGCCCCGAGGAGCTCCGGGGAGGATCCTGCTGCTCTTCTGCTGGGTGGTGTTGGCTGTGTCCCCTGGCCAGTGCCCGGGGGAGCAGCAGCTCTCCAGATAAGCGCAGCCGCCTCCTCCTCCTCTCCCTCCCCCATCAAGCCCGACTCGATAAACACTCCAGCGAGATAAGGCCCGCAAATCTAAAGGGATTAACCTCGCTGCCAAAAATTAATTATATTTTCAGCCTTGTATGCAAATTCAAGGGCAGGCGATGCCATTAGGGCTGGGTGGGGACACAAATCCATCTGTGACAGTGCTGGGCCCTCCCTGGGGACACTGATGGGGGTGGAGGGGAGCACCCGTGGGTGCTGTGCCCCCCTGGGAGCCCCGGCTGTGGGTGGGACCCAGATGGGGATGGTGGCATCGGCACTTCCCGGTGCCAGCAGCCACGTCCTGGGGGTTACTGAGCTGTTCTCCCCCCGCCAGGGGTGTCCCATGGATGGGACAGGTCCCCTGTGTCCCTTCAGCCCTGCCTGGGTGGCACCACGGTGGGCAGAGGGACAGGGGACCCCATCCTGACCCCCGTGTCCTCCCCCAGGGGCACAGGGGGTGCCAGGGGGGCACTGTGGGATCAGCCCAGCCGTGTCCCCCCAGTCCCAGATGTGTCCCCCCACTCCCAGCCATGTCCCCAGTCCCAGCCGTGTCCCCAGTCCCAGCCGTGTCCCCAGTCCCAGCCATGTCCCCAATCCCAGCCATGTCCCCAATCCCAGCCATGTCCCCCCAGTCCCAGCCGTGTCCCCAATCCCAGCCATGTCCCCCCAGTCCCAGCCGTGTCCCCCCAGTCCCAGCCGTGTCCCCAGTCCCAGCCGTGTCCCCAATCCCAGCCGTGTCCCCAGTCCCAGCCATGTCCCCAATCCCAGCCGTGTCCCCCCAATCCCAGCCGTGTCCCCCCAATCCCAGCCGTGTCCCCCCAATCCCAGCCGTGTCCCCCCAATCCCAGCCATGTCCCCAATCCCAGCCGTGTCCCCCCAATCCCAGCCATGTCCCCAATCCCAGCCGTGTCCCCCCCAATCCCAGCCATGTCCCCCCAATCCCAGCCATGTCCCCCCAGTCCCAGCCATGTCCCCCCAGTCCCAGCCATGTCCCCCCAGTCCCAGCCGTGTCCCCAGTCCCAGCCGTGTCCCCATGGGAGGGGACAGCGGCCCCACTCCCCAGCCCTGCCCCAGCCGCTCTCTGACATTTTTGGGGGTGGCAGGAGAGCAGTGACCCCACGGGAGGTCCCTGTCGCCCCTGGCCGTGTGGGACTCTCCCGTTTCCCTGTTTTCCAGCTCCGGATAAGCGGGATCCAGCGGCGCCAGGACCCCCGGAGCCCCCGCGGGCGCTGCCACCACCCCCGGTGTGCGGGGCCAGCACGGCGAGCCCGGTCCCCTCCTGCCCCCTGCCCCTGGAACATTCCCGAAACAGCGCCGGGAGCTGCTCCTCCATCCCCCCGGAGCCCGCGGGGCTGTGGCACCCCCGGCTCGGGGACACGGGGACACGCGGGACAGCGGGGAGGTGCCAGCGCTCACAGGACACCGGCGGCTTCTTTCTCCCGGCCTGGCTTTGCCTTGGAGCAGCGGGGAGCCCGGGACAGGGGACAGGGGACAGGGGACAGGGGACAGGGGACAGGCACAGGCGGGCACCGGGAGCGGCTCCGTGGGGCTGGGACATTTTCCTGGAACTCTGGGGCCGCCTCCAGGAGCCGGGATTTTGCTCCCAGCAGGAATTTCCCAGCCCCTCCACACCTGAATGAAGCAGCAGTGAAGGGGCTCGCTCGGGGATGCTCCGAGGAGTTGGATCCACCCATCAGCATCGCCTCGATCCCCAAATTTGGGGCCATGGGGGGACACACAGGACCCCGGAATCCCCCTGCACCTTCCCCCCTCCCCGTTTTGGGGGCCTTTCTCCGACGCTGCCGAGGCACAGCCCCTTCCCGGCTGTTGGAACGGACCTGATGAATGTTTTGGGTTGCTTTGGGATTTATTTTCAATCATCTCTTTGGGTTTTTATTTAATTTTGAAGTGCCTGAGTAGACTCTGGCTGAGCCGGGCCCCCCTCCCAAGGCTGGCACCGTGCCTTCAGCACCGCTGGGACCCCCCAGGACCCCCCAAAACCTCGCCCAGGGCTGGGGGTTCCTCCCCCCGTCCCTCCATCCCTGGGGGGCTCGGTGCCAAACGCATCCGTCAGCTCCAGCGGCACAGGGACATCGGCACGAGGGGAAGGATTTTGGGAGGCGGCTCGGGCAGGGCTTGCCTTGCAGAAGGAAGATCAGCTGGCAAGGAAAAGCCTTGGAAGGAACTGGAAGGGGGGAAAAAAGGAGTTTCCTGAAGTGTCCAACCTCCCCGCAACCTCCTGGCTCCCCTTCCCGTGGGATGCGGCTCCTCCAGGATCCCGGGGTCCGAAGCCCGGCCCGCTCCCCTGGGAGCTGAGCATTTCATGGATGGATTTCACCTCCCAGGCGTTTCTCCTCCAGCGCCAGGGGAGGTTTTTTACACCCTGGAAGGGATTTTTGGCCCTTGGCACCAGGGAGCCGTGGAAGCGCCTCCTCCTGGGGCCGGGATGGGCTGAGCCTCCCGCCGCCTCCAGCCGAGCTGCCAACTCTACAGGCAACCCTTTCTCCACCCTTTGCCCCTCTCCTTTCCGAGGAAAATCATGTTTGTTTTCAGGCGGCCATCCCCCTCATCCTCCAGAACTTTTCCCCATCCCCAAGCCCCAGGCCCAGCAGCATCTTTGGGGTTTGTTTTCCTCTCCACCGACCTGGACAGGCAGACCCTGCCCTGCTCCCAGCCCTTCCCAAGCGCAGCCGGGAGCAGCAGGAAGAGCTCGCTGCAATTGCAGCTCCTGGGAAGAGCCTCCCTCCGCCGGGCACGGCGCTCCGGGACCTTGCGTGTTTCTGTTCCGTTGGCTTGGTTTTCTATGAGCCCGTCTTTGTAACGTGAACCGAGGATTTCTTTTCTATTCTGTAATTATAAAAGTCAAAGGAAAGTTTCAGCGGGTGCTGTTCTGCTTCGGGGCACCCCCCCTTCCCTGGCCCTTGGGGTGATTAAAGGTGGGGGTGGCTTTTTGGCATCATTTTTTTTTCTTTTTCCCTTCCTTGGCGCTGCCACCTCCCTCGTCAGGGCTCTGAAACCCCCGATCTCCCCAGCTTATATCATGGAATGGTTTGAGTGGGAAGGGATCCTAAAGCTCACAGCCCCTGTCCCCTCTCACAGCCCCTGTCCTTGTCCCTGTCCCTGTCCCTGTCCCCTCCCTGTCCCTGTCCCTGTCCCATCCCTGTCCCATCCCTGTCCTGTCCCTGTCCCTGTCCCTGTCCCCTCCCTGTCCCTGTCCCTGTCCTGTCCCTGTCCCATCCCTGTCCCTGTCCCTGTCCCTGTCCCTGTCCCTGTCCCATCCCTGTCCCATCCCTGTCCCATCCCTGTCCCTGTCCCCTCCCTGTCCCCTCCCTGTCCCTGTCCCATCCCTGTCCCCTCCCTGTCCCTGTCCCATCCCTGGCCCTGTCCCATCCCTGTCCCTGTCCCCTCCCTGTCCCTGTCCCCTCCCTGTCCCCTCCCTGTCCCTGTCCCATCCCTGGCCCTGTCCCATCCCTGTCCCTGTCCCTGTCCCTGTCCCCTCCCTGTCCCTGTCCCTGTCCCTGTCCCCTCCCTGTCCCTGTCCCTGTCCCCTCCCTGTCCCTGTCCCGTCCCTGTCCCTGTCCCCTCCCTGTCCCTGTCCCCTCCCTGTCCCTGTCCCCTCCCTGCCATCACGGTGTCCCAGCAGCTCCGGGGCCGAGCCGAGGAGCCCAGCCCGGCTGTGAACAGGAAGGGCAGCAAGAAAAACGAGCTGATTTTCCTCATCCCCAAGAAACGGCCGAGGAGCAACAAAGGATGAATTTTCCGTCCCGCAGGCGCCGGACCCCGGCGAGTCACAGATGTCGAGGAGTAAAAAAGCCGCTTTCAGAGCCTCCAACAAAGGCATAGAGACGCTTTTGAGGGGCTGCGAGATGTGCGGAGGCAGCTGGGCGCTCCCAGGTGTGCCGGGATGCCCGGGGAGCACGGCGGGATGCGGGGGATGGAGCCGGGAGGAGTTTCCCTTCGCCCGGGGACGCGCTCGGGGTTTGGTGCTCCAGAGATGGTTCTCCAGAGCTCCAGGGGGGATGTGACAACCCCAGGAACACCCCACTAAAACCGCATCACCCGTGACATGAGCCCAAACTCCAGCCCATGAGAAATCCTGTCTGTGCTTCAGCCATCCCTGGTCCCCGCTGGAAGGTGACACAGGAGCTCACCCATGGATGTGACAATGCCAAGGACACTAAAACTGCATCACCCTCAGCATGAACCCAAACTCCAGCCCAAGAGAAATGCTCTCTGTGCTCCAGCCATCCCTGGTCCCTGCTGGAAGGTGACACATGGACTGGGAGCTCATCCATGGATGTGACAGCCTCAAGGACACCCCACTAAAACCACATCACCTGTGATATGAGCCCAAAATTTGGCCCTCCAGCCCTAGAGAGATCCTGTCTGTGTTCCAACCATCCCTGGTCCCCTCTGGAAGGTGACACAGGAGCTCACCCATGGATGTGACAATGCCAAGGACACCCCACTAAAACCACATCACCCGTGACACGAGCCCAAACTCCAGCCCTAGAGAGATCCTGTCTGTGCTCCAGCCACCCCTGGTCCCCTCTGGAAGGTGACACAAGCACTCACCCATGGGTGTCACCCTGCCCTGGTGACACCTCCAGGCCCTTCCCTGCCGGCCGTGCTGCAGCCACAGGCACGAGCACAGCTTTGCACTCCATGTAGCTCTATAGATCTGTATAAAATGTATTTTATATCCTTTATTATAGTTTATTGTTTTATAAATATGTATAGGATATAGTTTTAGGTAGTTTTTGTATAGTTTATATAGTTTTATATGTGAAAATATAAATACAATTATAAATATAAGTATAAATATAAGTATAAATATAGATATAAATATAAATATAGATATAAATATAGATATAGATATAAATAAATATAAATATAAATATAAATATAAATATAAATATAAATATAAATATAAATATAAATATAAATATAAATAAATATAATATAAATATCATTTATCTATGTAAATAAATATAAGTTTTATAAATAAAATATAATTTAAATATAAAGTAAATAGTAAAAAGTAAAAATAAATGTAAATATAAGTATAAATATAAATTAAATATAAAAGCAATATATGAATGTAATATATAAATGTAATATACAAATATAAAATATATAAATGTAAATACAAATATAAATAAAGCATAAATATACATATGCATATACATATTATATGCATATGCATATAAATATAAATATTAATATTAATAAATATATAAATAGATATAAATAGAAATAGAAATATAATATAAAATATAAAATATAAATACAAATATATATAAATATATAAATATGCATAAATATAAATATATAAATGTATAAAAATATAAAAATATAAATTAAAAAAGATAGATATAGATATAGGTATAGATCTATAGATATAGATATAGATATAGATATAGATATAGATATAGATATAGATATAAATATAAATATAAATATAAATATAAATATAAATATAAATATAAATATAAATATAAATATAAATATAAATATAAATATAAATATAGCTGTGTTCCCCATGCTCCATCACTCCCGGGATGAGCAGCCAGGATGCCCTCGCTGGAGCACAGCCGTGCCCTGCCCGGCTCCTGCGCTGCATCCAGCCCCGAACCCGCCGGGTTTGTCCCGGGAGCCCCGGGAAGGGCCGGGCCAGGATGGATGGAGGCTCCCGGGAGCTGTGGGAGCTCTGGGAGCGGGAGCCAGCGGTGCTGGAGGTGTTCCAGTGCCCAGGGATATTCCCGCAGGAATCTCTGGCTGCAGGGAGGGATCCAGGGCTCTGCTCCAGCCCAGCTCCCTGCTGGAGGGGCTGAGAAGAAAGAGGAAGAGCGACTTTTTGTAAAGATAGAGAGTGCAAGAACAAAGGGGAATGGTTTTACACTGAGAGAGATCCAGATTAGATACTGAGAGGAAATTCTTCCCTGGGAGGGTGGGGAGGGGCTGGGCTGGAATTGCCAGAGCAGCTGTGGCTGTCCCTGGATCCCTGGCAGTGCCCAAGGCCAGGCTGGACATTGGGGCTGGAGCAGCCTGGGACAGTGGGGGTGACCCTGGGACAGTGGGGGTGACCCTGGGGACAGTGGGGGTGACCCTGGGAATAGTGGGGGTGACCCTGGGCACATTGAGGGTGTCCCTGCCATGGCTGGGGTGGCCCTGGGTGGGCTTTGAGGTCCCTCCCAACCCAACCCAAGCCATTCCATGATTCCATGATCCCGTCAGAGCATCCCTCTCCCGTTCCCATTTCCCGAGGAAGGGCTGGGGCGATGCGAAGGAGCAGAGGGAAATTGGGCAGAGGGAAATCTCTCCCCGGCACAGCAATCAGGCCGTGGGGCTGAGAGGAGAAGTCATGCGGACAGGAGGGCAGGAGGCTTCCAAAGGGCTGAGTCACGGAATTGCCTGCTGAGAAAAACCAGCCTCCACGTCTTTAATGATAACAAACGAGCTGGAAATCTTCATCAGCCTCCCGCTTCGGAGCGTTAATGAGAGAACTGAGGAGAGGGAATGGGGTGGGGGATGATCCCCAAAGAGGGGATCTCACCCACCCCTCCGAGGAGCTGCTGCCACCCCAACCAACGGCAGCATTTAGGGACAAGGTGGCACCAGCGTGTGGACAATGTCCCCAGGCAGTTTTTGCCTCCCTCCCCGATGGGGCAGCAGCAGCAGAGGGGTCCCCGTGTCCCCCCCAGCCCACCTGGGCCTGCAGGTGTGCGGCTGGGAGCATCCAGCCGGGATTTTGGGATCCCCTGAGCAGGGACGGGCCTCCAGCCGGTGCTGGAAGCGCTGGCCATGGATCCTGCAGCTCCTTCCCAGCTGGATCTCAACCCCCCCGGGATGAAGGTGCCACCACCTGAGCTCTGCTGCCTGGAGCTGCTTTGGGAAGCCAGAGGGATTTCCATCCCCCAGCTCCATCCCTCGGCCCTGGCACCGCAGCTGCTCACCTGGCAACCCTCAGCATCCCTCCCCAGCATCCCTGCAGGGCTTGGCAGCCCTTCAAAGGGCTGCTGGAAAGGTGGGAATGGGAGCAGAGCTGTGACACGTCTCGGCAGCCAGGTCTGGGGGAAAACCCAGGTGGTTTCTAAACCAAACATGAAATTTCCTTTTTCCTGGTTTAGAGCTGTGTTTTTGTGTGGCTGCCGTTCCTGCAGGTTTCTCAACTCCAGTCTCATTTTTAGTGTGGCAGAGGGGTGGCAGAGGGGAAATCCAATGACACTTGACCCTCTGTGCCTGCCAAAACCCAAGAACATCTGTCTACCAAACATTTTCCTGGCCAAAACATTCCTTTCTGCCTGGGCCCTGGGGAAAACACCTTCTTGACCCAGCAGAGCGAGAAG
Source organism: Cyanistes caeruleus (assembly GCF_971803275.1). Lineage (NCBI taxonomy): Eukaryota > Metazoa > Chordata > Aves > Passeriformes > Paridae > Cyanistes > Cyanistes caeruleus. The sequence continues at coordinate 773,005 of NC_141726.1, read as the reverse complement.
TCCCGTGTATCTCTTATTATGAATCCCATAAATCCACCCCAGGTTTATCTCCACTTCTCCAGGGCATTTCTCACTGCCAGCCTCTGGCTGCCTCCTGCAGCGGCTCGGGGAGCTGTGGCAAACCTGAGGAGGGACAGCAGAGACATCACTGGGGTCACAGAACCATCAATGGTTTGTGTTGGAAGGGACCTTAAAGATCACCTAAATCCAACCCATGGCAGGGTCACCCGCACTGTCCCCAGAGTCACCCCCACTGTCCCAGGGTCACCTCCACTGTCCCAGGGTCACCCCCACTGTCCCAGGGTCACCCCCACTGTCCCCAGAGTCACCTCCACTGTCCCCAGGGTCACCCCCACTGTCCCCAGGGTCACCCCCACTGTCCCCAGGGTCACCCCCACTGTCCCAGGCTGCTCCAGCCCCAATGTCCAGCCTGGCCTTGGGCACTGCCAGGGATCCAGGGACAGCCACAGCTGCTCTGGCAATTCCAGCCCAGCCCCTCCCCACCCTCCCAGGGAACAATTCCTGCCCAAGATCCCACCCCAATCTCCCCTTTTCCAATCTCAAGCCATTCCCTGGGTCCTGTCCCTCCAAGCCCTCGTTAATCTCTCTCCACTTTTCTTGTGGCCCCTGCAGGCACTGGAAGGTCACAGTTTGGTCACCCTGACATTTCTTTTCCAGGCTGAACAATCCCAGCTCTCCCAGCCTTCCCTCCCAGCAGAGCTGCTCCATCCCTCTGTCCATCCTGGTGTTTTCCCCTGGATTCTCTCCATCCTGAGCTAGAAGCCCATTCCCCCGGGAAGCAGAGGCAGGCGTTGGCACAGCAGCTTCCCTGGACACAAGGAGGGATCAGCGGGATCTGAGCACCCCCAGGACATCTCCCAGAGCAGCTTTGTCCTTGCACTGGGGACTGGGGACTCTCAGCACAGCCCTGAGCCCAGCTGGTGGGTGGGAGCTCCTTAAAAACTTTAATTTTGGGGGGCTCCATTCTCACGAGGAAACACGAAACTCTCAGACCCCGCTGCTGCCAGGTGGCTCCACAGCCAGAATTCCCTGCAGCTTCCCATAACCACAACATTTCAGCAGCTGCTTTTAAACTTGGCTGGGACTCCTTTAAAAAAAACCACCACCCATCTGCTCTGGGTGCCTCATCAGGAGCGTGGAGAGAAAGCCGTGGGTGAAAGGTGTCGGTGAGAGCAGGGCTTTATCTGATGGCTCAGAGCTGCTGCAGCGCCCAGGGACATTCCCCGGCTGCTGCTGCTGCCAGCCCCAGCTCAGGAAGCGTTTCCATGAAGGTGACACCGGGAAGGTCCCTGATTTCAGCTGTCAGAGCTGCCCACTGTGGCCACTGTGGCTGTCAGCTGTGGCTCACGGCGCCGGGCTTTGACGAAACGCTGCCCCGGTGATGCAAATCAATGATGCACTTGGCTTCTCCAGGGTTTCTTGGTCAAGCCAGCACACTCTGAAAATATTCTGCATAAAGACCTCAGCAGTTTTTGGCTTGGTTCGGGAAAAATTGAGTCAGTGGATTTTTTAGATTTCTTTTTTCTGCTGGCCAAGGAAATGTTGGTGCTCTACAGAGAGAGAGATCTTCTTTCCTTCGGTTTAGCTTTTAACTGCAGGCATCAAATTGTCACTGAAATAAAAGCCCTGCATGTCCCGAGGCTGGGGACAGCCAGGCCTCCCTGGGGCAGCACTGAAGCCACTTTTAGGAGCCCCCCAATGTGTTTTCTCCCCAGGTGAACCCCCTGTCCCGTGCAGGTGTCTCCCTTGGGGAGCTGTGGGAAGCTCTGCTCCCAGCAGGATGAATCACGGCAGCAGAGCTGGGTTGGTTTGCTCTCAGACGCCTTCAAAGAGAAGGTTCTGTGGTGCTGGGCATGGTGCCACCAGGAGCAGCATCTGGGCAGAGCGGGGAAGGAGGGTCTGGATTTGGGCAGTGGGTCAGGATGTGGAATTTTGATGCTCGGTGAAGATCAGCGTGGATTGAAGCCCCTTCTGTGGGGAAGAGAGGGAGAAAAGCCCTTCCAGTGAGTCACTGGGAGGTGGGAGGACAGCAGTCACCTCCTGGAGGTCCCTTTTTCCCTTTGCAGATGAAGATGTGTCCCAGGATAACTCCTGGCAGGACTGGGCTGGGGTCAGCTGGTGGCCAACGGTGCAAGGGAGATCAGAAGGACATTTCCACCCCCAGAAGGTTTCTCCTGTGGAGGTGGAAGTTATTTCACTGCCTGCTCCTCTCACTCTGGCTCTGAAGTTTTTGGAGCAGCGTGTTCTCCCAGTGGGAGACTTTTCCATGGATGGCAACAAGCTGGGAGCTCGGGCAGAAGAGAGGATGGCAGCGGTGGGAGGCAGGAGAGGCTGTGGGAGGGATGGAAGTGCTGGAGATGAGACCCAAACTCCCCCTCAGCCTCACAGCCGCAGGACTTCTCCCTAAATCCGGCAAAATTCACCGGCAAATGAGGGTTTGAACCACTCACACTCCATCCCCAGCAGGACTCCTTCCCTCCCCCTCTCATTACAGCGGCAGAGCTGTAATTATCCCAGGTCTAATTAACAGAGAGCACGTTTCCAGTGTCAGCATCAGCCTGGGTGTGTGCTGAGCCCACCTGGCAGGGGGTCAGCGCTGGGGACAGCGCAGGGACAGCCAGCTGGGGTGCTGAGGGTGGCAGCTGGCAGGGACAGAGCCCAGCAGTGAGCAGAGGAAGCGCAGGGACAGCCCAGCCCTCTGTGCCCGGTGAGGACAGCGTGGGAAACAGCTCCTGTCCCCTTTGCAGCCCAAATCTCTGTCACCCAGGGTGATTCTGGTATCAGCCCAGGGATGGGTGGCACCACAGGACAGGGCTGTGCAGGCAGATTGAGCTGCTCCAGCTCCCACACCACGCAGTTCCACCTCTCACATCGCCTCTCCCGCACCACTGGCGTTCTGGGGACACTGCATGGACCTCACAGAACCATGGAATCATCAGGGTGGAAAGGATCCCCTAAGATCATCCAAACACTAACCCAGCACTGCCATGTTCACCACCAAACCACGTCCTCAAATGCCACATTTACCTATTTTTTCAACACTTTCAGGGGTCGGGGCTTCACCACCTGTGCCAATGCCTGATATCCAAATTTTTCCTGATATCCAGCTCAACCCTTCCTTGGCACAACCTGGGTCTATTTCCTCTCATGTTGTTCCCTGGGAGCAGAGCCCGACCCCCCCGGCTGTCCCCTCCTGCCAGGGACTTGTGCAGAGCCAGAAATTCCCCCTGAGCCTCCTTTGCTCCAGCCTGAGCCCCTTCCCAGCTCCCTCAGGAATTCTCCAGCCCCTTCCCAGCTCCCTCAGGAATTCTCCAGCCCCTTCCCAGCTCCCTCAGGGATTCTCCAGCCCCTTCCCAGCTCCCCAGGAATTCTCCAACCCCTTCCCAGCTCCCTCAGCTGTTCCTCACAGGACTCCCTCTCCAGCCCCCTCCCCTCTCCAGGGAATTCAAGCCACAGCAATGACCCAGAGGAGCTGTGTCCCCCTCTCAGCCCAGCAGAGCCGAGCTTATCCCAGCAGGGCTTGGCCAGGTCACAGAGGCCGGGCTGCTGCTGGCCCAGGGCGCTGCTGTGTGTCCGTGCAAGGCTCGGTTCCAAGCCCGGGCTCCGCAGGGAAAACCTTTGCTCGCTCTTTTATCTCGACCCTTGCCTGTCACGCCCGGCCTGGGGCGCTCAGCACCGAACCCTCCAAGCCGCGTTTCCCCAGGTTTTGGGGGGTCTGGGGTCGGTCCTGCTGCCCCCCAAGGGGGGCCCACGCTGGAAGAGGTGGTGGAAACACCCTTCCATCGCCCCGGCAGCGCATGGAGCGGGGAATGGATGCAAGGCACGGCTGAACCCAGCTTTGCACGCGTTTTAATGACCGAGACCCGCGCTTGAAGCCACTTCTTGTACCCTCGCGAGCCACAAAAGCTGCGGGCTCTGTGTCCCAGGGCCGGCCGGAGCCCCTGGAGCCAGCGGCTGCTCCTCTCTGCCCGCAGCTGAGGGCACGTCCCGAGCTCTCCCGGCTCTTCCCTCCCGTTCCCCCGCCAGCCAAGGCGGACAGAGAACATTCCATGGGCGCATCGAGCGCTCCATCCCCCCAAGGGCGGCGGCCAGGAGGCGCTTGGCCACGGGCCGTCCCTCGAACGTGGAGGAGCCGGGGCAGAACTGCCCGGGCTCCCTGCACCCGGTACCGCCCGCCCTGCCCGGGCTCCGAGCGCCCGGTACCGCCCGCCCTGCCCGGGCTCCCTGCACCCGGCACCGCCCGCCCTGCCCGGGCTCCCTGCACCCGGTACCGCCCGCCCTGCCCGGGCTCCCTGCACCCGGCACCGCCCTGCCCGGGCTCCGAGCACCCGGTACCGCCCGCCCTGCCCGGGCTCCGAGCACCCGGTACCGCCCGCCCTGCCCGGGCTCCCAGCACCCGGCACCGCCCGCCCTGCCCGGGCTCCCTGCACCCGGTACCGCCCGCCCTGCCCGGGCTCCCAGCACCCGGCACCGCCCGCCCTGCCCGGGCTCCCTGCACCCGGTACCGCCCTGCCCGGGCTCCCTGCACCCGGTACCGCCCTGCCCGGGCTCCCTGCACCCGGCACCGCCCGCCCTGCCCGGGCTCCCTGCACCCGGTACCGCCCTGCCCGGGCTCCCTGCACCCGGTACCGCCCGCCCTGCCCGGGCTCCGAGCGCCCGGTACCGCCCGCCCTGCCCGGGCTCCCTGCACCCGGTACCGCCCGCCCTGCCCGGGCTCCGAGCGCCCGGTACCGCCCGCCCTGCCCGGGCTCCGAGCGCCCGGTACCGCCCGCCCTGCCCGGGCTCCGAGCGCCCGGTACCGCCCGCCGGGGGCTGCAGTTCTCCCGGTGCCCGCGGCACATGGCGAGGGGGAGGCACCCGGGGGAACCACCCCGAAATTGTGTTTGGCTGCTGGTGGAGGGAGAGGAGGCGCCGTTGGGCGCCCCCGGGGCGGTTCTGGGGCGGGAGGGGCTCGGGGTGCCAGGGCTGGGGGGCTCAGGATGCCCAGGCTGTGGGGGGCTCGGACGGAGAACACTCGGGGTGCCCAGCCCGGGGGGCTGTGGGGGGCTCGGACGGAGAACACTCGGGGTGCCCAGCCTGGGGGGCTGTGGGGGGCTCGGACGGAGAACACTCGGGGTGCCCAGCCCGGGGGGCTTTGGGGGGCTCGGACGGAGAACACTCGGGGTGCCCAGCCTGGGGGGCTCAGGGTGTCCCGGCTCGGTGAGCGCAAGCTGGCACCGCCAAGGCTGGGGAAGGTGGGGTGTCCAGCGGGGTTCAGGATGCCCGGGCCAGCGGGGAAATCAGGGTGCCCGTGCCGGGGGGGCTCAGCCACATCCCCGGCCGGCCAGCGAGCGCTGCTGGCGGTGCCAGCGGCAGCGCGGGGCTGAACGCGGGGCTGTGCCCGCACCCCCGGCCGGGGCAGGGGCCGCGCTGGGAGGGCGCTGCGGGCTGACCGCGGCCCGGGAGGCGCGGCGGGATCGGGGCACATCCCGGTCCGGTCCGTCCCTTCCCAGTGCATCCCGTCCCTTTCCGGTCCATCCCTTCCCATCCCGTCCCGGTCCATCCAGTCCCGGTCCATCTCCCTGTACCCCATCCCATCCCGCCCCGTCCCGGTCCGGTCCATCCAGTCCCGGTCTATCCCGCTCCGTCCCGCTCCATCCCATCCCATTCCATCCCGTTCCATCCCATCCCATCCCGTTCCATCCCGTTCCATCCCGTTCCATCCCGTCCCTTCCCATCCCATCCCGTTCCATCCCGCTCCATCCCATCCCTTCCCATTCCATCCCATCCCATCCCGTTCCATCCCGTTCCATCCCATCCCATCCCGTTCCTTCCCATTCCATCCCATCCCATCCCGTTCCATCCCGTTCCATCCCGCTCCATCCCTTCCCATCCCGTTCCATCCCGCTCCATCCCGTTCCATCCCATCCCGTCCCATCCCGTCCCTTCCCTTCCCATCCCGTTCCATCCCGTTCCATCCCGCTCCATCCCGTTCCATCCCATCCCATCCCATCCCATCCCATCCCATCCCATCCCATCCCATCCCATCCCATCCCATCCCATCCCATCCCATTCCATCCCGCTCCATCCCGTTCCATCCCGTTCCATCCCGTCCCTTCCCTTCCCATCCCGTTCCATCCCGTTCCATCCCGCTCCATCCCGTCCCTTCCCTTCCCATCCCGCCCCGTCCCGGCGGCGCTGGAGCGGCCTCGCCTTCCCGTGGTGCAGCGCGGCCGCGGCCCCGCCGCGCCGCCATGTTGTCGGAGTGAGCGGCCGGGGAGAGGCAGCGGCGAGCGGCCGGGGGGGGCCCGGCATCCGTCTGCATCCGAGCGCTCCGCCCGTGAGTAGCGGCCCGGCACCGGCCCCGCCGCGCCGCGGACCCCCGCGGACCCGCCCGTGGGCGCATATTGGCGGGGGGCGCGGCAGGAGAGGCCCCAGGCCGCCCCGAAGGCGAGCGGCGGCGGGGGCGCTGCGCCGGCGCTCCCGCCCCGCTCCGTGTCGGGGCCGCGGCCTGGGCCCATTGTTAGCGGGGAGGGGGCGCGGGGGGACCCCCGGGCCCCGAGCGCGGCCCCGCGGCCGCTCCGGTAACGGGGCCGGGGGTTATTGTTGGGGGGGCGCGGGCCCATCCCGGCCCGCAGCCGCCTTGCCCCGGGCCCGGCCCCGCCGGCCGCTCTCCCTCGCTCCGTGGGGCTCCCCCTTCTCCTGGGGCCGGGCTCCCTGTCCCCCGCACGGCTCCCATCCCGCCGGGCCCCCCTTCTCCTCGGGGCTCCCTGTTCCCCCGCACGGCTCCCATCCCGCCGGGCCCCCCTTCTCCTCGGGGCTCCCTGTTCCTCCGCACGGCTCCCATCCCGCCGGGCTCCCCCTTCTCCCGGGGCCGGGCTCCCTGTTCCCCCGCACGGCTCCCATCCCGCCGGGCTCCCCTTCTCCTCGGGGCTCCCTCCCGGGGGGCTCTGGCGCTCCGGCCGAGGCCCCGCTTTGTTGCCCCCGGGGCTCCGGGGGGTGCTTGGCTTCCTCCCCCTCCGCTTTTGGGGGGTCTCGGAGCTTCGGGGGGTCCCTGGCAGAGGAGAGGGTCGGGGCTGGCGGCGGAAAAAAGCTCCCGATCCTTTTGGATGTGCTGGGTGACCCCGGGGGTTTTGTGGTTGGGGTTTTTTATTTCCCCCCCTGGTTTTTATCTCGTGCTCACATAACAACAGCCTCGGCCCCTGGGAGCTGCAAAGTTGGAATTTTAAGAGCCTCTCGCCCCAACCTGAGAAATTCTCTGGTTGGTTTTTTTGTTGTTGTTGTTGTTGTTTGCTTTGGTCAATGTTTAATAACTTTGTTGGGAGCAGAGATTTTTACTGGGCAGATCATGAGTAAGGAATTTCCTTTCTGAGGAGGGATGGAGGTGGGGTAGGGGGGACCGGGGGTCCTTTTGGGGTTTTTAGTGCCGCTTTTGGGAATGGCCCGGCTCGGGAATTGAGCGCTGCTTCCCCCCAGGATTCCAGGAAAACACAGGGATAACGTTAAAAGTTCTGCTAGGCCACAGCGCTCTCAAACAATGGCTCTGCTTTCATTCCCTCTGCAACTTCCCCCCAAAAAAATAAATAAAAAATACAAAACAAACCCAGCCAGCCCAAACTCCTCTGCTTTGAGGCTGAACTCTTTGGAGACGCTGTTTTTTTGGAATAATGTGTGATTTTGAGGGGAATAGGGAATGGTGGGCAGGAGGATGTGGCTGTGGAGCCAGGCTCTGCGCGGATTCAATCTCCTTTATCCAGCGGTGTCACCACCGCTGATTCAAACTCGCGGGGGAGATTCCTCGGAAGTTTTTATTTTGTTGTTTGCGGAGCGTCCCAGAATGGGAAGAATTGGGAGCAGCTCCTTGTGCCGAGTTCTCATGCAGGGAAAAGCAGAGCCGCCCTCCCTCAGCTCGGCACCGAAGCCTTTGTTTGCGAACCCGGCCTCCTGCCCACCTGGGAAAAGTTGATGCTCTATTTTTAGGAAGAGTTTGGGAATGGAAGAGGCTCGGGAGGCCCCGAGCAGCTGCGGCTTTGCGGTGTAGGTGACTTGGTGCAGCTGTGAGTGACAGGATTCAGCTGGCCCGCTCTCCGGATCCCGAAATTCCATCAAATCCCGGCTGGGAGCTGCCCGCTCCCTTCCCCTCGCTCCTTGGAAAATGTCTCCTGTGCCGAGTTCTTCTCTCCTTAACCCACCCAGCTTTTCTGGAGCCTCCCGATTCTCACCATGAACACCTTGATTCCAGTCATTGATTCCATTCATTGATTCCATTCATTGATTCCATTAACTGATTCCATTCATTGATTCCATTAACTGATTCCATTAACTGATTCCATTAACTGATTCCATTAATTGGTTCCATTAATTGGCGCGGCCTGTTGCAGGAGCAAAGGCTGTGGCAGTGTAACTTTGTACCTTGTTTGGCGCTGGGAGTGGGCTGGCCACGGGCTGCAGATCCTGGGAATTTTTTTGGTGGGGATTCATAGTATCTTCCTTTGTTTGCTTGTTTTTTTTTACGGTCTGCCCTGAGATAACTTGTAACTTCCTCTGGAGGGGCCCGCTCAGATTTCATTGCTGGAGTTAATGCACACCTCGTTTTGATGATAAATTGAATTCTTACCATTAATTACTTACTTTTTTTTAATTCTTTTTGCATAGAGGAGCGCTTCATGTGATGTTACTGAAAGATTTTGATATTGTTTGCTCAAAGGCAATCAGAGGAAAAACGCCATTAAACCGAATTGCAGTCTTAAAACCAGTCAAGATTTAGTCATACCGAGTTCCCAGTGTGTTTTTAAGTATGTGGGGAAGGTGGTGATTTCCAGACTCTGAAAGCTGGAGGAGTGAGTCCTGGTGGATGTTGGTATTTGAGTTGTGGGTGTATAAAAAGCCCTGCGGAGCGGCCCTGGGGGCTGTGTGTGTGCAGCACCAAGGGATGTTGGAGGTGCGATTCAAACAACCTGATGGCTGCACTTTTTCCAGTCGTTTTCCTCCCAGTATTAACCTCATGCTCCACTCCTGGGGCAGACCTGACAAACTCTGGTCAAAGACACGACTCAGATCTTTCATTTTGCTCTCCCCACCGTTTGTAGGGTGTTTGTAGAAGTTGTTTGTAGTAGTTGGGTGTTGTTCAGGGCTACTACGAGGAGCAGGGAGGGAACAGAGCCGCCTTTCAGGCCCTTGGGGCTGCTTTGCCAGGAGCTTCCCAGGGCTCCACCACCCCAAATCCATCCTCAGAACTCTCTGTGGGGCTGCTTTTAGGTACCTTAAATCATAAACTATCAGTCTTTTTAATAAAGATGAATTCAGACTATCCCATGCCTTTAAAAAGGAATTGGGCTCGTCGTGTGAGCGTTACATAACGGGGAGAACACTTTGCTGTTCACACCTGTAGTGTCCTTACTGCTCTGATAGTCCTGCCTCAAAATAACAAACAAACTTCTGTGGTTTTGTGCTGCTGGAACGTTAGCAAAATATTTGGGGGATAGGAAGTTTGTGAGTTGCTGTCATCTTAACCTGTAGGCGTATTTCATGTGGGGTATTTGATTTTTTGGGGTATTTTATTGGGGTGTTGTGGGCACCGAAATGTGTTGGAGTTGTGCGGTTTTGCCCCGGTGCCGTGGACAGCAGGACCGGCAGTGCCTGCTCTGGAAAGTTCTGCCGAGATCCCAGGTTTGCTGCTCCTTCTCCAGGGAATTCCATAGTGTCCATGGGTTTTGTGGTTCCTGAGCACAGCCTGGGAGTTAGCAGCGAGAGCGCACGCTGCGCTCGGGGCTCCATCAGCTGTACAGGCAGAAATCCAGGATTTGAAGTTTGCATTGCAAAAAAAACCCAAAACCAAAGCAAACTGTTCCTTTGCATGACTGAGGGGATACTTTGGGATACAGGGGGATACTTTGGGATACTTTGGGATACTTTGGGATACTGTGGGATACAACGGGGCCTTGAGTGTTCCTGTGGATGGGGGACCCGTTCTCTTTTGCCTGCCTTGCACGGGCACAGCAGGTCCTGGTGTCACTGCCTTCCAAGGGTTTTTTGGGGGCTGTTTCCCAGTCAGTGTGTTGTCCCTCGCAGAAATTGCCATTCTGGTGCTTCACAGGCATCCTGTGCATCCTGCTAGCCCCACGGAGCACGGAATGTGACGTTTCTGAGCGTTCCCAGTGCCCCGGTAGCTGCTGGGTTCTCAGAGCCAGCGGGTGTTGGAGGAGCCCCATTTGCCACAGCGGTGTTGCCCTGGCAGTCACGAGATGGGTGTGTTATTTAACACTCAGAGCCGCAGCTGGGAGGATTTCATGTCTCTTTCCCTTCTCTTTCCCCCGTGTCCCCCCTGCAGGTGTTGGTGGAATGAGCGTAGCGTGCGTTTTGAAGAGAAAAGCAGTTCTGTGGCAGGACTCGTTCAGCCCCCACCTGAAGCAGCACGCTCAAGACACAGCCAGCCCCACCATGCCTGTGGTACTGACATCTGGCACAGGCTCGCAGGCTCAGCCCCAGCCAGCTGCAAACCAGGCCCTTGCAGCAGGGACACACTCCAGCCCCGTGCCAGGATCCATAGGAGTGGCGGGGCGCTCCCAGGACGACGCCATGGTGGATTATTTCTTCCAGAGGCAGCACGGGGAGCAGCTCGGGGGAGGAGGCAGCGGCGGCGGCGGCTACAACAACAGCAAACACCGCTGGCCCACCGGGGACAACATCCACGCAGAGCATCAGGTAGAAAAGCACTCCCAGCTTTCCCGAGTCAGCCCTGCAGGCTTCTCAGAGACGCTTTTCACACTGCTCTTCCAAAGCTGGAGCTGGTTCTGGTGGAGTTGGAATGGCAACAGTGGTGCTGTTTGTTCTCTCTTCTTAGGGTGGCGGTGCCCTGGTAGCTCTGAGCTGAAAGGTTTCTGCTCTTGAGGGTGTTGAAATCCCAAATCCCGATCCACTCCCTGTGACAGTCCAATGCATGTTTACAAAATTCATCGCTCCCTTTATTGATTTTTTTTTTTATCTGATGTGTGAACCAGCATAGCTGTGACTGCTGCTGCTGCTGCTGCTTTTCAAATGTGTTGCTGTAGTTAAATAATTCTTATGTAATGGTATTACAAAACTGCCAATGCATGTAGGTTGGGCTTTTACCATTCCCAATATTGGAAAACACAGGAGTGGAAGTTGCTGGTGGTACGTTTGAGTGGGTTTCTGTGCTTTGGGGTTGGGTTTTTATGGTTGTCATGTAGAGGGGAAGGTGGTGATGCTGTGTGTAGCTGAAGTGAGAAGAGCAGCCTCAAGAGTGTCACCAAGCAGTGGTTTTAGGAACTTCTTCGAGGCACTCAGAGTCTCTAGAGGGGTGGTGGGCCAGGCTGTTTACTCGAAGTCTTTTCAGCAGTTGCATTGTCATTGGTGCTGCAGTTAAACGAGTGGCTGACTCACTCCACTCTGTCTGACCTGTAGCTCACTCATCAAAGACACACGAGTGCTTCCTCTCCGAGGCAGCAGAACCCGAGTGTAAGCACATTTGAGAGCAGAATGATCCCCACAAATATTGCCAGGGCAGCAGACACAAAGCTTTTGCAAGCCTTACGAGCATCTCCTGCCTCCAGTTTCTGGAATCAAAGCGACCGAGCGCTGGCTCCTCTGCTGTGCCTCCCCAGGGGATGTGTTGCCAACCAGACCATTTAAAAGCAAACATTGCAGGGAATTTTGCAGCCTCACCGAAGGCAGCGTGCACATCAACAAAGAAATAAACCCAAGTGCCCTGTTAATTTGTTCTGGAAGAAGAATCACGTAAAATACTGCAGTATGAGCTAAGGAGCTAGAGAAATATTGTTGTTTTTCCCTTATGGAGAAATGTAGTATTTAGGTATCACTTCAGAAGGAATTACTGCGTTGAAACAGATGTCATTTTTCTGTTTATTACCCGAGTTTTCAGTCACTAACTGTAAAACTTGCTTCAAGAGGCATCACTGCCAGAGATCTCAATGTTTTAAGTTGTGAAAGAAACAATCAGCAAGAATTTCGTCTTGCAGACTTGTGGGTTTTCCAAATCAAAGCCACCACAGAGTCTTGGGGTGGAGATGCCCGGGCAGGGCCTGCTATTGTTTGGGCATTTTGTGGCAAGATGACTTCATGAATTCAAATGATGTCATAAATTCTCAGTCCTCTTTTTCTCCAGCTCACACTTTCATCCTCCTTTCACTGCAAATCCCTGGAAGCAAAGACAACAAAATTCACTGGAGATAAGGGGGGTGGAGACAGGGCACTCCAAGCTCACAGTCATTAAAAACTCTGCTAAAAACTTTCATTTATTTATTTAATAATGGGAAGATTTAAACTTTCCCTCAAACAAAAGAATCCTGCCTGTTCCAGAGGCTTGCCCTGTTGTCAGCAGAAGTGTTGCTCAGCTTGATTTTCTTCAGTAACTTGTGCAATGAAATGATCCTAATAAATAAACCACTTAATGAAGGGAAAGCTCATTAACTTCTGCTAGCTGAAATGATCTTTTCAAATGCAGCTCCTGCATGGTGTGGTGGCAGGACAGGGGTGAGGAGGTGGTGTGGCCAGGTCACACCTGCAGGATGGGGCTCAGAGATGATTCTGTGTGATGCTCTCTGTTTCCCCTGAGAGTTCTGCGAGCTGAGGCTCAGGAAATAACCCAGCAGAGCAGAATTAACATTGGGGTTTTTATCTCTTCTGCTTCCTGCTGCCTTGTGCTCTGTGATAAATGTGCTGCAGCCATAGTTCCAGTGTTTTTGCATTCAGTGCTCATCTCCAGAGCAATCTTTGTGTCTAATTTCTCCCAAGTCAGCTCTGAGGTGGGGCACTAACCCTGTTCCCTGTCTCGTTTGATACCGGGTGCTCCAGTGATTGATGGGCATTTTATCAGAGTTTTATCACTTTTTGCAGAGTTTTATCAGAGTTTGGTGCTCCTGCCCTCTTTTTCCATGGTTCTCTGCTTGCCCCTCAGGGTTTTGCTCCTGGGGAGCAGAGTGCAGGATGTGTAATACTAACACTGCCCTTCTTTTTGACTTGCTGGCCCCCTCCACATCTGCTTCTTAAATTATAAATTCCTTGGAGCAAGAGCAAATCTCACTCATGCAAAGTGATTTCATTCAGTTTGGGTTTAGAATTGAATTTGGCCTGCAAAAACAGAAGTGGAAGGAAGTGCTGGGACATGCAGGGTGGTAGGGAATCATTAGGGATGTCTCCCAGCTCTCAGTTTCTTCTGGATGCACTTTTATTACTGCACTTTTCATTTTAGACTTTCAAAGATTGTTCAGCCTTGAAGACTGGTTGGGAAACTCAGTAGCTAAAAGATAATGGGAAGTCAGAAAAAAAATAATTATAGGCTAATACAGGTTAATGTCTGCCTAGAGCATGGGAGGTCGTAATTAAAGGTAGAAGGATTTTAATTGTTGAATCCCAGATTGTTTTTGTTGGGTGTGTAGACAGACATGTGTCTGTTGGTGACAGCACTGCGGTGGCTTTTATCAAATGATGGCATTTCGTGGTGGCATTAAACAGCTGCAGGAGCCTGGCTTTCCATGGATTTCATTGTGCTGTTTCTCCTGGTCACTTTTCCTACTGGCAGCTCTGGGAATTGAGCTGAGAGTGGCTTTAGCAGGGATGGCCTGAGGAAAAGTTTCTCCCAAGGAAGGGAGGAGAGAAGCTCCTTCCTCCTGTGAGCAGCAGGAAAATGCTGTGTCTGTGTTTTGCTTAGAAACTTTCTTTTCCTGTTGCATTTTCCCCTCCTCCTCTGGGAGGTGTGTGTGGGTTTTGATATAAAATGAAGCAATTAAAGATGTCCCTGTAATTTCAGAAATTTAGGTGTCCAAGCTTCAGCATCCCCACAGAAAGCTTGTGCTGTAAGGTCTCCTGTGTCCCTGCAGACACTGAAGTGGTGCTGGAATCAGATTTTTGATTTCCTGACTCGGTCTCTCAGATCTCCTGAACAAAATCCCAGCTGTTTGCAGCTCCTCATCCTTCATCACCAAACTTCCCTGGAGGACACTTAACTGCAGATTTTTCTCTTTTTACCCACAAAAAGCAGCAGGATGAGGTTGAGTGTCAGGGTCCCCGGTAATTTTAATATTTGAGTGTTTAGGCTGTGTGATTGCTGTTGGGCAGAGTTGCCCTGGCTGCAGTGGAGCGTTTGTGTGCTGTTTATCCAGGAAAAAATCCTGGATAGGGATCAGGACATCACGTAGGGAGGGGATGGGATGGGTCCAGGTGAGGAATGGCCCAGGCTGGATCTGCCTTGGTTATGAAAGGTTGCACAGATCTCCTCACAAACCCCAACAGCCTCTGCTGCCCCTGGAGGGAGTGAAAAGACACTCGGGGTATTCAGCTGGGACAAGTTATCAACACTGAGCAGGTTTTGAGGGAAATTGGCCGGGTTTTCTTGGCTGGGGTCTCCCGTGGCTCGTGCGTGCGTGTGCTTGAAGCGGAGAGAAGGGAGAGTTGTGTGCTGCTGGTCCCTCTGGAATTGCAGGCAGTGGATATACTTAGACTGTCTGAATTGCACTGGGGTAGTGTGGGAGTTGCTTGGTAGAAGCAAATGATTTTAGGCATTTGCTTTCTCTCAGAGCATGTTTAATTAATAATTGGAGACAATAGAACTCTGCAGGGATGGTGTTGTTGAATGTGGGGAATTTTTCACATGGTGTTGGTGAAGAATAGTGAGCACAACAGGGCTGGGACTGGGGTTTCTGCTCAGTTTTGCCTTTTGGCAGCGTGAGCGTGCGAGTTGTTCCCTGGGAGCTGGGATTCAGGCGGAGGCAGAAGGTAATTCTGGCAGCCACCCTCGGAGCACAGCTCCTGCAGCCAGGCTGTTTCCTGCCCTGGGAGCAGCTGGGGCTGGGCACAGCTCACAGTGCTGAGAGCTGCTGGCCAGGGCCTGCTTGACACTTGTGATCCTCTGAAAAGGTCCTGGGAGCAAAGGCAGCTCTGGTGGTTGTTCTTCCCAAGTGAAATCCTGTTTAAGTGATGTTTGACTCCTTAGGACAGAGTTTGTCCCGTCCCTGGGAGTGCCCAAGGCCAGGCTGGACAGGGCTTGGAGCAGCCTGGGACACAGTGCAAGGTGTCCCTGGAATGAGCTGGGATTTGTGGGCTCTTCCAACCCAAAAAACCATTCCATGATTTCTGTGGAAATGTGCTCCCAATGTGTTGTCAGTGGTTGAGGGCATGGAGCGAGTCCCTTGTCACACAAACCATGGGACAGCACCTGTGGCTCAGCTCTTGAAGGTGGTTTCTGGCCTTGTTTCATTAAACCTGATGAGTTTTCATGGGAACTTCCTTGTGTCCCACTGAACTGCTCAGGGCTTTCCTTTCCCCGACACTGGAAAAATGGGCTGTGCTAATTTGATACCCAGGGAATTTGAAACACAATTCCTTGCTGAAATGAAATGTCTGGTTTGGCTGATCTGTTTCACAGAGATTTCTCCACAGTGGAGGGGTGGCCTGGGAGGGGAACTGGAACGTTTAATTTGGTTTTCTGCTTTGTGTTGCCCCCTGGAAATGTCTCGTGGGGTAGAAGGAGCACGAGGAGATTGGCTTAGTTGGATATTCAGGTTGGAAAATCCTTGTGATGTACAGGGGAGAGAAAACACACTGAAACATTCAGAAAGTTACTCTGAGACTCTCTTCCTCCGAATCCATGGATTTTACTGTTCCTGATGGGCAGCTGCAGATAAGAGTGTCCAGCTGGGGTTGCCCTGGTGTGCTGCTGTTGGGATTTCTCTGTGCTTGTTGCTGTTCTGCTCTGCTTCCTTGTCATGGTGCTCGCTCAGGAGGAGCAAAACCACTTTCCCATCCCTGAACTGACAAATTCCAGTGCTTCCAGAAGCCTTCAGGTGTTTCAGTGGGTCTCTTGTACAAGCGTGTTTTGAACAGGTGTTGATTACAGAACTCGTCCTGCTTGTTTCCTGTTCCCCTCTCCCCATCTTTGCTCTCCCCTCAGCAGCTCTTTTAATGTTTGCTGAGTTGCTGTGACCTCCTCGTGCTTCTGCAGAGCAGGCTGTGATCCTGGGGGCACTGTTGTAAAAATGGGTGAAGCTTTTCAGGGGAGCTGAGCCCCACAGTCCATCCCCAGTTCTTCACAGCTGCCACAAATTCCAGCTGCTGACCAGGAATCTCCTGGATGAAGGGCTGCTGCAGGGCTGTGTAATGAAGCTTTGCTGCAGAGCATTGTCTCTGACTCTGAGAACTCCTCTCAGGTGTATCAGGGGTGATTTCCAGGGGTGATTTCCAGCCCCATTTCCCCAGTGCTGATGTCAGGCTGAACAAACTCTCCTTTGTGTGGCTGCCGTGTGATGCTGCTCCCTCCTCTGGGCTCTCCTGTTGCTCCTGCCTTTGTCAGGGAGAACTTCTGTTCCAGGGCAGTTGTTTTTATTGGGAACATCTGGCCGTGGCTCTTGCCCTGCTCAGACTTTGATTCTGGGGTGAAACTCGACTGTTGATAAACCCTCAGCAAGTCCCTGTTGTGGTGGCACGAGGCCACTCTCCTCTGCTCTGACACTGCAATTAAACATTGCTGATTCCCATTTCCACCTCTTCTTCCCCCAGAATTGAAACCTGGGAAGGTCAGAGAAAGGAAAAGCCCCTCCCAAGGTCAGATGATAGCATGGCCCCAAGCCCTGGTGCAAGCCCAGAGATCCAGGCTCACACCTGGGATGCAGAAGATGCTTTTCCCAAGGTATTGCCTGCTCCAGCAGGACAAAATTACACTTCTTTCTTCCCTAATCCGGTATTTCTGAATCCTGCACCCCAATATGTGCCTGAGACATGGCAGGGTAACCTAAATTCCACCTTAATGAAGCGCTTCCCTGGGTGGATAAAATGGGAGGAAAAACATAATTAGCTAAGGAAGGAGAGCCCCTGTGCAAGGCTGCCTCTGCTGCAGTTATTTCTGTCCCCTGAATCATTAATCAGCCTGGCCCCGTGCCAGGGAAGGCATTAGCCAATCTGCAATTTCAATGGCTTTTTGCTTCCAGTGCTAATGGTAGTAGCAATTCTAACCATGAATCCTTTACTACAAAAATAGTAGTTAAACCACCTAATCCCGCCTAATACTTGTGACTTCACATTCTTTCTTTACCCACTATTGTTATGGGAGAAGGCTAAAAATAGGGCAGTAATCAGTTGATGGAAGAAAATATTTTAACCCTGGTTGTCAGTGGCAGAGCTGTTGTAGAGCGTGTGATGCTTTCCTTGCTGGCAGCTGGGGGATGCATTTCCCCTCTCCTGGATGCTGGAAATGTGTCTGAATGCACTCAGAGCTGGGATTTTGTTTTTTGAAATAACCTCCTGTGTGAGCTGTTCAAACAAGACAAAGTCAAGCAGCCTCCCCCAGCTGGAGGAGGATTTGTTTCCAGCTGAAATTTGTAAACCTTTAGTTCGTTTTAAGGAGATTTAACAATCGTGAGTGTAGAAATCAAAGCGTTCTGCTGTAGTTTTTGGTGTTCTCCTCTCCATTCTAAGGGTATTTCTTGGTTTTTGCTGGTTTTTGTTCCTCCTGTCTCAATTCTTGTAGAATTGTTGGATTTTTTTGGAGGGGTGTTTTACTAGAGAGGTGTTTGGTTGAAGTTTTTTGTTGATTTTTTAATTGCAGATTGAGCAAGACTTAAAATACGGAGGCCAAATGGATGGAAATGTCACATTCACATTTGCAGAGTGCACAGGAGTTAAAATTAAATATTCAAGGAGTCATCACACTTTGGAGGTGCTCTGGGTAAGCACCTGGAATGTTCAAACAGAGAAAATTTGGAATCTCTCATCTTGTTTTGTCACAAACAAAACAAATGTTGGATCTTCCAGCCAGGCTGGAAAGAGATTGGAGCAATTTGGGCAGTGGAAGGGGTGGAATGAGATGGGCTTTAAGGTCCTTTCCACCTCAAACCCATCAGGAATTGGGGGATTTTAGAGCTCAGAAATCAGGAGGTTTATTTCTCCGGAGGAATACACCGATAATGTCATTTCCCACATTTCTCTGCAGCAGTGGAGGAGCAAAACAAGAGATTCCCCAGCAGGGTGGGACCCCCAGGCCTGGGCAGGAAATCCTGGGGGGCTGCTCAGGCCTCCAGGAGCCCGGCCAGCAGCAGGAGGGAGCCCTTGCCATGGCTCTGTGCTCCCAGCAGCCATCCCTGGGCACGCTGCTGTGGCCAGCAGGAGCTGGGGGTGCTTGCCCAGAGCTTATGGAAGTGTCTGTGGGATTCCCTGGAGTTGCTTTGCAGGGTTTGAGGGCAGCACTGGGCCCTGTCATTTACTGCAGATCAAAGGAATATTGGAATGATCCCTGGGGATGTGGCAGCTTTGGGAATCCTGCCTGGGTGGGAGCAGACCCCAGGGCCAGGGGGGAGCTGGGGGAGAACAAACGCTCCAGTCTGAGGGAGGGAGGGAGGATGGATCCTGGGCTCAGGAAGGGCTGGGGAAAGGGGCCACGTGGAGAGCTGGGGCTGGCAGAGGTTTGCTGTGGTTCCCCTCGAGCTCAGTTGGATAAATAGAAACCAAACAGATAATTTAAATTATTATTTAAATTTAAATATGACTCCCTCAGTCACTGTTACCCCAGCAAATACAGGGATTTGATCTATTTGATGTTCAACATCAAGAAATAAAACCCCATAAATCTGGCTTCATGATGCACTTTTAGAGACAGTTTAGATCATCACTAGAATATTTCTTAGCTCAAATATCTATTAGCAAATATTTTTTTTAGATTCTTTTCCTCCAAAGGAATTTCTAGTTAGTTTTCTATTTTTTTTTTCCTCCTGTATGCCTATTTGTTTTATTTCTTTGTTTAATTCCACTTGCCTTTTGCTTCCTGGGTAACAGCTCTTGTGTGAGGAGGAACTAAAGAATCCTTTGGGGTTGAGAGTGAAATTTAGCCTTGGATAGTTTGGCTGCCTGTCTGCCCAGGTGAATGTAAATTCTACATAAATGAGGATTCCTTAATATATAAAAAAACTGGTGTACAACCCCCCTGGGATGCCTGAAATGTGATACAGCCCAGAACTTGGAATTTATATGTAAAGGTCATTTTAGCAACCATATTTGCTTAATATAAGGTGCAGTATTAACACGGATTGTTGACATTAATATTTACCTAAAATTACAATTCACTGCTTTGCCAGTTGCTCTCAGGGCACAAAAACCCCCTTGGATTATTCTAGAATAAAAAAATAGGTGCTGGAAGTGTGCAAGGTAAATTCCCTTGTTGTTCTCATTAATTTGTTGGGTCTTCAGCTCGGTGTTTAGTAATCAGAGGGACAGTTTGGGGCCCTGGCTGCTGTTAATGGAGCTGAGTGCAGAATCCCTTTTGACAAGTGCCATTCCCCAGGGCCTGCCTGGGATAAATCAGCAGAGTTTGCAGCACCAGCAGGGCCCTGGCTCCAGCCAGGAGCTGCCTTTGGGGAATCCTGGAATGCTGGGGTTTCATGGAATCTCAGGTGGTTGGGCTCTGATAATGCAGGGCCACCCCAGCCATGGCAGGGTCACCCCCACTGTCCCCAGGGTCACCCCCACTGTCCCCAGGGTCACCTCTCACTGTCCCAGGGTCACCCCCACTGTCCCAGGGTCACCCCCACTGTCCCCAGGGTCACCCCCAGTGTCCCAGGCTGCTCCAGCCCCAATGTCCAGCCTGGCCTTGGGCACTGCCAGGGATCCAGGGACAGCCACAGCTGCTCTGGCAATTCCAGCCCAGCCCCTCCCCACCCTCCCAGGGAACAATTCCTGCCCAAGATCCCACCCCAATCTCCCCTTTTCCAATCTCAAGCCATTCCCTGGGTCCTGTCCCTGCAGGCCTTGTCCCCAGTCCCTCTCCAGCTCTCCTGGAGCCCCTGCAGGCCCTGGCAGTGGGAATCCAGCTGTGCCTTGGGTGTGCATTGTGAATCCAGCTGTGCCTCAGGTGTGCAGTGGGAATCCAGCTGTGCCTCGGGTGTGCAGTGGGAATCCAGCTGTGCCTCGGGTGTGCAGTGGGAATCCAGCTGTGCCTGGGGGGTGTGCAGTGGGAATCCAGCTGTGCCTGGGGGGTGTGCAGTGGGAATCCAGCTGTGCCTCGGGTGTGCAGTGGGAATCCAGCTGTGCCTTGCTTTATGCCATGTTTCCAGCCCAGAGCTCTCTGAGCTCTGAGCACTGAGCTCTCCCAGGCTCAGGAATTGCAGCCATCCCGTGTTTCTGCCCCAGTTCCTGGCGTGGCTGCAGTGAATCCTGCCCAGGACTCGCTCCCAGCAGGCAGGCAGGGAACGGTTCCACAGCCAGGGGAGAGGCTGGAGCTGCAGTGTGTGACAGTGACACACATTCCTGGGTTAGTGTGTGGAAATTGCTCTTCCTGAATGAGATTTCCGTTCCTCCTGAGCGCATCCACACGAGGGGAGGGATGTTCTTGTGTAAGCCCTTAGGAGCAGCGTGGTGTCCAGAGCCTTCCTTTTGTGAATGGGGTTCCAGAGCGAGTGTGAGCAGGAGGGAGCAGTTCTGTCACCCTCAGGAAGGCAGCAGCTCGCTCCTGTGAGGATGGATGTGCACTCTGCATCCCTTTCCAGAGGCACAGCCTGCCTGGGACGGGCTGGAACAGCCTTGGGATGCTCCTGGCTGGGAGCAGCAGGAGTGGGGTTTGCTTGGATCACTTCCAGAGTGACGACTGGGACTTCAGCTGCCCTCTCCTCCTGTGATTCCTGGAGTTTGTGAGCTCTCCCCTCCCTCCAAGGCTGTCACGCTGGATCTGGGTGTCAGGGCATGGATTGATCCTGGCGTTGTCTTCTGGATTTCTCTCAAATCCCTGCCTCAGTGGTGAGCCGCATTTTCTGCTCATCAAATCTCATCGGCGTCACTGGGGACAGCTTCTGACTCCCTGGAGTTTCTGGTGTTTGCACCATCCTGGCTCTGCTCTCTGCTCCTCAGAGCTCAGGGGTCTTTACCAGGAGCAGATCCTGATGAGGTGGAAGATCAGCTCCCTTGTTTCATTGCCATTCCAGAGGAATCCCTGACTTTTGGAATGCAGAGGTGTTGGGAGTCTTTGCCTTTGTGTTCTGCTGGTTCAGACACTTTGTTCTTCCTGGAAGGAAAACAAAGGAGCCCTGTGATATTTGTGTGCAGCGAGGTGAAAATGTGTCGCTGTTTAACATTACAGGCTGAGAAATGGGAAAAAT
This sequence comes from Cyanistes caeruleus, assembly GCF_971803275.1. Classification (NCBI taxonomy): domain Eukaryota; kingdom Metazoa; phylum Chordata; class Aves; order Passeriformes; family Paridae; genus Cyanistes; species Cyanistes caeruleus. The sequence continues at coordinate 751,892 of NC_141726.1, read as the reverse complement.
ATCTTTTGGGTGCAGCCTTTGAAAATCAAATAAATGGATCCAGTGATCAATGGAGGTAAAGGAAGTGTGTGACTGAGAGAAAGAGCTGAGAATTGCTGTTTATGGACACTTTGAGCACAGTGACCAAAATCAGGCACAAAGACCTGATTTAGAAAATGCTTTCATCCCTATTTGTTAGGATTCTTGAAAGAGAAATGTGAAAATACCTGTGAATGAATAATTTCTTCATTTCCTCACCTCTGACAGCTGCTAGAGAAGGCAGTTTTTATTTCTGCTTTTTGTGGTGGCTGGGGTGGGGGATATTTGGGAAGGGGATGGAGGCGGCCTGTTCCTCCTGTGTGACATTGTCCTGTTGGAGCCACCGAGTTCCCAAAGCCTTCTCTTTTCCAGGCTGAACAATCCCAATTCCTCTGCTGCCAGGAAATTGGGGAACTGGGGTTGTTCAGCCTGGAAAAGAGAAGGCTTTGGGGAGATCTCATTGTGGCCTGCAGGGGAAGAAGGAGACAAGAGCCTGGGGTGGCAGGAGGAGATGGCTTCAAACTGACAGAGAATGGCTTTAAATTTGATGTATGGGAGAAATTATTCTCTGGGAGGGTGGGGAGAGGCTGGGATAGAATTCCCAGAGCAGCTGTGGCTCTCCTGGATCCCTGGCAGCATCCAAGGCCAGGCTGGCCAGGGCTTGGAGCCACCTGGGACAGTGGCAGGGGTGGCACTGCAGGAGCTTTGATGTCCCTTCCAGCCCAAAGCATTCCATGATTCCAGATCACATACATGCACCACTTCAAATCCTTCTGGATTTCGCTGGGAGTGCGGTGGTTGGATCTTTGTGTCAGCTTTGTTTTGAGGAGATGGGAGCAGGAGGAGCTCAGCTGCCAGCCAGGGGGATGGTTTGTTTTGGGGAAGCTGCTGGACACACTGGGAGCAGCCTTTGCAGTGGCTTTTGTGGTTTGCTGGGACATCACTTGAGCAGCGATGAGTTCACGTCACCTTCTGAACCTCTCCGTACAACTTCTGATGTCTGATGGAAATAATCATTTGCTCTCTGCCAGCTTGTGTGGTTTGGCACATCTGGGGCTTGCAGCACTTTCCATGAGTTGAGCTGCACGGAAGAATTTGGTGCCAGTGCCGTTTGTGAGGCAGCTGCAGAGCAGGGATGGAGCTGGCAGGGGAGGAGAGGCTCTGGGCTGCGCTTTTGGGAAGGGTTTTCACTCTGTCGGTGCCCACGTGACAAATGTCACTGCTAAAGGTGGCAGGGCTGAGGCAGAGCTGCAGATAACCGAGCTGAGACACAGCCACAGGAGATACCTGACTTTAAAACTGGGATTCTGACCCCTGAGGATTTACTAATTATGTAAATATCTATTAAATAATGCAGTAATACACCACTAATCTTGTGGTGTAATTTTGTAAGGTGTGATGGCCACAGAATAGAAGAATTCAGATTGGAGGGGACTCCTGGAGGTGAACGTGGTGCTGATTCTTAGTTGAGATCTCCAGAATATTGTCTTAGAGTAGGAATGAAGCACTCACAAGGTCTGGGTCCTGCTGGAGGCGGTGCTGCAGGGTCAGAAATCAGGGTTAGGGTCAGTGATGGGGTCTCACAGGTGGGCCATGAGCATCTAAACAAGATTTGGGATTTTTTTTGGTCTTGTAACTCACCCAGCAGAGCTCCAGGAGCCTTTGGACACCGCTCCAGGGATGCCCAGGCTGGGGCTGTTGACAGGACTGGAGTTTGCCTGGATGATCCTTATGGATCCATTTAACTCAGGACACTCTATGCTTCTACCAACTTATTTATCCAATAGTTTCAAGTTTACTTTATTTTTCTGCTCTAAATAACTCAATTTTCATCAAATCAAACCACTGTGGTTTTCTCCTTTGTGTCAGTGTAACCTGAATGTAAATTTTCCAGGTTTATACAGGAGATTTTCCTTGATTCCCACCTGGAATGATGCTGGCTCCTCATGCCTTGACTCCCTCACCTGAAACCACTGTGAAATACGAGCAGAGACAGTTGTTGGGCTTTGTGTGTCTTTAAAGTAATTGCTGGTTGTTCCTTTCTTGTGCTTGTATAAATCTAGCACACATAAATAAATCTGTGTTTAATAATCCACGTGTGGCTATAATAATGGAAGTATATAAATGTTATAACTGCTGGGAGTGTTAAAGGTAAGGCTTGCTCTGGAGCTCCATAACCTCGTTACAGGCTCTCATGTGGAATGTAGCTCTCAGTCTGGAGCAGAAAAATGGCTGTAAACTCTGATTATAATAAAAATAACAGCAAATAAAAGCATTTCCTCACGGCCTTTTCTCCCCATCTGTGAATAGGTGCGTTCCATGGACGAGCTGAATCACGATTTCCAGGCGCTGGCTCTGGAGGGACGGGCTATGGGAGAGGTAAGTGAGAGGCCTGGAGGAAAAAAATCCCTCTTTTGGGTGGGGGAGGAAAGGAAATTGCAGTTTTTTGGGGCTGTTGGGACGGTTGTGATGCTGAGGGTTCTCTGTTGTGGCTGTGAGCTGTGTCTGTGTGTGTGGTATGTGTGTGGTTGATCCAACCCCAAACCTGCCAGGCTGGAATCAGGCATGGAGGGAGGAGCAGCTGGAGCTCCACTGTTGGCTCATCCAGCAGTGAACTCAAAACCCAGCTGGGGACAGTGTCCCAGTCCTTGGAGCAGGTTTATTTTGGGATTCACTGAGCTCAGACCCCGTTGTGCTGTGGGGCATTGGCTGCTGGCCTCTTTGCAGCCCTGGCCACCTTTTCCTGCCTCACACAAAGGCCAGGGCTGTGTTTAAGGTTTGGAGGAGCTGATGCCTGTGGTGTGTTCCCAAAAATTCCTGGTTCATTGGCAGCTGGGGAGTGCTGGCAGTTGGGAATAACGTTGGGGTTGAGTTTTGCAGTTTCCTCAGTGCTGGCAGCTTTGGAAATGGAAACAGTGGGGCTGGGATGGGAGCAGTGGGGCTGGGATGGGAACAGTGGGGCTGGGATGGGAACAGTGGGGCTGGGATGGAGACGGGAGCAGGAGGACCAGGGATGGAGATGGGAACAGGAGGACCAGGGATGGAGATGGGAGCAGGAGGACCAGGGATGGAGATGGGAACAGGATGGAGATGGGAGCAGTGGGTCAGGATGGAGATGGGAGCAGGATGGAGATGGGAGCAGTGGGGCTGGAGATAGGAACAATGGGGCAGGGATGGAGATGGGAACAGGAGGACCAAGGATGGAGATGGGAGCAGCAGGAGGACCAGGGATGGAGATGGGAACAGGAGGACCAGGGATGGAGATGGGAACAGGATGGAGATGGCAGCAGTGGGTCAGGATGGAGATGGGAGCAGCAGGAGGACCAGGGATGGAGATGGGAGCAGGAGGACCAGGGATGGAGATGGGAACAGGAGGACCAGGGGTGGAGATGGAAGCAGGAGGACCAGGGATGGAGATGGGAGCAGGAGGACCAGGGATGGAGATGGGAACAGGAGGACCAGGGATGGAGATGGGAGCAGGGGGACCAGGGGTGGAGATGGGAGCAGGAGGACCAGGGATGGAGATGGGAACAGGAGGACCAGGGATGGAGATGGGAGCAGGAGGACCAGGGATGGACACTGACAGCTTTGTAGAGCAGGACCTGCAAACACCCCTCAGTAGCTGCTGTGCCTGCCCTGCCTGTTGCTGCAGACAAACACAGATCTCCACTGCACACATGGCTGCTTTTGTATTAATATTTGCCTTGTCTGAGGGGGATCAGTTTTCTTAATTTGTCTAATTCATAATCCCATCTCAGTGGGATCTCTGTGCCCTGGCTGCTGAAGAATTGCTTTTGTTGATGATGGGTAAATCCTCCCCTCCTCCCTGCTCTGCTAAATTGAATATTGGCCTAACTGGTAAGTCCTTTGTAAGAGGGCTTAGCAGGATTATTTTCATTCTGGATAGGGTCAATTTTAATAAAAACCAGGGAATGAATAAACGACTCTCATTCTGAACCTCTGCTCGTTCCTTTGAAATTTCCAACCTGCAGAACTGCATGAGAGTCACTTAAAACACCTTTTCTTTTTTCTTCCATTGCAACTGACAACTTTCCCCGAGGAAAAATTCATGGTGTGGCAGCCTGTTGCATAATTCAGTGCAGCTGATTGCTGCTTGCTAAGCTCTGTGATGGTTGGAGCAGCCCTTGACAGAACAAAGCCCCCCTTTAGCATCTGCTCGTCTTGGCTTTTGGGTTTCCCTGATATCTGTAAATAGATCTGGAGTCTCCCTGTGAGGTGAACAACTCTCTTCTCTTTGTTTCTGCTGAGGGTACACACCTTGCAGCTGGAAACTTGGAGCTTCTGCTGGGGACAGAGTAAACTGGAGTGGGAGGAGTAAACTGGAGTGGGAGGAGTAAACTGGAGTGGGAGGAGTAAACTGGAGAGGGAGGAGTAAACTGGAGAGGGAGGAGTAAACTGGAGAGGGAGGAGTAAACTGGAGTGGGAGGAGTAAACTGGAGAGGGAGGAGTAAACTGGAGAGGACAGAGTAAACTGGAGAGGGAGGAGTAAACTGGAGAGGGAGGAGTAAACTGGAGAGGGAGGAGTAAACTGGAGAGGGAGGAGTAAACTGGAGAGGGAGGAGTAAACTGGAGGGGACAGAGTAAACTGGAGAGGGAGGAGTAAACTGGAGTGGGAGGAGTAAACTGGAGAGGGAGGAGTAAACTGGAGAGGGAGGAGTAAACTGGAGTGGGAGGAGTAAACTGGAGAGGGAGGAGTAAACTGGAGAGGACAGAGTAAACTGGAGAGGGAGGAGTAAACTGGAGGGGACAGAGTAAACTGGAGAGGGAGGAGTAAACTGGAGTGGGAGGAGTAAACTGGAGAGGGAGGAGTAAACTGGAGTGGGAGGAGTAAACTGGAGAGGGAGGAGTAAACTGGAGTGGGAGGAGTAAACTGGAGAGGGAGGAGTAAACTGGAGAGGGAGGAGTAAACTGGAGTGGGACAGAGTAAACTGGAGAGGGACAGTGTAGTTTGTGTCCTGCACTGGGAGGTGCTGTCAGGGGAAATGATCAGGTTATCAGGGATTGATCAGCTTATCAGGGATTGATCAGCTCATCAGGGATTGATACCAAATGGGGGATTGATCAGCTTATCAGGGATTGATCAGCTTATCAGGGATTGATCAGCTCATCAGGGATTGATACCAAATGGGGGATTGATCAGCTTATCAGGGATTGATCAGCTTATCAGGGTATTGATACCAAATCAGGGATTGATCAGCTTATCAGGGATTGATCAGCTTATCAGGGGATCGATACCAAATGGGGGATTGATCAGCTTATCAGGGTATTGATACCAAATCAGGGTATTGATCAGGTTATCAGGACATTGAACTTGATACCAAATCAGTGTGTTAAAGTGGTTATCAGGATATTGAATTTGTTATCAAATCAAGGTGTTGGAGTTATCAGGATATTGATACCAAATCAAGGCATTGATCAGATTATCAGGACATTGAATTTGATTCCAAATCAGGGTGTTGGAGTTATCAGGATATTGAATTTGATAACCTGATCAAAGGTATTGATCAGGTTATCAGGGTATTGAATTTGATACCAAATCAAGGTATTGATCAGGTTCTCAGGATATTGAATTTGATACCAAATCAAGGTATTGATCAGGTTCTCAGGATATTGAAACCAATCAGGAATTACCACACTCCTGATGCAGAGGAGAGATCCCATATCTGATGATTCCTGTTTGATCCATGGTAATTTCAGGCATATTCAGGTTCTTTTCATCTTCAGTTCCCTGAGTTTTATCCCAGCTTGAGGCAAGGCTCATTTCATGGTTAATTTGCTGTGAATGTGCTGCTGTTCCCCCTGGGAATTCCATCCATCCTATCCAGAGGATTCACTGGGATATTGTCCCCATGCCAGCTCAGGAATTCCTGGCTGGAGGTGATCCCTGGTGAATCCCAAAATCCCTGAAGAATGGGAATTGTTCTCTCTGTCCTCCAGAGCTGGGACCCTGGGCTGTCCCAGCCCTGGGATGGCTCCGTTCCCTGGGACCTTTTCCCATTCCCAAGGACCTTTTCCTGTTCCCAGGGACCTTTTCCCATTCCCAGGGACCTTTTCCCATTCCCAGGGACCTTTTCCCATTCCCAGGGACCTTTTCCCATTCCCAGAGACCTTTTCCCATTCCCAGGGACCTTTTTTTTCCCATTCCCAGGGACCTTTTCCCATTCCCAGGGACCTTTTCCCATTCCCAAGGACCTTTTCCTGTTCCCAGGGACCTTTTCCCATTCCCAAGGACCTTTTCCCATTCCCAAGGACCTTTTCCTGTTCCCAGGGACCTTTTCCCATTCCCAGGGACCTTTTCCCATTCCCAAGGACCTTTTCCTGTTCCCAGGGACCTTTTCCCATTCCCAAGGACCTTTTCCCATTCCCAAGGACCTTTTCCTGTTCCCAGGGACCTTTTCCCATTCCCAGAGACCTTTTCCCATTCCCAAGGACCTTTTTTTTCCCATTCCCCACCCTGGCAGGTGCTGCCCTCCCTCCCCTCAGTGTCCCCAAGCCTCCCCAGCCTCCTCAGCAGGAGGGAGAAATGAGAATTCCTGAGCTTTCCCATCCCAGTTTTCCCGTCCCTCCAGCAGCAGCAGCAGCTCCCATGGGGAGGCAGGAGTTTGTGCTCCCAGGTGAGCTCAGGAAAAGGTTTGGATCCCAAATTTTTCCCCCCTCCTGGATTTTTCCCTGTGATTGGAGAGGCTGGAGAGTGTTGGTGTGAGAGTGCCTGAGGTGTGGGGGGCTCCTGGAGCGGGGAGGAAAAGCAGGAATGGGGAGAGATGGAATTATTCCCTCAGCTTTCACCTCAGAGATACCAAAATTGGGGTTATATCACTTGTATTTAATGATTGGTACCTGATAGAGGGGAGATGCTTACAGTTTATGTTTGCATTTTAGACTTATTTTAATCATGCTTTGCTTTGTTTTGTTCTTTTTTTGTTTTGTTTCGTTATTTTGTTGTTGTTTTGTTTTAATTGCAGCAGCTGTTGCCGGGTAAAAAGTTTTGGGAATCTGATGATTCCAGCAAAGATGGACCAAAAGGGATATTTCTGGGAGATCAGTGGAGAGACAGTGCTTGGGGAACATCAGGTAGCTCCATTATTTCCTTGATTTAGTGGGGGTTGAATGCAGAAATGTGAATTTTTTATACCCAAAGTGGCTGGCCAAGGCTGGATGGCAGAGCTTTGAAAAGATGTCAAAACACATCTGGTTTATGTAATAAAAAACAAATAGGAAACCTCACATTGCTTTGTGATAAAATTAATATATCTGTGGATGTCAGAACATTGTCAAATGTGAATATGTGTAAATTCGTGTTTATCTGCTTAAAAAAAATCTTAATTTGTCCTTAAAATCTCAATTTCTGATGTGTTTTCTGCCCTGGGATGGATCAGCTGAAAGTTTGAACAAAGATAATGGAGAACAAGATGAATAATAATAAAAAAAAAAATCTCTTCATTTTTATAAATACTAAACCAACCAACCCAGACCCAGCATTCAGTTAAAATAAATAAATAAAATGATGTTTTGAATTAATGTTATGTCTGCCAAGGATTTTGTTCTTGCATCACAGGCTGTCCTTGATTTTGAAATTGAGAGCAACATTCAGTTTAAAAAGGAAAAAAATAAATAAAAATAAAAAGGAAATTTGTCTGCCAAGGATTTTGTTCTTGGTTCTCCCTGATTTTGAACTTTGGGAGAGAATATTCAGGTTTTAGGAAAACAAACCTGCAAGTGCTGGGTTTGAAATGCTGATCTTTGATTTGTTCTTTCTGTGGTTTTTGGAACCTGAAACACTGCTGGGTATGTGGTGCAGCTCCCAAAAATGGGATGTAGAGATCCCAGGAAATAAATGGGATGTACAGGTCCAGAAATGGGGTGTACAGGTCCAGAAATGGGGTGTACAGGTCCAGAAATGGGATGTACAGGTCCAGAAATGGGATGTACAGCTCCAGAAATGGGGTGTACAGCTCTAGGAAATAAATGGGATGTACAGCTCCAGAAATGGGATGTACAGCTCCCAGGAATGGGATGTACAGCTCCCAGGAATGGGATGTACAGCTCCAGAAATGGGGTGTACAGATCCAGAAATGGGATGTAGAGATCCCAGGAAATAAATGGGATGTACAGGTCCAGGAATGGGATGTACAGCTCCAGGAAATAAATGGGATGTACAGCTCCAGAAATGGGATGTACAGCTCCAGGAAATAAATGGGATGTACAGCTCCAGAAATGGGGTGTACAGCTGCAGAAATGGGATGTACAGCTCTAGGAAATAAATGGGATGTACAGCTCCAGAAATGGGATGTACAGCTCCAGGAAATAAATGGGATGTACAGCTCCAGAAATGGGATGTACAGCTCCAGGAAATGGGATGTACACCACCCAGGAAATGGGATTTACAGCTCCCAGGATATACCTCACTCTGGGATAGGCTTTTCCCTGATAAAAATGGGTGTTTTCATTTGCTGTAGTATTTAAAAAAAGAGAAATCCATCCTGATTTTACTGATGGCCATCAGCAGAGTCACAGCGCTGCCACTTCTCCGTGCAGATAAACCCCCAGGGAATGATTATACAGAAATACGGAACGATTTCCTTTGCTCCTTTGAATATTTGGATGTTCTTTGAGGATGTCCCGTGTTCTTGTTGCAGATCACTCTGTTTCCCAGCCCATCATGGTTCAGAGAAGACCTGGGCAGGGTTTCCACGTGAACAGCGAGGTGAACTCGGTGCTGTCGCCGCGCTCCGAGAGCGGAGGGCTGGGGGTGAGCATGGTGGAGTACGTGCTGAGCTCATCTCCTGGAGACTCCTGCCTAAGGAAAGGAGGATTTGTAAGTGCCTCATCCCCACATTCCTGGGCTTTTCTCCCTTTGCTGCTTGCCTGGGAGTCGTTCCCAGGGCTGGGTGTGTGACTCGATCTTCTCGAGTGGCCCGGCTGGCTCAGGGATGAGGTTTCTCTTCACTCGGGTTCCAGCCAGCAGATGTTGGTGGGGTTCACTGATTTTCTTCAGGAATTCAGGTCTGTGGAGCGAGTAAAGAAATCAGGGGGGGAACTCTCTCTCTCTCTGGTTTGCATTCCACAGTTTATTTCTGTGAAGGGGAATCCAAAGGACGAGAGACCAAGGATTTGGGGTCTGGGGGTCTCTTTTAACAGGGATTTTTGGAGGGAGGGAACATCAGAGAGAGAACCAATTATTTTTCTCAGTTAGTACATCTTACAAACTTTCTACAAATCAAGGTTAGCCACACCAAGAGAAGAAATAACAGACACCAACTTCTTCAAATGCCCACAAAGGTGTAGGAGTGTTCTCCACAGAGGGGCAGAGAGGGGTGAGGCTGCTTTCCTGGCAGCACAGGGGGGAAAGAAAGGGAAGGGAAGGGCAGCAAATCCTCTCAGCTTCCATAGCTCAGAGACGTTCTGGGACAGGGAAAACAGAGTTACAAACTCCTGGGTTGGAAAGAAGGGTCTCCTGGGCCAAAGAAACTTCCAGCAGCTGGAAATGCCAGCAGGGTCCTCTCTTCACTCCATGCGTGGGGCTGAGGAGAGAAACTTCAGTGACCATGGGAACCTGACACCAGGTAAACAGGAGAAAGAGAAGCTGGGGGAAATCACAACTAAAAGATGGGAAAAGATACATTTCAGGCTATCAACTCCAACATAGGTTTCTTTCTTTGCCCTCGAACAGGGCAGGTTCAGTTCTTGCCCTGGGGATGTGGGATGGGAGATGGGAAGGTGCTGGTGTTCTCTGGATCTGTGGAAAAGCCCCCCAGCAGAAACACCCCATCCAAGCTAATCCTTGGAAAAGGTTCCACGAACCTCCAGTGAGCCTGTGGTGCTGCCTCAGAGCAGAAATTCCATGTGATGGTCCCAGGAAATGGGATCCCAGCTCCAAACCCAGCCTTTCCCTGGTGAAAACTGTCCTGGCACAATGTTTGTCCTTGTCCCTTCGGTTTTCCTTTTGGGATAAACACCCCCCAAGCCCCAGGAATAAATACACTGCTCTCACACAGCCTTCCCTGGAATTCCTGCCTGCTGGATGGATGTTTTCCAGCTGGGAATCCTGCCCAGGCAGGAATGCAGGGGGAAAAGGCAGCACCGCTGTGTTTTGTGGGGTGGGAAGGAGACGTGGGGAGAGGTGGAATCAAACCCAGCCCTGCCGAGGGGAAAGAGCTGCAGAAATGGGGGAAAAGCACCCTGAGGATGAATCCTTTGGAGCTTCCCTCACCCTCCTAGGACTGCTGCCCTCAGGAGGGGATTTGGGCACATCAGGGAGCCAGGTGATCCCAGCTGGGATCTGACCCTCAGCACACCAGGGTGACAGAGGTGACACAGCTGTCACCCCCTGCTTTGGGGCAGGCTGCGTTCACAGCTGGCATTTCCAAGTAATATTAAGGAAGCAGAGTTTTATTTTCTGTCAGGAGAAACACCAAAAAGATTTTTGCTTTCACAACAATTTTTTTTTCTCTAAATATAAGGGAGAAACCCCTTTCCCCAGCCAGAGAGAGTGAGAAGAGGTTCAGTGGGTGGAAATGTGTGCAGGGCACCTCTCCCTGCAGTCAGGTGGAAGGCAGGGTTTGGGTGTCTGTCCCTGTGACAGCACCTCTGATAAATATGTTTACATGCCCCTTGCTGGTTTTTATCATGAATTATGTTGTTTTTCCTCTCCTTTTTGTTGTTCAAAACACTGCCCCAGGCATCAACACCCTTTATTCTCCTCCCAAGTGAAATAAAGAGCTGCAGATGTAACACACACCACTCATGAAATGCTCAACAGAACAGAAATCCTTTTTTTTTTCCCTTGTTTTTTTTTTTCCCCTCTTTTCTCCCAAAGAAATGTGCTTCAGGATCACAGGAGCCAGTGGCTGAGGCAGAGATTTATTTGAGTGGTTTTAAATGAGCTGTGCCTTGGAATTCACTGCTGATGTCCCCAAAACTGAGGTGATTTTCAAGCACGGTGTCTCTGACACTGAGCCAGGCACTCGAGAGAAGCACAAATTCACTTGATGCCCCTGCAGCATTTGCTGCTGTTGAATTTGAAGTGCTGAAGTCTCATCTAGAAGGAGAATTCCTTAAAATTATTTTGGGATGGGGTTTTGGAGCCCATGAAAACAAACCTTGAGTTACTAAATAGAAGAAACCTGAATAGATGAAACCCCTCTTAGAGGAGTGAGATCTAATTCCCTTATTTCTTTGATTATCATTGAATATTTTGCATTTTTACCTACTTTTTTTGGCAGGAATTAATGTTTTCAAGTGACTTCCTTTATTGTGCCATCTTTGATTTGTTGCCATCTCGGGGTAACAGGAGAATTGATCTGAAAACTCAGCTGATTAAAACAATGTCTCTTTTGCCCAGGGGCCAAGGGATGCAGAGAGTGACGAGAATGACAAAGGGGACAAGAAGAGCAAGGGCACGTTTGATGGAGATAAACTGGGAGATCTGAAGGAGGAGGGGGATGTGATGGATAAATCCAATGGTTTGCCTGTCCAGAACGGGATCGACGCCGACGTCAAAGACTTCAGGTGTGTGCGTTGGTGGCTGTTAATTAATCAGTTAATAATTAATCAGGGTTGGGGTTTAACCCCAGCCAGCAGCTGAGCCCCTGCAGGCTCCCACTGCATCCCCTGCAGTGCCAGAGGGATTCTCTGGGATGCTGTTCCAGCCCTGAGCAGAGCCCGGAGAGGGGCTGGAGGCTTCTCCCTGGGATATTCCCGAGCCACACGGACACAGCCCCGTGCCCTGTGCCCTGGGCTGGCCCTGCTGGAGCAGGGGGTGGCACCTGTGACACTCTGGGGTCCTCCCAGCCTGACCCTGACTGGGATTGTGTGACAGGGATTGGTGAAGAGCAAACACCATCACTCCAAACACCCTCTCCTTCCCTCTTCATCAGCTCTGCTCGCTCTGTGGGCTGGGACATCACAGAATCCCAGACTGGGCTGGGCTGGGCAGGATCCTAAATCCCACCCAGAGCCACCCAGCCATGGCAGGGACACCTCCACTGTCCCCAGGGTCACCTCCCAATGTCCCCAGAGTCACCCCCACTGTCCCAGGGACACCCCCACTGTCCCCAGGGTCACCTCCACTGTCCCAGGGTCACCCCCACTGTCCCAGGATCACCCCCACTGTCCCAGGGTCACCCCCACTGTCCCCAGGGTCACCCCCACTGTCCCCAGGGTCACCCCCACTGTCCCAGGGTCATCCCCACTGTCCCAGGGTCATCCCCACTGTCCCCAGGGTCACCCCCACTGTCCCAGGATCACCTCCACTGTCCCCAGGATCACTTCCACTGTCCCAGGATCACCCCCACTGTCCCCAGGGTCACCCCCACTGTCCCAGGATCACCCCCACTGTCCCAGGCTGCTCCAGCCCCAATGTCCAGCCTGGCCTTGGGCACTGCCAGGGATCCAGGGACAGCCACAGCTGCTCTGGGCACCTCTGCCAGGACCTATTTCCGTGTAGAATTAACTCAGGGAACTGCTCCAGACCCTGTTTTTATGTTTCCCAGCTGTACTCCAGCACCTCCAGGCAGCTCTGGAGGGTGAGATGCTGGCCTGGAGCGTTCCTGCCCCTTTTCCCGACGCGTTTTTCCCTCCCCGCGCAGCCGCACGCCCGGGAACTGCCAGAACTCGGCCAGCGAGGTGGATCTGCTGGGCCCCAACCAGAACGGCTCCGAGGGGCTGGCCCAGCTGGCCAGCACCAACGGGGCCAAGCCCGTGGAGGATTTCTCCAACATGGAATCCCAGAGCGTGCCCCTGGACCCCATGGAGCACGTGGGCATGGAGCCGCTGCAGTTCGATTACTCCGGCACTCAGGTCCCCGTGGACTCGGCTGCTGCCACCGTGGGGCTCTTTGACTACAATTCCCAGCAGCAGGTGAGGAGCTGCTCCCTGACCCATCCCCAGATCCGGAGGAATCGGGGTGGGCTGGGCTGAGCTTGGGATCCCATCCTGGGAAAAGGGATGGAGGAAGATTGGAGGCGGTGTCAGTGGCTCGGTGCTGTGTGTGTCCTCCCTGGGAACTGGAAAAATCAGAATTCCCGCAGCAATTCCCGGAGCATCCACCAAGATCTCCGCTGGTCCCGGGGGTCTCCAGGAGCTGGCATTGAAAAACAGCCTTAAAGTAGGAAAAAGTGAGAAAACAAACCCCAAACCCCCACCCTGGAGCCCAGGAAGTGACTGAGAGCCAACACCTGCTCAGCCCAGGTGTGAGCCCCACGTTGGGCTTTACTGAGCCAGCCAGAGCAGCCTGAGGCAGTTCCAAGTTCAAACCTCCTTCTGCCTGATCCTGGTTTAAACCCTGAGGGCAGAGTCCACTACTCCAGGCCTTTATCTGAGCCTGGCTTAGGTTTGTTTGACCTTTCTCCCACAGCAGCCCAGACTCCCTTGGCTCCTGCTGAATGCTGGGCTTGGCTCCAGCAATGACTCCTGCTCCTTTGGATAATGAGTGTAAACTTTATTGCTCTCCCTTTGCAAGGCTGAGATCCCTCAGAGAAGAAGGGAATCCTTTGTTCTGGCTGATTGTCGGGAGATGTGTGAGCAGGATAAATCCTTTGGGACTTGGAGGGAGCAGCAGAGGGAAAAGCCGGGCTGGGGGTGGCTGAGGGGCAGAAATGTGGGGTTCTTCAGGTGGATCAACATCCATGCCAAAGGAGTTGAGATCCTTCAGAGGTGTAGAGGGGAGTCTGTGGGGTGAAAGGAAATGTGGTGTGCCCTTTCAGGGTGTCTGTGCCCAGTTTCAGGCTGTTGTTAATACCTGTTTCAGGGTGTCAATACCAGTTTCAGGCTGTTGTTAATACCAGTTTTAGGTTGTTAATACCAGTTTCAGGGTGTCAATACCTGTTTCAGGGTGTTGTTAATACCGGTTTCAGGCTGTTGTTAATACTGGTTTCAGGGTGTCAATACCTGTTTCAGGCTGTTGTTAATACCAGTTTTAGGTTGTTAATACCAGTTTCAGGGTGTCAATACCTGTTTCAGGCTGTTGTTAATACCGGTTTCAGGGTGTCAATACCAGTTTCAGGGTGTCAATACCTGTTTCAGGCTGTTGTTAATACCGGTTTCAGGTTGTTAATACCTGTTTCAGGCTGTTGTTAATACCGGTTTCAGGCTGTTTTTTGCTCTCCCACAGCTGTTCCAGAGGCCCAGTGCCCTGGCCGTGCAGCAGCTGATGGTGCCCAGTTTCAGGCTGTTGTCAATACCAGTTTCAGGTTGTTAATACCTGTTTCAGGCTGTTGTTAATACCAGTTTCAGGCTGTTGTTAATACCAGTTTCAGGGTGTCAATACCCGTTTCAGGCTGTTGTTACTACCAGTTTCAGGTTGTTAATACCGGTTTCAGGCTGTTTTTGCTCTCCCCACAGCTGTTCCAGAGGCCCAGTGCCCTGGCTGTGCAGCAGCTGACGGTGCCCAGTTTCAGGCTGTTGTCAATACCGGTTTCAGGTTGTTAATACCTGTTTCAGGCTGTTGTTAATACCGGTTTCAGGTTGTTAATACCGGTTTCAGGCTGTTTTTTGCTCTCCCCACAGCTGTTCCAGAGGCCCAGTGCCCTGGCTGTGCAGCAGCTGATGGTGCCCAGTTTCAGGCTGTTGTCAATACCAGTTTCAGGGTGTCAATACCAGTTTCAGGGTGTCAATACCGGTTTCAGGCTGTTTTTAATACCGGTTTCAGGTTGTTAATACCGGTTTCAGGCTGTTTTTTGCTCTCCCCACAGCTGTTCCAGAGGCCCAGTGCCCTGGCTGTGCAGCAGCTCACCGCAGCCCAGCAGCAGCAGTACGCCCTGGCCGCTGCCCACCAGCCACACATAGGTGAGTGCTCCCTTCCTCCTGCTCCAGGGCACAAAATCCACCCAGGAGCCTCTCAGGTGGATTTTACAAACGGTGATTAACCTGTGAGGAGGAATTGCTACTCCAGGTTTGCTCAGGGGTGTTTCTGGCACACTTTGGACAGCTCTGGAAGGAGCTCCCTGTCTGGCACTCTCACCCTGCTGAGGCTTTGGGAGTCTCTGAGCAAAGCACAAATCAGGGTAACAGCACACAGAAGGGAGGGGAAATGCACAATTTAATATCAGAATGGGGTTTTACAAGTAAAAAAATGTCATTTATGCAAGCACAGGGTTGATATTGATTAAAATCACTCATTAAATATATTTATTAATTGGATATAAAGCATTTAATCATGTGTAGAAAAACAGGAAAACTATAGGAGGGCTACTCCTGGGTGATTAAACCTAAATGTTTTTAGTACAATAAACAATTTGTGGTGGTTCTTCCTGCCCAGAACCCCAATAGAAAATCATTCATGAAATATATTGAATAAAAATAATTCATTACATATAAATTAATAAAAATCATTCATTAAATATATTTATTAACTGGATGTAAAGCACTTAATCATGTGTGGAAAACTATAGGAGGGCAACTCCTGGTAATTAAACCTAAATGTTTTTATACAATAAACAATTTGTGGTGGTTCTCCCTGCCCAGAACCCCAATAGAAAATCATTCATGAAATATATTGAATAAAAATAATTCATTACATATAAATTAATAAAAATCATTCATTAAATATATTTAATAAAAATTCATTAAATATAAATTAATAAAAATCACTCATTAAATATATTTATTAACTGGATGTAAAGCACTTAATCATGTGTGGAAAACTATAGGAGGGCAACTCCTGGGTGATAAATGTAAATGTTTTTAGCACAATAAAGAATTTGTGGTGGTTCTTCCTGCCCAGAACCCCAATATAAACATTGGGGCTCTGGAGCTGTGTGCTCAGTGGAGTTCAGGGATTGAAATTACTCAGTTTTTAACTTCCTGCCCTTCACTTTCTCGCTCCCAGCTGGGCTTTCTGTGATGCTGAAACCTCTCCCTGCAGATTTGGGAATGGTTCCCACTCCTGAGCAGTTGGAACGCTGGGAAGCTGAGCTGGGAACGGGCTTTTGGCTCCTCATTTACTCACTGGAGCAAGTGCAGAGTACTCACAAGCTCCAGATCCTGAACAGGGTCTGCTTGCCCTGCAGAAGCACCTGAGCTGTTGGATCTAAAGGATTTTATCCTGAAGGAGCATCAAATCCTTGGAATTGGGGGGTTTTTAATGCCAGATCTGTCTCCTGCCCATCAGCACTCACTGCTTGCTCCCTCCCTGTAGAAACGCACCTGGGGAAAGCAGAGAAGCAGGAGGGCAGGCTGACCTGGGTGCTGCACAGGGGGTGTGGCGGGGTTTTTCTCACTGACAGGAATGTTTCCAGCAGGTTTAGCTCCCGCTGCCTTCGTCCCCAACCCCTACATCATCAGCGCGGCGCCTCCGGGGACCGATCCCTACGCGGCCGGGCTGGCGGCAGCTGCCACGCTAGGTGAGCAATTGCAGCTCTCCCTGCCCTGCCCTGCCCTTCCCTGCCGTGCCTGGGGGAGGGAATCAGCAGCACAGCAGCGTTCCTGGGGGGAGCATTGATGGAATGCTGTGGATGGGGGTGAAACCAGCATTTGGCATTGGAATGAGGTTGCTGAGGGAATTTGTGTCCCTGGGCGGGGAGGAGGTCCCGGAGCGTTGGCAGCCCCGGCTCCGGGCACGGGAGGAGATTTGGGAATGGTTCCTGAGCAGAGGTTCCTGAGCAGAGGTTCCTGAGCAGAGGTTCCTGAGCAGAGGTTCCTGAGCAGAGGTTCCAGAGCAGAGGTTCCTGAGCAGGGAGGTTCCTGAGCAGAGGTTCCTGAGCAGAGGTTCCTGAGCAGAGGTTCCTGAGCAGGGGTTCCTGAGCAGGGAGGTTCCTGAGCAGAGGTTCCTGAGCAGAGGTTCCTGAGCAGGGAGGTTCCTGAGCAGAGGTTCCTGAGCAGGGAGGTTCCTGAGCAGGGAGGTTCCTGAGCAGGGAGGTTCCTGAGCAGAGGTTCCTGAGCAGGGGTTCCTGAGCAGGGGTTCCTGAGCAGGGAGGTTCCTGAGCAGAGGTTCCTGAGCAGAGGTTCCTGAGCAGGGGTTCCTGAGCAGAGGTTCCTGAGCAGAGGTTCCTGAGCAGAGGTTCCTGAGCAGGGAGGTTCCTGAGCAGGGAGGTTCCTGAGCAGGGAGGTTCCTGAGCAGAGGTTCCTGAGCAGAGGTTCCTGAGCAGGGAGGTTCCTGAGCAGGGAGGTTCCTGAGCAGGGAGGTTCCTGAGCAGGGAGGTTCCTGAGCAGAGGTTCCTGAGCAGAGGTTCCTGAGCAGAGGTTCCTGAGCAGAGGTTCCTGAGCAGGGAGGTTCCTGAGCAGGGGTTCCTGTGCAGGGAGGTTCCTGAGCAGAGGTTCCTGAGCAGGGAGGTTCCTGAGCAGGGAGGTTCCTGAGCAGAGGTTCCTGAGCAGGGAGGTTCCTGAGCAGGGAGGTTCCTGAGCAGAGGTTCCGGAGCAGAGGTTCCTGAGCAGAGGTTCCTGAGCAGAGGTTCCTGAGCAGAGGTTCCTGAGCAGGGAGGTTCCTGAGCAGAGGTTCCTGAGCAGAGGTTCCTGAGCAGAGGTTCCTGAGCAGGGAGGTTCCTGAGCAGAGGTTCCTGAGCAGGGAGGTTCCTGAGCAGAGGTTCCTGAGCAGAGGTTCCTGAGCAGGGAGGTTCCTGAGCAGGGAGGTTCCTGAGCAGGGAGGTTCCTGAGCAGAGGTTCCTGAGCAGAGGTTCCTGAGCAGGGAGGTTCCTGAGCAGGGAGGTTCCTGAGCAGGGAGGTTCCTGAGCAGAGGTTCCTGAGCAGAGGTTCCTGAGCAGGGAGGTTCCTGAGCAGGGAGGTTCCTGAGCAGGGAGGTTCCTGAGCAGGGAGGTTCCTGAGCAGGGAGGTTCCTGAGCAGAGGTTCCTGAGCAGAGGTTCCTGTGCAGAGGTTCCTGAGCAGGGAGGTTCCTGAGCAGGGGTTCCTGAGCAGGGAGGTTCCTGAGCAGGGAGGTTCCTGAGCAGGGAGGTTCCTGAGCAGGGAGGTTCCTGAGCAGAGGTTCCTGAGCAGGGAGGTTCCTGAGCAGAGGTTCCTGAGCAGGGAGGTTCCTGAGCAGAGGTTCCTGTGCAGAGGTTCCTGAGCAGAGGTTCCTGAGCAGGGAGGTTCCTGAGCAGAGGTTCCTGAGCAGGGAGGTTCCTGAGCAGAGGTTCCTGAGCAGGGAGGTTCCTGAGCAGAGGTTCCTGAGCAGAGGTTCCTGAGCAGAGGTTCCTGAGCAGAGGTTCCTGAGCAGAGGTTCCTGAGCAGAGGTTCCTGAGCAGGGAGGTTCCTGAGCAGAGGTTCCTGAGCAGAGGTTCCTGAGCAGGGAGGTTCCTGAGCAGGGAGGTTCCTGAGCAGAGGTTCCTGAGCAGGGAGGTTCCTGCTCAGCCTTTCTGCATCACCTCAGGGCCTCCAGAGCTGGTTTCTGGGCACCAGCAGAGTGCAGAGGAGCAGCAGGTCAGCAGCTTCATTTCCTGGAGAGACCACATGGAGCTGGGCCACCTTTCCAGGAAATACCAAGTGGTGGCCATAATTTTCCTTTTCTCTTTTTCTCTTTTTTTTCTCTTTTTCTCTTTTTTTTCTCTTTTTCTCTTTTTCTCTTTCTTTCTCTCTTTCTCCCTTTTCCCCCTTCCCCTTTCCCCCTTTCCTCTTTCCCTTTTTCCTTTCCTTTTTTTCCCTTTTTCTCAGCTCTGCTGCAGTTCCTGAGCTTTTGCAGCCTCTGACCAGAAGCAAATCCCATCTAGGCTGTGCTTAACTCAGATTTTAGACATTTGAGCTGGAAGTAGCACCCCAGGGATACCTAAAGCATCCCAAAACTTGGCATCAGGGCCTCTACTTAAATAATTCTGTGTTTATGACTCTTAAAAGAAACAAAACAATGCCTAATGTGCTGGGTGTATTTCCAGTGTTACACCACTGAGAAACAGGAGTTATTTTAACCCTCTCATCGGGTTTTGGAGCCTAGAAACAACAAGACAAACTCCATGTCGATGTTTCTTTGAGAAAAGCAGCTTTTCTGTCTCATCCTGAGCAGTTTTGGGAACCCTTTGTTCCTGTCAGGACTGAGAGCAGCGCTGCAGGGACACGGGACAATTTCAGTTTATATAAAACCAAAAAGCCTCCTCGATGTGCCTGGGAGTGTTAAATTGGGAGGATCAGAGAAGCTTCTGAGATGGAAGAAATGAGTTTGGGGTTATTGGGAGTTTATTGCTCAGTTACTCCCAGAGCAGAGAGGAAACTTTGGGGTGTGTTTTATGGCAGAGAAAATGTGTCAGTTAAAGTTCTGGCAGGTTTGTCATGATTGTGAGACTGGCAGCTCTGGGATAATTCCCTTCTCTTGCCAACAATAGCAGCATTTTAAAGAACAAATTTGAATGCAGAGGGAAGAACTTCCTAGAAAAAAAACCCTCATTTAGATTTTAAACTGTGGGGAAGATACTGCTGCCTTTGAGCTGCCTTCCATCATTCGAGAAAGATGTCACTCAAAAAACCAAAATCCTGCCTTTTTTAATGCCAGGTGGGAAATTATTCCCTCTGGGGTGGGGCGTTGTAGGTAGAAAATGTTCCTGTTCTTTGTGGAGAGCTGGATCCGTGCTGGGATAACCTGGATGCAGGAAAAGCAGAGGCTCCCACCCACAGCAGGTGCTGGGAGTTCCAGCCTGGTGGGAAATGATTCCAGCAGGAAAAGTCCTGGTTTAGTGGGGAAGTGGGTGAATTCTGGGCTAACCAGTTGGGATAACCAGTGAGTGAATTCTGAGATAAGCAGTGGATGAAGTCTGGGATAACGTGCTGGGTTAACCAGTGGGTGAATTCTGGGATAACCAGTGGGTGAATTCTGGGATAACCAGTGGGTGAATTCTGGGATAACCAGTGGGTGAATTCTGGGATAACCAATGGGTGAATTCTGGGATAACCAGTGGGTGAATTCTGGGATAACCAGCTGGGAAAACCAGTGGGTGAATGCTGGGATAAGCAGTGGATGAATTCTGGGATAACTGGATGGATGCTGGGATAACCAGCTGGGATAACCAATGGGTGAATTCTGAGATAACCAGTTGGGATAACCAATGGATGAATGTTGGGATAACCAATGGGTGAATAATACTGGGATAAGCAGTAGATGGATGCTGGGATAACCAGTTGGGATAACCAGTGGATGGATGCTGGGATAACCAGCTGGGATAAGCAGTGGATGAATCCTGGGATAAGCAGTGGATGGATGCTGGGATAAGCAGTTGGGATAAGCAGTGGATGGATGCTGGGATAAGCAGTGGGTGGGTGCAGCACAGGGAATATTTGCTCTCAGGGGTGCTGGAAGGAGCAGCCAGCCGTGCTGGAGCAGGAGCAGCTGCAGCTCTCCTGCAGGCAGGGAGGGAGGGAGGGAAGGAAGGAGCAGCTCTGGGTGCTGCTGGGCTCTGGCAGTGATGCCACTCTTGCCCTCACTGAGAACTCTGTTCTGTAATGAGCCTCTCGCTCCTGTGCTCGGAGCAGCTGAGCCAGACTCGCAGCCCTTTTAAGCCCAGCTGCCTGCAAACTTCAAAGCTTTTGCATCTCCTCTGCTTTTTACACCCAAGGCTTTGGCAGCAACCTCTGACTAGGAGAAAAACCCATCTAGGCTGTGCTCCGTTGATAATTAGAGCTGAGCCTAAAATATTCCAGAGAGATGCCCGAATTTTGCCCAGATGAAGGGGTTGCAGCAGCTTGCAGCAGCCTGAGGGCAAATGCAGGTTAATGACTTGCATTAAAAGGGAGCAACTGCAGCTCTTTCCCTGCTGGGTGCAGGAGAACCCCGGGAGTTGGGGTCTGATGTGCACTCAGTGATTATAAACAGGTTAAAATCGCTCCCTGCTTACCTGTCTGTGCCTGCTGAGGCACCACAGGCACCACCTTCGTGTGATTCATTTGCTGCAGTTTTTTTTCTATTTTAGCTCACGAATTTCCAGGTTGGAAGGGAAGAAATTAGCGGTTGCTGCTCCAGATCTGAGTAGGAAGCGGATCAGCATCTCTGATTCTGTAAATCCAGCAAGGATGGGCTTTGGGGTGGGATACAAATCCAGGTCTTCAGCATCTGCCTGGAATTAGCCAGCACCTCCCTTCTGGGCACCTAAATCCCAAATCTGGGGAAAGCACAGTGGTTAAAACCAGGATAATGCAAGGAGAGAACTTTTACAGGTTTGAAATACGAGTTTAATATTTGGCACAAGAATGGAATGAATATCCTGAAGTGTGGATGTGGGAGCAGGAGCTCATCCAGGTCCTTGGCATTCTGCAGGAGTTCAGCTGAGCCTGTTAGTGAAAAATAAACCAGGAAGAAAGGAACAAAAACCAGAAGGAAAAGGGACTTGCAGGATTTTCCTCCTTTGTCACAGCCAGGCTAACACTGAGCACTCAGCACTGTGTTTGCACATCCCTTTTTATGTCATCCCTCATTTGCCATGGAATCACAGACCTGGGCAGAGCCCAAGTACTGAGTGTCTCTAAAAAGAAATCCCTGGTTTTACTCCAGACATGACCAAGATTCCCTAAAGATTTGTTTATTCCAGTGTCACACCTGACTCTGGCTGAGTTATTCCCACTGTGGGGAGGGAGCCCTTGGAAGGGGTGATGGATTTGGGAATCAAAGGGAACCAGCTGACCTTTCCTAAAGATACCAAACATTCATAATAAAAAATATTCTTGGATTCCCATCTGTGTTATTTGGTGGGAAGGGCTCCTCCCTCCAGCACTGAGAGCTCCCTTAGCGTTATTCCAGCTGGGATTATTGAGGGAGAGAGGCTGCCATGCTGCCATCTCCAAATTCCTCTGCTGTCCTGAGACCTGATAAACACGAGGAATCTTCAAAAGTGAGGCTTTTTCTGCTGCTCTCCAAGGTTATTATTATTATTTTTCAGCCTCTGTAAGTTGGAGGAGGGAAGGTGAGGTTTGTGAGGGAATGTGGGAAGGGACAGGACCCTGCAGCCTCTTTTAGGGGAGATTTGCAAAGCAGGGCTGGAAAAAGAACATTTTAACACCTGAGAGTTGATGCACTCGAGCTGTGCAGAGGGTTTGGTGATTTATTGAGGAGCTGAGGGTGGATGGATGGATGGATGATGGAGGATGGATGGATGGATGATGGATGGATGATGGATGGATGATGGATGGATGATGATGGATGGATGATGGATGGATGATGGATGGATGGATGATGGATGGATGATGGATGATGGATGGATGGATGATGGAGGATGGATGGATGGATGATGGATGGATGATGGATGGATGGATGATGGATGATGGATGGATGGATGATGGATGATGGATGGATGATGGAGGATGGATGGATGGATGATGGATGGATGATGGATGGATGATGGATGGATGATGATGGATGGATGATGGATGGATGGATGATGGATGGATGATGGATGGATGGATGGATGATGGATGGATGGATGATGGATGGATGATGGATGGATGATGGATGGATGATGGATGGATGATGGATGGATGATGGATGGATGATGATGGATGGATGATGGATGGATGGATGATGGATGGATGGATGATGGATGGATGATGGATGGATGATGGATGGATGATGGATGATGGATGGATGATGGATGGATGGATGATGGATGATGGATGAATGATGGATGGATGATGGATGGATGATGGATGGATGGTGGATGGATGGTGGATGGATGGATGGATGGATGATGGATGATGGATGGATGGATGGATGGATGGATGGATGGATGATGGATGGATGATGGATGGATGAATGGATGGATGATGGATGGATGATGGATGGATGATGGATGATGGATGGATGGATGATGGATGGATGAATGGATGGATGATGGATGGATGGATGATGGATGGATGGATGATGGATGGATGGCAGCAAGCTGTGAATTTCGGCTGGGGTGAGAAGTTGCTCTCTGTGGGTGAATGAAAGAAGGTTCCTCTGTTTGGGTTGGGGGTTTCTGTGCCTCCCCTGTACGAGCAGGGCACACCAATAAAACCATGAGGTCACTGCTGGCAGAGTGACCTCCCACAGTGACAAAATTCCAGACTGGGATCTCCACGGAATGTGCTCCACCCTTGCCAAACCCCCGCGTTGGCAGAGGGTTGCAGGGGAGCGCGCGGCAGCGCCGAGCGGGGATTTCGGGGTACCCCTGGCCCCCCAGGAGCTGACACTGCCCCTGCTGTGTTCCAGGCCCGGCTGTGGTGCCTCACCAGTACTATGGAGTCACTCCCTGGGGAGTTTATCCCGCCAGCCTCTTCCAGCAGCAAGCGGCCGCCGCCGCCGCCGCCACCAACTCTGCCAACCAGCAAACCACGCAGCAAACCCAGCAGGGCCAGCAGCAGGTAAGGGCTGCCGGCTTCCCGGGCCAGGGAATGTCCTGAGCTGGAAATGAACCCCCAGGAATCGTGGATTCCAAGCCCTGGCCCTGCACTGACCCCCAGCAATCCCACCCTGTGCACCCCTGGCAGCCTCGGGGCCGTCCCCATCCCTGTTCCCTCTGGGGGAAAGGAGCAGGGAGAATTTCTTCCCCAAAAGGGTGATTGGAAAATGTAATGGATTGTCCATTGGAGTCCCCGTTCCTGGAGGTGGGTAAGGAAAGCCTGGATGTGTCACTTTGTCACTCGGTGCCACGGTCTGGGTGTCAGGTGGTGGCAGGTCAAAGGTTGGAAAGGTCTTTTCCAGCCCAGCTGATTGTGTGTTAAACCCAGCCTAAACCTGCCCTGTGGCAGCTCCAGCCACGCTGAATTACCCTGCTGTGTTCTATGGCTGATCCTGACCTCAGCTCTGAGTGGTTCTAAATGAGGACAAAACCTCTCCTAAAAACAAAGGGACCAGAGCCATCTGTAGATCTGTGATTGGATTTATCCTTGGTGCACATGGACGTGGTGAGTTAGGGAGTGTCAGTGCTTGGGAAAACACCAATGGATCAGCTTGGGAATGGCCTGAGCTGTGCAGCAGCACTGCTGTGGTGCTCTTGGAGTGTGAGGGGCAATCACCAGGACCCGAGCTGGGCTGCAGTCCCCACAGCAGCTCCTGGCTGATGGAGGTGGCAGAATAAAGAGCAGAAGCTGAAAACCCTTTGAAGACCAAAGCCCAGTGTCAGGAGGTGTTCTGAGGCCTTTACAGATGCAGCAGGCGTGAGCTGAGAGAGCTGCAGCAAAGGCTCAGGCTATCAAAATAAAATATCTGCGTGCCAGTGGCCTTTATGGGATGTTCATTACTGTTATGGCCGTGGAGCAGGTGTGAGCGGGGTGGGGAGCAGGGTTTGGAATGCAAACCCCGCTCCTGGGGGCTGCAGCAGGGATTGTTTGCATTAAAACTGCTGAGGCAGAGGCTTTGGGAACCTGGACACCTGATTTGTGACCCTTGTGACACCTTAATAAGGTGTTAATAAAACCCAGCAGCGTTCCAGTGCTGGAATTGCTGGAATTGCTGGCTCCCAGAGGTGCCCTGGGCTGGTTCCTGTGCAGGCTCTGGCAGAGAACCTCGGGGTCCTTCCCAGCCTCTCCGTGCACAAAGTCTGCTTTTGCTGTTAGTGGCTGGAGCAGGTGACAGCCACAGTGTCCCCTGTGCTGCAGGGTGTGCTGGGGACACACAGGCTGAGCTTGCAGGCTCCTGCAGCAGCTCTGGCTCTGACAAAGCCAGCCTGTCCCAGGGGATTGCACTCTGGCCACTCTGCCCTCCTCCCACCACAGCAGCTCGTCCCTGCCAACCCCACCTGGGCTCTCTGGGCACCATCTCCTGTGCTTTAAGGCTTGTGTCACCAGGTCTCTGCTCCCCACAGGGGCTGGTGGCCTGGGGACAGCCAGGTCACCTCCTGCCACCCACCCCCAGCTCCTGAGCTGGGCTCTGTAAGGTTTCTGCTCAGGAGGGTTTTTAGTGGGGCTGTGGTGACAGGGAGCAGATGTTAGCTAGGGTGGTTTGTGCACACTCCTGGCAGAGGATGAGTGTTGGAGGTGGGATCAGGGAATTGGAAAGGTTGGAGAAGCTCTCTAAGGACCATGGAGTCCAAGCATGACCCCAGCACTGCCCTGGGCAGCTGATTCCAAATCCTGACCACCCTGGCAGGAAATCAGGAGATTCCTGCTGCTGTCCTCCCTGAGCTCCCCTGGCCCAGCCTGAGGCCGTTCCCTCTCCTCCTGTCCCTGTTCCTGGCAGCAGATCCCAAATCCCCCCGGCTGTCCCCTCCTGCCAGGGACTTGTGCAGAGCCAGAAATTCCCCCTGAGCCTCCTTTGCTCCAGCCTGAGCCCCTTCCCAGCTCCCTCAGGGATTCTCCAGCCCCTTCCCAGCTCCCTCAGGGATTCTCCAGCCCCTTCCCAGCTCCCTCAGCAATTCTCCAGCCCCTTCCCAGCTCCGTTCCCTGCTTTGGACTTGCTCCAGCCCCTCCAGGTCCTGTTTGAATGTGAAGAAAAGTGAATTAAGAGCAAAGGAGAGAAGGTTTCTCCCCTGGTGCTGCTCCTGCCCCTGTCTGGTGACGGTGGCTGTGTCCTGGCTCCCAGAATAACCCAGTGGCTGTTCTGTCCTCTCCAGGTGCTCCGTGGAGGAGCCAGCCAGCGTCCCCTGACTCCCAACCAGAACCAGCAGGGCCAGCAGACGGATCCTCTGGTGGCCGCCGCCGCCGTCAACTCCGCGCTCGCCTTCGGCCAGGGGCTGGCAGCAGGAATGCCAGGTAGCAGCATTGCCAGGAGAGCCTGGGAACGGGATTTGGCTGGCATCAGTCAGCACTGCCTGCTGGTCTGGGGGTTAATCCCAGGGCTGGGTGTGTGACTCGATCTTCTCGAGTGGCCCGGCTGGCTCAGGGATGAGGTTTCTCTTCACTCGGGTTCCAGCCAGCAGATGTTGGTGGGGTTCACTGATTTTCTTCAGGAATTCAGGTCTGTGGAGTGAGTAAAGAAATCAGGGGGAACTCTCTCTCTCTCTCTCTGGTTTGCATTCCACAGTTTATTTCTGTGAAGGGGAATCCAAAGGACGAGAGACCAAGGATTTGGGGTCTGGGGGTCTCTTTTAACAGGGATTTTTGGAGGGAGGGAACATCAGAGAGAGAACCAATTATTTTTCTCAGTTAGTGCATCTTAAAAACTTTCTACAAATCAAGGTTACCCACACCAAGAGAAGAAATAACAGACACCAACTTCTTCAAATGCCCACAAAGGTGTAGGAGTGTTCTCCACAGAGGGGCAGAGAGGGGTGAGGCTGCTTTCCTGGCAGCACAGGGGGGAAGGGAAGGGAAGGGAAGGGCAGCAAATCCTCTCAGCTTCCATAGCTCAGAGACGTTCTGGGACAGGGAAAACAGAGTTACAAACTCCTGGGTTGGAAAGAAGGGTCTCCTGGGCTAAAGAAAGTTCCAGCAGCTGGAAATGCCAGCAGGGTCCTCTCTTCACTCCATGCGTGGGGCTGAGGAGAGAAACTTCAGTGACCATGGGAACCTGACACCAGGTAAACAGGAGAAAGAGAAGCTGGGGGAAATCACAACTAAAAGATGGGAAAAGATACATTTCAGGCTATCAGCTCCAACAGGTGTGTCCCTGGCTGGCAGCACTGGGGCTGGCAGGTGGCCTTGTGGCACAGGTGACAGCAGTGCCACCTCCCCATGGGGGCTGCACTGTTCTCCAAGAATCGATGGCTGCTGTGGAAGATCACCTCCAGGTTTCTCTGTGGGCTGTTCAAGCTTGTGGCATCTGAGTTTTGAACCTCAGGGGTTTCTTAGTCCTGTTCATTCTCCTCAGCTCTCCATCCCTGCTGGACTTAACAGGGGCTTCCTGCCATGATTGCTCTTCCAAGAGGCTTAAAAAGAGGGAAAGAAAAGGGATAAAAGGGAGCAGGCTTTAGTTCTCATTTCCAGCTCATCATTGGAGGAGCTGCTGGAGGAATTCTGACTCTGATCCCTGAGGATTTGGGGTAAAATGCTGCTGAAATTCAGTTATTCCGAATATTACTGTGATGGCAAAGGACAAACCTGAGCTCATTAGAATAAAGTGCAGAAATGTCTTGCTGGTGAAAAGGAAGGGAAAAGGATTATTTGGATTTCAGCTCTCCTTGCTGGCAGTGTCACTTCCTTGTTAATGGGTTTTTTTGTTGTTTAAGAAGAATTTGCAGTGTTAAGTTACAAACTGTGCAGATCTCCTTTAATCTCTGTTATTTGGGTTGTATTTGCTTTGCAAACACACACATATATACAATTACAGGTGTGTGTTTGTAGCTGTATTTGCAAAGCAAATATTCATTTAGTGACCTCCCACCTTAGAGAGTCACTGCATTTAATTTTAATACTTTCATTTAATGTACAATTCCGTAATGAGGTGCCTAAATCACTATATTCTGTCAGTCTGCACTTACAAGAGTTTATTTACCTGAATTGAATAATATTTAATGAATTAAATTATTATTATTATAAATAAAAATATTAATACATAAATATTATTAAAGAATATTTAATGGCACCAACGTTCCAAAATGCAGAAGTGGAAGTTGCCTGTGGCTGCACCCAGCTCTGAGCAATCCCAGCACACATTGGATTTCTCACGGTGCTTTTGTATTTTAAACCTGTTTTTAGCTGAATTTACACTGCTGACAGTGTGATAATAAAGATTCTGGGGGCAAAAAGTCTTTTCTACTTGAAATTCTTCATGTATTATCGTGGACTTTCTTGGGAAAAGCAGGGCTGTTCTTGCTTCTTTTATTTCCATTCATCTTTTCCTGTGGAAGCCCTCATGCCCTGGGCTCAGGTGGATGTGAGTGATGTGTTTGTCACCTGCTGTCACCTGTGCTTGCCTCTGCAGGTTACCCAGTGCTGGCTCCTGCTGCTTACTACGACCAAACCGGAGCCCTCGTGGTCAATGCTGGGGCCAGGAACGGCCTGGGGGCTCCTGTGCGCCTGGTGGCCCCTGCCCCTGTCATCATCAGCTCCTCTGCAGCCCAGGCAGGTGAGTCCTGGCACCAGGCAGGTGAATCCTGTCCCCTCCTGCCCAGGCAGGTGAGTCCTGGCACCAGGCAGGTCAGTCCTGTCCCCAGGCAGGTGAGTCCTGTCCCCTCCTGCCCAGGCAGGTCAGTCCTGTCCCCACCAGAGGTTCAGGCAGGTGAATCCTGTCCCCTTGAGTCCTGTCCCCATGAGTCGTGTCCCCTGCAGCCCAGGCAGGTGAATCCTGTCCCCAGGCAGGTGAATCCTGTCCCCTGCAGCTCAGGCAGGTCAGTCCTGTCCCCAGGCAGGTCAGTCCTGTCCCCCCCAGAGGTTCTGGCAGATGAGTCCTGTCCCCTTGAGTCCTGTCCCCTTGAGTCCTGTCCCCTTGAGTCCTGTCCCCTTGAGTCCTGTCCCCATGAGTCGTGTCCCCTGCAGCCCAGGCAGGTCAGTCCTGTCCTGTCCCCCCCAGAGGTTCAGGCAGGAGCCTTCTGGTCCCTCCCAGTCCCTGCTGTGTCCCCAGTGTCCCCAGCCCTCCGTGCTCCGCTGGCAGTGATGACAAACTTGCCCTCACTGAGATCCATCAGGGATTGTTGTTGAGAAACATCCTCTGTGCTCAACTTGGCTGAGCCTCCGGAGCCGCCACGGAGAGGGGAGGAGCAGGAAATTGAAATATTTTGTAGAGTTTTGTTGTAGGTACTGAAATTTGTCCCCTGGCAGCAGCTTGCCCACCTGCTGGAGCCTTCAGAATTCCCAGGGGCTCCAGGGAGAGCTCAGAGCCCCCTCCAGGGCCTGCAGGGGCTCCAGGAGAGCTGGAGAGGGACTGGGGACAAGGCCTGCAGGGACAGGACCCAGGGAATGGCTTGAGATTGGAAAAGGGGAGATTGGGGTGGGATCTTGGGCAGGAATTGTTCCCTGGGAGGGTGGGGAGGGGCTGGGCTGGAATTGCCAGAGCAGCTGTGGCTGTCCCTGGATCCCTGGCAGTGCCCAAGGCCAGGCTGGACATTGGGGCTGGAGCAGCCTGGGACAGTGGGGGTGACCCTGGGGACAGTGGGGGTGACCCTGGGACAGTGGGGGTGTCACTGGGGACAGTGGGGGTGACCCTGGGGTGACCCTGGGGACAGGATGAGTTTTGAGGTCCTTTCCAAGCCATTCCATGATTTGTGCTTTATGATATCACCATGCCTCAAATGGCCTTTGCCATGAGTTTCTTTGGCATTTCTTTGTGTTCCTTGGGAGTTCAAGGCTTTTAAAAAGGATTTTTCAGCCAGAATCCATCGGTGTGAGCAGCCCCTGCCAGCACTGGGCTCAGATTATGAAATGGGCCTTTTAATTGTTTTCTTGTAGCTCTTGTTTATTTTGCTTTTTCTGTAACTTTGGGACTGGCTGAAAACCAAAAGTCCTTGGGTTTGATGTTCTTGGCACCGCAGGTTCGTGTTTCGTGTGCTGAAGGATCATTTCAGTTATTTCAGAACTCGGGGGTTCTTAATTGTCCCTTGTGAGTGTGGGGCTGCAGGGATTGCACTCCTGGGTGTTTGGAGAAAGAGCCATTCCTGGTTTGGATCTGTGCAGCTCCAGCAGCACGAGAGCAGCAGGAGCAGCTGCCCATGGCTGGAGCCATAGATAGAATTCAGATTTACGCAGAGTTTGCTCCTGGAATAAAAAACCTGCGGCGATCCAAAGCCACCCGCTAAGGTTTAACTGCCCAAAGGTGACCAAAACCGATTTTCTCAGTGTGAAAAACGAAGTTCACTCCTGTAAAACTTTAAAAAGTTTAATAAAGACAATAAGAGACATAAAATCAAGCAAAGAGTTACGGCCGGGTGCCTTGGCGCTCTGCCAAGAGCACACCTGGTATTTTGGGAATACACTTTTTATCCCATCCTTGCTGTGAGGGGTTAATGCATATTCAAGCATGTCCCCTCCCTGGTTCCACCTTCTTGGATCATGCTTTTGCACAGTTTTATTTGCTGCTGGTCAGCATTATTTGAAGTTTGGTCTCCTTTCTTCTGCAAACGGTCACTTGTTGATAACAATCCGGGCCCCTCATCCTTCCTCTGAGGGTAGCTGGGTTTCATCTCTTCCCCCCTGCCCACGTCCTGGAATTGGCTCTTTGATAACCATTTGCTCTCCATTTCCTGCTGCTGATAATAACCTGTTTTCCACTGTCCTTCTGTTGGAAAAAACATCTTGATCCTCCCATTGTCGTGCCTGTTGGAGTTGTCTTGTCTGGATGAAACCTGTCCTTCCCGTTCAGAATTCCTATCTGAGCCTATAACTTGCTAAGAGAGAAAAGAATATAGCGAAAGCATGTAGTATATATTTATTAGAATAATTGTGCAAAGCCAGCATTTACACCATGAATTGACAGCATCAGCGCCTTTGCCAACGTCTCTCCCGTTCCCGCAGCGGTGGCGGCGGCGGCGGCGTCGGCCAACGGAGCGGCCGGGGGGCTGGCAGGGACCACCAACGGCCCCTTCCGGCCCCTGGGCACGCAGCAGCCCCAGCCCCAGCCCCAGCAGCAGCCCACCAGCAACCTGGCCTCCAGCTCCTTCTACGGCAACAGCTCCCTGAGCAGCAACTCGCAGAGCAGCTCGCTGTTCTCGCAGGGCTCTGCCCAGCCCAACACCTCCCTGGGCTTCGGCAGCGGCTCCTCCCTGGGAGCCACGCTGGGCTCGGCGCTGGGCGGCTTCGGCACCGCAGGTGAGCCCCCGCCTCCCCTCCGGGGCTTGTGCTCCGAGCTGAGCCTTCCTCCTCCTCCTCCATCCCGGCCTAACTCGGCCTTTTCCTTCCGGCTTTTAGCGTTTGTGGGCAGAAATGCTGTTAGTAGGTGGGAATTAGCAGGAGGAGTTAATTACGAACGTTGTCCATCGGCCCCTTGGTGTTTTGCCCTCCGTGTGGAATATTGGGATAGCAGGAATTGATTCCAGAGAGTAACAGCCCCTCACACCTCGGAGTAAAGGCTGAGG
Source organism: Cyanistes caeruleus (assembly GCF_971803275.1). Taxonomy (NCBI): domain Eukaryota; kingdom Metazoa; phylum Chordata; class Aves; order Passeriformes; family Paridae; genus Cyanistes; species Cyanistes caeruleus. Next base: position 721,088 of record NC_141726.1, on the reverse strand, counting down.
AGCTACTCATGGGGAGAGGAGGGGAGAGGAGGGGAGAGGAGAGGAGAGGAGAGGAGAGGAGAGGAGAGGAGAGGAGAGGAGAGGAGAGGAGAGGAGAGGAGAGGAGAGGAGAGGAGAGGAGAGGAGAGGAGAGGAGAGGAGAGGAGAGGAGAGGAGAGGAGAGGAGAGGAGAGGAGAGGAGAGGAGAGGAGAGGAGAGGAGAGGAGAGGAGAGGAGAGGAGAGGAGAGGAGAGGAGAGGAGAGGAGAGGAGAGGAGAGGAGAGGAGGTTTTGGTGTCTCATTCTGGGAGCTGTTGCCATCACTCTCGGTGGTTTTGGGACACCTCCCATCCACGGTTCAGTCCTGCCACCAAGGCACCTTTCAGAACCAAACCCATCCATGTCTGTGGTTTCTTGGGGGTTTTTCTCCCCTAGGTTTGTGGTTTTTTGATGGTTTTAATTGCAGCTCAGTCTCAGGGCAGTGAGTGTGTGCTGACCTTTGCTGTTGCCATGGGTGTGAGGGGCAGGGTCCAGCGTGGCTCCAGCAGAGCAGGCTCAGGGAGGTGCTCTCACCTCACACTTAATTTACAATAAAGTTGTAAATATTTCTCTTCAGCCCCATCTTGGTTGCAGGTAAACACAGCATTTGCTTCTCTCACCTCAGTTTATTTAACTGATTGAATTCCACCAGTGGTTTGCTCAGTGCCAAGATGCACAAATTTGTTTTCCCTCAATCAATGGATAAAACTCTGATCCTGCTGCTTCTGGAGCCCGTGTGCACTGATGAAAAATGATCAGTTCATTGCAGTTAACAATTTCACTGTTTATTAAACAAGATTTTAATGCAAAATTGATTTTTTTCCCCCCCTGGAGTTGACAGTGCATTTAAAGAGTTTGTATTTGCTTCTGGAGACAGCTCTTAAACAGCACGGGGGTTAGGAGTGGAATTGAATTCTGAATTCCAGAAAGCTGGGGGCAGACAGGAGCTGATTCCTGATCTGGTGGTTTCAGGGGTTCCAGGGCAGTGGGAACAGGGCTGGACACGCTCCTGAGCAAACAGAAATTCTCTGGGGCTTCGGTTCAGCTCCCACGGCCGGGAACGCAAATCTCCACAATCCCGGGAATCTGGGCAGCTCCAGTTCCTCTGAAGGGCCAGAGCAGGGGGTCAGGGTGTCCCCAGGGGGGTCAGGGTGTCCCTAAAGGTGTCAGGGTGTCCCCAGGGGGGTCAGGGTGTCCCTAAAGGTGTCAGGGTGTCCCCAGGGGGGTCAGGGTGTCCCTAAAGGTGTCAGGGTGTCCCCAGGGGTGTCAGGGTGTCCTCAAAGGTCTCAGGGTGTCCCCAAGTGCTGAGGGTGTCCCCAAAGCTCTCAGGGTGTCCCCAAGTGCTGAGGGTGTCCCCAAAGCTCTCAGGGCGTCCCCAGAGGTGTCAGGGTGCCCCCAGGTGCTCAGGATGTCCCAAAAGGTGTCAGGGTGTCCCCAGAGATGCTCAGGGTGTCCCCAAGTTCTCAGTGTGTCCCCAAGTGCTCAGGGTGTCCCCAGCCAGTGTGGTCCCTTCCTTCAGGAGATTGTGATGCTCGGACCTTTCTCCCTGGGGGTTTTTGGAGCACTTTCTCCGTGTGCTCTGTCACAGCAAAGCCTGCAGAGCGCCCAAGGCAAAGACAGGATTCCAGATAATTCCTTTAGCTGTGTTTTTAATGACTCTGACTGCATTTCCTGAGTCCTTTGGGTGCCCCCATGGAGCAGCAGCCGGGCTGGATGGCACCGGGGCTCTCTGGCCCAGCCTCTCCTCTTCTCCCAGTGGCAAACTCCACCACGGGCAGCGGCTCCCGCCGGGACTCCCTGACGGGCAGCAGCGACCTGTACAAGAGAACCTCGAGCAGCCTGACCCCCATCGGACACAGCTTCTACAACGGCCTGGGCTTCTCCTCCTCGCCCGGGCCCGTGGGGATGCCCCTGCCCAGCCAAGGGCCCGGCCACTCGCAGACTCCTCCTCCTTCCCTGTCCTCGCACGGCTCTTCCTCCAGCCTCAACCTGGGTAAGAGACATTCCTCCCTCCCTCCCTGCTCCCTCCCTGCTCCTCCCTCCCTCCCTGCTCCCTCCCTGCTCTTCCCTCCCTCCCTGCTGCTCCCTGCTCCTCTCCCTCCTGCTCCCTCCCTGCTCCTCCCTCCCTCCCTGCTCCCTCCCTGCCTCCCTGCTCCCTCCCTGCTCCTCTCCCTCCCTGCTCCCTCCCTGCTCCTCTCCCTGCTCCTCTCTCTCTGCTCCCCTCCCTGTGCTCCCCTCTTCCTGCTCCTCTCCCTGCTCCTCCCTCTCTCTGTGCTCCTCTCTCCCCTCTCCTCTCTCCCCTCTCCTCTCTCCCCACTCCTCTCTCTCCTCTCCCTGCTCCTCTCTCCTTGTGCTCCTCTCTCCCTGCTCCCCTCTCTCCTCTCTTCCTGCTCCCCTCTCCCCTCTCTCCCCTCTCTCCCTTCCCCTCTCTCTCCCCTCTCTCCCCTCTCTCCCCTGTCCCCTCTCCCCTCCCCTTGGGTGGGATGTCGCTGCCATTTCTCTGGAGTCCCCCGTCCCCCAGTTCCCCCGTTCCCCCGTTCCGTTCCCCCGTTCCCCGTTCCATTCCCCAGTTCCCCCGTTCCCCCATTCCCCGTTCCATTCCCCAGTTCCCCCGTTCCCCCATTCCCCGTTCCCCGTTCCCCGTTCCATTCCCCAGTTCCCCCGTTCCGTTCCCCGTTCCCCCATTCCCCGTTCCCCCGTTCCCCCATTCCCCCATTCCCCGTTCCCCGTTCCCCAGTTCCCCCGTTCCCCCGTTCCCCCGTTCCCCGTTCCCCCATTCCCCCATTCCCAGTTCCCCCGTTCCCCCGTTCCGTTCCCCCATTCCCCGTTCCCCCGTTCCGTTCCCCGTTCCCCCATTCCCCGTTCCCCCATTCCCCCATTCCCCGTTCCATTCCCCCGTTCCCCCTTTCCCCGTTCCCCGTTCCCAGCCCTGCTGCCGCCTTTGTCCTGCCTGGGAGCGTTTCTGCCTCTCCCCCCGTTCCCTTGGCCCAGAACCAGGGAAGATCTTCCCAAGAGGTCAAAACCCAGGATTTTCTCACAGGTTTGGTTACAGCAGCACTGGTTTGTGGGATAAAACGGATAAGGAGGGTTGAGCTTCAATTTAAATGGTTTTAAAGGGGATGCTTTAAAATACCCGTTAAATTGGGAATAATGAGCTTGGAATACAATTCCTGCTTTTAACCAATGTTCCCTGGAGCTGTGCTCAGCTCCGAGCTGAGGATTTGGTGACTTTACCTTGGAAAATTTCCCTTATCAAAAGCACAGGAGGAATAATTTTGGGAAGATCCACGGCTTTCTGCAGCTGAATCTTCTCAAAGAGCCCGCAATAAAATAAATCTGGAAAATAAATAAAGCAAATATTAAATAACGAAGCAGCGCTCATCTGAACCTCCTGCAGCGTTCATTCCCTCATAAACAAACCAAAGAGATTATTTGTTGCACCTGCAGCAGGTAATTTAATATTTCCTCCAAAAATCCACTTGGTTTTGGTTGTGTCGTGAATCTGCTGGGCTTAACAAAACTTCTGCTTCTCCCCCCTCGGCAGACACCGTGTTTATCATGTTTATTCCATGCATGTGTGATAAATCCACGTGTGATGAATCCAGTGCTGCCTCTAGCTCAGCTGGAATAGCCATAAATACCATTTCTGGAGATCAGGTTTAGATTTACCAGCGTGCCTTGTTCAGAGCTTTAATAGAGCTGGAAAGATTTTAACTTTATTTATGCAGCTGTGGAGGCCTTGGCTGACAGTTAAATGGCCACAATAAATTATTCCTGAGGAGGACACAGATCCCAGAGCTGGCAGAAGGAAAAAGTTGGTTGCCCCTGCAGCAAAAAAAAAAACAAACCACAACTTAAAAATTATTTGGAATCAAAGAATCTTAAGAATTCTTCTGGATCAGAGGAGGATGGATCTGTTTGGGAACTGACTCTGGAAAGAAACTGAAATTAGCACTCCCAGAAATGGGTTACGCTCCAGAGGATCAGTGTGGGGCTTCCCATCTTCCCAAAATTCTCCTGTCCCCGTTCCCTCCGTGCTGGCTGATGCTGTGGCTCAGATCACACCTGGGATAGCTCTGATTTTGGGGGGTTTGACCTTGAAATCCATCAAAAGTCACTTTATTCTTTAAAGTTTCTCTTTCACTGGTAGTGGAGGGCAGTGGGAAGGGAGGTCTGGCTTCCTGTGGTTATAAAATCAGTTCTGATGGGGCAGAGAGGGCTCCAGGAGAGCTGGAGAAACGAGTCTGAGCAGTGGAATGGTTTGGAGTGGGAGAGATCTCCAATCCCACCCCATGGGGATGGCATGGCAGGGACACTGCCACTGCCCCAGGCTGCTCCAGCCCCATCCAGCCTGGCCTGGGGCTCTGCCAGGGAATGTGGCCCAGATTCCTGCAGATTCTGGGGATCCCCCCTGCCCCCCTGCCCTGCAGGTCCCTGTGGGATCGGGCTGTGTTCCCTGGGAAGGACTCGCTTCCAGGCAGGACAATCCGTGCAGGCTCCTCCTGCACCAGCAGAGGGATCCCAAGCCCTGCAGGAGAGGCAGAAATCAAACCCTCTGCCACGTGCTGAGCCACATCTGAGCAACTGCAGCCATGCCCTGCTCCCATCCTTGTCCCAGGGGATCCAGCCATGCCCTGTTCCCATCCTTGTCCCAGGGGATCCAGCCATGCCCTGTTCCCATCCATTCCCTGTTCCCATCCATTCCCTGTTCCCATCCATTCCCTGTTCCACCCATTCCCTGTTCCCATCCATTCCCTGTTCCATCCATTCCCTGTTCCCTGTTCCATTCCCTGTTCCCTATCCCGTTCCCTGTTCCTACCTGTGTTCTGTTCCGTCTGTTCCCTGTTCCATTCCCTATTCCCTGCTCCATTCCCTGTTCCCTGTTCCCATCCATGTCCCATTCCCTGTTCCCTGTCCCGTTCCCTGTTCCATCCATTCCCTGTTCCCATCCATGTCCTGTTCCATTCCCTGTTCCCCGTTCCCACCGTTCCCCGTTCCCCGTCCCATTCCCTGTTCCCACCGTGTCCCGTTCCCTGTCCCGTGTCCCATTCCCTGTCCCATTCCCCGTTCCCTGTCCCGTGTCCCGTTCCCACCGTGTCCCGTTCCCTGTCCCACTCCCCGTTCCCACCGTTCCCTGTCCCACTCCCCGTTCCCACCGTTCCCCGTTCCCTGTCCCATTCCCCGTTCCCACCCATTCCCCGTTCCCACCGTGTCCCGTTCCCTGTCCCATTCCCCGTTCCCACCGTGTCCCGTTCCCTGTCCCGTGTCCCGTTCCCTGTCCCATTCCCCGTTCCCACCGTGTCCCATTCCCCGTTCCCTGTCCCGTGTCCCGTTCCCTGTCCCGTGTCCCATTCCCTGTCCCACTCCCCGTTCCCTGTCCCGTGTCCCGTTCCCTGTCCCGTGTCCCGTTCCCACCGTGTCCCATTCCCCGTTCCCTGTCCCGTGTCCCGTTCCCTGTCCCACTCCCCGTTCCCACCGTGTCCCGTTCCGTCTCAGGGGGGCTGACGAACGGCAGTGGCCGGTACATCTCGGCGGCGCCGGGCGCGGAGGCCAAGTACCGCAGCGCGAGCAGCGCGTCGAGCCTGTTCAGCCCCAGCAGCACGCTGTTCCCGTCGTCGCGCCTGCGCTACGGCATGTCGGACGTCATGCCCTCGGGCCGCAGCCGCCTGCTCGAGGACTTCCGCAACAACCGCTACCCCAACCTGCAGCTGCGCGAGATCGCCGGCCACATCATGGAGTTCTCGCAGGACCAGCACGGATCCAGGTGGGCATGGCTCTGCTCTCTGCAGCTCTGCTTGCTGCAGCTCTGCGTTCTGCAGTTCTGCTTCCTGCAGTTCTGCTTCCTGCTGCAGCTCTGCTTCCTGCAGCTCTGCTTCCTGCAGCTCTGCTTCCTGCTGCAGTTCTGCTTGCTGCAGCTCTGCGTTCTGCAGTTCTGCTTCCTGCAGTTCTGCTCTCTGCACCTCTGCTTCCTGCAGTTCTGCTTCCTGCAGTTCTGCTCTCTGCACCTCTGCTTCCTGCAGTTCTGCTTCCTGCTGCAGTTCTGCTTTCTGCAGCTCTGCTCTCTGCAGCTCTGCTCTCTGCACCTCTGCTTCCTGCAGTTCTGCTCTCTGCACCTCTGCTTCCTGCAGTTCTGCTTCCTGCTGCAGTTCTGCTTTCTGCAGCTCTGCTCTCTGCAGCTCTGCTCTCTGCACCTCTGCTTCCTGCAGTTCTGCTCTCTGCACCTCTGCTTCCTGCAGTTCTGCTTCCTGCTGCAGCTCTGCTTCCTGCAGCTCTGCTTTCTGCAGCTGTGCTTGCTGCAGCTCTGCTCTCTGCACCTCTGCTCCCTGCAGTTCTGCTTCCTGCAGCTCTGCTCTCTGCAGCTCTGCTTCCTGCACCTCTGCTCTGTGCAGTTCTGCTCTCTGCACCTCTGCTCTCTGCTGCAGCTCTGCTTCCTGCAGTTCTGCTCTCTGCACCTCTGCTCTGTGCAGCTGTGCGTTGTGCAGCTGTGTTTTTGCAGCTGTTTTCTTGCAGCTCTGGTGTTTTGCAGCTGTGGATTTTTGCAGCTGTTTTCCTGCAGCTGTTGATTTTACAGCTCTGGTTTTTGCAGCTGTGGGTTTTTTGCAGTTGCATTTTGTGGTTGAGTTTCACACTTGAGTTTCACACTTGAGTTTCACACTTGAGTGAGTTTCCTGTCGCTTCCCAGAGCTGAGGCAGACCAGGGAACAAGCAGGAAAAGTCGATCCAGCGTCACACCTGGAATCCCCAAGGATTCCAATTCCTGGCCCTGCCCAGACACCCCAACAGTGCCACCCTGAGAGCGCTGCCCAAGGCTGCTCCAGGAGTTCCCCTCCAAGAGGAGCTTCCCTGCTCTGTGCTTTGCTCACTCATCCCCTGGCACAGCATAATTCAGTTTAAAATCCAAGATTTGCTGCGTTGTTCCTTGAGATTTACTTCTCTTGAGATGAAGATTGCAACGTGTGGCCACCCCAATGGGATGGCTGGATAAAACATCTGTGTTTGCACAGATCTGCAAGAATCATCAGTCAAATCTCTTAAATTTGGATATTGAACTTGTAACAGGACTCTGAGGTTGATGGAAGTGCTTCATCTCCCCAGCACAACGAGATTGGTGGTGGTTTCTGGAGCACTGGGTGAGGCTTTGGGAGGGGGGGAATGAGCTGGCATCACTCCAGGGCTGCTTTTCAGGTTTATTCAGCTGAAACTGGAGCGTGCCACCCCGGCAGAGCGTCAGCTGGTGTTCAACGAGATCCTGCAGGCAGCCTATCAGCTCATGGTGGATGTCTTCGGCAATTATGTCATCCAGAAGTTCTTTGAGGTGAGTCTGCCCTCCCCTGCAGGTTTTCCTGGGGTTCCTGCTGGCCTGAGGTGTTGGATGAGCCTGGAAATCCCTGCCCTAAAATCAGCACTGACACCATCTCCTCCCCACAAGCTGCTGGATCTTTTCCTGCTGGGGTGACTGAGGGTGGGACTCAGATTCACCCCACTTTGGGAAGCAAAATGTGTGTGCAGGAGGTGGGAATTTCCCATGGAAAGTGGAAGGGGTTGGGATGAGCTGAGCCCTGAGGTCCCCTCCAGCCCAAACCCCTGTGGGATTCAGCGAGGTGCAGGTCCAGCAGAACTTGTCCAGGGTGCTGTCCTGAGCTGTAAGTGCTCCTGATTTGGGAACAAGGAGGGGCTTGTGCAGTAACAGCAGCTGCTGGAGAAGTGTTGTGTCCCTGGTGTGGTCTGGTCCTTCACCAGCTGCTCCTGGTGCTTCTGCCCAGTCACTGGGAGCCAGAATCACAGAATGTCCTGAGCTGGAAGGGACCCACGAGGGCCCAGCCCAGCCATCCCAGCCTGTGCATGCCTGGGAGCGTTGGCCCAGCCCTCCTGGAGCGTTGCCCTGGGCAGGGCTGGTGGCCTGGCAGGGTCACCCTGCTGCCTGCAGCCCCTTTGGGATGTGCCAGGCGGGCACAGAACAGGTCTGGCTGTGCCAGCGCCCCTTGGCCACGGGGCTGATCCTGTCCCCAGGGTGGGAGGGCAGTGCCAGTGGCCAGGGGAGGGGTTTGTCCCTGCAGTGACTTTGTCCTGTCCCAGTTTGGCAGCCTGGAGCAGAAGCTGGCACTGGCAGAGCGCATCCGTGGCCACGTGCTGTCCCTGGCGCTGCAGATGTACGGCTGCAGGGTGATCCAGAAGGCCCTGGAGTTCATCCCCCCAGACCAGCAGGTAATTGTAAGTTTCAATTTTAACTTTCTTCTTGATGTTTGACGTTCCTGAGCCGTCCCCTCCCGTCCCTCCCGTGTTCCCTGGGTTTGGTTCCTGGCATGTTTGTGGTGTTCCTTGTGCGTGACGAGTCCGTGCCACCTTGCTTGTCATTGTCACCTCCTCGTTCCCCTGCCCATGGGGCTGCTTCTCTGTGTAGGGAAAACTGAGAATGAGGGTGAATTAGAAGAGATTTTTAATTCCTTTGAAGGGTTTTGCCTTTAATATTCAGCGAGTTATTGCAATGTGGGTCAGCATCCCACACTCCTGCGGGGAGATGGATGAGGAGCTCCTCGTTCTGGCTTGGGAGGGATGTGGCTGATAGCCCCACTCAGAGCTCATTAATAAAGCACATCCTCCAGGGCTTTAGCAGCAATGAATTGAGATGAAAAATACGCTGGGCAGGCTGGCTTGGGGATGGTTGTAACAGGAATCTCAATGTAGGTTATGAAATTAAAAATATGGAAGAGGTTTTAGGAGCGCTCCTTTCCTTCAGGCTGAGCCCGAGCCAAGTGTGTCAGCAGGGCGGTGCCTGGGCTCCACCACTGCTGCTCCAAGGGTTCAGTGTCTCCTCCAGAGTGGCATTTCTGAGTCCTCAGTGCTCCCAAAACTCCTGGCTTTGATTCAGTTACAAAACTCAACTCACCCAGATCTCGTCAGAGCATTAAAATGCCCCAGAATGTCATTTCTGTTTGTGAGTGAAGATTCCACCCTGCACGTGGGCTACATCAGTCGTGGCTGCAAAACCCCAGCAAGTTCTGAGCCCTGTTTTAGGGACAGGTGACCCTGATACCCAAAGAGTTCATGAACTTTGTGCACTTTAGATCTGCTTCTCTTAGAGGGGAGCAGAGAGGAAAACAGGGCATGCACAGGAAATCCGTTGGCATTTCTTCAATTTGGATTCTTGGGAGAGGATGAGCTCCATCCTCCTGCAACCCCAGCATGGTTTGGCTTGGGGTGGAGCTCCAGGCTGCTAAGGGGGTGTCAGGGGAGGGTTTGCTCATCTCCTGGCAGCTCTGGGATGCTGCTGGTGCTTTCTGTTTGCTGTGTGTCCTCCCGTAGAACGAGATGGTTCGGGAGCTGGACGGGCACGTGCTCAAGTGCGTCAAGGACCAGAACGGGAACCACGTGGTGCAGAAGTGCATCGAGTGTGTGCAGCCTCAGTCCCTGCAGTTCATCATCGATGCCTTCAAGGGCCAGGTGAGCTCCTGGAACAGCCCCAGAGTGGCTGGGGCTTCATTGGCAACTCTCAGCTTCATCATCATCAGCTTCATCATCAGCTTCAGCAGCAGGGTCGATGCAGCCACGTGAGACAGCCCAGAAACTCCTTGCTCACATCCCTGTTACCATTTCTGGGCAGATCTCTCAGAGCAAAACCTCCTTGCCCGAGCCAGTTCTCCTGGAATATTGAGTATTTGTGAGTGATGAGGGAAACTGAGGCTCTCCCTGATCCACCTTCCCAGTGAGCAGAGCTTTGTGCTGCTGAGGTGCCTCAGTCAAGTCTCAGCTTCATCAATTCCTTAATTTTCAGCACTTTTGTAAAATCCCAGCAAGTTCTGAGCCCAGAGCTGATCCCCTTTTAATGGCAGGTGACCCTGATAACCCCAAGAATTTGTGAATAATGTGCATTTTAGATTGATTTCTCCTTGAGGGGAGAGGAAAATGGGGAATGCAAAGTGTCATCATGATCCTGGTGAGGAATGCTGATTCCCAAGGGCCTCAGAGCAGGGAAAAAGCAGGTATTTCATCTACAAGTGGGCAATTGTTCTTGCCTCTCTTCATTTTTTTGCTTTTTTATTGCTGTCCTCTCCTGAATTGATGTCCTGGGTATCAGTTTTGTCTGGCCTCAGCTCCCTGTACAAAAGTGCTGCTTTTTGGGTGTTCCCAGCCTCAATTTAATTGGCTTTTTGCAGGGGCACTCTGAAGCTTTGAGGATTTGCCCCAGGGATGTGAGGACAGGCAGAGGCAGGAACCAGGAGCTGGGAGTCCTGGGGAAGTGGGGTTTGGTTGGTTGGGTTAAAACAAGCAGGATTCTGGCTGGAAGCTTGTTCCTGCTGAGAGTTCAGCCTTGGATTTTCCACTGGGAGTTTGGGAAGGCAGAAACATCTCTGGGAGCTCAGCTGATGGCACTGACATTTCCTTGACCAGTTGTCCCAGTTTTATCTGAACCTTCACACGGCAGATTAAACTTAGCACCTCCAGATGATTTTTTTCTGCAGTTAATTGCACTCCAAGCCCTGTTTCCCTGCAGGGTTTACTCACCAGTTATTAAAAATGTGTGACTGTTGATTTAAACTTCAGTGCTTGGATTTGCTGCTGTTGTTAAATCAAAGCAGCCAAACGGGACTTTGTGCTTCAGACAGAAAATGGAGCAGCAATAACAAAATGTGTCATGTTCTCACCCACAGATCTGCTAATCCATTAGAAATGAGAAAGATTCTTTGTTGTCACTTCTCCTAAGCACTGTTAAGGCATTTAAACAAATCCAAACAGTTGAGAAAAACCCTTTGCTGGGCATTTTTAACTTTTCTGGCTCGTAGCATTTCTTAAATAGCTCAAAATCCGTGCTGGCAAACAACGTGCTGGAATTACTGGGGAAGAATAACCGAGCTTCCAGCAGTGCTTGGTTGTTCCAGGGTTTGTTTTTTATGAATCAAGAGGTTTTACCATTTGTTTTTCCCAAGCTGAGGCTTCCCCAGGTTGTGCCTGGGATGTCAGTGGGTGTTGGGTGCAGGATCCTGCAGGGATCCTGGAGGGTTTTTGGGCTGGCCAAGGACTGATGGCACCTTGCTGGCTGTCCCCTGTCCCCAGGTGTTCGCGCTGTCCACGCACCCCTACGGCTGCAGGGTGATCCAGAGGATCCTGGAGCACTGCCTGCCCGAGCAGACCCTGCCCATCCTGGAGGAGCTCCACCAGCACACGGAGCAGCTGGTGCAGGTCAGTGGGGACAGGGCTGGGACGTCCCCAGGTCACTGCTGAGGGCATTCCCACCTGGAGCAGGGCTGGGAATGGGCACAGACAGGAGGAATGGGCACTGCTGAGGGCATTCCCACCTGGAGCAGGGCTGGGAATCAGCACAAGTGCAGGAATGGGCACTGCTGAGGGCATTCCCACCAGAGCAGGGCTGGGAATGAGCACAGACAGGAGGAATGGGCACTGCTGAGGGCATTCCCACCAGAGCAGGGCTGGGAATGGGCACAAGTGCAGGAATGGGCACTGCTGAGGGCATTCCCAGCTGGAGCAGAGCTGGGAATCAGCACAAGTGCAGGGGTGTTGTCACCTCTGTGTCCTGCTGCTCCATCACTGGGGGGGTGCCAAGAGCTCTTACTCCAAGGAAAAGGAGGTGCCAAGTGATGGGAATTCTTGGGAAGATTCTGTGCTCACCCTGCTCCTGGCTGCCCTCCCTCCTCCCTGCAGTCCTTGGGAGGAGCTGCTGGGCCAGGCTTTGACGCGGATTTTTGGGGATAAAGCAGCAAAGCCGCTCCTGCTCCGTTCCCAAATTCCCACTCCAGTGGTGGGGCAGGAACTGGGCCAGTTCCCGAGTCCTGTGTGCTCCCTGGGAACTGGGAGGAGGCTGGGCATGGACACCAGGCCATGGTACCCTGAACTGGAACAGAAATATCCTGAGGTCTGGAAATTGCCAAGGTGAGAACAGTGAGCCATGGCCAGACCCACGGCCCAGCCCTCCAGGACATGGGGTTGGGTAGGTTTGAACCTGGAGAGAGTGGAAAAAACTGGGAATAAAGCAAATATTGACATTTCCTGTGCAAGGACAGCATTTTGAGTTCTGTAAATAATACAAATTCTACAAAAATGCATTATTTTACCACCTGGTACCACCCTAGAACGGGCATCTTTGCAGAAATAGAAAGGACTGAGCTGATTTGTACATTAAACATTAGAATTAATCTTCAGTTGAACTTTTAACTCTGAAAGCACTTTGGGAATCAGTTTGCTGGGAATGTTTCTAGTCCATTTATCCAGCTGGTGTGACGGGCTGCTGCTGTCTCCCAACCAGGATCAGTATGGGAATTACGTTATCCAGCACGTCCTGGAGCACGGCCGGCCCGAGGACAAGAGCAAGATCGTAGCAGAGATCAGAGGCAACGTGCTCGTGTTGAGTCAACATAAATTTGCCAGGTAGGAATCCCTCCCTGAAGTTTTCCCCCTGGGAGCAGGGACACGTGGAAGAGCTGCAGAGGACTTAGGGGATTTTGGGAATCCTGTGAGAAGTGAAAAATGACTTTTTCTTCACGAAAAGATGTTACAATGGTTATGAGCTGGGGTGTGCCAGCCAGTCTGCCGTGGAGGAGGATGGAGATGTGGAAGAGCAGCTCTGATCCAAGCTCCCAGATTTAACCAGGAATTCTTGCTTGGTTTGGTTGATCTGATTTATTTTCACGGGGTTGAAGCTGTCACTACCCCGTGGGTGATACGAACATTCACTGCCCCGGGATGCTGTGTCCAGCCACGGGGGGATTTGGGAAATCAGTGCAGCAGCAATCCATCCCACTTTCCCCAGTGGCATTTCCACTCCCAGCATCATTCCCAGCCTTCTGCTGTGTCCCTCTTGAGTCACACCCCAGGAATCCTCCACGGGGAGCTGCAGCATTCCCAGATGCTGCAGAGCCACACGTGGGTGGAGCAGAGCCCAGGTATTTGTGCTTCCCACGAGTGGGAATCCCTGCTGGATGTGCTTTCAGCCCCTGGAACACGAAGGCTGAGCTCTTCAAAGGCTCAGAATTCCCCCTTCCTCTGATGAGAATACCCATGGACACGAGGGAAGCAGAGCTTTAATGAGAATCAGGAGAGCGTGGTCTTCACGTTGTTATTTCAGGTTCTTCCTCCCTGCTTTGCCTCCCTCTTTATTCCCAAACTCCTTCCCAGCTGGAGCATTAATTAGTGCAGGTTCCCCCGGGCTGAGCCAGCCTGCTGGGAGCCAGGCAGGGCTGTGGGATGAGCCCAGCCCTCAGTCCCCTTCCACACCCCCACCTCTGGCTCCCTCAGAGCCCAGGCTGCTCACTGATACATTCAGGAATTCTGGAAATCCTCTGCTTGGCTGGGGGTTTTCATTCCTGAGTGAGCATTTCCGTGTTGTCGTAACCTTGGGTGTCCATTCCAGCCTGGAGAAAATCACAGCAGCAACTTGGCTTCTGTGCTGGGAGAGTGGGCACTGACCTGAACGGGTCCAGTTCCCAAATTCCCTGATCCAATTCCTGAATTCCCAGTGAATCCCAAGGCACAGACTGGGGTGAGATAGGAACTGATCCAGTTCCCAAATTCCCAGTGAATCCCAGGGCACAGACTGGGGTGAGATGGGAACTGATCCAGTTGCTGAATTCCCACTGAATTCAAAGGCACAGACTGGGGTGAGATAGGAACTGATCCAATTCCCAAATTCCCACTGAATCCCAGGGCACAGACTGGGGTGAAACACGAGCCTGTCCCAGTCCCAAACCCCGCTATCCCAATTCCCGTGTGCCATTGCCGAGCTGTGCCAGCCCCTCCGTGTCCTGCCTGTCCCCAGGGCGGCGCGGGTGCCATCCCTGGGGCCGGTGCCATCCCTGGGGCTGGTGACAGCCCCCAGAGCCGGTGACAGCCCCCAGAGCCGGTGACAGCCCCCAGGGCTGGTGACAGCCCCCGGAGCCGGTGACAGCCCCTGGAGCCGCTCCCTGTGTGGGTGACAGCCCCGGGGCGGGTGACAGCCCCTGCAGCTGCTCCCTGCATGGGTGACAGTCCCCAGAGCCGCTCCCTGCATGGGTGACAGTCCCCAGAGCCGCTCCCTGTGTGGGTGACAGTCCCCAGAGCCGCTCCCCATGCGGGTGACAGCCCCCGGAGCTGCTGCCCATGCAGGTGCCATCCCTGGGGCGGGTGACAGCCCCCGGAGCCACTCCCCAGAGCTGCTGGGAGCCCCCGGAGCCGCTCCCCGCGCGGGTGACAGTCCCGGGGCGGGTGACAGTCCCCAGAGCCGCTCCCTGTGTGGGTGACAGTCCCCAGAGCCGCTCCCTGCACGGGTGACAGTCCCCGCAGCCGCTCCCCGCGGTGACAGCCGCTCCTGCCGTTGCAGTAACGTGGTGGAGAAGTGTGTGACGCACGCGTCGCGCACGGAGCGCGCCATGCTCATCGACGAGGTGTGCACCATGAACGACGGCCCCCACAGTGCCTTATACACCATGATGAAGGATCAGTACGCCAACTACGTGGTGCAGAAGATGATCGACGTGGCAGAGCCGGCCCAGAGGAAGATTGTCATGCACAAGGTGAGCAGCTGCTGCCTGGGCTGTGCTGGGAACTGGGGCTGGGTGCTGGCAGAGGGGTTCAGGGGGTGTCAGTAGGTGAAAGATGGAAATTATAGAATGCTTTGGGTTGGAAGGGACCTCAAAACTCGTCCTGTTCCACCCCAGGGTCACCCCCACTGTCCCCAGGGTCACCCCCACTGTCCCCAGGGTCACCCCCACTGTCCCAGGGTCACCCCCACTGTCCCCAGGGTCACCCCCACTGTCCCCAGGGTCATCCCCCACTGTCCCAGGCTGCTCCAGCCCCAATGTCCAGCCTGGCCTTGGGCACTGCCAGGGATCCAGGGACAGCCACAGCTGCTCTGGCAATTCCAGCCCAGCCCCTCCCCACCCTCCCAGGGAACAATTCCTGCCCAAGATCCCACCCCAATCTCCCCTTTTCCAATCTCAAGCCATTCCCTGGGTCCTGTCACTCCATTCCCTTGTCACAAATCCCTCTCCAGCTTTCTGGAGGCCCAGGGAGCTGTCCCTGGGGTTCAGCTGGCAGCAGTGCCCGTGTCCCAGTGACCCAGTTCTGCAGGGAGCAGGCGCTGCTGTGCTGCCAGCGCTGGGCTGGGCCTGCAGCTCCGGGGGCTGGGGCACAGTCAGCGCTCCCAGGAGCCCCCCAGGCCTGGGGCCGTGTCCCTGGGTCTGTGTCACCTGCTCGTGTCCCCTGCCTGTGTCCCCAGGGCTGTGCCAGCCCCTCCTGTCCCTCCCAGGGCCGCTGGCCTCGCCTGGTGCCACCTCCGAGCCCACAGCCACAAATCAAATCCTGTTTTCTCATTGTAAATGAGTTTGGATGTGACACTTCCCAGAATCCCGGGATCCCTGGGGCTGGAAAAGCCTTCCAAGGCTCCAGCCCGTGCCCCATCCTCCCCTTGTCCCCTCCGGAGCGCTCGGTGTCACCTCCCGCCCGGGATGGCCACTCCAAACCTCCCTGGGCACTTCCATGAGCAGAAATCCTCCTGCCAGCCCAGCCCTGCAGGGTTCAGCACTGCCCTGCCGTGTTGGGATGCAGGAGTTCACATTTAGCCAAAATTGAGCTGTTTGGAGTGAAATCTGCCTCGCTGCCACCCCCAGGGCCCCGTGCCTGCTGCTGCAAGGGCAGGGAGCTCTGGGAGCAGGGAATAGCTTCATTTTCCTGCTTTTAAAGGTCACATCTGCAGGGCTTTACAGTGGCAATGGACGGGGAATAGCAGGCTAAAAATGGGGGTTTTCATTTTCCTCAGTGACATTTTTTGGGGTTTGTTGATGAAAAATCCCAGGCACAGCCAGAGATGAAATCCTGACTGACCCAGGCATGGAAAAGCTGAGATTTATTTATTTTGAACAGTGTCAGGTGCTCAAATGCTAATGAGGCATTTTTATTATTACATTTAAGCACCCCTGAGTAAACCAGACTGATTTTTTTTCTGTAAGAAACGGGAATTGGTGTGAGGGAGCTGTTTTGAGCTCCACATGCAGGGAATCAACACAAACAGCTGGAATAATCCTCAGGGATGTTAATTCTCAGCTTTAGGAGCCACTCAGAGTCATTCTTTTAACCCCAAATCTGTTTTAGTCCACAAGAAATGCTAAAGAAAATTAAATAAAGAGATCTGGCAAGGGATACACCAAATTTATCTGTGGCATTATGGATTTACTAATCCATAACAGAGAGTTGTGTATTAAAATAAAAAAAAAACCAAAACAAACCACGAATGATTGTTCCTGACATTCCTTACTTTCTTCTTCCCATGGAGCAAAGCCTTTGGAATAAAATGCAAATTAGATTATCAGTGGGGCTGTCAAAAATAGCTCAGGGTTGACAGCTAAATGGGCCTGAGTGAATGTGATTTCAGCTGTGATCCCAGGCTGCAGGAAAGCCTGGAAAAACGGAGCCAGGGGCTGTGGGAACGGCTGGGAATTGTGGAAAACTGCAGGCTGGGATGGGCTTTAAAATGGGATTTTATTAAAAAAATTCAATTGAGAAGTGACTTTTTAACGGTTGTGTCAGTAAAGGGAAAAAAGGGCTGGAGCTGGGCAGAGAAGGAATGCTTGGAATTGCTTGGAATTGCTTGGAATTGCTTGGAATTGCTTGGAATTCCCGGTTTTTGCTGGGCACAGGCATCATTCCTGCTGGGAATGGGGAGCCAGGCTGGGATCTGTGGTTTTGGAGTGTGGGTCCCTGGAGAGGAGCAGGCACTGGGGGGACTGGGGCGCTTTGGGATGGGTTCCTGGTTATGGGCAGGAATGGGATGTGGCCACCCTGGAGCAGGGGATGCTGGACATCCACAGCCTCTTCCCACCTGGGGAGGAAAACGTGGAGAAATCCCGGAATCCTGGAAAGGTTTGGGTTGGAGAACCCTTAATCCCATCCAGGGACACTTGCACTGCCCCAGGCTGATCCCAGCCCCATCCAGGGGCAGCTCTGGGCATCCCATCCCAGCCAAGAATCCCTTCCCAAAATCCCACCTCACCCTTCCCAGGCACAGAATTCCCTAAATCCCAAACCCCAGCGCTCTGCTGCACAATCCTGGTGGGACTGGGGACCCTCAGCGGGATTCCCGGGAATGTGGGGTGTCCCTTGGGTGTCCCTTGGGTGTCCCTTGGGTGTCCCTTGGGTGTCTGTGTGTCCCAGGGCTGGGTGGGGTGGCTGTATCCACTCTGAATCCCGGTTTTTTTCCCGCTTTTCCCCGGCAGATCCGGCCCCACATCGCCACCCTGCGCAAATACACCTACGGGAAGCACATCCTGGCCAAGCTGGAGAAATACTACATGAAGAACGGGGTGGACCTGGGGCCCATCTGCGGCCCCCCCAACGGCATCATCTGAGCCCAGCCCGCCTCCAGAGGCACTCCAGGATCCCAGAACCCAGCCCAGGAATCCATCCCAGAATCTATCCCAGGAACCCAGCCCAGGAACCCAGCCCAGGAATCCACCCCTGGAATCCATCCCAGGATCTATCCCAGGAACCCAGCCCAGGATCCATCCCAAAACCCATCCCAAAACCCATCCCAAAACCCATCCCAGGAATCCATCCCAGGAATCCATCCCAGGAATCCATCCCAGAATCCATCCCAAAATCCATCCCAAAATCCATCCCAAAATCCATCCCAGGAATCCATCCCAGGAATCCATCCCTGGAATCCATCCCTGGAATCCACCCCAGGAATCCATCCCAGAACCCAGCCCAGGAACCCAGCCCAAAATCCATCCCAAAATCCATCCCTGGAATCCACCCCAGGAATCCTTCCCTGGAATCCACCCCAGGAATCCATCCCAAAATCCATCCCAGGATCCATCCCTGGAACCCATCCCAAAATCCATCCCAAAATCCATCCCTGGAATCCTTCCCAGGAATCCACCCCTGGAACCCATCCCAAAATCCACCCCAGGATCCACCCACACCTCCCGCCACGGTTGCTTAAAAAAACCCAACAAAACCACAAACAAACAAAACCCACAAAAAAAAAAAAAAAGAGAAAGAAACAACAAACAAAGGAAAGCAGAAAACAAAACAAAAAAAAAACCACAAAAAAAAAAAAAAGAAGAGAAGCCTTTGTAAATTTCTTTAATTTTATTATGCATAACATGTACTAATTATTTTTTTTAATTAACTAATTGCCCTGCTGTTTTACTGGTGTATAGAATTCTTGTACATAGGTCTCAGATGTACATGGAAGGCCACATTTTTGTTCACTGTTGTATCTATATTCCAAATGTGGAGACTTTTCAGGGTGGTTGGTTTGAAGACAACAAACAAACAAAACAGGGAATTTAAAAAAAAAAACAAACAAAACAAAAAACCCATTTTTAATTCTTCATTTTTTGCAAATAACTTCTTTTTTTGGGTTTTTTTTTTTTTTAACCTCCTTTTAGCCCAAAAGTCAGCGAGAATTTGGGATTTTTAGCTCAGTGACACCGCTGCTAAGAAATACTGAAAAGAGGAAAATTCAACTTGCTGAAGTCTGGTTTTTAAACAAAGACACCAAAATTCCGGTTTGGGGACTTTTTAATGGTTTTATTTCTATTTTATTTGTGACTCTGACATGCTGGAGGAGGGAGCTTTGCTGGCATTTTCAGAAAACACCCAGAGATGATTTTTAAACAGGAGGATTTTTGGGATTTTTTTTTTTTTTTATTCCCACTCCTCTGTTCACCTGGAGAGACACAATTTGATTATTTAGCATGAGGAAAAACAAAACAAAACAACAAAAAAAAAAAATCCAACTCGGCTTTGGTCTTGCTTCTATAAATATATAGTGTATACTTGGTGTAGACTTTACATATATAAAAATTTGTAGTATTTTCTTGTTTTGATGTCTGATCTGTATCTATAATGTACCCTAGTAGTGGAACATACTTCTGACTGTACAATTGTACATTTGTAAACCTCTGTAATGTAAATGTGGAGAAGTTTGAATCGACATAAAACCCGTTTTTTGGTAAGAAAACAGGAAAAAAAAAAGAATTTAGCAAAACCTGTGCATTTCAGTGTATATTCACACCTTTTATGGTCGTAGCATATAGTGTTGTATATTGTAAATTGTAATTTCAACCAGAAGTAAATTTTTTCTTTTGAAGGAAATGTTCTCTTTATACAGCCTAGTTAATGTTTAAAAACAAAAAAACAAAAAACAAAAAAAAAAAAAGGAAGAAAAATAAACTGCTTGGTTTTATTTGTCACCTAGTTGGACGGTAGAGATCCTTTCTAAATGTTCTCCAGACCCGATTCAGTTCCAAATAGTGTTTTTTTGAATCTTACAAAGTAATGTTTTGCTTCTTTTGTGACAGTAAGAAACAAAAAAGTGCAAAAGTACAGCCCCCCTCCCGGTTTTCCTTACAATCAGAGCCCCCTTTTCACCTTGTAAAGTGTGAATCACCTCCCCCCCGCCCCTTTTTTTGTACAGAAGATGAACTGTATTTTGCATTTTGTCTACTTGTAAGTGAATGTAACATACTGTCAATTTTCCTCGTTTGAATATAGAATTGTAACACTACACGGTGTACATTTACAGAGCCTTGTGTATATTTCCAATGAACTTTTTTGCAAGCACACTTGTAACCATATGTGTATAATTAACAAACCTGTGTATGCTTCTGCCTGGGCGACTATTTTTTGTAACTCTTGTGTAGATTGTCTCTAAACAACGTGTGATCTTTATTTTGAAAAATACAGAACTTTGGAATCTGCCTCTGCCTCCGGTGGAATCGTTTGTTTGATTTGGGAGCGATCTTCTCCCATCCCTCTCCATCTTCTTCTTTGGATCTTCTCCCATCCCTCTCCATCTTTTCCTTTGGATCTTCTCCCATCCCTCTCCATCTTTTCCTTCTCCTTTGGATCTTTTCCTTCTCCTTTGGATCTTCTCCCATCCCTCTCCATCTTCTCCTTTGGATCTTCTCCCATCCCTCTCCATCTTTTCCTTCTCCTCTTGATCTCCCATCCCTCTCCATCTTTTCCTTCTCCTCTTGATCTTTTCCTTCTCCTTTGGATCTTCTCCCATCCCTCTCCATCTTTTCCTTCTCCTGTTGATCTTTTCCCATCCCTCTCCATCTTCTCCTCTTGATTTTTTCCTTCTCTCGATCTTTTCCTTCTCCTCTTGATCTTCTCCCATCCCTCTCCATCTTTTCCTTCTCCTGTTGATCTTTTCCTTCTCCTTTGGATCTTTTCCTTCTCCTCTCCATCTTTTCCTTCTCCTCTTGATCTTCTCCCATCCCTCTCCATCTTTTCCTTCTCCTTTGGATCTTTTCCTTCTCCTCTTGATCTTCTCCCATCCCTCTCCATCTTTTCCTTCTCCCTTGGATCTTTTCCCATCCCTCTCGATCTTTTCCTTCTCCTCTTGATCTTTTCCTGCTCCTTTTCATCTTTTCCCACTTTTCTCCATCTTTTCCTTCTCCTTTTGATCTTTTCTGTCTCCTCTCGATCTTTTCCCACTTTTCTCGATCTTTTCCTTCTCCTTTGGATCTTTTCCTTCTCCTTTGGATCTTCTCCCATCCCTCTCCATCTTTTCCTTCTCCTGTTGATCTTTTCCTTCTCCTCTCGATCTTTTCCTGCTCCTCTCGATCTTTTCCCACTTTTCTCGATCTTTTCCTTCTCCTCTTGATCTTTTCCTTCTCCTCTCAATCTTTTCCTTCTCCTCTTGATCTTTTCCTGCTCCTTTTCATCTTTTCCCACTTTTCTCAATCTTTTCCTTCTCCTTTTGATCTTTTCCTTCTCCTTTGGATCTTCTCCCATCCCTCTCCATCTTTTCCTTCTCCTTTTGATCTTTTCCCATCCCTCTCGATCTTTTCCTGCTCCTTTGGATCTTTTCCTTCTCCTCTCAATCTTTTCCCACTTTTCTCGATCTTTTCCTGCTCCTTTTGATCTTTTCCTTCTCCTCTCGATCTTTTCCTTCTCCTTTGGATCTTCTCCTTTGGATCTTTTCCCATCCCTCTCCATCTTTTCCTTCTCCTGTTGATCTTTTCCTTCTCCTTTTGATCTTTTCCTGCTCTTCTCAATCTTTTCCCACTTTTCTCGATCTTTTCCTTCTCCTTTTGATCTTTTCCTTCTCCTCTCAATCTTTTCCTTCTCCTCTCGATCTTTTCCCGCTCCTGTGGTTGTTGAACTCTGCACATTTGGGGTTCACTCCTGGTTCCCAGGGTCTGGAGCGCTCGTCTTTGGGGCTTTGGGTGATTTTTGGGTGTCTCGGGGCTCTTTGGTGCCGGTGCAGCTCGGCCAGCTGCGGCTTTGGGGACAAACACGGTGAAAACAACAGGTGGAAATCGGGGTTTTAATCTTGAATTCAGCGCTGAGACTTCAGTTCGGGCTGGGGAGGAAGGGGAGCGTGTCCAGGCTGTGTCCGTGGGTCTGTCCCCAGGCCCTGTGTCCGTGTGTCTGTCCCCAGGCCCTGTGTGTGTGTGTGTGTGTCTGTCCCCAGGCTGTGTCTGTGTGTCCCCAGGCCCTGTGTGTGTCTGTCCCCAGGGCTCTGGGTCTGTCCCCAGGCTGTATCTGGGTCTGTCCCCAGGCTGTGTCTGTGTGTCTGTGTGTCCCCAGGCTGTATCTGTGTGTCCCCAGGCTCTGGGTGTGTCCCCAGGGTTCTGTGTGTGTGTGTGTGTCTGTCCCCAGGCTGTATCTGGGTCTGTCCCCAGGCTCTGGGTCTGTCCCCAGGCTCTGGGTCTGTCCCCAGGGCTCTGGGTCTGTCCCCAGGCTCTGGGTCTGTCCCCAGGCTGTGTCTGGGTCTGTCCCCAGGCTCTGGGTCTGTCCCCAGGCTCTGGGTCTGTCCCCAGGCTCCTGCAGCTCCGGGCTCTGCCCTGGGCATCGTTCCGAGCCCTTCGGGAACGGGATCGGCTCCGGGTGCTGGAGGGGACCCGGCCCGGGAGGGACAGCGGGATCCGAGGGGACACCGGGATCCGAGGGGACACCGGGATCCGAGGGGACACCGGGATCCGAGGGGACGCCAGGGGACACCAGGGGACACCAGGAGCTGCCGCAGCGGGGACAGGGACCCTTTGGCAGCGCCCTCCGCCCCCCCACCCTTCGGAGGTCACCCCTGGGGTGCCATCCCTCGCTGGGGACCGGCGGGGACCCGCGGGCCTGGCCCGGTCCCTGCAGGGGTGGCGGCGGCCACGGCGGGGCGGTGCAGCCCCAGCAACGCTCCCGGGCCGGGCTGCGAGGGGACCCTCTGTGGGGGGACACCCGTCACCCCTCCCGGGGACACCCCCGGACCCTCTGTGGGGGGACACCCGTCACCCCTCCCGGGGACACCCCCGGCACCGGGACCCCCTCCTGGGGACACCCCCGGACCCTCTGTGCCCCAAATCTCTCCCCCTCTGTCCCCGGTCGCCCCCCCAGTCTGCCCCAGGTCCCCCCATATGTCCCCCCCATTTAAGCCACGGTCCCCCTGCTCTACCCCACATCCCCCCATGCGCCCCCCAGTTCTCACCAACCCCGAGGTCCCCCAGTCTGCCCCGGGCCTCTCCCGTGTGTCCAGCTCGCCCCCCATCCACTACAGAGCCCCCCCAGACCCCCCCCGTGCTCCCCCCATCCACCCCCGGGTCCCCCAACCCGTCCCAGACGCCCCCCGGCTGCTCCCCACGCTCCTCCCCCCCTACCCCAGCGTCCCCTCCCTCCGTCCCCGTGCTCCCCCCATCCACCCCGGCTCCCCCCAGCCTGTCCCGGCCCCGCTGGTCCCCCCCGGCTCCTCCCCGTCCCCTCCCGCTGTCCCCGGCCCGGGGCGGGGCGCTCCCGGCTCGGGGGGCGGCGGGGCCGGGAGGGCGGCGGCGGCGGCCCCGCACCCAGAGCCCGCACCCAGCGCCCGCCTCCCGCGGGCGGCGGCAACAAAGGCCCTTCCCCGCCCCCGCCGCCGCCTCCCGCCGCTCCCGCCGCCGCCGGCAGCGTCCTTGCGGCAGGAAGATGCCCGGGGAGGTGCCGCCGCCGGCGGCCCGGGGGCTGCGGAGCCTCCCGCTGCTGCTGCTGCTGCTGCTGAGCGCCCGCGCCGCGCTGGTGAGTGCGGGGACACCGGCGGGGGCTCGGCCCGGGGACACCGGCACCGAGCGGGGGGAGAGGGCAGGGAGCGGCATCGGCACCGGGAGGGGGCGGGGGGCACCGGGAGGGGGCAGCGGGGACACCGGGAGGGGGCAGCGGGGACACCGGCCCGAGGATCAGCTGCCGTGGGCAGGGCGGTGGGACCGGCCCCGGTACCGTGCCCGGATCGGTACCGCGGGGCCGGCTCTGGGGCACCGTGCCCGGATCGGTTCCGTGCCCGGATCGGTACCGTGCCCGGATCGGTTCCGTGCTTGGATCGGTACCGTGCCCGGATCGGTACCGTGCCCGGATCGGTACCGCGGGCCCGGTCTCTGTGGGGCACCGTGCCCGGATCGGTTCCGTGCCCGGGTCGGTTCCGTGCCCGGATCGGTACCGTGCCCGGATCGGTACCGCCGGGCCCGGTCTCTGTGGGGCACCGTGCCCGGATCGGTTCCGTGCCCGGATCGGTACCGCGGGGCTGGGTCTCTGTGGGGCACCGTGCCCGGGTCGGTTCCGTGCCCGGATCGGTACCGTGCCCGGATCGGTACCGTGCCCGGATCGGTACCGCCGGCCCGGTCTCTGTGGGGCACCGTGCACGGCCCCGGTTCCGCGCGTGGATCGCAGAGGGCGGAACCGGGGCAGCCGCAGCGGGCCGGGGGCGTGGGGCCGGTGGGTACCGAGGGGACACCGGCAGCCGGCCGGGGACCGGGACCCGGCTTGCGGGGGCTCCGGGACCGCCGTGGGGCCGCGCAGCTCCCGGGGGGCTCCGGGACCCGCAGCCTGCCCCGCACCGGCCCCGCAGAGCCCCCCCGAGCCCGGCAGGGGCGGCCCCCGGGGCTGTCCCCTCCCCTGCGACCCCCCGGGCGGTGCCGGGCAGGGTGGCGGCCGTGGGGAGGGGGCTGCGGGCAGCTGCCGTTTGAAGGTCGCAGGGAAACACGCCTTAAAAATCGCCCGGAGGGGCGGAGAGGGAGGAACCCCCCCTGCCGCTGCTCGGGGACAGCAGAAACTTGCCCCCCATCCTTTCCCTCTGCCTCGCCCTCCCCGATCCCCCTCCCCTCCCGCATCCCCAGCCCCCGCTGGGGCGGGGGGCGGCAGATGCAGCCCGGGCTGTGCGGGCAGCGCCCGCTTTTCCCTTTCCATGTGGCTGCAGGAGGGGCTGGGAGCCCTCGCGGCAGTTCCGAAACTGCTGCTCCCCACGGCCGGCTCCACCCGGGGGAGGCTCCATGGGGTCCCGGGGTCCCGGGGGAGGCTCCATGGGATCCTGGGGTCCCGGGGGAGGCTCCGCGGGGTCCCGGGGTCCCGGGGGAGGCTCCATGGGATCCTGGGGTCCCGGGAGCCCCGGCCCTGCCCCGGCCGGGCGCTGCAGTTTCGGGGCATTGGCGCTGCTTTTCGGGAGATGCTCTCGGGAAGGAGCCGGAGGATGCTTTTCCCTCCGGGAGCAACGGGAGAGGCTGGTGGGGAGGAAGGCTGCTCCTCCTCCTCCTCGGGCTGTTTATTCAGGCCGATATTCCGAGTGCCAGGGCTCCAGGGGAGTCTCTGCTCCATCCCCGGGTGCGGAGGGCTGAGCGTGGCTGTGCCGGTGTCCCTGGGGCTGCTCAAACTCCCCAGATGAGCTTTTCCCCTTCCCCTCTGGGGGAATTGGGGTTGTTGGTTGCTGGCTGAGGTTGTCGGCATTTCCTGAGCGGATTGAGGCCGTTTAGGAGAGGCTGTGGGGTTGTTCAGTGGAGGTGATGGGATGTGGGATGCTCCCGAGGGCTGGAGGAGCTGCTGCCTCCACCGGGATGGGATCAAGGCCTCTCCTCTCCCTCTCTCCTCCCTGGAGCTTTTCAATCCTTCCTTCTCCTTGGGCAGACTCAGCTCCTCCCTTGGCTCCCCGAGGGAAGCAGGGACCTGCCACAGCTCGGGCACATCCAGGGGGTGGGATGGGGATGGGTCTGGGGATCCCCCAGTGCCGGATCCTGGGCCCTGCCGGGGAGCAGCACCCGGAGCGCTCCTGGCTGCTCCGAGGAGCCGGGATGGCAACTCCAGCCCCGCTGGCACCGCGGCCGTGAGCTCCTGGGATGTGTCCCTGTGCCCATCCTGGGGACAGGGACGGGGATGGGGACCGGGATGGGACAGGGATGGGACAGGGACAGGGATGGGACATGGCAAGGACAAGGATAGGGATGGGACAGGGACAGGGATGGGACAGGGATGGGACAAGAATGGGACAGGGACAGGGACAGGGACAGGACAGGGACAGGGACAGGGACAGGGACAGGGACAGGGATGGGACAGGGACAGGGACAGGGACAGGGACAGGGACAGGGACAGGGACAGGGACAGGGATAGGGACAGGGACAGGGACAGGGATGGGACAGGGACAGGGGACAGGGACAGGGACAGGGATGGGACAGGGACAGGGACAGGGATGGGACAGGGACAGGGACAGGGACAGGGACAGGGACAGGGACAGGGACAGGGACAGGGACGGGGACATGGCAGGGCTGGAGCGTTGCTGGCTGTGACACCTCCCCGGGACTCGAGGCCTCCCTTTGATCTCCTGCTGTCCGTGACCCCTCTCCGCCCGGCTTTGGGGAAGCTGGGATGGATCCCCTTGGGATCAGTCCCTGTAACCCTTTGTGTGCCGGCGTGGGAGGGCTGGGGGAGCGGGGCTGCCGGGACCCCTCCCTGGCAGAGGGAATTTTCCATCGGTGCCGTGCACGGGTTTGGGTTTGGCTGGGATTTCCCAAAGTCTCACGAGCTCATCCCTGCTCCTGCCTCATCCCTTTGGAGCACGTGGAGAGGAAGGACCCAGGCTCGCCCCTCGGCCGTTCCCGGGGCAGGGATGGGCTCAGCCCCCCGTGGGACAGCCGGGATTCCAGGACAGGCTCCTGTCTGTGCTGCTGGGACCACACACACGGGCTGGGCAGGCGCTGCTTCCTCCTCCTCCTCCTCCTCCTCCTCCGGGCAGCAGAGCGGCCGGCTGGCAGCTCGGTGCCACCCGGGGCTGCTGGGGACACCTGGGCACAGGACAGGCAGCTCTGCTGGCCGTAATTAGCAGCTGAGCTTTAATCAGGCCCTGGGCTGTGCAGGGGTGGGTGCAGCCAGCCCTGGGGGCGCCCCCGGCTCTGGGGGCTCAGGGTGGGCTCAGGGTGCTTTGTTGCGGCCCCGGCTGCTGTCGCAGCCCATCTCAGGGACCAACTCATCACCTCAATTACCGAGAGCGTTGACTGGCCCCAACCTTTGCCGGCTCCCCGGAGCATTGCTGGGGTGGCCCCGGGCCCGGCCCCGTCCTGGCTCCCTGTGCACATCGAGGGATGCTCTGGATTTACTCCTGGATTGCGTTTCCCTGTGGAAGGGCATCCCCTGCTCCCCACAACCCCTCCAGGTCCTGCCTTGGCTCAGTCCAGAGGGATAATGAGGAAAACAAAGGTTCCTCCAGGCCCTGCGGAGTTCTGGGGTGAAGCACCCCCTGCCCTGCAGGGATTTGGGGCGGTTCAGCATCCCCACAGCTCCAGGGGAGCTTGGGGGGTCACAGGACACCCTCATTCCCGTGATGTTTTCCAGGGTGTTCCCGGCAGCTCCCCGGTTCCCAGCCTGGCGTGGGGAAGGGTCTGTCCTGAGGTTCGGGGGTGCTCTGGGGCTGGGTGGGATGAGCTGGCAGGGCGGGATTGGAGCCCCCCGCTGTGAGTTGGGGTCACACGAGCTTCAGCCCAGCCCCTTCTGTGGGGACAGCCCAGCCCTCCCAGTCCAGCCGTGCTCTACCCCAGCTTCCTTCTCTTTCACGGAGCAACTGAGGAAAAACCTCGGTAGATAAAGGAATGGGTCCCCAAGGGCTGCAGGCTCCTCCGGCCGCTGTCACCTCGTACCCCGAGTGTCCCCCGGGCTCCTTTTCCCCCGGGAGTCGCGCGGCAGCCCCGGGAGACGGGAGCGGGCGCTGGGGAATGCCCGTCCCGGGACGTGAGCCGGGTACCAAACCCTGCCGGGCTCTGGCAGCCGGGAACTCTTCCCTTCCCGAGCCCCTGGAGGCTCTGACACACCGCGGGTACCCCTGTCCCTGTCCCTGTCCTGTCCTTGTCTCTGTCCCTGTCCCTGCTCCCATCCCTGCCCCTGTCCCTGTCCCATCCCTGTCCCTGTCCCTGTCCCATCCCTGTCCCTGTCCCTGTCCCTATCCCTGTCCCTGTCCCTGTCCTGTCCTGTCCCTGTCCCATCCCTGTCCCTGTCCCTGTCCCATCCCTGTCCCTGTCCCTGTCCCATCCCTGTCCCTGTCCCTGTCCCCGTCCCTGTCCCATCCCTGTCCCTGTCCCTGTCCCATCCCTGTCCCTGTCCCTGTCCCATCCCTGTCCCATCCCTGTCCCATCCCTGTCCCTGTCCCTGTCCCATCCCTGTCCCTGTCCCTGTCCCTGTCCCATCCCTGTCCCTGTCCCTGTCCCTGTCCCTGTCCCATCCCTGTCCCTGTCCCTGTCCCCGTCCCTGTCCCTGTCCCTGTCCCTGTCCCTGTCCCATCCCTGTCCCTGTCCCTGTCCTGTCCCTGTCCCTGTCCTGTCCCTGTCCCTGTCCCATCCCTGTCCCTGTCCCTGTCCCTGTCCCTGTCCCTGTCCCTGTCCCTGTCCCTGTCCCTGTCCCTGTCCCTGTCCCTGTCCCTGTCCCATCCCTGTCCTTGTCCCTGTCCCTGTCCCTGTCCCTGTCCCTGTCCCGGGGCTGTCACAGCCTCTCCTCCTGCCCGGCTCCCGGAGGCTCAGCCCCGGCGCTCGCGGTGCTCGGGAGATGGGAGCAGGGATCTGATCTGGAGGGACAAACCCCCTTCAGATGCTGCGGGAGCTCTCCTGGGAGCGCGGAGGAGCCTTGGCCAGAGATCCCTGGATCCTGCGGGATCTCCCTTCCCTCCTCATCCTCCCCACGCAGCCTGGGGCTCCTTTGGCCGCTGGAGAAGGATTTCTCCTCCGAGCAGGGGATGTCCCCGAGCCCCGGCGGGCACAAGGAGCCGGGGCCCTGCTCGGTGTCACCTCGGCCGCTGCTCCCTGCCTGGCCCCGGAGCCACCGCTCGGCTGCGGAGGGAGGAGCGGAGCCTTTCCCGAGCTTTGTGCCATTCCCGGCTTTTCCCCCTGGTTTTGTGCCATTCCCGGCTTTTCCCCCTGGTTTTGTGCCATTCCCGGCTTTTCCCCCTGGTTTTGTGCCGTTCCCTGATCCCTCCATGGGAGGAATATTCACCTCCGGGAGGGTCCGGCGATGCTCCCCGGGGGGATCAGGAGCTTCTTGCGGCCACTCCTCCCTCTCTCCCAATAATTAATTTGACATTTAAGCCGAGCTCCGGAGCGTCTCGGTGACCTCGGAGCAGCTCCAGGATGGGAGCTGCTGCAATTCCAGGCGGAGGGAAGGACGTGGCCGGATCCCGGGGTGCCCCAAAACCTCTGTTTTGGGGCCTTGTGTGGCCAGGAAGGGATGGGATGGACGCGGCTGTGGGAAGGTGAAACCCACAGAGCTCAGAACCGGTTTAGAGCTGGATCTTCCGAGGATTTTTGTTAAAATTGACTCAAGAAAAGTAAATTCTGGGCCGGTTGAGCCAGCACTGAACCCAAGGGTGGCTCTGCATGGAGGGGACGGCTCCGATTTGGGGGGAGCCAAACCTCCTTTTCCATGTCAGCATCCCAGGGCTGTCCGGGATTGGGATGGGCTGGGACGCTCCCCCTGCGCTGCCCA
Organism: Cyanistes caeruleus; assembly: GCF_971803275.1. Classification (NCBI taxonomy): domain Eukaryota; kingdom Metazoa; phylum Chordata; class Aves; order Passeriformes; family Paridae; genus Cyanistes; species Cyanistes caeruleus. Next base: position 692,388 of record NC_141726.1, on the reverse strand, counting down.
CCGGGACCCGCCGTGTTTTCATCTCCGTGGCCGCCACAAGAGCCTCTCCCTCCCTCGGCACGGCTTGGCCACAGCTCAAACCCTTTATTTCCAGATAAAAATAACAGCAGCAACCTCAGGGCTGCCGCTCCTGCCCCAGCTGGGGAGAAACGGGAATGGTTTTAGGGGAAAAAAAGGGGGAAACCTGAAGGTGGGGGAGCCTGGGCAGGAACCTGCAGCCCCAGAGTGGGACCTGGAGTGGGGAGGAGGAGCCAGGGAAAACTGGGAAATCTGGGAAAAGCCGGGAAAAGCCTCATCTCGCAGGCAGCACGGAGCACAACTTGTTGGCAAAACAGTTTGTTTGCCAAAAAATGCGTTTTTTTTCTGGAGGAGGAGGAGGGGAATGGAGCCGTGTCAGGAGCTGCCGAGGGAAGGGGGGTTTGGGGGGTTGGGAGGGATGCTCGGGCAGCAAATGTCAAAAATCCAACGCAGGGCTGCGTTTTGGGGCAAGGGAGTGGGAGTTTGGGGCCAAAGCGGGCATTTAAAAGAGAGGAAAAAAAAAAAAGAATCTTATTTATTCCTCATTTTTTGCGAGTTAAGCTGGAAGGGAACAGAAAATCGCTGTCTCTGTGTCCCTCCCCGGGCAGTTCTCCCTGCAGAGGCAGCAGGTCTGGGGGCACACAGGGACCTTTTCCTCCCGGACACGATGTTAATTTAAATCCACCATTCCCAGCTTTTTTTTTTTAAGGCAAATTTGGGCTCCTCGCAACTTTCCCAGCTGCTGCGAGCAGCCCTTGCGTCCCTGGGGAACCTCCCCGTGCACCCAATGAAAACCCAGCAGAAAAAACCGGGATAATGTCATTTTTTGGAGGTTTTTTGGGGAACGGCATCACCCGCATTTCCCGGCGCGGGTGAGATCCCCCCGCGCTCGGGGGGCAGCGGGGTCGGGGCTGACCCCAAAAGGCCGGAGCTGCTGCGGGCAGGGCCGGATCCCTCCCCGGCACAATTCCAGCTGCTCCCAGCGCTCCAGCCGGAGTTTGCCCGCAGCTATAAATACCTCGGAGCGCAGCGCAGCCCCCGGAGGGCTCGGGCTCTATATTTAGGTTCCTGCAGCACAAAGCCATATTGCACGGGGGCTGGGCACCGGGATCTCCTTCGAGGAACCGGGGGGAGGAGAGGACAGGGGGGCGAGGGAGCCTTTCCATGGGAATCCGGGGCTGGATCCTCGCCCTGCGCCCGCTGTCCCCGTCCCGCTGCTCCCATCCCGGCCTTGCTTCCCACAAAGCCCAGAAGTTGCTGCCTGAGCGGGGAAGGAAAGGGACATCAAACATTTATAGGCCTTGGGAATCGTCAGGGAAATGTCTGGTTCTGTTAAAACAGCAGCAGCAGCAGCGGTTGGGGAAGAGGGAAAAATAAAAAAAGCCCAACTCAACGGGGCTCTTGCGTTTTCCCAACGTTATCCCAGTGTTGTTATCCCAGCGTTATCCCTGCGTTATCCCTGCGTTATCCCTGCGTTATCCCGGAGTCATCCCAGCGTTATCCCAGGGTTATCCCAGAGTTATCCCAGAGTTATTCCAATGTTATCCCAGCGTTATCCCAGCGTTTTCCCAACGTTATCTCAGTGTTATCCCAGCATTATCCCTGCGTTATCCCAGAGTCATCCCAGCGTTTTCCCAATGTTATCTCAGCGTTATCCCAGCATTATCCCGGCGTTTTCCCAATGTTATCCCAGTGTTTTCCCAGTGTTGTTATCCCAGCTTTATCAGAGTTATCCCAGCGTTTTCCCAGTGTTTTCCCAATGTTATCTCAGTGTTATCCCAGCGTTATCCCAGGGTTATCCCAGGGTTATCCCAGAGTTATCCCAGTGTTATCCCAGCGTTATCCCAGGGTTATCCCAGGGTTATCCCAGAGTTATCCCAGAGTTATTCCAATGTTATCCCAGCGTTATCCCAGAGTTTTCCCAGAGTTATCCCAGAGTTGTCCCAGAGTAATCCCAGCGTTTTCCCAGCATTATCCCAGTGTTGTTATCCCAGTGTTATCCCAGCATTTTCCCAGTGTTTTCCCAGCGTTATCCCAGAGTTATCCCAGCGTTATCCCAGTGTTATCCCAGTGTTGTTATCCCAGTGTTTTCCCAGCATTTTCCCAGTGTTATCCCAGCGTTTTCCCAGCGTTTTCCCAGCGTTATCCCATCCTCAGCTCCGGGCTGGGCTCCCCAAGCTCTGAACCCGAGCTCGTGGCTCTCCGGACACATCCCAGCCCCAGCCCTGGCCTAAACCCAAAGGGCAGCGGGAATTTCATTGGGGTCCTTCTGCTCTCGGCCTTTCGGAGTGGGGCCGGCGCTTCCCGCCCGGCTCTGGCGGCTCCTAACGAGGAAACACCAAATCCAAACTTCCCCAGCGCCTCCGAGGGATTTATCCTGGAGGGAATGGTCCTTGCCCTCCTCCAGGGTGAGGATGGGGTGGGAGGTGAAGGAAAACAGCCAAATCCCGGCCATCGGGGGAATTTTGCTGCTGCTTGGTTTGACCCGGGATCTTCCAGAGGAAAAATCCGCAGTTTCTCCTGCGGGCAGCAGGGCACGGGGGTCACGCTCGCTGCTCAAGCTTTGCACTTCCTGCATAAAAATCAGGGCTTTGGTGACTTTTCATTCTTTCTTTTCTCTCTGGCAAACCTGGATGAGGAGCAGAGCGAGCTGTGGAGTGAGGAGGAGGATCAGGATCCAGGATTTGGGCTCTGCCTGCCCCAAGTTTTTGGGAACAGGGGCTTGTCTGGCACAGCCCAGAGCTGGTGTGAAAAAGAGGAAAGGAAATTTCCGGAGGGGAAATGCAGGGAGGGAGAGCAGGGCTGGAGAGGCAGCCGGAGGGTGCAGGGAGATGGAGGGACACATTTTCCTGCTCCTGCTGACGGGTAGGGAAGTGTTTTCCAAGGAAAAGAAGAACTCAGCCAGTGGGAATGCACCTGGCTGGACTTGAAAATGAGGGGTCAGTTGATGTTTGGGGCTCAGGAACTGGCTGGTCTGGCTTTGGGAACAACACTCCTTCCCAACAGGACCACCCCAGCCATGGAACCCACGGGAAAATATTCCCATTGGGAAATCAGAAATTCCCATGGAAGGATCCCGGTGCCCATTCCCATGGAAGGATCCTGGTGTCCGTTCCCATGGAAGGATCCTGCTCCACCTGACATTCCCATGGAAGGATCCTGGTGTCTGTTCCCATGAGGAGATGCCAGTGCCCATTCCCATGGAAGGATCCTGCTCCACCTGACATCCCCATGGAAGGATCCTGTTCCACCTGACATTCCCATGGAAGGATCCTGCTCCACCTGACATTCCCATGGAAGGATCCTGCTCCACCTGACATCCCCATGGAAGGATCCTGCTCCACCTGACATTCCCATGGAAGGATCCTGCTCCACCTGACATTCCCACCTCTGGGATTCTGGTCCCTGTTCCCCACCCCAGGGATGACCTGCCCTGACCCCCCCACCTCAGCAGAGCGAGGTTTCTCCTCCTCCTTCCCCTCCCAGCCCTCCCTGGCCAGGCCCAACCTTTCCCCCGCTCCTTTTTGTCACTTCCTGAGGCGTTTTTGGCCACCTGGCACTGAACCCTGGCTCTGCCTGGGAAAAGAGGCCTCAGGGGCAGCGAAACCCCCTCAGAATTTATTTGTTCCTCACCTGCTCCCAGAGCTGCCAGAGCTGGGTGGGATTTTCCCTCCCCAAGAGTGAATTTTAATTTACAGCAGGGGCGTTGGGCAGCTCGGGACAGGTGACACCGAACGTGTCAGGAAGGGACAATTCCAGCAGCGGCCTGGGGATCCTCGCTGCTGTGGAAAGAGCAGGAGCCTCCTCCCTGCCTGGATATTCACTGAGGGAAACAACAGACTGGGAATGAATATCAGCATTTCTCCCCTCGGGGACTTCCTGGGACGCTGCCCGTGGAGAGGCTCAGGATTAGGCTTGGATCATCTTGTTTTTATTTTATTTTTTATTATTTTTTCCCTTGAAGGGAAAAGCCGCGTTCACACGGAAACCAATCGCTTTGTGCGGCCCAGAAAGGCAGGAGCGTCCCGGAGGCGCCGGGAAAAGCTCCGGGCTCTGCTCGGCCTGGCAGAAAGGCTGAAATGAAAGGTGAAGCGTGGAGGGCGCGGCCGGGGAGCGCGGGGATCTGTGGAGGAGCAGCTCCGGAACGGCGCGGGATGGATCCCAGGGATTCACTGAGCACACCCGCCCTTCCCGGCGGGAGCAGCCGCGCATCTGCCGGGAGCTGCGGGATGCGATAGCGGGGATCCGCCGGGGATCTGACAGGGATCCGCCGGGGATCTGACAGGGATCCACCAGGGATCCACTGTGGTGCAACCAGGGATCTGTCAGGGATCTGTCAGGGATTCACCAGGGATCCACCGGGGATCCACCGTCGTGCAACCGGGGATCTGTCAGGGATACGTCAGGGATCTGTCAGGGATCTGTCAGGGATCTGTCAGGGATTCACCAGGGATCCACTGTGGTTCAACCAGGGATATGTCAGGGATCCACCGGGGATCCACCGTGGTGCAACCGGGGATCTGTCAGGGATACGTCAGGGATCTGTCAGGGATCTGTCAGGGATTCACCAGGGATCCACCGTGGTTCAACCAGGGATATGTCAGGGATCCACCAGGGATCCACCAGGGATCCACCGGGGATCCACCAGAGATCTGCCAGGGATCTGTCGTGGTTCCACCGGGGATCCATCAGGGATTCACCAGGGATCTGCCGGGGATCTGCAGCAGTTCCAGCAGGGATCCACCGGGGATCTGCCAGGAATCTGTCAGGGATCCACCACAGTCCCACCAGGGATCCGTTAGGGATCTGCTGCAGTTCCACTGGGGATCTGTCAGGGATTCACCATGGTTCCAGCAGGGATCCATCAGGGATCCACTGCAGTTCCAGGAGGGATATCCACCGGGGATCTGCCAGGGATCCACCACAGTTCCACCAGGGATCTGTTAGGGATCTGCTGTGTTTCCACCAGAGATCTGCTGGGGATCTGTCAGGGATTCACCGAGGATCCGCCAGGGATCTGCTGCGGTTCCATTAGGGATCTGTCAGGGATCCACCACAGTTCCATTAGGGATCTGTCAGGGATTCACCGCGGTTCCAGCAGGGATCCGTTAGGGATCCGCCATGATTCCAGCAGGGATCTGTCAGGGATTCACTGCAGTTCCAGCAGGGTTCCAGCGGGGATCCAGCGGGGATCCAGCGGGGATCCAGCGGGGATCCGCGGGGGATCCAGCGGGGATCCGCGGGGGATCCGCCGGGAGCGCGGGGGAGGCTCCGGGGCGGCCCCGCGGAGCCGCCGCAGCCGCGGGCAGCCCGGGCCCCTCCGGGCCGGAGGAAAGTAGGTCGTGGCTGTGCTGGCGTGGCCGCCCCGTCCTACATATGGAAATCGGGGCTATTTCTGGCCGCTCCTGCCGGGCTCGGCCCCGCTCCGGCCCCGCGGTGCTCGGGGGACGCTCCCCGGGCTCTCCTGCCCTCCCTTCTCCTGCCATGGAGGAGAATCCCATCCTGCTCCATCCTGCATCCCATCCTGCTCCATCCTGCTCGGCTTCCCAGCGCTTGGGAGGGGATAATTCCTCATGGAAAAATCCTTTTCCAGCTGCACCTGCCGGTGCGGGAGCCTCGGCCCATCCCATGCAGGGGCTGGGTCTCCCTCCGAGGCTTCCCCAAAAAGCCAGGCCTGGACTGATCCCATCCCCTCCAGGCTGGACTCCAGCTGGAAATCCTGGATTTGGCAGCAGCTTCATCAACCCCGCTTTGCATTTCCATGACAACCCCGAGGAAGGTGGGCAGGAACTCCTTCCCGCTGGACACGCAGGAGCTGGCAAACACCACCAGCACCTCCCGGGATGGGAGAATCCCCATTACCCACCGGGAGCGGAGGGAAAAGGGCGTCCCCTGCTTTAGAGTCCTGTCTGTGGGGAGGGGGAGCCGGTGCTGATCCAGATCTGCCTGTGAGGGTCTCCGATATGTTCTGATTAATCGTTATTAGGGGTTCATTAGCAGTGGCTCAGCACCAGGACAGATCCTGGGGGGTCTCCAGTAACGGGACTGGCAGCGCTGTGGGGGCAGTGACAGCTCTGCCACTTAAACACGGCCTGGACACGTCACCCCCACATTCCCGGGGTTTAATGTGTTTGTGGGGAGCTGGGAAGGGGCTGGAGAATTCCTGAGGGAGCTGGGAAGGGGCTGGAGAATCCCTGAGGGAGCTGGGAAGGGGCTGGAGAATTCCTGAGGGAGCTGGGAAGGGGCTCAGGCTGGAGCAAAGGAGGCTCAGGGGGAATTTCTGGCTCTGCACAAGTCCCTGGCAGGAGGGGACAGCCGGGGGGGTTTGGGATCTGCTGCCAGGAACAGGGACAGGAGGAGAGGGAACGGCCTCAGGCTGGGCCAGGGGAGGTTAAGTCGAATATCAGGAAAAATTTCCTCATGGAAAAATTTGTCACAGCCTCCCAGGGAATGGTGGAGCCCCCATCCCTGGAAATATTTAAGGAATTTGGCACTTGGGGACAGGGGTGAGCGGTGACCACCCAGGGCCGGGTTAATGGTTGGACTCCGCGGGCTGAGGGGGATTTTCCACCAGCAGAGATTCCAGAATCCCGCTGCTGCGTGGCCTGGGTGCTCCCTGCACACCCCAAATGACAGAAAAACCCTGCACACCCCAAATGACAGAAAAACCCTTTGGCAGCTTCACCTGCGAAGCTTTTCCAGGGGAAGCCGGGGCTGGGCCTTTGAGGGAGCTCCGAGGAGGGAGAACCTTCAAGGGGGAGCCAGGGGGGATCTCCAGGCTGATCCATCCGGAGCAGCTCGGGAGGAACGATCCCGCATGTGGGATGGGTGGGGTTTGCACCAAACACCCCAAAACCTGTTCACCCCCAGCTCTGTGGGCCCTGACGGGACCTGGCCCCTCTGCCTGCTCCAGACCCCCTTTTCCATGCTGGAAATCCCCCCCAAATTGCGCCGATCCCTTCGCTCCTGAGGCTCGGGAGCTCCCGGTTCCCCAAAACTGCAGCACGGGGAGGGGCTGGGGAAACTGAGGCAGCGGCTGGGAGGGAGGGGAGCCCTCGGGGACGATTTGGGGAAAGGGGGATGATTTGTCGGGCTGGAGGATGGTCCCTCTGTCCCTGGAGCCCTCCTCTCCTTTCCCAGCCCATCCCTGGGGGCTCAGCCTTCCCCTCGCCCCCTTAATGACCACAATTAAGCCGATCCCCGCAAATGAAGCGGTTTAATGATCCAGACAAAGCGGGGAACACCCCGCGATTGCTCCCTGTGCTTCTTAAGAGGCTTTTTCCTCCCGCAGCTCCTCTCTTGCATCCCCAGAGCCACCCCCAGCTCCCACGGGGGCTCCTTTGGGAGCGATCCCGGTTTTTGCTGAGTCTCCTTAGGGGGAAAAGCGGTTCCCGGGGTATCCAGCCCCTCTGGGAGCGGAGCTGTCCCCGGGGCGAGAGGGGTGACACCCCCTGCTCGGTGCCCGAAAGAGCTTTGGGGCTGTCTGGGGCTCCCCGCGCTGTGTCCCCGTGTCCCCAAATCCCCCCGTGGCGCTCGGGGGTCCCGGGGGGCCGAGCCCCGGCTGCTCCCCACGGGAACGCTCCAGGAAAAGCGGCCGGAGGAGCGGCCCCGGTCCCGGTTCCACCGGGGCCGCTTTCCCCGGGCCCAGAGGCGTTTCCAGCTGAAACCTTTCCTTCCACAAACACCATGAGATCATTTTCCTCTGCCCGCCGCACAATGCGCCATTGTCCTGCCCATTCCACTGGAAATCGAACCGGGAATGTGAGCCGGAGCGCCCTGATCCCTCTGGCAGCGCCGGAGGAGCCGGGATGGGGCTCCCCAGACACCCCAAAGCCTTTTGGGGCGGGTTTTGTGCAGGAGATCCGTGCGATCAAACGGATTCCTGCTGGAATCTCAGCGCCGGGATCGGCTGAGCCAGGGAGGGGTGGGAGGGCCGGGGCTGCGCTTGGCTGGCTCTGAAAAACGGGAATTGCTCTTTTCCTCGCCTTTTGATTGTTCTGCTCGGGGCTCTTATCGGAGCGGGCAGGAGCGGCCGGGATCGGCTCTCGGGGATTGTTGGGAGAGGCTGGAACGAGGTCCGAGGGCTGGAGGACAAAAATCCCGTTTTTGTGGAGCTGTGGAATGATGGAATCATGGAATGGTTTGAGCTGGGAGATTTAAACCTCGCTCAGGGCCACCCCTGCCATGGCAGGGACACCTCCACTGTCCCCAGGGTCATCTCTCACTGTCCCCAAGGTCACTCCCACTGTCCCAGGGTCACCCCCACTGTCCCCAGGGTCACCCCCACTGTCCCAGGGTCACCCCCACTGTCCCCAGGGTCACCCCCACTGTCCCAGGGTCACCCCCACTGTCCCCAGGGTCACCCCCACTGTCCCAGGGTCATCTCTCACTGTCCCCAGGGTCACCCCCACTGTCCCCAAGGTCACCCCCACTGTCCCAGGGTCACCCCCACTGTCCCCAAGGTCACCCCCACTGTCCCCAGGGTCACCCCCACTGTCCCAGGCTGCTCCAGCCCCAATGTCCAGCCTGGCCTTGGGCACTGCCAGGGATCCAGGGACAGCCACAGCTGCTCTGGCAATTCCAGCCCAGCCCCTCCCCACCCTCCCAGGGAACAATTCCATCACAGGATCCCATCCATCCCTGCCCTCTGGCACTGGGAGCCGTTCCAGGAGAGGGAGGGGACCTGTCCCAGGTTGGGATCCCCGGGAAGAGGCTCCGGGGCCGCTGCTGGCACCGCCCGGCCGGGACCGTAATTCCCGGTAATCCCTGGAGCCGCTCCTGCCTCACCTGGGCCGGCAGCACCGGAGGGACAGAGCCGGCAGCAATCGGCTTAGGGGATAAACCGGGGGGACAGAGGGACAGGGGGACAGAGGGACAGGGGGACAGGGGAATAGAAAGGACAGAGGGACAGAAAGGACAGGAGGACAGCTGGAGCCGCTGGCACCTGTGGGCGGGCACTGGGCCATGGGGGCTGGCCGGCAGGTGACCCGGGTGTCCCTGGGGACAGGGTGTCACTGTGCCCGCTGTCTCGGGGCTGCTGGAGATGGATTTTGGGAGCGGGAGGAGCTCCGAGCACCCGAGCGGGGTGGGGACATTTCTGCCCTCTCGGGGTAAAGCCTTGAGGTCCCTGTCCCACCTCACTCCTGGCATCCAGGGGAAGGGTTTTCCAGGAGAGTTTTCCTGGAGGATTTTCCTGGAAGGTTTTCCAGGAGGATTTCCCGGGAGGTTTTCCGGGAGGATTTCCCAGGAGGTTTTCCTGGAAGGTTTTTCCGGAAGGTTTTCCAGGAGGATTTCCCGGAGGGTTTTCCTGAAGGATTTCCCGGGAGGATTTTCCTGGAAGGTTTTTCCGGACGGTTTTCCAGGAGGATTTCCCGGAGGGTTTTCCAGGAGGATTTCCCAGGAGGTTTTCCAGGAGGATTTCCCGGAGGGTTTTCCAGGAGGATTTCCCGGAAGGTTTTCCAGAAGGATTTCCCGGGAGGGTTTTCCTGGAAGGTTTTCCAGGAGGATTTCCCGGGAGGATTTTCCTGGAAGGTTTTCCCGGAAGGTTTTCCAGGAGGATTTCCCGGGAGGTTTTCCAGGAGGATTTCCCGGAAGGATTTTCCTGGAAGGTTTTTCCGGAAGGTTTTCCAGGAGGATTTCCCGGGAGGTTTTCCAGGAGGATTTCCCGGAGGGTCTCAGGACCCTGCCCCATGGATGTGGGAGCGGCACCCCGGCTGGGATGTGGGGGCAGCGGGGCTGTTCCCGTTTCTGCAGCCAGGTCCTGGCAGGGTTTTGGGGCCGGGGCGAGCAGGACCTTCAGCGCTTTTCCAGCGTTCCCACTCCAGGGCTGCGCTGCCAGCACAAATCCACATTTTGGGCGCGGCCCGCCGTGTAAAACCCTTTATTTGGGATAATTGCAGGTGACAGTAGGGGACCAAAAAAACCACTTAATTTTGGGGTTTATTTCGGGTAGTTTGAGGTGGGCGCAGGGCAGAGCCTTCCCCATCCCCCGAAATCCGGGAATGCCGCGAGTCCCGGAGCTGCTAAAAACAGGGAATTTATCCACGGCCCCCTGGGTTTGTGCGTTTTGGGACGGAGCTGGGCTGAGCGCATCGGATGATTTTGGGGTTTTTGGGGTCGCTGATGTTTGTAGGGAAGAGCAGAGGAGATTCCCGCTCGTTCCAGAGGTGATTCCTGGGGAAATCGGTGAATCCTCGGCCCCGCCGCCATTGGCTCCGTGACTCAGTTTCCCCCCGGGTGACAAGGGGGTGGCGCCGAGGGTTGGGAATTCCTGGGAAAAGCAGGATTTTCTGTCCGGTTCAGCCAGGGATTGCTCAGCCTTTCCAGCGGATCTCCCTCCCCATCCCACCGGGAATTCCAGCCTTTCCCCCTCCCCAGCTTTTCCCACCCCCTAAAAACCCAGGGAAGGCAGAGCCCCGAGTTTTCCCGTGCCTGTCCCACGGGGAATTTCCTCATTCCAGCCTGGCCAGGTAAATCGAGTTGTGTTAAACCCCCCCGGTGTTTCCTGCGCGCTCCCCCCGAGCGGAGCTGGGCAGGGCTCCGGGTAATCCCCGCCTGTCGCATCCCTAATCCCGGCCCTGTCCCTCGCTGAACCGGCCCGGGAGCACGGGATGAGCCTGGCAGGATCCAAACCCCGCTGAGCAGCGCTGCCAGCCGGGCTGCAGGAAAAAATCCTGGATTTTGGGAGCTCGGGTTGCTGGAGCATCCCCGGAGCGAGGGGAAGGGCCCGGGGGGGTGACAGAGCCCGGGGACAGCGGAGCATCCTCCCTTTTTTTGTTGTTTTGGTTTTTAATTTATATTTTTTTTTCTGATTTGGGATGTTTTTTGTTGGGGATTTTTTTGCTTTTTGGCGGGTTGTAACATTTCTCATCCCAAGATGAGCACACACAACGTTGACACTCAATTCGTTATTCAAATCCGGGATGGATAACTGTTAATCCCGAATTTTCACAAGGCCTATCCATCTACCTTTCATTTAAACAAGGCCCATCTATTCGTTTTCAATTCGTTTCAACCAAGCTCATCCTTACTAAAAACCTCAACTTCCCTAAAATCCTGAATTCTCCAAACTTTGTGTCTCTCCTGCAAACAGCCCAGAACAAAGAGAGATTTCTCAAGGTGAATTCTGCTTTCTCCCAATTTCCTTTTCCGAAGGAGGCAGCAGCTGGGACCTCTCTGCTCCTCTGCTGAGCACAAATCCGCGCTGCTGCTGGATTTTCCGGGCGGAATTGTGGCAGCAGGAGGATTTGAGGAGGCTGCCAGGGAGAGGCCGGATCTTTTATTAGAGCAACCGATATGGTTGGGGGGAAAAAAAGCTCCAAAGCAGATCAGGATTTTGGGCTCACCAGTCCTTATTCAGGTCCTAAATAGAAACAGCTCAGTCAGATCCTCGGGTTTATTTTAATCAATTTTAGATCTGAAAACCAAAAAAAAATAAAAAAAAAAGAAATCAGCTGATGAGCTGAAAGCGATTTTTCCTTTTTTCCTCTTTCTCTGGTGATTTTTTTTCTCCGTTTGTTTTTTTTTTTTGGATTTGTTTTCCTGGGAGCCTCGTGTGTGGTGTTTGGCAGGGCTCAGCCATGGCCCCAACACCCAAATTTGGGATTTTCTCACTCCTCCAGGAGAGGCTGCGGGAGGTGGAGGCCAGGACAGCTGGATCCTCTCCCGGATTATTCCAAGCTCCTGGAAAACGCTGCCCAGCTGCTCCTTGGACTGGTTTCCCCCCTGGATGTCAGGGATGCTCCCAGTGCTGCTTGGGGCTGTCCCAGATCCTGCCCCAGGCTCGGCTCTGTGGCCTGGAGCCATTCCCGGGATTTCTCCATCCCTGGGGAACGAGCACCAGCCCCCCTGGAACTCTCCTTTCCATAGGAATCCCGGGGAAATTTGGGATTCTGACCCTCCTGAGAGCCTCCCTGCCCTGCTGGGGGCACAGCCCTGCGCCCCTGGGGGAGTCCAAGGGGCACAAATCCCTCTGCTGCCCCATTCCCAGCGGGAAAACCCCGGGATTTCACCGAGGAGTGACAGAAATGTGATGGGACAAGGCCTTGGACCCCATCCCGTGTCCATCCCAGAAATCCAGCTTTTTTGGGTTTTGGTGGGGTTTTTTTGTTTCATTTTGTTTGGGTTTTATTTTAATTAGTTTTCTGGTTTGGGTGGGTTTTGGGGTATTTTTTGTTTGGTTTGTTTGTGATTTTTTTGGGATTATTTTTTGTTTGTTTGGGATTTTTGGGAGGTTTGTTTGGTTTGTTTGGGATTTTTGGGATTATTTTGTTTTGTTTTTTGGGGATTTTTTGGAGATTTTTTTGTTTTGTTTGTGTGGGATTTTTTTTTGTTTGTTTGTTTTTGGTTTTTAGGATTTTTGGGGTTTTTTTTGTTCTGTTTGGGATCTTCGGGGTTTTTTTGTTTTGTTAATTTGGGATTTTTGGGGTTCTTTTTGTTTTGTTTGGGATTTTTGGGTTTTTTTGTTTTGTTTGTCTGGGATTTTTGGGTGTTTTTTTGTTCTGTTTTTTTAGGATTTTTGGGGTTTTTTGTTTTGTTTGTCTGGGATTTTTGGGTGTTTTTTTGTTCTGTTTTTTTAGGATTTTTGGGGTTTTTTTGTTTTGTTTATTTGGGATTTTTTGGGATCTCTTTCTGCACAGAGAGGAAATTCTGTTTTTCCCCTTAATCTCAGCTCCGGGGAAACTCCCGAGCACCTCTGGAGGGTGGATTTTGCAGCTGGAAAATGGGGATTAAAGGAATTTTGTGCTGCTGGAACACGGAGAACCCGGGAATTCCAGAGGGAGGGAGGTGGGATTGGGTTTCTCCTCAGAGAACAAGGGCGCCACTGTCCAAGGCACCAAACCAACCCCGCTCCGGGATTTCCTTCCCTTTTCCCTGCTGCTGGGCTTGGAGGGAAAAACTGAGCCTGGAGAAAGGATTTTTCCATGGAACTCCTGGCTATTGGCGTTTCCTCGGCTGTTGGGAGGGAAAAAATGGGATCCCGTTGGCAAAAAGCGGTGGAAAATGGGTAAAAACGGTGAAAAGGAGGCAAAAAAGTGGAAAGGGATGGGGGAAAATGGTGGGGAGGGTCAATAAGTAATGGGAAATGGGAAAAAATGGTGGAAAATAGAAAAAAATGGTGGGAAAGGGGCAAGAAATGGTGGAAATGGGGGGAAAACGATGGAAAAGTTGGAAAGTGGGCAAAAAGTGGTGGAAAATAGGCAAAAATGGTGAAAAGGAGGCAAAAAAGTGGAAAGGGAAGGGGGAAAATGGTGGGGAGGGTCAAAAAGTGATGGGAAACGAGAAAAAATGGTGGAAAATAGGAAAAAATGGTGGGAAAGGGGCAAAAAATGGTGGAAACGGGAGGAAAACTGGAGAAGTTGGAAAGTGGGAAAAAAGTGGTGGAAAATAGGCAAAAACGGTGAAAAGGAGGCAAAAAAGTGGAAAGGGATGGGGGAAAATGGTGGGGAGGGTCAATAAGTAATGGGAAATGGGAAAAAATGGTGGAAAATAGAAAAAAATGGTGGGAAAGGGGCAAAAAATGGTGGAAATGGGGGGAAAACGATGGAAAAGTGGTGGAAAATGGGGAAGAAGTGGTGGAAAGTGGGCAAAAAGTGGTGGAAAATGGGGAAGAAGTGGTGGAAAATGGGCAAAAATGGTGGAAAATGGTGAAAAATGGTGGAAAATGGGGAAAAGAAGCTCATTCCCGGTGCGAGGCTGGAGAGGGAATATTTCCAGCCCCTCGGGAGCCTCTGGAAGCGCCGGGGTGCCCTGGGGTGACCCGGGCTCTGTAATCAGCCCAACCATCTGCCGGGAGATTTGGGTGCTCCCAGCAGCTCCAGCTGTCACCAAACCCCTCCCGGATCCCAGCAGGGCCGGATTTGGGAGCCTGGAATTCCAGGGATCCACCCCGAGGGATCAGCCGCTCCTCGGGGATGGAGAAAAACCCCCAGGAAAGCAAAATGTTGGGTTTTGCCTTCCTGCGCAGAGGGGGCGCACGGAAATATCCCGAAAATGGGAATAATTTATTCAGATCGCCAGAAAAATCCTCTCAGGGATAATTTTGGGATTAATTAGGACAGAGGAAGCTGCTCCCCAGCAGGTTCTTCCCCACAGCTCCTCCTCAGGATCCGTTTTATGGGGAAAATTTTATTTTATTTTTCTGGGTGTGCCAAACTTCCCACGGAGCTCCTCAGGTGTGGCTGAAAAACTCTGGAATCTGGGGCTTCTTTTTTTTCAGCTTCTGAGACTTTCAGGTGCAAATTTCTGGGGTTTTCTTCCGGCTCAGGAGGGCTGGGAATGAATTTTTTCTCCTCTCTTTGCTGGGAAGAGCCAAGAGGTTCTGGAATCTGAAGGGATGAGAAATAGAAAATAAACATTAAAAACAGAGGGAGAATTGGGGAAAAAAGCATTAAGGAAAGGAAACAGGTGCATATCCAGCCCCGGGAATGTCTGGGGACAGGGAAAAGAGGGAAGCGTGGATGGCACGAGGGTTTCCGTGTTAGGAAGTGTTCCCTGGGATGGGAGAGGAGCCGCTCCCCGTTCCCGGACCATTCGCAGCTCTTTTCCAGGAGAATTGAGGCTGGCAGGGATTTCCTTCTCCCCCTGGGCTCCTCCGCTCCCTCTCAACTCTGAATTCCCAAAATAATCCATTAAAAACCCATCAGAATCCGTTTTTCTTGTCCATGTCCGTGGCCTGGGGTGGGAGCGCAGGAGCGGATTCCCTCGGCTCCTGGAGGAGCTGGAAAACAGGGAACGTGGGAATCCCTGAATTCCAGCACCAGCCCGGATTTAGGGATTTAGGCCCATCCCTGATCCAAGAGCTCCGGGAATATCCATGGATATAAATTCCCGTGTGGAGCTGGTTGGGAAGCGGAGCCGGGAGAGCTGAGGGAGCTCGGGAATGAGCCCCGGTGGAAGGTGAGAAAAGCCCGGGACAGTTCTGCACGTTAAGCTGCAATAGGATTATGGAGCAGAGCAAATTAAAACAATTCCGGAGGGAGGAGGAGGGGAATTCCAGCTGGGATGGCGGCTGGGGGAGCCGGGAAGGGAGGAAGGGATGGGGCAGGGCAGGAAGGGATGGAAGAGGAGCAGGAATGGACAGAGCAGGAGCAGGAATGGACGGAGCAAGGGAAGGAATGGAGGGAACAGGAATGGACAGAATAGGAATGGATGGAACAGGGGAAGGAATGGATGGAACAGGGACAGGAATGGAGGGGCAGGAATGGATGGAACAGGGGAAGGAATGGATGGAACAGGGGAAGGAATGGATGGAACAGGAATGGATGGAGCAGGAATGGATGGAGCAGGAGCAGGAATGGATGGAACAGGAGCAGGAATGGATGGAACAGGAATGGATGGAACAGGAATGGATGGAGCAGGGGAAGGGATGGATGGAACAGGAATGGGTGGAACAGGAATGGATGGAACAGGAATGGATGGAACAGGAATGGATGGAGCAGGGGAAGGGATGGATGGAACAGGAATGGGTGGAACAGGAATGGCTGGAACAGAGGCAGGAATGGATGGAGCAGGGCAGGAATGGATGGAGCAGGGGAAGGGATGGATGGAACAGGAATGGATGGAACAGGGGCAAGAATGGATGGAGCAGGAATGGATGGAGCAGGAATTGATGGAACAGGAATGAATGGAACAGGAATAGATGGAACAGGAATGGATGGAGCAGGGGGTGGGAGCCACCGGGGGTGCCCATGGACGGTGCACTGGGGGCTGTGGGCAGCATGAGGGCAGGGCTGGATTTTCTGGTTTGGCTGTGTTGCCATGGCAATGAGCAATCCCATGGGAATTAATAAATCTGGAGCTGGGAATCCTCAGGCCTGGTCAGGCAGAGCAGGGACAGAGCTGGCCCCATCCCAAACTCTGCCCATCCCAGCCTGGGATCCAGCTGGGATCTGGCGCTGATCCGTGGAAGAACTGGGATAAAAAATGAGTGGAGATGGGCAGTCCCAGGGAAAAGGAGGAAGAGGTGGAGCTGAGTGTGACCAGAGCACCTGGAGCCGGAGTTTTGTTGCATTCCCTGGGGGATGATGAAACTCGGGAGCGTCCATGTCCATTTTTGGGAAGTGCCTGGCTCCTGTGGCTGGCACTGGAGAATCTGTACAAATCTGGGATAATTGCAGCTCCTCCATCGACGTTAATGATTATTTTCCTTGCAGAAAATGAGTGGCCAATTAAAACCAAACGCGCTCGGTTTTGGGCAGCTCTTAATTGGGGGTTTAATTAATCGAGGAACAATGAGGGGACACAAAACAAGGAGCTGGTGCTGGCTGAGCTCATGTCACGTCTTGGGAGTGGGATCTCCACTGGGATGAGCATCCACACCCCTTTCCCAGCATCCTGCATCCCAAATTCCAGCCCATCCTCCTGGGCTCTGCCTTGGGAATCTCCCTCCCGAGCAGCTCTGGTGGTCCTCCATCCCACGGTGGTCTTTTCCCAGGTTCCTGCCCGGAGCAGCTTTCCAAAAGATTTATTTTTAACTCTCAGCCTTGGATCAGGGAGTGGAAATTCAGCGATGTTTTGGAGTGGGAAAAGAATCGTGGAGTCTTTTAAGCGTCAGAACCTGTGTTTTCATTCCAGCTTTTTGTGCAAGCTCGTATTATTCCAGCTGTTTATGGTGTCCCTAAATCACTGGCTGGGATGAATTATTGAGGTTTCGGTATAAAACACCAGAAAAGGACTTTTGAGGAGTGATTAATTGAAAATATCCCATGGAAAATATTCAAAGAATCAACATTTCCCCCGTGATATATTCTCAGTGTAGAAATGTTTTCCTGGAGAAGAAAATCTTCCAGCTCCTGATGGATTCCTGCCCCTGGCTGTGTCATTCCAAGCTTTCCAACGTGCCCAGATCCAGCATTTCCCTGGGAAGAGACAGCCCGGGATGCTGCTGATCCATTGGCTCCATCCTGCCAGGGCCTCTCTCCTTCCAGCTCGCCCTGTCCTGGTGCCCTGTGGCACTCGGAGCTGCTGGAATGGGATTTGGGCTTCCCAGAGTTTCTCTGGATTTGGACCTCCCAGAACTTCTCTGGATTTAGACTTCCCAGAGTTTCTCTGGATCTGGATCCCAGAGCTGGCTGGAATCCAGGCAAGTGCAGTGATTTTGGCTTTTTGTTCATTTTGGACGGGCAGGAATGGGATGCAGAGATGAGAACCTGGACACGGCACCAAGGGATGGGGATTTGTGGGATGGGAGCTCCAGGCACAACCCAAACCAGGTCCCGGCTCCTCAGGAACCACCACATTCCACAGCCAGATCCTGATCTCCTTCCTGATTCCCTCAAGGAAAAATCTCCCGAGGTTCTGCTGCAGCCAGGAGGGCTGGAAACAGCCACAGGCCGGGATGTCCCTGTCACATCCCACCTGGAGCAGATCCCTCCCAGTCAGGGCTGCTGGAGCTGGGGGTGCTGCTTCCCCCTCCTCAAAATCCATGGATGGATGCCCAGAACTAAATCAGGATTCTCCCCCGGCCTGGAGAGCTCCCCCAGGAGCTGGAGGCGCCTCCTCTCCCACTGTCCCACTCCTCATCCCACCCACTGACCCCCTCCCGCTGCCCCCACCGCGGGAAGGAGCAAATCCCTGGATTTGAGCTGGAGGACACCACCCATGGCTCCAGCGGGATGCGTCGCCATGGAGGAGGCGTTGCCATGGCGACCGTTGCCGTGGCGATGGCGAGCGGCGCAGCAGGGCCTGAGAGCATCCCAGGGAGGTTCCCTGGCCTCTCCCGGTGCTTGAAGATGGATTGATTTCCCAGGTTTCCCTCCTCCCGCGGCGAAACACTCAGCACTGAGAGCTTTTACTACAGCAGCGCGTTTCGGGTTCTGTTTTGGGGCAGATTTAGGGAGTTTTAAATTCCACAGGGTGGAAATGCCCTAAATAACGAAACACTGCCTGGAGAAGGAGGGATGTACAGGGAATTTAGGAAGCTCCAAACAGGCGCTCCCTGTCCTCCAGGACGTGTCAGAGATGGAGATGGTTCTGCAGGACCATCTTTGTGCCGTGAAGGTGACAGGTCCCTCCTGGGCCCTGCATTTTTAAGGTCTGAGCTCTCCCTGGCTGTCCAGGGCTCTCAGGGCAGGATTTGGGTGGGATTTGTGCTGCTGGGACCCCTTGGCTGCTGTTCCCTGCCAGACCAGCGGAGCTGGAGGCACAGGAGCGAGCAGGGAGCGTCCAGGTGGGAATCATCACCTGCCGATCGCTCTTTCCAGGCGGAAAAGGATCCTCTGGGATGGGCTGTGTTTCTTCCCCGAGCTGGAGGTAGTGGTCACGTCACCGCTGAGCTCCAAACCCTTTGTGTCTGGCTCTCATTTGGGGTCATTGAGAGCACAATGAGGGAGCATTCCGTGAAATGTGACTTTGTGGCCTTGCCCTGGAGTCTGCTCTTCATCAGGGCCTGTTTTTATGGCAGCAGCGCCGTGACCTTTGGGGACCCTGGGAACGGGCATTGTTTGGGGTCTGGTGATTCCAGAGCCGGGTCCCAGCCTGGCTCATGGGACACAGGGGTGTGACAGGAGCAGTTCCCTGGCTGCAGGACAGTCCTGGGCACACTGAAACCTTCCCACTCCTCATCCAGAGGTGACGCAGCCCCCCAGCCCAGCCTCATCCCGCTGCCTCCCGCAGCTCCGCCGTGATCCTGGGGTTTCATTTCCCTCACGCAGCAGCTCCGAGCTGGGTAAGGAGCCCCGAGCCTCAGCTGGGCAGTTCCTGCCACCATCCGGGGGCAGTGGGGCCGCAGGGACGGCTCCGGCACATCCAGGGGTCCCTCCAGCCGTGCTCTGACCACACGGAGCCTGCAGGAGCAGGGATAAAGTCTGGATGAGGTTTTTCTTTTGGGACAAATCAGGGAGCTGTGGCTTGGCTTGGGGGCTGGGATGGGTTGGGAATGGGGGTTGGGATGGGTTGGGAATGGGGGCTGGGATAGATTGGGAATGGGGGCTGGGATGGATGGGAAGGCAGCCCCAGGTCGGGAGGTGGGAGTTGCTGTCCTGAATGATTTGTGGTTTCCTGAACAAACTCTGCTTTCCTTCCCCTCCATCCCTGCCAGGCCAGGAGGAGCAGCCCCTCATTCTGGGGGGAGCAGCCCCTCATTCCCAGGGGATCAGCCCCTCATTCCAAGGGGGAACATCCCCTCATTCTGGGGGGATCAGCCCCTCATTCCCGGGGAGGGGGCCATGCACAGCCAGGGGCATTCATGATCCAAGCATCACTAAATCTAAATAAAACCCGACTGCTCCCAAGATTTACGGCACGAGCCTGACCTCCTGTCGGGGCCGCAGCTCGGAGGGGGTTACGTCAGTGCCTTGGGAATGGTGGGATGAGGGGGCTTCTCCGGGAACAGCCAGGACCCAAACACCCCCCTGGGCACCGGGAACACCCCAAGATGGTTCCCAAGTCTTTGTGGGGCTTGGCTGGGGTTGTGCTGCAGGTGGGGTCACCCCAGGTGTGGTCCTGCCTGTGGGGTTGTTGGGATTGTGTTGGTCCTGGCTGAGGGTTGGGATGGATGGATGGACGGATGGATGATGGATGGATGATGGATGGATGATGGATGGATGATGGATGGATGATGGATGGACAGATGGATGGACGGATGTTGGATGGATGGATGGATGGATGGATGGATGGATGATGGATGGATGGATGGATGATGGATGGATGGATGATGGATGGATGATGGATGGATGGATGGATGGATGGATGATGGATGGATGATGGATGGACAGATGGATGATGGATGGATGGATGGATGGATGGATGGATGGATGGATGGATGGATGATGGATGGATGGATGATGGATGATGGATGGATGATGGATGGATGATGGATGGATGGATGGATGATGGATGGATGGATGATGGATGGATGATGGATGGATGGATGGATGGATGGATGGATGATGGATGGATGGATGGATGGATGGATGGATGGATGGATGGATGGATGATGGATGGATGATGGATGGATGATGGATGGATGGATGGATGGATGGATGATGGATGGATGATGGATGGATGGATGGATGGATGGATGGATGGATGGATGATGGATGGATGATGGATGGATGATGGATGGATGGATGGATGGATGATGGATGGATGGATGGATGATGGATGATGGATGATGGATGGATGGATGGATGGATGGATGGATGATGGATGGATGGATGGATGGATGATGGATGGATGATGGATGATGGATGGATGGATGGATGGATGGATGGATGGATGGATGATGGATGGATGGATGGATGGATGATGGATGGATGATGGATGGATGATGGATGGATGGATGATGGATGATGGATGGATGGATGATGGATGGATGATGGATGGATGATGGATGGATGGATGGATGATGGATGGATGATGGATGGATGATGGATGATGGATGGATGATGGATGATGGATGATGGATGGATGATGGATGGATGATGGATGGATGATGGATGGATTGATGGATGATGGATGGATGATGAAGGATGGATGAGGGATGGATGCACAGACAGATGTTGGATGGATGGGAGCTGCTGTGCCAAGCTGGTGCTTCCATTCCCGTTTCCTGCTCCAAGCCTGGAGCCAGGATTCTGGAACGGCCTCATCTTGTTCCAATTCCAGGAGGAACAAAGGGATTGGGGCCATGTGGCTCCCATCAGGGAGAGGCTGTGCAGGGAGAATCTCACCCTCGGGAATGGGCTGGGGAGCGCTGGACTCTCCTCATTTCCTGGGGAGCCTTGATACATTTGGTGTAAAAACAAAGGCAGAAGAGTGATTCCCAGAGTTCCTTCCTGCATCCCCTCATTCCCTGGCATTTTTCCATGCCTTCCCATCAGTTTTGGTGACCCGTCTCATATTCTTGGGCTGCGCAATTCCCAAATCCCTGTGGATTTACTCTGCTAGATCACAAATTCCAGTGAGCTGCTGGGGAGCAGGTGTTGGGAATCCAGGATGGGGCATCAGCTGGGGGGGCAAAGCCTGAATAATCCCCGAGATTTGGGGAGCACGTGGGGTGCTGGAGACCTGCAGGATACATCGGGTGGCTGCTGGGAAGAGCTGGAACAGATCCAGCCAGAAACAGCTCAGACACTTAAAAGCTCAACTCCCCCGGCCCCTCCCGAGCCGATGGATTCTCTCTCCTGATGGGAGAAGAGATGTGGGGACAAAACTCGAGTCAGGTCAGAAATTTCTCCACCTGATTGTTCAAAACTCCTTCCTGCTCCAAGCCGCAGCGAAAACAAAGAAACCCGGAGCTGTTTTCGGGAGGTAAAATGCTCCGAGAGGCGACGGGGACCCTTCAAGGCCTTGATTTGAAACTGAAGCTGGAACCTGGCTTGTTACATCTTGAAACATCTGATGCGATCTCGCAGATCAAAGCCGCCTTGTTTGCCTTGTAATGAGGTGTCAAAGCATTTCCTCGCAACGCCAACAGGAGACACTTTGATCTGCAAAACAAGATGTTTAAGAGCGCTGCTAGCGAGGGCTCCCCGCGTTCTCGCAGCTCTGGGAAGCAGGGGAATATTTGAAGTCTGCTGTTGTTTCCTCTCGAGGCTTCCCAAGCTGTGGCAGCTGATGAGGTGTTGCTGTCACACCGGAGCCAGGACTCACAGGGAAATCATCGAGCCTGAACAGCAGCCAGCTGGAGAACCAAACCGAGCATTTTCCTTACAGCTCCCAAAAGGAATTGTTGGGTTTTCCCCAAAACAAAAGGGCTTTTTGTCCACGGGAAATGTTGATGTGAGCTCACTGAGTTGCTTTGGGGGAAAACCGCGCGATTCTGGGTGGTTCAGCTGCAGGGTGTTTGTGCTGCTGTTGCCTGTCTCTGGCTGGGGTAGCTCCTGGTGGGGCTGGAGCCACTCACGGGTCCCTCCGGTCACAGGCTCAGCGCTGGCGCAATGAGAACTACGAGAGGCCCGTGGACCTGGAGGGCTCTGGGGACGATGATCCCTTTGGAGAAGATGAGCTGGACGACATCTACTCTGGCTCTGGCTCGGGGTGTGAGTACCTGGGGAGCTCCTGGGAAGGGTTCCTGGATCGTTGGGGAGATCCTGGGAAGGTCCTTGGCTGGCTGTGGGGTTGGGGAGCTCCTGGGAAGGGTTCCTGGATCATTGGGAGGCTCCTGGGAAGGGTTCCTGGATCGTTGGGGGTCTCTTGGGAAGGGTCTCTGGCTGGCTGTGGGGTTGTAGGACTCTTAGGAAGGTCCCTGGCTGGCTGTGGGGTTGGGAGGCTCCTGGGAAGGGTTCCTGGATCATTGGGGAGATCCTGGGAAGGGTTCCTGGATCATTGGGGAGATCCTGGGAAGGGTTCCTGGATCGTTGTGGGACTCTTGGGAAGGTCCTTGACTGGCTGTGGGGTTGGAGGGCTGGAGAAGAGGTGTGATTTTCCCTTTCTCCATCACTGGAGTTGTCCTCTGAGACAAAAGCAACTGGAGCTGTCCAGTTCAGCTCCAGTGCCTCCATGTCCCAGTTCAGCCCTACTGAGCAGGACTGGCCCTTCCAAAGACCCCGGAGAGGGCATTGGCCACCACAAGGGAACAGCCTTTGGTTTCTGCTGAGCCTGGAACCATCCGTGCTCTCGGATTTTGGGGGTGATGCCAGGGAAATGCCTCAGCAGCGGATTCACTCCTCCCTCTCACCACCCCCCTTTCAGATTTCGAGCCGGAACTGGGGCTGGACACGGCCGTGAGCCTGACCACGGACACACTGGTGACACTGCCCACCACAGCGGCCGTGCTGCCTGTCACCGCCGCCCAGCCCGTGGCAACGCCCCTGGAGCCGTCCCCCACTCCCCAGGACACCACCCCCGGGCAGGCAACCAGCGCCTTCCTCATCCCCAGGACCACGGAAGCACCGGCCGTGCCCAGCTGGAAAGCCACCACCACCAGCACCACGGCCAGCGAGCCCCCAACCACCATGGCCACCACCACCACGGCCACCACCACCAGGGCCACCACCACCACCACCAGGGCCACCACCACCAGGGCCACCACCACCACCACCACCACGGAGGCCACCACGACCACAAGCAGTACCACCGTGGCTACAGCCAAGCCCACCACCACCCGGAGGTTCCTGCCCCCCTTGGCCACCAAGGCGGCCACCACGCGGGCCACCACCCTGGAGACCCCCACCACGCCCGTCCCTGACACCAGCACCCCGACAGAGGTGGCCACGTCACGCCTTGTCCCCAGCAGCACGGCCAAGCCCAGGGCTCTGCCAAAGCCCAGCACCTCCAGGACTGCAGAGCTCCCCGAGAAAAGCACGGCCTTGCCGCCCGTGGCCACCACGCTGCCGCCCACCGAGGCCCCCCAGGTAGGAGGCCGGAGCCCTTCTCACCTGCTCGGGGTCCTGGGCTACGTGAGGAGCCAAGAGGTGGCCACAGGAGGCCTTTGGTGTCCATCCATCCTTGGCCACTTGCTCTGAGGGAGGTCGAGGCAGGCTGGGGACACAACACCTGGGGAGGTGAAAGGGGGAGTTCCACCCGGGCAGGGGTTCAAGCTCCTGGGGACACCCAGGATGTGCCACCAACCCCGGTGTCCCCAGCACTTCCAGCTTCCCCAGGCAGGAGGGCAGCAGTGCCGCATCCCAGGGGACGCAGCCACTTTCCTGGGTTTGGTGTCGTGTCCCAGCCCCCAGCCCTGCCGGGAGCCCCTCGCTCTCCTCAATTACGGCTTGATGGTGCATTTCCAGCCCGTCGGGTGTCCTGAGCAGGAATTTCAGCTCCATCTCGCATTCAGAGCCCCTCAGGGGCCCTTTGCAGCCGCTTTGACTGAAAGGTGGAGTGATTTGTCTAAACTACTCCCTCTTTTCCGCCTGCAAATGCGTGCTCGGAGCGCTCGGGGCTCTCCCTGACCTTCAATTAATCCCTGTCACAAACCCGGCTCGTGGGAAGCGCTGAGCCGTGCGCTGGCCCCGGGACATGGAGAGGGTCCCAGCCCCTCCCCACAGCTCCTGGCTCATCCCTGGATCCCAAGAATCCCGCGTGGTGAGCGGGGCAGGCGGGAAGGGCGGCCCGGCAGGGAGGGATCCCGGCGAGGTTTGGATCGGGGATGCTCCAGCTCAGCCGAGGGACAAGGGGAAGGTCCGGGGGGTTTGGTTCCGAGGGGATGTGCAGTAGGCAGTGAATGGATCAGGGATGGGATGGATCATATTCCCAGGCAATATTTACTCTGGAGGTCGGGATCCCCTCCTTGCCGAGGGAACTGGGCAGGGACAGCAGGGTGACAGCTGGGTGACAGCTCTGGGTCCTGGGGGACAAGGAGCCATCCTCCTGCTCCTGCCCCGTGCAGCAGGAACAGGGGAAAGGAAGAGGGAAGGGACCCCTGGAGCTCATCCAGCAGCATCCAATCCTTTCTCTCGCTGTGCCGGTGTGGCACGGACGTTGTGTCACCTCCTGTTAGGAGTGAGCCACCTGCGAGCTGTGACATCCAACCTGCGCCCTGGGGACAGAGCAAGAGGAGGGTCTGGGGTGGGATATTGGGGAGAAATCCTTCCCTGTAGGGGTGGAGGGTCTGGGGTGGGATATTGGGGAGAAATCCTTCCCTGTAAGGACAGAGGGTCTGGGGTGGGGTCTCTTTAGGAGAACCTACAGGGAACAGGTCCATGGGCCCAGCTCCCCCTAAGCCATTTGGTGATCATGGAGCTCTGGGGTTGCGCTGTCACTGCGGTACAAGTTCAGTGACACAGGGAAGGGACACCCCGATGTTACCCCCATGTCCCCCACCCTGTCTTCGGTCGGTGATGGGGACCTTGACCCTGTGGACACCCCTTGGTCCTTGTCCCCTGCTCCATCTTGTCCTTTCTCCCAGATGGAGCCAGGGGAGGTGACAGCAGTCCCTGAGAATGAGCTGGAGGTGCCGGCCAGCAGCGGCCCCAGTGGGGACTTTGAGATCCGGGAGGAGGAGGAGACGACTCGTCCCGACCTCAGGAACGAGGTGATGGCTGTGGTGACACCGCCGGCAGGGCCGGGGCCCGGCAGGAATGTGGAGACGGGGCTGATGGACAACACGATAGACTCGGGCAACTCGGCTGCTCAGCTGCCCCAGAAGAACATCCTGGAGAGGAAGGAGGTGTTGATAGGTGAGATACGGGGCCGGTCTTCGGGTGAGGGTTTGGGGACACAGGGAGCTGGGCTGTCCCAGGAGAGGGGACAGCCCTGGGAAGGGCGTTGGGATAACCCACACCCGCCTCCCGAAATCGCTCCGTAGGGTGTCCCAGGGTCTCCATTGCCAGGAACATTGTGCACAATTTGTTTTTGCTGAGAGGGATTTCCAGGATAAAAACGGGATTGTTTTCCCTCCAATTCCATAGACGTGCTGCAGTGACCCGGCCACGGCTGCGAGGCTGCTCCCAAATTTCCAAAGC
The DNA here is from genome assembly GCF_971803275.1 of Cyanistes caeruleus. Classification (NCBI taxonomy): domain Eukaryota; kingdom Metazoa; phylum Chordata; class Aves; order Passeriformes; family Paridae; genus Cyanistes; species Cyanistes caeruleus. The sequence goes on along the minus strand of NC_141726.1, from coordinate 667,021 downwards.
ACAAAACCAGGCTGAAATCCCAAATGATCCCCCAAAAATGCTTTGTCCTGGAAGCCAGGCTGGGGCTGGGCTGGCACTGAGGACCAGAGGGGTGACACTGATGGCCATGGGTGGCGCTGAGGACCAGAGGGGTGGCACTGAGGACCAGAGGGGTGACACTGACGGCCATGGGTGGCACTGAGGACCAGAGGGGTGACACTGACGGCCATGGGTGGCACTGAGGACCAGAGGGGTGACACTGATGGCCATGGGTGGCACTGAGGACCAGAGGGGTGGCACTGACAGCCGCGGGTGACACTGACAGCCGCGGGTGGCACTGACGGCCGTGTCCCTGTGCGTTGTTGCAGCGGTAATCGTGGGGGGCGTGGTGGGCGCCCTTTTCGCCGCCTTCCTGGTGATGCTGCTCATCTACCGCATGAAGAAGAAGGACGAGGGCAGCTACACCCTGGAGGAGCCCAAGCAGGCCAACGTCACCTACCAGAAGCCCGACAAGCAGGAGGAGTTCTATGCGTAGACGGAGAGCCCAGAGTGCCTCACGCTTCCTCCCTCCCCCCTTCCCCGCCCAAACCCTCCCCCTCCTCCCCTCCATCCAGTCTCTCTCTTTTTCCCTCCCCCCCTCACTTTTTTTGGGATCAGACTGTGAATTCACAAAGCAAAACCCGCAGCGGCTGAAGGAGGAAACGCGTCCTTGGCCTGGGGAGCGGCGCCGAGGTCGCAGCGAGCACCGCTGGCCTTTCTGCTGGCGGGAGGGACGGGACACGGAGCCCATGCCAAGGAGCCCATGCCAGGGCAGCCAGGAATTCTCCAGGAATTCTCCAGGAATTCTCCAGGAATTCTCCAGGAATGCCCTGGAGAGCACAGGATGGGCTGCCCACGGCGCCTGGAGCTCGACAGGACTTTTCCCACCACCACCACCACAAACTCTGGGATTCAGACACCTCCTGCCAGCCCTGGGGCACAGGGAGATTCCTTTGGATTTATTCCTTTTTTTTCCCTGTCCATAAAGGAGGGAGATTTCCTTCCCTCTGTCTTGTCTTTATTTTTTGGTTTTCTTTTGGAATGGGGTTGGTTGCTCTGCAGGAATCCCCTTCTGCTGGAAGAGAGAACACGACTCTCCAACGCTCCTGGAACCTTGGGAAAAGCACAAGGAATACTTGGGCACCCTGGGATTCACTCCTGGAGTGGGAAAAAAGGAAATAAACACGAACACTGGGAATGATCCCTTTGGATCAACGTTCTGGAGAGCTCGTGGAGCTGCATTGGGGCATCCCAGGCTGTCTTCTGGCCCTGGAATCTCTTGGATCCACATCTGGCTGAGGGGTTTGGCTGGAAGGGGACTCGGTTTGGGCTGGGTTTTCACTGTGACCACTAAAGCCCGGCTTGGCGGGACATTCCTTGGGGAGGAGATGGGAATGGAGAAGCTGAATCCTCTCCCTGGCTCTTCCAGCGGGGATACCAGAGCTCTGCAAGGCGTGGGATGCAGCCTAAGGAGAGAAATCCAAGCAGGGACAATCCCCGTCCCCCTCGGGATCCTGCCAGCTCCAGAGGTGAGGAAGAGGAGGCAGAACCATGGCTCCACCCCAGAGTTAATTGGAAACATCCCAAAATCAATGGGAAGACCCAGGACTGATGGTTTTCCTTTGTTGTTTGAATCCCCAGCATTGATGTTTTTCCTTCTCTGGTGTTTAAATCCCAGCACAACCCACAGGGATGGAGAGATCCTGACCCTGGCACCCCCCAGGCGTCCAGGACGCAGATCCAGACCCTCCAGTGCCTTTGGGAAAGGCTGGATTTTTCCAGAGCAATCTCTGCACACAGATTCAATTAAGATATTTTAATTAAGATGTTTCAATGAGGTGGCTCTTAATTAGCTGGAGCCCTGTTTGTTTGTGGAGCTTTGTTGTCATGATGGTCGTGATCTCGGTGGGGAGACTTTGGATTTGCTCTTGGAGAAATTTAAATGGGAAAATTTTGGGGAAAAAAATCGTTGCTTTGTGAATTGAGCTGCACGGAGCCAGGGACACTTGGGCCCCTGAGGGGGTTGGTGGATTTAGGGTTTTATGGCCCTGGTGGGGGTTACAGGATGGAAGAGCTTCGTTCTGGAAGGGATTTGAGGCCCTAAGAATATTTTAAATATATATAAATATATATCTCCACTCCCATATGCCCTTCCACGGGTCTAGAGGGAAATGGAATCCCTGGAATTTCTCGGTGGGATTTGGGGCTGGGAATTTGGGAGCTTTGGGCTGTTTTTCCCTGGGATACAACCCAAAATGACGACCTGGCTTTATTCTGGATGGGGAACAGAGCCCTGCACGTGGATCAGCGCTAAATCCTCATTTTTGAGCTCTCAGCCTCAAAATCCTCCTGGCTGAGGTTCTTGGAGCTTGGTGAAATCCCTGTTGGATGTTTGGGGTGGTGGTGCTGGGAGTGACCATTCCATGTCCATCCCAGAGGAAGGATGAGGATGAGGGTGAGGATGAGGATGAGCATGAGGATGAGGATGAGGACGAGGATGAGGATGAGGATGCTCCAAAGGAGGGAACACGCTCAGAAGGAGCCTGGTGCCAACCCAGAGCCACTTTGTGCTGCTCCTGACGGAGTTTGGACTCCTGGATTTGATGATTTGGAGGATTTTAGCTCTGTTGGGATCACACAAGGGAGAGTGGCACAAATCAAGGTCACCAAGGCCACCCAAAATCCCCGTATTTTGGAAAAACCTGGATTTAATCTTTGGAGCTTGCTTTAAAAAAAAAAACCCTCCCAGCTTAATCTTTTTAATGCTGCTTTTCAGAGCTGCCTCCCTAATCTTCTTCATTCCATTTTTTCCCTCTATTTAATAGTCTGAAGTTCCATAATACAATTTTTTTACTCATTCAAGCTTAACCTCGTCCCTCTCAGCTGGTGTTAGGTTGTAATCCCGGCACTTAAATCCGTCACAGCTTCAGGAGTGAGGAAAGCTGGAGGTGGGAGGGTGAGAGGAGCCGGGGCAGGACTTTGACAGAAATTAAAACATGAGATAAACACAATAAAAAAAAAGGCGAAGGCAATTAAACTGCTAATCAGAAGTGATCAAATAATTCATCCTTTATCTCCTGCTTCCACGCTTTTGCTCTCCCCCTGGAGAGGCAGGCGAGCTCCAGGAGAAATTTTTGGGTTTGGAGCTGACTTTTTGTGGTGTTAATGATGTCACAGCCTCTTGGGTCACCTCAGCTCCACGGGGGCTGTTGGAGTTTGAAGGGGAAAAAGAAAGGAGGATGGAGGATGTGATCCTGTGCCTCCCTCCGAGGAGCTGGGACGGAGCTGAACACGGGCAGGCTTTTTTGGGGAAGCCCATATCCCCAAAAATTCCTAGAAATGTCATTTCTCCATGAGCAGAGCCGCAGGGATGGATGGAACCCCTGGGGCAGGCAGCTGCTCCCTCCTGCAGGAGGCTCCTCAGGGATTCCCGGTGGGAAGAGGGATGGGGAAGAGGGGAGGAAGCTCCGCACAGGAGGAGCCATCCCCCGGCTGCAGAGCAGATTTTTGGGAAAATGAACCCCAGAGTGAGCGGAGCTCCTCCAGCACCTTCCCTTCCCAAAGCCCAGCCTGGCTTCGTCCCCTCTGCCCAAATTCCGATCCCTCGTGGTGATCCCAGCCAGGAGCAGCTGGAGCAGTGCCCAGATGTGCTGGTCCTTCCAGCTGTGCTCCCCCAGGGATTTTCCATGGCTTTTCCGTTTCTTTTCCTCGCGTTCCTGCGTGAGCCACGCGTTGGAGCCGCAGGGAGACCCCCGGCTGTTCCAGCTGGGAAATTTGAGGAGTTCCTGGAGTTGTAGGGTGGTGTGGGCTGCTCTGCCAGCTGTGCCAGCCCTGGGGCTCTCCCTGCTGGAACTGCAGCTGGAGAATATCCAGGAACTTGTGGGCCACATCCAGCAGGAGAAGGCAGGAGGAGAGGATCAAAGGGAAGGGAAGAGCCGAGAGCCCCAGCCAGGAATGGGGAATCTGGGAAGGGCAGGGGATGGATGGGGAGGGCAGGACCCAGCCCTGGGTGGGTTTTGCAGGGCTGGGAGTTGTCCTTTTGCTCCAAAAATCTCTCTGGTCTTGGATCTTTCCATAAAAAGCCCCAGGTCCCTGTGGAGGGTGGAGCTGTCCCTTTGCTCCAAAGATGTCCCTGATTTTGGAGCTCTGGATGAGCCGTGCTGGGGGGATCCAGCTGCAGGGAAGGGGATGGTTTGGGCTGGGTGACCTCCAGGATGGGCTGGTTTGCCTCAAACTCCCTCAAACAATCCCTGCTTGGGAATTCCTTTGCCCCAGCTCCAGAATTCCGAGCTCTCCCTGCCATCAGTCACCGGCTCCGAGGCTTCCACGGGAACGATCCCATCAGCCGAGGACAGGGATGGAGTTTTTAATTCCCTTTCTTCTCCCATCACCACCCTTCTCACGATTTTTCCCTGGCTCCGAGGTTTTCTGGCAGGCTCTGGGGTTTCCATCCGGAAAGGTTTTGTGGGAAGGAGCTCCCCGGGAGCAGGGATGGGGCTGGGTGTCCGTGTGTGTATATAAGTGTATGTAATTAATGTAATTAATAGGTAGAGATGTACAGGTGGGCACGGGGCCGGGGGCTCTGCTCCTGAGGAGGGGGAAAGGAGGAGGAAAAAGAGGAAAAGGAGGAGGAAAAAAGAGGAAGAGGAGGAGGGAAAAGAGGAAAGGGAGGAGGATTTGTCCTCCAGCACCACGCGCTGGGCTCTGCAGCCTCAGCCCTGTCCCAAGGGATGTGGGACTCCCTGTCCCAAGGGATGTGGGACTCCCTGTCCCAAGGGATGTGGGATACAGCCTCAACCCCCACAAAGGATTCAGGATTCCCCCTCATTCCCTGTCCCGAGGGATGCAGGATCCAGCCTCAGTCCTTATCCCCAGGGATGTGGGATCCCACCTCTCACATTCCTGCTGCTCCTCCCTGCCCTGATCCCAGTCCCAATCCCGATCCCGATCCCGATCCCGGTGGGGTGAGCTGGGGTGGGGATCAGGATCTTTTTGCCGCTGCCAGGGCCGGAGCAGATCCCGGGATGGGATCCTGGGATGGATCCAAAGCGGAGCATTCCCATCCTCCTGCCCCTCATCCCTGTGGAGGAGCCTCAGCCTGCAGCACCCAAACTCCATTTTTATTTTTATTTTTATTTTTATTTTTATTTTTATTTTTATTTTTATTTTTATTTTTATTTTTATTTTTATTTTTATTTTTATTTTTATTTTTCCCATTGTTTTGATATCTGGCTAAAAAAACTCCCGATGTTTTTCACTCCCCGCATCCCAGCGTTTCTCCCAAGACCTCCAGGGTGCCAGGGATTTTTCCTGCAGGAATTCCCTCTGTTGAGGGAATTCACCCCAGCCCGGCTGACAATCAAACCAGACTCCCAAAAAACAGGAATCCATTGCAGTTTGATAGGAAAACTTTTTAAAATCCACCCCCTTCTCTGTCACCACCACATCTCCAGGATAAACCATCACCCACTGCTCCTCCTGTAAATAAACATCAAACCTTCTTGTATAAATTAAAAATAAAATAATTTTAAAAAAAGACAAAAAAAAAAAAATCCATCGATAAACATCCCAAAAATAAAATTAAAAAAAAAAAAAGAAATAAAATCTCCCTTTCCAGAAGATTGAAGTAATTCCAACTTCACTTTTTTTTTGGAGCTGATTTCCAATCCCAGTAGAACAAAACAAAGACCTGGAACGCTGCAAAACGTTGGAGCTTTCAATGAATCCGGGAGGGAAAAAAAAATGCATGTAAATATTTTTAATAGGAGACATATCTTAAACAGAACTTTTTTTTGTATGTACATAACTCTCCTAGAGTTTAGTACTGAAATGGCTTCATAGTGTCTGTTTGGAAAAGGAAAGGAAAAGAAAATGTTTGTTAATTGTTTTTGTTCTTACTCAATGGCCAAAACTTTAAAAATAATGACAAAAAAAAAAAAAAGGAAAAAAAAAAAGACTCTAAAAATAATCTTTGCCAATGGATCTAGCACTGTAATGGTACTGTCTATTTTTTTTAATTATTTCTGTGCTGTGCCCATTTATAAAATGAGGAAAAGATAAAAAATAAAGTCATTTAAACATTGTCTGCCCAGGGCCTGGCCTGAGTTCATGGTGTCAGGGTCTGTGGTGCCACGGGAGCGCAGGGAGAAGGTTCTGGACACGGCAGGGTGGGGGTAATGAACGGTTCCCATGGCAACTGCAGCGCTGCTGAGGAGCCTGGACCATCCCAGTACAGCTCTGGACTATCCCAGTACAGCCCTGAGTGATCCCAGTACAGACCTGGGTGATCCCAGTACAGCCCTGAGTGATCCCAGTACAGCCTGGGAATGTTCCCCTGGAGAGGAGAAGCTCCAGGGAGAGCTCAGAGCCCCCTCCAGGGCCTGCAGGGGCTCCAGGAGAGCTGGAGAGGGACTGGGGACAAGGCCTGCAGGGACAGGACCCAGGGAATGGCTTGAGATTGGAAAAGGGGAGATTGGGGTGGGATCTTGGGCAGGAATTGTTCCCTGGGAGGGTGGGGAGGGGCTGGGCTGGAATTGCCAGAGCAGCTGTGGCTGTCCCTGGATCCCTGGCAGTGCCCAAGGCCAGGCTGGACATTGGGGCTGGAGCAGCCTGGGACAGTGGGGGTGACCCTGGGACAGTGGGGGTGACCCTGGGACAGTGGGGGTGACCCTGGGGACAGTGGGGGTGTCCCTGGGACAGTGGGGGTGACCCTGGGACAGTGGGAGGTGTCCCTGCCATGGCTGGGTGGCCCTGGGTGGCATTTAGGATCCCTTCCCACCCCCAATAATGACCCCACTGTGCTGTGCTCCCGTGTTTGGCACAGCAGAAATGAGCCAACGCCTGCCCGAGGTGTTGGAATTTGGGCTGAAGGCTGGGAACAGACTCTGATTATATCCCAATCCCCGTTTTATTTCCCCTTCCCCAACGGCTCTTACAGGAATTTTCCATTCCCGCCGTTGCAGACCCCAGGATTTACCAGGACAGCCCCAAATGTAGTTTATTCGGAATTTTTCGCACGCTGTGGATCAGCTTCCATAAATCTCTGTGATGTGAGGAAAGGACCCAAAAAAACCCCATCAGGATTGGGATTTCACCTGGAAAACGAACGGCCCAAAGGCACCAAGGCCGTGGTCTTTTAGGGATTTTAGGGATTTCAGGGATTTCAGGAATTTTAGGGATTTTAGGGGCGGAGCAGCCACACCGGAGTGGCCAGGTGACCACGCTGGGGACACACAGCTGTGGAGGGTCCTCAGTGGGTCCCAAATCCTCCCTGAGCTTTTCTGGATTCCCCAAATGGAAAGGATTTATCCCAAGCTCCGACTGCTGCTCCCAAGGCTCATCCCTCTCCATGGACACAGCGAGTGCCCTCTCGCCTCCCTGGAATATCCAGGTCCTATTTCAGAATCCTCTGCATTCCTGGACATAAACAACCCCTCCCCACCCTCATTCCCATTTCTCCCACCCTCCCTCTCCGCGGCTCCGCAAATCCTCCTCACCCAAGCGTCCTCACGTGTTTCTTCCCACCTTTTTTAGCTCCTGGCTCCTTTCCCTTGCTTTCCAAGGACAGGAAGCCCTTTAGGACAAAGAATGCTGAAATCCCAGCGGGAATGGCCGGAATCGACTCCTTGTCCTGCTCCGGAGGCCTGGTGGGAGCGATGGATATCTGGGGACGCTCCGAGGATTTTCAGGCATTGTTCAGGACTGGAGGCCAGGAGCAGAATTCATGCTCCAGGAATTCCAGCATTTCCTGAGCCCCAGTGGTTGTTCATAGCAGCTGAGCCAAAATTCCCTCTTATTTACCTGCTGCAGGACAATTGGCAGCGGGAATGCACCTTTGGGAATTGTGTCCCTCCCATTCCCACCTATTTCCTGTTTTTCCTGGGGTTGAATCCATCCCCGTGCCGGGGACAGGACAGCTCGCCCCGTGTCCCTCATCCCAGAGGACACAGAATTCCCTACCAAAATATTTCCCGCTATAGAAACGCTCGGTGTTTACCCAGGACCGCTGGAGCCTGGACATTTGGTGCTGGGATTTGCATTCCGGGAGGAATCGTGCCTGGCTGGCGAATCTGTGTTCGATCTAACGAGGAACAAAGCCAATTAAAAATAATGGGGAGCCTGAGCTGCCGCCTGGAACAAAACCATGATAATTATAATAGAGACAAAACCCATCCCAGAATTCCCACTTAGATCAAATCCAAACCTTCCCAGCAGATCCTGCCTCCCTCATTTTTTTTTTTGGAACCCTCTCCCATCACCACGGAGTGGCTGGGAAAGGGGAATTGGAACAGCTGCTCCTGATAAAGCTCCCACCCCAATTTCCTCCCTGGCAATGAATTCCAGAGGAAAACGTGAGCTCTGCTCCCACCAGGGATGGGGATTGCTGGCATTGCCATGGGATTTCTCCCTGGATCTGGCCGAGTCACAGGGAGGCTTTGAACTGAGAGCAGGGTTGGATACTGGGAAGGAATTCCTGCCTCTGAGGGGCTGGGATGGAATTCCCAGAGCAGCTGTGGCTGCCCCTGGATCCCTGGAAGTGTCCAAGGCCAGGCTGGACGGGGCTGGGAGCACCTGGAATGGTGGGAGGTGTCCCTGGGTGGGACTGAATGAACTTTAGGGAGCATCCCAAGCCAAACCACTCCACAATTCCAAGATTCTGGATCCCCTGTGCACCCTACAATATCCCCATGGAACACAAGCCAGGGAATGCCGAGGAGCTGTGGGAAACAAATAAAATACACCGGGGGCAAAAAACCTCTGCCCAAGCAGGAAAAACACAGAGCAAAATGCTCTGCTGCCTGCAAATCCAAACAGCCTCTGGAGGAGAAGCAGCTGAATTTATCTTTATTTTGGAGATAAAGATGAAGCTAAAATTCCTGTTGAACGTTATCCAAAAAGGCATATAATGCCCAGATTACATCTCCAAAGTTCTATCGCCTTAAACTGGAGGAGAAAGGGAAGGGGGAGTTCCTGGGGAGGGAGATTTGGGTTCTGGGGACAGAGATTTGGGTTCTGGGGAGGGAGATTTGGGTTCTGGGGGTGGAGATTTGGGTTCTGGAGAGGGAGATTTGGGTTCTGGAGAGGGAGATTTGGGTTCTGGGGATGGAGATTTGGGTTCTGGGGGGGAGATTTGGGTTCTAATGAATTGTTAAAAACCGATATGACCACAGACAAAGACCCTTTAACTAATTAGAGAGGGGTATGTTAATTCACCGGTGGGCAGCACGGGAACCCTCCCCAAAAGCTGTGACTGCCCCGAGCAAGGTTCTTTTCCCCTCTATTTATTTCCCAAAATCTCCCTGATCTTTCCCAAACTGAAGCGTTCTGTGATTCCAAGACACACGGGAAGGAAATCCCTGAGAACCAGCTGGTTTTTCAAGCTTTTTCACAGATTTTGGCTGCTCTTGCCTTGTTCTGCACTCCAAGGGCTGGGCCAGAACCGCGGGAGCTCCCTGGGGGACAGGAATGTGGATTCAGCCCCAAACCCGAGCACAAGAGCTCGGCTTTAACTCCAAACCATCCCTGCCTAGAGGAAACCTCCGGCTCCAGCTCGGGGAGCAGCAGGAGGAATCATTCCCGTCCCCAGCTGCATCCTCTGCCCATGTCAGGTGGGAAAATATTGGATTAGGGGGATTGGAGAGAAATCCCTGTCTGGGCCTCAGTTTCCCAAAGAAACAGCTCAGCCCCAAAGCCTAAAACTCACAAAAACTCCTGGTTCCAGCAGGATTTTGCCTAAAAAATTCCCTCTCTGCCCCAAATTCCTTCTCTCCCCCTTTTCCAGCTGTTCCCTGGGGCCGCTGTGGGTCCCTCCCAGGCTCTCCTGTGACCCAGGTGTGGCATTTGTCACAGCCTGGGCTGATGACAATCAGCCTGTCATTATCCAATTACCCTGAAATCGCTTTGAGCCGCGGCCAGTGCAGGAAAATGCAAATCAAGGTGTTAATTCCCGGCGTCTAAAAATAGCCGGCAGAGCCGGGGATGTGTGCAGGAGACACAGGTGAGGGAATAAAGGGGGAAAAAAGCACATTTCAAACAGGTTCAGACATTGGAATCCCAGCCCATTCCCTCTGGATATCCTGGATATCCTCCAGGATGATCCAGACAGGACAGCGGGGGAAAATCCTGATTCCTCCTCCTGCTGCCCCTCAAATTCCCTGTCCTGGTCCCAGGGGATTCCATCCATGGGGGGTTCCAAAGGGATCAAGTCCCCGATTTATGGACCTTGAGCTACAAAGCTGTGACATTCCTGGCAAAAATCCCTCCTGACCTGCGGGAGGAATATCCCACGGATTGTTTAACGCCAGGATTGGCAGGAGGGAATATTTCCACACAGAGACCTCATCTCACGTTCCCAAAATGAGCTCCAGCCCCATTTAAAGGTGCTGGGAGGGGATGGGATCCAGCTGGATCCAGGGGGTGCTCCTGGGGTCTGACAGGCAGCTCAAGCACTTCCAAACTTCTCCAGAGGTGAAGATTTCCATGGAGGGGAAGATCCCTGGGAAGGGAAGATTTCCATGAGGGGAAGATTCCTTGGAAGAGAAGATCTCCGTGAAGCTCCTCCAAGCCAGCCTCAGACCTGTCCCAAACCCTTTGGCTCTGGAAGCTGGAATTCACCTCTGGAATTGGCTGGGCTGGAATTCAGGATTGAGAAGGAGTGGTTGGTGCAAGTCCAGAGCGTTCCAGGCGTGAGGAAGATGAGGATGATGATGGAGCAGCCTCCTCCAGGCCCCAGGATCCCTCCTGGATCCAAGCCTCCTGCAGAGCGGGCGGCAGGCCCTATCCAGAGGGGAATCCCATGGGATGTGTGCTCAGGGAGCGTGAAGGCGCTGGAGCCAGGCTGTCAGCGCTGCTTTGTCACTGCTCCCGAGCTCAAACACCTCCTGCTGCTTTTCCCTGTTCCCTGCAGTGGGAACTCATCCTGTGGGAGCTCCGGGGCTGATTTCCATGGAGAACACAGCCCTCAGGGTGTCCAGAGAGCCGGTACAGCATGGATGATCCCGGATTTCAGATGTCCCTCAGCGGGAAAGGAATAGTGCTGGAATGACTCCTGGGATCAGCTCCTCCCCTGGCTCACCTGCCTGCTCCCATCTTTTATTCAGGATGTTGATTTCCTGCTCTACTTTCACCAGAGGACAGCCCCAAACCATCCCTGCAGTTTTCCTTCTGTGGGATCCAGGATTTTCCATCCTCACCCTGATATTTCCACGTTTCATCCCCAGGATTTCCTCAGAACAAGGATGAGAACTTGGATTTTCAGAGTTTTCTCTAACTGACATTTTCTCAGTTACTTTCAGGACGTTTCAAAATGTCATTGGTGGGAATTTGATGGGAATTTGATGGGAATTTGATGGGAATTTGATGGGAATTCGATGGGAATTCTGGGAGCTGCCCAGTCCTATCCAGGGAGAGAACAGCAAGTATCCCCTCTGACCTCAGAGCAAGCTCAGGCAGATCTGTCTGGGAATGTCATCCCAGAATCATCCCTCAGTTCCTCAGGGGTGAGAATTTAAGGGAATATTTCCACCTCTGAACAGCCCCCAGGAGAGGGTCTGGAATATTCCAGCAGGACATGACCATGCCCTCACCTGCTCCAGGTTTTAATGGGAAAAACCCCTTTGGATCCCCTCCGGGCATCCCACATCCCTCATTCCAACCCCTGGAAAAGCCTTGGCAGAGTTTTGGGCAGGGGATGGTTAAAGCTCAGCCTGGAAATTCTCCCAAACTCATCCCAAGATGTTTTTCCCCTTTCCCTTCCTCAATCAGGACCTGCTGTAACTGGGCTGAGGGCGGGATTTATTCCCGGCCTTTGAGTGTGACCTAAATCCAATCCCACTCCTCATCAGCCGCCTTTGTTCTTGGGCCGGGTTTAATCACTCGTCTCGCTAATCCAGACTGATTGTGCGCTGCCTTTCACACAGTCTTCCTCAGAGCAGGCAAAGAAAAATCCAGGGAAAAGTTGTTTCCTTGGAATTTATCTTCTTGTGTGGCGCTGATTTCCCACCCTGATTGCTGCGGGATGGTTCCAGGGTCCCTGGAACGGTTCAGTGCTGTTAAACGGGGATCAGGAGCCATTTTTTTGTCCCTTTTAATTTCTGGATGATCTAAATTAAATAAATTAAATAAATTAAATTAATTAAATGAATTAAATAAATTAAATAAATATGCAGGACTCGGCAGCGGCGCTGGGCAGGGCTCATCCTTCCCCACCTCGGCCCAACAAAACCGGGTTTATCCCAGCCCCTCCGGCTGAAGGAAAAGCTGGATCCTCCAAGGAATTTCTGAGCTGTATTTTGGGATGAGGAAGAGCTTCTGGAAGGTTCCAGAGCCACCTCCAACCCCCAGGTATTTCACAGGGCCTCCCTCAGCTCCTGGGAATTGCACAAATCCCTCTCCATGCCTGTCTGAGCAGGATGTGGTGGTCCAATACCCGCTGGAGCACGAACTGATCCATCAGTGACTTTGGGATTCAAATATCCAACGTTACCCCTCAGCACTTTATTGGAAAACTGTTCAGAATGCCGTAGGAAAATGGGGAATTTTGGCTGCCTGGATGCAAAGCCAGCCACGGATTTTTGTCCCCGTGTCAAACGATTGTCCTTTGTCACCGTGGCAGCGCTGGGCTCTGCTGGAGCGTGCCTGTTCCAGGAGGGAGCTCTCCCGGAGCTCCAGATCCAGGATATTTCAATATGGATGAGCTGATGGAAAGCAGCCGTGAAGGGAAGAGCGTGGCTGATGAGCCAGAGTGGGAATTTGTTATTCCCGAATTAATCGCGGCAGGAGATGAGGCAGACGCAGGAATTGCCTCCCTCCCGGAGCACTTGAATGGAAAATCCTCCAAGATTCCCTCTGAGTCTCTTCCTCCCCTCCCTGCCCTGCCCTGGCTCTGGCTGTGCTGTCCCTGTGTCTGCTTTTCCTCTTTCCAGACATGTTTTGGGATTTCTTTTGCTCTCATTCCATAACTTCCCCTCTGTATTCCTGCCTGGAGCTCTGAGGTCGTTCCAGCACTCCCCAGATGTTTCGGAAACCAGCTGGGACGTGATCTGCGACATTCCCACAGCATCCTGCTGCTCTGGGGGACATCCTGGAGGTCTGGGAGAACCAGTTCCTCATCTCGCAGATCCCCTTGGGTGGATGGAGCACATGGAAAATCCCCCTGCAGCACTGACGGGCTCCTGCCCCACTCCTGCTCCCCCAAGGATCTGGGAGCCCTTCCCAGCCCCACTTCAGGGCTGCCCACGGGTGGCGACACCTGAAATCCATGGAAAAAGCGGCTCCTGCCTGGAATGGGCAGCACTAGGAAGGCGGGATAGGCGTCGGCCAAGCTGGAATCAGCTTCCCAAGGGTTGGAAATCCCCTGGAAAAGACAGGAGCAAGTGAAGAAAGGGTTGTTGCAGCTGCCACCAGGCACTGGGATGCACTGGGATGCACTGGGTTGGACGTTCTGCCATTCCTGGAGCTGGGAAAATCATGGATTCAGACCCCAACCTTCCTCCCCTCCCAGTGAAACATGCGAAGGAAAACCCCGCTGTTCCCTTTTCAGCTCCACCGTGACCTTTCCCATCAGGGTTTTTTTCCATTTCATTTTGCAGGAGTTTAAAGGAATGCTTCAAATCCCAAGGAAATCCATTCCTTTTTAATTTGCCTGGTGGGTTTTTTTCCCCCTGATTGACCTAAATTCAGTTTCCTCGTCACAAATTCAGTTTCCTCGTCACCCCTTGCCCCAGATTTTTATTTTCTTTGCATGGCAAGAAGCCAAAAGAGAGAGAGGGGGGAAAAAAAGAAAGTGGAAGGAAAAAAAAAGAACGAGGAGAGATCTTCACAAAGCTCCGTTTGTTGAATTTCCTGGAGGAGCCTGATCCAAGCTCGCCTGATTTTTATTCCCACAGAATCCAGGTGTGCTTTTCCTTGCTGGCCTAATTGGCTCCTAATTGGACCCATCAGGATCACGGATGGGAGCGTGGCAGAGGAGATGGGAGGTCGGAAATGGCTTAAAAATCCAATTGTAAAATCATGGAATATCCCAGGGCAGGAGGAATTCACAGGGATCATCAATTCCAACCCCTGGCCCTGCACAGAACACGCTAAAATTCGGGTCAGCCAAGCAGCAGGGCCATCAGGACCATGGATGGGAGCATGGCAGAGGAGATGGGAGGTGGGGAACGGCTTGGAAGTCCGGTTGTAGAATCATGGAATATTCTGAGATGGACAGGATCCACAGGGATCATCGAGTCCATCTCCTTCCCTGCACAAAACACTCCAAAATTCCATCATCTGCAGAACCTGGGGTTCCTGTAAGGGAAACCTGTCAGGGAATTCTCTACTTCTGTAGGATGCAGATTTCCCATTGCACATCCCGGGATTAATCCTTCCACAGCTGCTCTGGGAATTCCATCCCAGCCCCTCACTACCCTCACAGGGAAGAATTTACCCCAAACATCCTCATCCTGATATTCACAGGGAGAATTTACCCCAAACATCCTCATCCTGATCCTCACAGGGAGAATTTACCCCAAACATCATCCTGATCCTCACGGGCGGGGAATTTATCCTGAACAAAACCATAATTAGCGCTCTGCAGATCAGCAGAGCCATTTCTACTTCAGCTCCGATTTTTCCCTTCCCTCCCCTCCAATTACGGAATTAGAGGCAGAGAAAAGCAGGGGTGGCCCTTGGGCTGATTGCTGCTGGAGGTGCCCGTGAGGGGGAGGGGGGTAATTGATGCTAATTAATGCCTAACAACCTGCCTGGCATTCCCAGCTCGCTTCATCTCCCGTGTGGAGCCGGAGCATCCCTCCCTGCATTCCCAAACCTGGGAAAATTCACCTGTTGGCAGCAAAATCCTTTACGTGTTCAGAACCACCTGTTTCACCCCAAAATCTGCCCGGAGCCATGGCGAGGAGCTGCTGGAATTTCAGCTTTTGAAGGGCTCCAGGCTGCCTGAATGGATCCCAAATATCTTCATCCTAATCCTCTCAGGGAGGAAATTATCCCCAAATATCTCCATCCTAATTCTAGAACATTCCAATCAATCCCTGTCCTGTGTCCTGTGTGTCTCTGCCCTCCTGAGCTGTGTCCCTGTCCCTCACCCCTCCCTGCTGCCCATCCAGCTCCCTGCTGCCTCCAGCTGTCTCCAAAGGGATGCTCATCCTTTAAATCCTACATTTTAGTGGAAATTTGGGATCTTTCAGGGATTATTTTGAGCAGCTACAGAGAGGAAAAGCTCAGGAGAGGAGCAGGAGTGGGAGGTGAGAGGTTGTTCAGGGGCTGCACCCCTGTCCCTCACCCCTCCCTGCTGCCCATCCAGCTCCCTGCCACCTCCAGCTGTCTCCAAAGGGATGCTCATCCTGTAAATCCCATTTTTTGGTGGTTTGGGATCTTCCTTTTAGGGCTGCTCTGAACCCCTGAGCCGTGTAAGAGGCTGGGGTGAGCAGGCACCAAAATAGAGGAGGAGGAGGAGGAACACCCACAAACAAAATTCAAAACAAAATCCAAAACAAAATCCAAAACAAAATCCAAACAAAATCCAAACCAAATCCAAACCAAATCCAAACCAAATCCAAACAAAATCCATTGCACCACCGCATCCCGCCTGCAGCATCCATGACATTAAACACGTCCTCCATTTCTTCCCATATCACGTGACCATGTGGATGCCGCCATGTTTTTCCGGAAGCACTAAGCACCGCCATTTTCCCGGAAACACGTGACCGGATGTGTGCCGCCATATTGTTCTGGGAGCATGTGACCACATGGGCGTTGCCATTTTCCCGGAAGCACGTGACCAGATGTGCACCACCATGTTTTCCCAGAAGCACTAAGCACCGCCATTTTCCCAGAAGCACGTGACCAGACACACGCCGCCATATTGTTCTGGGAGCACATGACCACATGGTCACCACCATATTTTTCTGGAACCACACGCTCCATCATCCCAAGGGGATTCCTGCTGGGTTCCTGCTCCTTCATCCCAAGGGGATCCTGCTGGGGTCCTGCCCCACCATCCCCAGGTTCCTGAAAAGTTCCTTTTTACAAGAATTTTTTGGTGTTTAGGCACAGAGTGGAACTCCAGGAACGGTTTGGAAGGAGAAAAGTTTCAGTGAGGAGCTCTCCGAGCTCTCCTCCTCCTCCTGTATCCTTTCCCAGCCTGGAATTGTGAGCTGGGACCCCCCCCGCCCTCCCCCAGCAGTGAAAGGTGTCAGAAAGGGGAATAATTCCAACTTCTGCTGATTTCCACTTTGGATCCATCAGGAAACCTCCCCAGGAGTGTGGGCATCATGCCCAGGCTTTGGGAATCATGTACCTCTTACTGCTGGATTTGGGAATTGTTTGTGGCAGGAAACGTTCCGTCCGCTCACCCCACACGCCCTGGCGGAGGGGAAATCCTCCCAGTGGAGTTCTCTCCTTGGATATTCCCTTTATTCCCTCACAAACACTGCTGGTTTCGAGCAATCCCCTCCCCGTGCCGCTGTTTTCCAAGTCAGGCCCCAGAAAACATCCCCAGCGTTTTTGTGGCTGGTGTTCCCTCATCCCTGCTTTTCCTGCCACCACCACTCTTCTTTCTGGGACAACTGCATCCCATTCCTGCCTCCCAGGGAGGGCATCCTTGCCTTTAATCTCCGGGGTGTCCCACTGGAAATGTCTCCACTGCAGGGAGACAAAGAGACCAACTCTGCAAATTGCCTGAAAGGGCTCTTTGTTCTTGCTCTGGCTGGGCCTGCAGCGCCATTTCCAGCCCACTTCAAGTATTCCTTTTATTTTTTTTATTTTTTTCCTTGGAATTCAGTCTTTTCAGCCATTCCCAGCTCCTTGCAGGAACTCTTCTGAGTGGGGAAAGTTTTCAAGCTGATTTTCACCCAGGAGCTCTGGCCCAGCCATCCTGATTTTTCATCTCCTTGGATTCCTGGGAGAGCTGCAGGACATGGAATGAGTTCCAGAGGTGTGTCAGACTCCAAAGAGGTGTCAATAACCCAGATCTTGCTGCTCTGCCCCCCTCGTTTGGGACTGGTGAAGGACTCACAGGAGGACGCTGAGGTTGGGATTAAAATCCATCAATAATTTTTGTTCTTTCCTCCTTTTCTTTTGTTTCCCTTGGAATTAGGTCTGGTAACAAGAAGATTTGATTCCTGCTAAGCCCTGGGTGTCCTGTTGCACCACATTCTGATGGATTCATGGTGAATTCTGTGCCAAAATCCTGTGAAATGAGCTTGGGGGCTGAGCTGAGCTCTCAAAATGCTGGGGAGGCATCACACAGGGATGGCACCTGGGGATGGTGCCAAGGCCTCTTCCAGGCCAAATTATCCAATATTTTCAGCAATGATCTGCAGGAAAATCACTGCTGATAAAATCATGGAATCATCAAATCACTGAGGTGGGAAAAGAGCTCCAAGGTCATCCAGTCCTGGCTGTGACTGATCCCCACCGTGTCCCCAGCCCAGAGCCCTGAGTGCCACATCCAGGAATTCCCTGGGCACCTCCAGGGCTGGGCACTCCAAACCTCCCTGGGCACTTCCAAGGCCTGATCCCCTTTCCATGGGGAAATTCCTGCTGCTGTCCCCCCTGAGCTCCCCTGGCCCAGCCTGAGGCCGTTCCCTCTCCTCCTGTCCCTGTTCCTGGCAGCAGATCCCAAACCCCCCGGCTGTCCCCTCCTGCCAGGGACTTGTGCAGAGCCAGAAATTCCCCCTGAGCCTCCTCTGCTCCAGGCAGGGATGTGCCAGGCCATGAAATCCAAGGAACTGAGAATTCCCGAGATCTCTGGGATGGATCTCAGGGATTTCAGGGGGCTCAGCCCCGTGTCCCACATCCCAGCCCGGGCTCCTCATCCCCCGATCCCTCTCGGCTCCAAGGAAAGCTCCGAGAAAGGTCCGGGATGCGTTTTGGGGTGAGATTCCAAGGACTCGGCGTTTCCAGCCTGGGATCGCTCCTTCCCCCTCTGCCGGTGACACTGCTGTATTCCTCCAGGCAGGAATATTCCCCTGGAAAAGGGGGAAAAACGCGTTTGAAATCAACTTTTAGGGCAGGGACCCATCCCAAATAAACCCCGCTGTAGAAATCCCAGGGGAGCAGCTTGAGGGCAAAACCCAAGGAAGAGGAAAACCTGGATTTGCCGGGAGTCAGGAGGGATGGAACCTGAGGAATCTCTTCCAGTCAGGAGCGGTAATTGTGTCGTTAATTAGCCACTGATTTAATGAGCTCGTGGTGTCACCACTTGACTCCCACTGCCATTCCCGGGCTCGGTGACACCGGAGCTGCTCCATGCGGGGATTTGGCCTTGCCAGGGATGGCTCCAGGCTGGAATTCCTCACAATTCCATGCGAACACAGGGCCCTGCAGCATTGCCAAGCTCATTAGGGCCCCTGGACAATGCGATATTTTTATCCGAGATAATTAAGTAATTATTGTGTGTAATGGAGAGAGGGGTCTCAGTTGGACCGGGGCTGCTTCCATTTCCATTGTGGCAGGAAAAATGAATATTTCCATGGATTTTCTCTTTTCCTTTCTTTCCCATTCAAGTCCCTTTCATTAATTATTGGCACCTGTCAATTTAGCGCCCAATTAAGCTGGGCAGCACCAAAATCGCCTCAAAATCAGAGGAGACAGAGAAGCCCCTGAATGGAGGTTTCACTCCTGGGCTGGCACACAATTCCATATTCCAGCGGGATTATCGATTATCGATTCCCAGCGGGAATATCGAATCCATCCCCGGCCTTTCCCGGATCCTCGGGTTGTTGCCGAGTGTCCCGGGATGGGGAGGATGCTCAGCCCCGGTTCCCACTCCCAGGCAAACCCCGGGAGCCTCCCGGGTGTTTTCCAGAGCTTGGATCTCCCTCTTGTGGCTGCAGCCCGTGGCTTCGGGATGAACATCCCGGCCTGGATGGATTCCTCAGAGGTTTCCGAGGAGCTGCTCGTGCCCTGATCCATGGGAAAAATCCATTGAAAAGGGGCTTGGAATTATTTTCATTCAAATAAATTCTAATTTTTACCGGAGGAGCCAAAAACGGAGCCGTTCCTATGGGAATGGTCGGGCTCTTCCACAGAGGGAAAACCCCAGGGCCTGATCAGCCAAATCACGTTTTTATGATTTTTAGGGATCAAATAATTTCATTGGAGATCAGATTAATCATAGACAGGCACAGCTGGTGCTGCCAAGGAGCTGGATAACCCAACCCAGCTGGAATTCTGCTCTCCCCACCCAGCATCGCTCCTGTCCTTAAATCTGCAGGAACAAATCTTGAAAATCCGACCAAAAACAGCCATGAAAAACTCCCTCCTCCTCCCAGAACCCAAAAGTTTCTGGAGAAAAGTGGAGAAATCAGCTGGTGGATGATATCAGTGCTTGTGGAATTGGGGCAAAATAAATACAGAGATAACGAGGGAGGGATGAACTGGAATTCCTAAAGCAAACGGGAATTAGGAGGGAAAATTTATTGGATATTTGGAGCATTTTTGAGCTCTGTGTTCTTTTATTTCTTTAAAAACAAATGTCCAGGGATTGCTGCACTCCCCAAACACAGCCTGGAGGAATTTCGAGCTCTTAAACTGCACCAGCAGAACCCAGACAAGAGCTGGGACTTCTCCATGAGGAAAAAACTCATCCTAAACTTTCTTTGGCTCATTCATCCCTAAATAAACCGGCTTTGGGCATTTTCCTGCAGATTTAGGAAATGATTCTTTCTCATCCTCTCCCCCCAAAATGGTGATTATTTTGTGTCCAGAGAGAGTTCCTCGGTCCAGTCAGCAGAGGGAATACTTCCCTCAGCAGAGAGGCCGCTGGGACCAGGGCTCACGGAAAAGGCTGGAATTATCCCAGATTTGGGGATTTTGGGAGTTTTCCCCTTTGGCTCCCGGCTCCAGCTGTGCTGGAGACCCCCGGGGCTGGGGCAGCTTCCAAGGTTGTGGCATTTCCCAGATTTCCAACCCAAAAGCAGATCTGGAAATCCTGCATGGGAATTCCTGCTCCCGCTGGAAGGAAACAGACTGAAAGATTGGGGGGACAGAATGGAACTAAATTAAATTAAATTTATTGATTTTTTAACATAGATTTCTCCTGGATTTTCCAAGTTTGAGAGCTGCAGCTCAAGAGGCAGACAGAGGGAACGGGAATAGGAAAAGGGAAAAGGTTTGAGTGACATCAGAAATAGCAAATTCTGGGGGATTTTTCATGGATTGAAGGGTGCCTGGAATAACAGGGAGAGTCCTGGACGCAGCAAAATTTTCCTGCAGAAAACAGGGATTTTGGAATTGTCTTTCCACAGTCACTTTCTATGGAGTGGATTTGTTTTCCGTGTGCTGGGAAGAGCAGACGTGTCCCATCCCTGTCCCCACGTCCCTCCATTCCCAAGGAGGGGCGGGAATGAGAGCCCAGGCTCCGGGAATGAGGTGGGAGCCAGCCCGAGCTTGTCCTCCTGCAGATTCCCAAAAAAACATCCCAGGGACAGCTCGTCCTCCCAGATCCAGGTATGCCATGTTTACATTTAGTCTGGAATTAATTCAGTCCCGCCTTTCAAATGCAAATGGCCAGGGAAGAAATAACCCCAGATTTTTGGGGAATGTGTATAAATAACAGATATAAATATATATATATGTGTTTTCCCCTTAAGGAATGGGTTGTGCTGGAGCTGTTTGCAATCCCTCAATGCCACAGCATTCCCAGGTGAACAGGACATGGAAATGTTCCTTTTTCTCATCTTTAATAAATATAAATAATTAAAACCTGGCACTGGTTGAAGAAAATTCTGTTTTAAAAGCTGCCGTTTAGTCCTGTTTTGATTTTTCCTGGTGAGCTTCCCAAAACCCAGAAATGCTGAGACAGAAGGATTCAGGAATCGGCAGCACTGGGAAAACGTTCCAAAAATAGGGCAGGATCTGCTAATTAGCCATTTTTGCACCAGAAGCTGAATGCTCTTGGCTTTTCCCAGCAGAGCTCACCTGGAATTTCTGGAGGCTCACCAGCATTTCCTTCCCATTGGATGTGACATTTCCCATCCTGATTCTGCCTCAGGATGTTCACATCCATGGAGAAACCTCTCCTTCGCTCCTTTCTCCCTTGTTTCCATGGCCTCTGGCTCTCCCCTCGGATCAGGCTCTGCTGATCCATCCCTGCGCCGTTTCCCGGTGTTTTTCCCGGTGTTTTTCCCGGTTTTCCCGGAGCAGCAGGATGGATGTGCTTGGTGTGGGAATGACGGGGTGGAGGCCAGTCCCTGGGCAAAGCCAGAAGGTTCTGTGAGAGTCCACCAGAAACTGTGGGAGGATCAGGGCTGGAATTGTCCCCGAGCCGTGCCGGGATGGCCAGAGCAGCGGGAGAAGGTGTTAATTCCTGCTCAAACAGGTTTATTATGGAACAAGATGTCCCAAAGCCCCTTCCAGGCATCCACAGGGACCCACACAAATCCCCCTTTGTGTGTCCCAGAGCTGCTTTTCCAAAATATCCCCCCCCAGGAGCCCCCATCCCTGGGAATGTGTGCTTGGACTTTCCTTTGCGTTTCTGGGACCTTTTCCGAGTGCCACAAATCCCTCTGGGAGCGCAGCTGGGATCTGCTGGGATCAGAGGCAGCACGGGGCAAAATCCACACTGAGGTTCCATTCATCCCACTCCAGAGCCCTGGGAACGTGCAGGATTTTTAGGGAAGGGCTCTTGTTTTCCTTCCAGAGGCTGCTGATAAACACAGGCAAACAGCTGGCACCTCTGGATGAGGGGCAGGAAGGTTTGGGGATTTTAGTGACTGGGAAAGGGCAGGAATTACATCCCAGACAGGGATGGGACAGGAGGAGAAGCCACTCAGGGCTTGGTGGTGGCCAGGAAGGTTTGGCTGGCACAGTCAGAGCACAAATAAAATCCAAACATTCCTGGCTCAGCCTTTTTGCCCTGTTTGGATCCACGGAGGAATTTTGCTGTGAGCCCAGGGGGTGAGAGCAGAAGGAAAAACCAAAACCCCAAACCCTGGGGCGAGTTCAGGACCCTCTGCCCCATCCCTGGCTGTGTTTAACCACACACAAACTCCTGTAAATCGGATTTCACCCAGCTCTCTCCCACCCTTTGGGTCCCTGCTGGATTCTGGGAAGGTCAGGAGAATTCCCAGCCCCAGGTGCAGAACCAAGAAAAGCTGTGAGAATTCACGGAGAGGCCAAGAGCTGATTTCCAACCCAAACCTCACCGCTCCAAGCCTGGCCCTGCAGCCAAAGTTCTCACCTCACCTCCGTGAAAAGCAGAATTTAGGGCTGAAAATGAGGGGTTTTGGTGAAATGTCTGAGTGGGTTGGAAATTAAACCCTTTGCTGCTCTCTCCAGTGCATTTTTCCTGGTTTTTCCCCAGCGTGGGAGTGCTGAATTCCCATGGGATGTCACAGGGACAAGGGGGTGACAGAGGAAATGTGGGAAAACACTAAAAATCAGCAGAATTCCTGTGCAGGTTGCTCTGAGAGAGGGGTCAGCCTCTCCCCCCATCCCCGAACCTCAAATGCAGCTGGTTGGGAACCCAAAAATCCTGTATTTGGAACCCAAAAATCCTATATTTGGAACCTCAAAATCCTGTGTTGGGAATCAAAATATCTGTGTTGGAAACCCAAAATCCCTGTGTTGGGAACCCAAAAATCCTGTGCTGGGAACCCAAAAATCCTGTGCTGGGAACCCAAAAACACTGTGTTGGGAACCCAAAAATCCTGTGTTGGGAACCCAAAAATATCTGTGTTGGGAACCCCAAAATCCTGTGCTGGGAACCCAAAAACCCTGTACTGGGAACCCAAAAATCCCATTATGGGAACCCAAAAATATCTGTGTTGGGACCCCCAAAATCCTGTACTGGGAAACCCAAAAACCCTGTGTTGGGAACCCAAAATCCTGTACTGGGAACCCAAAAATCCCATTATGGGAACCCAAAAATATCTGTGTTGGGACCCCCAAAATCCTGTACTGGGAAACCCAAAAACCCTGTGTTGGGAACCCAAAATCCTGTACTGGGAACCCAAAAATCCCATTATGGGAACCCAAAAATATCTGTGTTGGGACCCCCAAAATCCTGTACTGGGAACCCAAAAATGCTGTGGCTGCCAGGCCTGGATGTGGAATTGAGGGAGGGAGGAGAGAGAGCTGGGAATGAGGGGGGGAAAAGGTGTTTTAAGGTGGTTTTAATTCTCCTTATCATTTTCTTAGCAATAAATCCAATTAAAATCCCTAATTCCTGATGCCCCCATGACAAAGGGATCTCTCTTGATCCTGATCCCAACCCACAACATCTCGTTCCATTTTCTCTCCCTGTCCAACTCTGGGAGAGGTTTTGGTGTCCCCAGGGTCACAGCACAGAGGGAAGAACTGACACGGGAGCTGCTTCCTCATGGATTCCCTCAATCCTCCAAAAGAGTGGATTTGCTCTGGTTTCTTGCCAGAAAAACCACAAACTCCACAGGAATTGGGGAAAAAGTAATTGATATTCCAGGCTTTTCTTCCCCAGAACAATTCCATATCTCCAGTGCTCTCCTGCAGCTGTGGGGGATAACGGAGGGACCCGCTCTGAGGTGACAAAATTGGATTTTCCAGTGAGGAAATTAAAGACTGGAACTCTTTTTTTTGGAATAGAAAGAAACAACTTGAACTCTCTCCAAAAATAAATTAGCTTGGTAAAAAAACTGGGAAATAAATAGAGCCCAATTGCCCACGGAAAGGAAAATTAAATCCGATTTGTTTCCACTCAGGGGTTCTGGTTGCAGGGAGAATTCTCAAAAGGAAAACCCCAAATAAAACCATAAAGAACGATTTCACCTTTCCAATCTTGCTTTTTTTGGGGTATTTTTGGTTGTTTCCCTTTCCTCCCCAGCAGAAAATTAAAGCTGATGAGATTTTGTTGTGAAGGGCGTTTCTGTGGTTCTAAAAGGCCAAACCCAGCTTTGTTAGAGGTGGAGTTAATTACAGTTAATTACACCTGCAGAGAATGGATTCACCTGTCCTCATTAGCCTTTAGTAACTCCTGCAGGGAGACCTCTCCTCTGGGGAAAAACATAAAATGTTGGGAATATTTCCCAAGGGACAGAGCTTCCTCTTTCCCAGGGATGAGGAAAGTGGGGAAAAGATCCAATTTATTTAAAACCCCCAAAATTCCTCATTTTCTTCAGTCCTTTCAGCAATTTTTATCAGTTCACCATTAGGAATTTTCCATTTGTTGGCAGCTCCTGGTGTGGAGAGCTGGGCAAGGGAGGATCCAGGTTCCTGTGGATCACAGGAGGTTCCTTCAGGGAAGGAGGGTGGGGAATTCTGTCAGCTTTATGTTCTTGACTGAAGGAAAGGGATTGAGGAAAATCCCCAAATCCAAGCCAAAAATTATCAGATCTGCTGGAATAAAAATAAAATAAAAATAAAATAATTTTTCTGCTGGAAAAATGAGGCAGGACTCGAGTCCAGAACCTGCTGGATCCTGGGGCTCCGGAATGTTCTGTGAGAGGAGAATCTTGGATCACTCCTGTTGCTGCTTGGGGCAGCCCTGTGGCCTCACCTCGGCTGCACAGCCCTGAGCACCCCAAAATCCCCTTTGATCTCCTCCAGCCCCCCCAGTTTGCACCTCCCTTCCCACCTGGGCACTCATTTCCCACCAGAGCCCTCGTTTCCTGCTCCAGATCCCACTGGGATCACCCCGACCTTGGCAGGAACACCCAAAGCGTGTCCTCAGCTGCATCCACAGAAAAACCGATGAAGCCATGGGTGAATTTCATGGAATCTCCGCTCTTTTCTCCTGCTGGGTTTATAAAAATCTCTGCCCAAATGGTTTTCCTTGGAGTGCAGAAAGGAGAGGAAGGGCAGCTCTGTGGTTTGTTCTGCTCCAGGACGTGCTGCTGCAGAAGAATGGGTCAGTAATTGCCAAATGTTTCCAGCTGTTTTTCCTCCTTTTCCTTCACTGGAATCTCAATAAAGATCCAATCAACTCCACAGTCCCACCACTGCATCGAGAAGCTCTCAGAGAAATTCCCTTCAATCGTTTGATCTTTAAATTATTGTTATAAATTCCAGTCCTGGGGATGAAACTGACTGTGATCATTGAGGTTTCTACCCCATTTTAACCTCATTTGAATGAGGAATTGTTTAAATCTGAGGTAGATCCAGTCTGAGCTGACATCTCCACCCTGCCTGAATTTATCTGAACCAGCCCCATCCCAAATTAGACTTTTTTGAATATTCAGGTTTCTGCTTTAGGTTAAAGTATTAAAATGACTCAAATAAAGGTACCCAAGTGAGGGCTGAGTGCTCCATCCCCACAGAATCCTTGGTTTTGCTGGAAAACCTCCTGTTGGAGTAAAATTTCTCCATCAAATTTCACCCAAACTGAGTTTTGGAGGCAGCAAAGCAGGTTCAGAAATGAGCGGTGGCCTCGGGTGGGTGACCTGGCACGGTGGGTGGGTGTGACCCTGGGCACAGTGAGGTGTCCCTGCCATGGGTGGCACTGGGAGGTCCCTTCCCACATCTCCCATTCCAGGATCCCACAGGGGCTGTGGAACCTGCCCCAGGCAGGGGCTGGCACTGAAATCCCTGCAGGATTTTGGGGTGTGGATGTTTGGGGTGAAGGATGAGACCAAAGGAGGGTTCTTTGTGCAAACCCCAGAGCTGTGACCATGCCATTCCAAACCAAATCCCACCCCAAGACCCCGTGAACAGGAGCAGGGATTGGAATCTCAGCCCCTTCAGGGCCTGCAGGATAAATCCCATTTGTTTCTCCCCACGATAGAATTAATATCTGGCCAGGAAATCAACCTGAGTGCTTCAATCCCTGCAAGGCCTCCGTGGCTCACTCGAGTAATCGTTGATTGGGTTCTTGAGAAGCTCTGGCTAATTACAGCTGGGAGTGACTGAAGTGTGGGGCCTCGGGCACTGCTGAAATCTGGAATTCAAAAAGAGAGAAAAATCAACCTAAAAGGATTCAAAACCGTGGTGTCTCGAAAAACCAGGCTGTCAAAATCTGGTCAAGTGAAACATTTTGATGTGATTGCTGCAGGGTTTTTTCCCATAAATAACTCCGAGACATATTCCGAGGTCAAATGTTTTCTCAACCTGAGGAGGTGAAATGTTTCATTTGGAAAATGGCAAAACAAAATGTTCCCGTTCTCGTATTGGTGGGTGGAGGATTTTTCTTTTTAAAAACTCTGCAAAGTTTTAATGCTTTTGTGGAGAGCTCCAGCTTCTCCTCAGTTGAGTTCTGGACTTCAAATATTTTGGTTTTCGAACAAAAATTCAAACATTTTGTGTGATCTGTGCTAAAGGTGAGGCACCTGCACGGGGCCTCTGTCACCAATAATTGTGGGAATATTTGAAGAATGTGGATTGTTCTTCTCCAAAGATGGACTTTGTGTGATCAGTGCACACAAACACTGAATTTAAACAGGAATTTGGGATCACGGGGAGTGGGGACAGCCTCAGGAATCTGCAGCACCAAAATGTCAAGGTTTCCTTGTGGAAATGGGTGGAAATGCTGGGAAGGTTTGTCCCAGCCAGCTCCAGAGGGTTGGGATGGGCTGGGATTAGTTTGGATTGGCTGGGATCAGTTGGGATCAGTTGGGATTGGCTGGGAATGGTTGGGATCAGTTGGGATTGGCTGGGAATGGTTGGGATGGGCTGGGATCAGTTGGGATTGGCTGGGAATGGTTGGGATCAGTTGGGATTGGCTGGGAATGGTTGGGATCAGTTGGGATTGGCTGGGACTGGTTGGGATCAGTTGGGATTGGCTGGGAATGGTTGGGATCAGTTGGGATTGGCTGGGAATGGCTGGGATCAGTTGGGATCAGTTGGGATTGGCTGGGAATGGTTGGGATCAGTTGGGATTGGCTGGGATGGGCTGGGATCAGTTGGGATGGGCTGGGATCAGTTGGGATTGGCTGGGAATGGTTGGGATGGGCTGGGATCAGTTGGGATTGGCTGGGAATGGTTGGGATGGGCTGGGATCAGTTGGGATTGGCTGGGAATGGTTGGGATCAGTTGGGATTGGCTGGGAATGGTTGGGATCAGTTGGGATTGGCTGGGAATGGTTGGGATCAGTTGGGATTGGCTGGGACTGGTTGGGATCAGTTGGGATCAGTTGGGATTGGCTGGGAATGGTTGGGATCAGTTGGGATCAGTTGGGATTGGCTGGGAATGGTTGGGATCAGTTGGGATTGGCTGGGAATGGTTGGGATCAGTTGGGATCAGTTGGGATTGGCTGGGAATGGTTGGGATCAGTTGGGATTGGCTGGGAATGGTTGGGATCAGTTGGGATTGGCTGGGATGGGCTGGGATCAGCTGGGATGGGCTGGGATCAGTCAGGATCGGCTGCCCCGCAGGGACATCCAGAGCCACTGGGTGCTCGAGGCTCTGCCAGCTCCCAGAGCAGAGGTGGGGACAGCAGTGCCACCCTCGGGGACATCCCCGTGGCCAGGACACAGCCCAGGCTGACCCCCAGGTGCCAGCTCTCCATCCCGACCTGCCCGGAGCAGGGATGGGCCCTGGGATTTTGCGGGAGCTCCCTGCAGGATGAGGACGAGCGGGAGCCAGAGCCCTGCAGAGGCAGAGAGGGATCTCCAGCCTTGGAGAAAGTATTTCACACGGAGATGTCTGAGGGAAAGAAAAGGTGTTGCTTCTGCAAAGTGCACAGCGGCCACCAGCTGGTTCCTCTTCCCACTTCCCAGCAGAAAATAGAGCGAGGATCAAATGGCGAAGTCTCCTCCTTCTCCTGTGGAATTTTACCGAGCTGCTCACGTTTAGCACAGCAAAACTTCCCTTTCCGCTCAGGGCAGGGAGGGATTTTTGTTCCCTTTTTCCCTGCTTCCCTACAAGCCCTCCACCAGCACAGCAGCTCCAGGACCCCTTGGCTTTCCTGAGCTCGGCTCAGAGCTCCAGGACCCCTTGGCTTTCCTGAGCTCAGCTCAGAGCTCCAGGAACTCCAGGAGCCGGGTGAACGTTGCACAAAAACTGCTGCCTCCCTTCCAACCAAAACATCGTCCTCTTCTCACAGAGCTGTGTGAGCAAAGCTACAGCAGCAGCTCCCTCCATCCAGCTGGATGAAAACAACGCACTTTTACCTCTGTGAGCACTTAAATATCCTCCAGATTGTCGTTTTTTTATCTCTGAGTGAGGCAGGAGCCGTGCAAGGTGATGGATAAAATCCAGGGAGGTGGATCCAGGGGGAGGCTGCGTGGACATCAAGCATAGCAAAGCTGCCATAAAATATAATGAAGGGATAAAGCAGGGAAGAGGGCAGCCATAAATCCTCCAGCATGAGGAGAAAATAAAATAATGAATGGCCAAACACACATCAGCACAGACATAAAGCATAATGAGCTGCTGGCTGGAAGTCACATTAATGAAGAGGTTCTGTTGTCACTCCAAATAAGCAAAATGATAATTTTGTCTTTGGAGCCCTCAGAGGGCTCCTGGCTGCTGTGGGAGGGGTTGGGATTTCTTAGCCAGAAATGATTTCTGACACCTGCAAATCCTTCTCTAAACCCTGGCCTGGGAACATTTGGAGTGGGGCTCAGGGAGGTTGGACACAGCAGGACAGCAGCTCCACATCCTGGGGTGGTAAATCTGGGAATAGTGGAAATTCCAGGCTCTCCACAACCCCCTCCCCATGGGAATCATTCGGGTTTAACAAGGCCGAGTCCGGTGCTGCCCCTGAGATAGAGAAACTCCTGGGATGGATCCAGGCTGGGGAGAAGCAGATGGAGCAGCCCTGGGAGAAGGGTTTGGGGGTGGTGGTGGGTGAAACTGGACATGACCCAGCCCAGATCCCCCCAGCCCTGGGCTGATCCCTGTGAGCTAAAGGGGGATTGTGCCTCTGTGTCCCTCTCAGGTGAGACCCCACCTGCAGAGCTGCCCCAGCCCTGCAGCCCCCAGAATTAAGGATGTGGAGCTGCTGGAGAGAGCCCAGAGGAATCTACGGTGTGGGTTCCATGTGTGGAATCCACACCAAGTGTGAGCTGCTGCTCTCCCATTTGGGTCAGACCCAGCAATTCCTCTGGCAATCAAGGACACCTCACTGCCTCAGGCTCGAGAGATGGAAATAAAAGGGAGTTGGGGGAGCAAACTTGGGGTTAATGATTTCATTACCTGGAGCTGGAATTGGGAGATTAACCCCAATGTGCAAATGGACCGGACTTATAAAAGTGTGAAACCAGGGAACGGTGCCTTTGCTGGCAGGGAACGCCAGGTCCAAAGGGAGGAACTTGGATGCTTCACTGCAAAAACAGCAGGGTGAGTTTGAGGTGAGATTCCTGGACCTGGCTTTTGCTCCTGAGCAGTTTTGTGGATCAAGATCACGTCCTGCTCCTGATCCTCCTGTCCTGACAGCCCCGTGCTGGACACCTGAGCAGTGCTGGGGCTCTGATTTCCCAGCTGGACGTGTTCAGCAAGCCCCCCACTTTTGCTTTCTTTGTGATTGAGAAACCCAAAGGCCTCATGTGACTCTGCAGATGACTTCACACATTCAGAGAGCAGGAAGGAAGCCGAGCTGCTCTCGCTTCGCTTTCTGTGGGGCAGCTCCAAATTCGACCTCATTAACTCAGGAGGGCTCAGAGGGACCCGAAAATGACCCCCCAAACCCCCCCTGAGCCCCCCAAATGCTGCTGCTTCAACATCAAGACAGCGACGGTCACCCTGGGGATCTTCCACATGGTGAGTGCTGGGCCTGGAAGGGAGCAGGGACAGGGAGAGAAGGAAACAGAGGTGGAACCTCTCCAGGAGCAGCGTTGTTGTGGTTCACAGGGCTCCCTGACACTGGAATGTTCTCTGTTCCCAAGAGGAAAACCCAATGAGTTCAGAGGGATGAACAAAAGGTGGTGGGGGACAGGGAGAAGCGGAATTGGCTGTACTGGGAGGGGTTTTGAGCGGTTTTTTCCCCTGGCCCTGCCAATTGGAGCTCAGGGAAACTGAGCTTCCTGTTTTTCTGCTCCCAGCCGAGTGTATCCCGAAGCTGCTGGGTGGGAATGGGGCACTGGAGGGATTTGGGAGCTGGATGAGCAGAGGGTGATGGGCAGAGCTGCCTCCTCCACGTCCCTCTTGGTTTCCATTGGTATCGAGGCCATGTCTCCCAGGCAGCTGGAGAAGCTGTTCAGGGCAGGGATGGCAGAGCAGGAGAGCCTGGGAACCCCTCTGTGCCGTGCTCCTGGCTGCACTGAGGAGCTCGAGGTGCTTTCAGCCATGCCGAGGATGTGGTTTATTGCCTGGCTGGGTTATTAAAATTATCCCTGTGCACAGTCAGGGTTTCAGGGCGACACCGGGGCTCTCACAGGTTCCTTGGGCAGCTCAGGGGGAGCTGGGGACCTGCAGCCTGCAGAAATCCCATGGGAATGGCAGCTGTGGCACAGGAAGGACATTCCAAGGTCTCCCCTGTTCCCTGGAGCAGCAGGAGCTGTACCACCCCTTTTGCCCCTGGAAAAGTGGGTGATTTTTGGATGGGCCTTGTCTCAATTCTTGAAGGGATATCACACTGTGCCAACCATCTTCCCTCTGCCTCTTCCCTCCCTTCTGATGGTGCAGTGAGAGGAAGAGGAGATTCCCCGGCTCCAGCACTCCATCAGTGCTGGGGGTTTGGATCAGGATAAATTCCTGCTGCAGGTGCCAGGGGTGAGCCCCAGCCGTGACATCAAAGAGCTCTCAGGCTCTGTGGCAGCGCCTTCTCCTCCCATAAATCAGCTCTGCCTCGCTCTGATCTCTTCAGAGACAGCTGGAATAAATCCTGGGCGTGCTGGGCAGAGGGTCCATGCCCTGGATGTGCATTCCCTGCAGGAATAAGGCAGGCTCCACATTCCAGCGTGGCAAAGCTGCTGGGGGGTGTCCTGGTGCTGGCCTGGCTCTCCATGCCAAGGGAAAGGCCTGCAGGTCTCTGCCCGCTCACAGCTCAGTGCTTCTTCCTTTTTTCTACACAAAATGGAAAGTTTTGAACCAGCTTTTGCCTTAAAAGTCTCCTGAACCTCTCAGGCTGGGCTGGGGCTTCCTGCCGTGTTCGTATCTTGTGTGGCTGCACTTGGTCTGGCCTTTGTGGCTCATTTCCACAGCAGTGAGGAAACCAGGGCCTCATTTTTCTGTGACAGATATCAGAGAGGCTTCCTCATGCTGAACCTCAGCCCCTGGACCTGCTGGATGGGATGGGGGAGTCTGGGTTTGCTGTCCTGCTCTCACCCACTCCTCTTTCAGGACAGAACTGCTGCTTAGGGCCCAGCTCATCCATTTTGCTCCGGCCTCCTTTTAAAGAAAACCCGAAAAAGCAATTTCTGCCCGTATTTCCCACTCTGGCAATTGAGGGGTTGGGCCAACAGCAGAAATAAAGGCAGCAAAACCTGTTTGGGAGCTTGAACACGAAACCTCTCAGGCACCTTGCAGTCAGGTGTGATCTCCATGTGTCTTCATTAGAGATCCCTCCCCTCCCAAGGGGCAGCAGCAGCCGTAAAGGCACTTTGGATCGATGCAATTTCATCCTTGACAGGGTTCAGAGCTGCCCTGGGAGCTGAAATGCTGTTCCATTAAGCTGAACCCGTGTTAACTTTGTCGTGTCCTCGTGTAATGAGATCTGGATATTCCTCCTCTTCCTGCCAGCTCAGGAGCAAATTGCAAAGTTCATTTACTTCATGGAAAAAAGGGAAGACAGCAGAGTGACTCTGGAACGAGCTGGTATCAGACAGGCCCAGGGAAAACCTGACACATCCTTCCTTCTCTTTCAGACTCCAGACAGAATTCCAAATTCAGAGGGACAGGGTGGGACAGGGGCCCTCTGCAGCCCAGCGTGGCTGGTGGCTGCTGGCTCTTGGTGCCACAGCTCTTCTGGGAGCTGCAGGCTCAGGAAGTTAATGAATTTGGTTTGATGCTATTCCCAGGAGTTCTGCAGCTGACACAGAGGCAGAGGCAGGGGCTGTGCTCAGCTCCTGGCACTCCCAGCCTCGCTTCCTCCGTCCTGGGGGAGCAGCCTTCCCTCCCAGCAGCTCAGCAGCCCTGGCTGGGCATCCCTGCTGCCCACACCCTGTCTGGATCCCTCTGAAGACACAGAACCGCTCTGTGCCCAGCCCAGCCGGCTCTGTGCTGCTCCAGCAGCCCTGGGTTGCAAACCCCAGCCCCGAGCACGGCGGTGCTGCCCAGGGCCGCGGCTGAAGCCAAGGCTTGGTGCAGCTCTGCTGGAAGAGTTGTTGGTGCTGCTGTGGGTGGCAGATGGGGCCCGGCTTCTGCATCACTGCAGGGCCACAGGGCTCGGGGTCACCGAGCCAGAGGGACCCCAGAGGGTCACAGGTGCCACCCCCTGCTCCAGCAGGGCCAGCCCAGGGCACAGGGCACGGGGCTGTGTCCGTGTGGCTCGGGAATATCCCAGGGAGGAGCCTCCAGCCCCTCTCCGGGCTCTGCTCAGGGCAGTTCTGCAGTTCCTGGGCTCAGCCCCTGCTCTGGTGTCACTGCTGGGCCTGGAGCAGAGCCTGGCCCTGCTCGGACCCTCCCTGCACCCAGGGACACCCCAGGGACTGACAGGGACAAACAGGGACAGCCAGGGATACACGGGGGCACACACAGGGATTCCCAGAGCAGCTGTGGCTGTCCCTGGATCCCTGGCAGTGCCCAAGGCCAGGCTGGACATTGGGGCTGGAGCAGCCTGGGACAGTGGGGGTGACCCTGGGGACAGTGGAGGTGACCCTGGGGACAGTGGGGGTGACCCTGCCATGGCTGGGTGGGATGGGAAAAGCTTTCCAATCCCTTCCAACCCATGGGCAAGGCCCTTCCAAGTGTGGCCAATGATTCCCACGTTTCCCATGGAGCATTATTCCCAAAAATTCCTGTGGAGGGGTTGGAGACTGCTCAGCTCAGCCCCCAGTGCAGGCTGCAAACCCCTTCCTGCAGAGCTTTCCCAGGGTGGAAAACAGGGAAAAATCCAGCAAGTTCCATCCTTTCTGTGATCCCCTGATTCCCTGGAGATCTCCTGACCTGGGCTCACACAGGGATCTCTCACACCATCCCTGGCTGGGCCAGGCCTGAGCCCACAGCTCTGGAGCTCCCTCCACCTCCCAGCTCGTTAAACTCAGGACAGAACGAACCCTGCAGGCTGGGTTTGATGGTCCAGTTGGAAAACTTGGGGGAAATCATTCTGGTTCAATGTGCAAAAAGAACATTTGGAGGTTTTCCTCGAATAATAAAAGAAGAGAAGTGATGATTTTGTCAATGGAGTGGCACAGCTACACCTGCAGGGAAATCTTTAATCTTTTTTGTGTTTTTTTTTACCCTTTGGAATACTGGTGTTGCATTTCCCTCAACTCCAGAGCAAAAGGCAATCCCAAAACATAAAACCAGGATAAAAACCATTGAAACAAACTCACTGACTTTGTCATTTCTCCATCCTCCTTCTGCTGGGAGTTAAATCCAAAATATTAATAAACTGATAACTGTTGTCTCCGAATTTCCTGGGATTTGAACCCTTTGTGTTTGGCTCACGTGGAGACTCATCCATCCATCATTCCCTGGAAGTAAATTCACTGCTGGGGATTTGGCCCAAGGCCCCTGAATTGTGTTTTTTTGCTTTGTTCTCCAGGTCATGAGCGTCCTGCTGCTGATCGAGTATTCCCTGGAGGTGGCCAACGGGAAGGGCTTCTGCAAAGACCTGGACAAGGATTCCTACAGAATTGGTGGGTCCTGGGAATGCTGGCAGGGATCCCCCAGTGCTGCACTGCTCCCTCTGCCTTCTCCACCGAAGAATTTGGAGTTGTGGGTGATAAGCTCAGGAGGGAGTTTAGGCTCTGTTTGGGGTTTGCTCTAGGCCAAGGCTGTGTTGGGTTTTCATTTCAGAGGATGAGCCCCAGAGTCCTCCAGCTGCCTCTGGAATCTCCTGTGGATTCCCCTGGCAATCCTGATTTCCCTTCCTCTTCCTTTTCCCCAGCTGTGCATCATTCCAGCCTCAGACACGCTCCTGACTTCCTTCCCAATTCCATTGGGAAACACTGAAGTGTCTGAGAGCTCCTCAATGGAGAGAAGGGACAAATCCCACCCCACACTGATCCCATGGACGTGTGGGCTGGGGGCCATTCCCATGGGGCCATTCCCACAGAGCCATTCCCACGGGGCCATTCCTATGGAGCCATTCCCATGGGGCCATTCCCATGGAGCCATTCCATGGGGCCGTTCCATGGGGCCATTCCATGGGGCCATTCCCATGGAGCCATTCCCATGGAGCCATTCCCACGGAGCCATTCCATGGGGCCATTCCCATGGGGCCATTCCCACGGAGCCATTCCCACGGGGCCATTCCCATGGGGCCATTCCCACGGGGCCATTCCCACGGGGCCATTCCCATGGAGCCATTCCCATGGATCTCCTGCCTCCCTCCCCCTGTGACCCCATTCCCAGATTTTCCCAGCCCCTGGTGCATTTTTCCAGAGCACTGGTGGCTGGAAGAGGCCAAGGCCGAGCTGTCCCATAGCTCACAGCTCCTGAAGGATTGAATTCCTCCCGAAGGATCCAGCTCAGATCCTCACAAAGGCCTGTGGCTGTCTCGTGAGGTTCCATCTAAAACCCAGCCCTGCAGCCCTCAGGCCTTGCCCAACCAGGATGTTCTGCTTGGAAACAACTGCAGGGGGGGTTTTCCTTTCTTGGGTCATTTTCCGTGTGAAACCACAAGCTGAGATAACTCTGGGAGCAAAAAAGGAACCCAGGCCCCCTCCTTGCCCACGGAGAGCAAACCACAACCCCTGGCAGGGCTTCCAATTCCAGCCAGGAATTACTGTTCCCTGCTGTTCCTGGGCTGAAAATTCCCTGTGTGTGTGTGTGGAGGAAAAGGAGACTGAGTACGGGATTCCTGCACATTGCAAACTCCCCTGTCCCCAGGACAGGAGTCAGAAATAGGAAAAAGCACCAGACCAGGAACAGGCGCTTCCTGGTGAAGCTGGAAAAGCTGGCTTCACGTTTTTCCAAGGAAAGAGGCACCACTGGGATCCCCCAGGGCTGTTTGGCATCAGCACTCCTAGGTTTGGTTCATCCAACAGAATCACGGAGTGTCTGGATTGGAAGGGATTTCATCACCCAGTTCCAAGGGGAAGGGCATCAGCAGTGAGCAAAAATTGGGAATTTGGGTGAGTCCTGCTGAGAGGGACCCGAGCAAGGGGCAGTGCAATGGTTCCCGTGTTTCTCATGGAGCAAAATTCCCAAATATCTCTGGGTTATATCCAAATATCCTGGCTGCTCTGCTCAGCTCAGCCTCCAGTGCAGGGTGCAAACCCCAGGGAATAACCCAGGGGGAAAAACCCAGCAGGGAATGAATAGTCCAGCAGGGAATGACCCAGCAGAGAATAATCCAGCAGGGAATGACCCAGCAGGGAATGAATGACCCAGCAGGGAATGAATAACCCAGCAAGGAATGACCCAGGGGGAATAACCCAGCAGGGAATGAATGACCCAGCAGGGAATGACCCAGCAGAGAATGACCCAGCAAGGAATAACCCAGCAGGGAATGAATAATCCAGCAGGGAATGAATAATCCAGCAGGGAATGAATAATCCAGCAGGGAATGAATAATCCAGCAGGGAATGACCCAGCAGGGAATGAATGACCCAGCAGGGAATGAATGACCCAGCAGGGAATGAATAATCCAGCAGGGAATGAATGACCCAGCAGGGAATGAATAACCCAGCAGAGAATGACCCAGAAAGGAATAACCCAGCAGGGAATGAATGACCCAGCAGGGAATGAATAATCCAGCAGGGAATGAATAATCCAGCAGGGAATGAATAATCCAGCAGGGAATGAATAATCCAGCAGGGAATGACCCAGCAGGGAATGACCCAGCAGGGAATGAATGACCCAGCAGGCTCCAGAGCCAGGGCTGGGATCAGCACAAGGAAACCAGGAGCATCCATCCTTTCCTTCAAAACGCGTTCCCACTTTCAGTTTCTGATGGGAATTGAAGCACTTGATGCAAGTGTGACCTCAAGGGTTTCCTTCCTCTTTCTGGCTTTGTTGTTTTGCTGTTTTGTGGGGGTTTTTTTGGAGTTGTTTTCTGGTTTGAGTTGGGTTCTTTGTTGGTTTATTTGTTTGTTTGGGGTTTTGGTTGTTTGTTTGTTTGGGTTTTTTATTTTGTTTGGGTTTTTTTGTTGGTTCGGTGGTTTTGTTTATTTGGGTTTTTTGTTTGTTGGGGTTTTGTTTGTTTATTTGGGTTTTGTTGGGTTTTTTGTTTGTTTATTTGTGCTTTTGTTGGGTTCTTTGTTAATTTGGGGTTTTATTTGGGTTCTTTGTTTATTTGGGGTTTGTTTTTGTTTTTTGTTTTTTTTTATTTGGGGTTTTGTTTTGTTTGTTTGGGTTTTTGTTTGTTTATTTGGGGTTTTGTTTGTTTATTTGGGGTTTTTTTTAGGTTTTTTGTTTATTTATTTGGGTTTTCATTTTGTTTGGGTGGGTTGGGTTTTTTTTTTTGGTTGTGTTTGTTTGGTTTTTTGTCCATGGCACCAACCCATCCCTGTTCCAGCAGGGAGGACGATTCTGTTCCCTGGGAGCAAACAGCTCACGGGAAATTGTTTCCCCTTGGTTTTCCTTTTCTTTCCAACCCTTTGTGTTTGTGGGGGTTTTGTTTCTTTGTTGTTTGCTTTGGGGGGTTTTGATCCAGGTTCTGCTTGGAAAATCCAGCTGGGCAATTAGCTGGAAATGGCCACTTCCCAATTAATTAGGGATCCTGCCAGAGAGCTGGAGCGAGAGAGAGGCAGGAAAATCCCGGGATAAGGAGAGAAATCCTTTCTGGGAAAACTCCTGAGTGCTGATGCTGGGTGAGGGGAAAGGCTTTGGGAGTTTGGGTTTTTATGGGATTGGGGTCGACTCCTTTAGGGAAAAGGCTTTGGGAGCTGGGGCCTTAATGGAATTGGGATTGGCTCCTTTAGGGAAAAGGTTTTGGGATTCTGGATTTTGTGGGATTGGGGTTGACTCCTTTAGGGAAATGGCTTTGGGATTCTGGTTTTTAATGGGATTTGGATTGGCTCCTTTAGGGAAAAGGTTTTGGGAGCTGGGGCTTTAATGGGATTGGGATCAGCTCCTTTAGGGGAAAGGCTTTGGGAGTCTGGTTTTTAATGGGATTGGGATTGGGATTGGAATTGGCTCCTTTAGGGAAAAGGCTTTGGGAGTTTGGGTTTTTATGGGATTGGGGTTGACTCCTTTAGGGAAAAGGCTTTGGCAGTCTGGTTTTTAATGGGATTGGGATTGGCTCCTTCAGGGCTGGTCCCACAAAGGCTGAGTCCGGCTCCTTTGTTAATCTCTGTTTGGGGTTTAGGCTGCTTCCTGTCAATCTTTGGCTCTCTGGGCGCCACATCCCAGCCTTGGTTCTACTCCCCTGCTCCTCAAAGGTGGGGCTGTTGTTCCGCCTTGGAATTCTGGCTTTCCCACACCCCTGGGAGCAGGAGGAAAGCAGCAGTGGCTGCCTTTGGAGAGAGCTGCCCTTTGTGCTCCTCATCAGCTGCTTTAAAAAAAAGACAGAAAAATGTAAAAGTTTGGATCTTTTCTAGCAGAATTAAACCTCTTCTTGAGGCATTCAGGAACTGAAGAGCCCAGACTGGCCAGTGCTGTTTTATACTCAGCTGAAGCAGAAGGAAAGGAGCTGGAGGAGGCTCTGGAAAGGTTGTGCAGAGGCAGATAAAAACCAAAAAAAAACCAGCAGAATTTTGCCTCTGGAGAGGTGAATCAGCAGCAGAGCAGGCTGTGATTCCAGCAGGGAAAATTGCATCCAGGCAAAGGCTGAGCAGGAGCTCCATGGATATAAAACACCACCCCCTGCACCCAAAGCAGCTGCCAAAAATCTCCCCAAACCCCCTCACCTTGTGGTTTTGAGGTGTCTCTTGCATCCCACAGCTGCAGAGTTGGGGGGAACGATCCCCCCTGACCCTCCCTGCCCTCAGCAGTGGTGGGGGGGTTAAAATTCCTGCTCTTCTCTGAGGGATCCTGAAGATCCTTCAGCATTTCACTGCTGGTTCCTTTACCTGCCTTTCAGTCTCTAAACAATTTCCAGATCAGAGCTATGAGCCAAAAGCCCTCTGGGTTTTTTTTTTAATGCTTCATTTTGTAGCCTGGGATATTTAACATTTCAGGCCTCGAGCTCACAACCCACACGGGCTGGTGGATCCAGGAACTTCAAAGAGAGATGAAAAATGGGTGTAAAAAGGGGAAAAAGGGTTAATTCCAGCTGCATGGCATTAATTCCTCCACAGACTCAACTCTTTGTGCCAGGCTGAACTGTCCCTTAGGGGTGTGATGGAGTTGGGACAGCTTTTGGTGATGTGGTGATTCCTTTTATCATTTTTATCCTTTTCAGCTGATGTCACCACCAGTTTCCTGCTGATCCTCATGTTGTTTGTCATCAGCCTGCACCTCCTGCTTGGGGTGCTCAAGGTGCGTTCCCCACAAATGACATTCAGGGTTTGGATGGTGCTCACTGGAATTATGGTCAAAAAAAGCAGGAAAACCTCCAAAATCACACAGGAAAAAAAAAGGCAGATAAAAATTCCAGAATCAAACAGGGGGAAAAGACAGATAAAAATCCCAGAATCCCAGAGGAAAAAAGGCAAATAAAAATCCCAGAATTCCAGAATCCCACCAAGAAAAAAGGGCAGATAAAAATCCCAGGATCCCAAAATCCCACAGGAAAAAAGGCAAATAAAAATTCCAGGATCCCAGAATCCCACAGGAAAAAAGGCAAATAAAAATTCCAGAATTCCAGAATCCCACTGGGAAAAAAAGGCAGATAAAAATCCCAGAATCAAACAGGGGGAAAAAGCAGATAAAAATCCCAGAATTCCAGAATCCCACAGGAAAAAAGGCAAATAAAAAAGTCTCCTGGACCCAGAGAGAAAGAGGGACTGGTTTGAAGCCTCAGGTTCTTGTGAAAAGCTTCAAACACCCAGATTTACCAAATCTGGGCAACGTTTCCATCCAGGCTAGGTTTGGTGTTAAATGAAGGAGATTTTATGATTTAGAAAGGTTTTCTTGCCTCATTTCCGTGCTCTGTTGCAAGTCAGGTCCTGTTAGAGAAGTGTCACTGCCCTGTTGCACCAGGGACTGATTTCCCAGTTCAGGAGGAGGAATCACCCGGCCTTGGGGTGGAAACCCCAGGAATCTGGCAGAGTTCTAAGGATTAAATATCGCCCAAATAACCCAGTTCTCCCTCTGCAGAGGTGAATTTTAGGGACAGTGGGATGACAGCTCTGATGGGAAGTGCCAATGTCACAGAGCGAGAATTCACAGGAATTTTCCAAAGGGGTGAAAAAAATCAGCATTGATGCTCTGTTTTCTCTGGATCAGTCGTCACTGAAGTCAGAAATTCTAGGGGAGTGTTAATTCTTGGAGCACCATCTAAGTCCTTCCAGGCGTTGCCAGCGGGTCTCATTTCCCACTTGGAATGAAAATAACCGGCACTGCTTCTCCTCCTCAGGAGAGGGAGCGGCTCCTGATCCCCTTCCTGGCCCTGCAAGTCATTGATTTCCTCCTCAGCCTCCTGACCATGTTCAGCTCCTACATCCAGGTGCCCGTGATCATCTCCGTGTCCTCCCTGGGCCACACGGTGGGTGACAGCTCCTCCTCCCGGGGCTCCTGCCTTTCCAGAGGTGGGGAATGCGTGGGATGGAGGATTTCTAGATGGGGTGGTTCTCCATGGAATCATGGGATCCATGGAATTCAGGTTGGAGCAAAGGATTGTTACATTGGGGTGGTTCTCCATGGAATCATGGAATCCATAGAATTCAGGTTGGAGCAAAGGATTGCTGCCTCAGGATGGCTCTCCATGGAATCCTTTGGGTTGGAGCAAAGGATTGGGGCAGTTTTCCATGGAATAATTTAGGATGGAAAAGACCTTTGGAATCCTGGGAGGTTGTGATAAAGGATTGCTGTCCTGGCCTCTGGTTTGTCATGGAATCCTTTCATTTGGAAAAGACTTTAGGGATGATCCTGAATCCAGATGCAAGGAGGTTTCTCCAGGCTGGAGACAGGATGCAATCCTTGGAGGCTGAAGGCAACCAGTGGCAGCTGGGATTATTTATTCCCCCTTGTCTTGGAATGTGGATTTTCTCCTGGCTTTGAGGGAGGTGGCTCTGGCTGAGATAAACTGGGATTGTCACTGCTCCGGCCAGAGGTTTCTGTGGAGCTCGGACAGGGTCCCACAGACGGTTTGCTCACTCTTTGGGCCAGCTGAAGGGAAGGTTTGGGGTGAATTTAAGGGAATTCAGTGGCTTAGACTGTGTGAACCAGCCACAGGCTCTGTGTAAAATGTGAATAACGAGCAGAAGTGACCCAATCCTGTGATTGTGACCCAATTCCCGTTCCCCTCAGCAGGGCCACTCCAGGATTCCCCTGCTGGCGCTGCAGCTGCTGGATTTCTGCCTGAGCATCCTCACCCTCTGCAGCTCCTACATGGAGGTGCCCACCTACCTCAGCCTCAAGCCCGGGGACAGCAGGGTAGGTCTGGACCCAACTCCGCTCATTTTCCACACTGGGAACTCCTGTAAATTCCCATTCCACGGCTGTGCAGCTTCTCTGACCTCTCTGGAACACCCAGAACCGCTTGCTTTGACAGCCAAAAGGGTTTTCCGTGTTCTCCCAGTGCTGTTCCTGACTGACAGCTCCCATGTTCCATAAAAACACACCGTGTTTCTCCTTGTAGCAATCTGATGGATGCAAATTGCAGAGCAAAGTGATTCAGATGGAGCTGCCAGCCTGGAAAATGCCTCAAATTTCATCTTTATTAAACAGCCATGTTTAATAAATCCCACCCCGGTGATGTTATGAATGGATGGAATCATCACATTCCTACAGAAGGATGGAGACACAGATTTAAGGCCCTGGGATCATGAGCCCAAGTTTCTCCCTCCAGAGAAAAGAGCAGGAAAATCCCAGGCTGGTGGCAGAAGCGGAAATTAAAATTTTCAAAGTTCTCATTTAAGCAGGGCTTTGCCAAGGAGTGGAAACAGCAGGAAGAAAACAATATCCCTGTGATCCTGCTGCTGGTGAAAATCCTTCGTTCCTCGCTCTGCCCAAAGCTCTGTGGGTGCCCCTGGCAGAGGGAAGGAGGCTTTGGGGCTGAGAGCTTCTCCCTTTTCCCGCAGGGCTCTGTGCCAGTCCTGGAGTCGCTGCCAGCAGAGGAATACGCCAAAGTGATGATCACCTTCACCATCGCCTTCGTGGCCGTGCTCGTCCTCAAGGTAAAAGGCTCTGAGGCACCCCCAGGAAATCCAGCTGGAATTCTCTCCCAGCTCTGCTCCCCTGGGCGCGGTGGGAGCCGCGACTCCGGATGCCTCATCCAGAATTAACACAATTCCCCGCGCTGGTCCCTGCGTCCACCAGAGATCCCAAACCTGGGGGCTGGTTTGGGCTGGAGGCACCTTTGGGTTCATCTCACCCCTGCCATGGCAGGAACATGTGGGTTAGGGTTAGGGTTAGGGTTAGGGTTAGGGTTAGGGTTAGGGTTAGGGTTAGGGTTAGGGTTAGGGTTAGGGTTAGGGGTTAGGGTTAGGGTTAGGTTTAGGGTTAGGGTTAGGGTTAGGGTTAGGCTTAGGGTTAGGGTTAGGGTTCGGGTTAGGGTTTGGTTTAGGGTTTGGATTTGGGTTTGGGTTTGGGTTAGGGTTCCACTTCCACTCTTCCAGGGTGCTCCTGCCTGGCCTTGGGCACTGCCAGGGGTGGGAGGTGAGGAAATATTCCAACAATCCGTGTCTCACTTTGGAATCCTAAATCCAGCACCGCAGGGACAAGCAAGAAAAAATTGAGGGGAATAAAACATTCCTTGCGTTTTTTATTTATTTCAAAACCAAAATCAGGGAGTGCATTCCTTGGGCACCTCCATATTTTCCTGGAATCACATGACCGGATGGGTTCCGCCATATTTTCCCGGGATCACGTGACCACATGGGCGCCACCATATTTTCCCAGAATCACGTGACCACATGGGCACCACATTAATTTCCCGGAATCACGTGACCTGATGGGCACCTCCGTATTTTTCCGGAATCAGGTGGTGCCCTGGGCTCTGCCATGTCAGGGAACGCCAACCTTTCCTGCATGAATTTTATTTATTTTTTAGATTAACTGGGGTTTTTTCATGGATGAGCAGAGGTTTTCACCCAGTTTCTTTGGTGGCTCCAGATTTGCTCTCTGGACGAAGAGGCTTTGGAAGCAAGGAAGGATTTTGCAATATTCTCCAAAGATGCTCAAAGATTGGATTTACCTCCGATCTCTGGAATGCCGAGATTGATTTTTTCAGCTCAGATATTTCATTCCTTTTTTTCTCTTTGTCTTGGCTTCGTGTCAACACAAACAGCCCTCATTGTCCCGGGAATGCTCAGCTGCCCAGCCCGAGTTTTGGGATCTGTGGCTCCCTGTGCTCCCTGAAAATCCCAACTGTTCCTGAGCCTATTCCCAGGCCAACACAAACACCAGGCACACGACTCTGCCGTGCTGCTCGGAGCAGGGAAAATATTGATTTAACAGGGCCAGTCCCACAGACCCCGCTTATTTCCCTGGGCCACAACCCCTCAATAAATCCTTTTTCCTCAGAAAAGCTCCATTTATTGCATGGGTAAATCCATGGGGTGCCAGGAGGTCCTGTCAGGGAGGTGCAAAAATGGGATTTTGCTGAATGAAGGGATTTTTGGGGCAGTCCTTGAAGCTCTGTGGTGCCTCTGGTGCTTTCCTGAGGCATCCAGACTTTGTCACCTGCTCCGAAAAATGACATCAGAGCCACGAGTTCCTTTCCTACCTGGGGATATTTTGATCTCAGAAGCCTCAATGTTGTGTTTTAATGGATTTGCTGTTTAATCACTTTATATTTACTGGATTATTGATCCCAGGCCCACCCCAGTCCTGTTCTGCATTCATGGAATCGTCACATCCCTAGGGAAGGATGGAAACACACATTTAAGACCCTGGGATCGCGGTCCCAGATTTCTCCCTCCAGAGAAAAGAGCAGGAAAATCGCAGGCTGGTGGCAAAAGTGGAAATTCCCTCTTTGCCCTGCAGTGCCATGGGAAAAATTCCCTTTCCTTTCCCTTTTCTCTCTTTTCCAGGCCTACATGTTCCAGTGTGTCCTGAGCTGCTTTAAGTACATCAAAGCCAGCAGGAGGGAGGAGGTGAAGGCAGAGCCACAGGCAGTGGAAAAGGTGAGGAAAAGTGAATTTACTCCTGAAAGTGGAGCCACAAGAGTGGAAAAGGGGCATAAAAGTGAAATTATTCCTGAAAATGGACTCAAAAGCAGTGGGAAAGGTGAGGAAAAGTGAATTTATTCCGTGAACAGGAATCCTTTAGATTGGTGATCCTTATCTCTGCTGTTTTGGGATCAGAGAGAATTTCCAACCCTTTAAATCTCCGGTAGCAAGCGCTAATAATCAGTTTTTAATTACAATATATCCATTTAATTTTACTTCTGCATAAAATCTTTTAAGGCTATATTCAAGGAAGGTGAAACTCAGGCATGGCAGATAAATGGGAATGAATTCCCTGTGATCCCTGACCCAGGAATTTGGATTGAATTCCAGATGGAATTCCATAGCTCAAAGT
This sequence comes from Cyanistes caeruleus, assembly GCF_971803275.1. Lineage (NCBI taxonomy): Eukaryota > Metazoa > Chordata > Aves > Passeriformes > Paridae > Cyanistes > Cyanistes caeruleus. Next base: position 623,530 of record NC_141726.1, on the reverse strand, counting down.
GTTTAAAATCAGCTTTTTCCTCACCTTTCTGTCTGAGAGTTTTGAATTTTCAGTGTTGTGAAGATGGATGGGAGGGAAAGAGGGAGGGACAGGGAATGCTGAGGGCAGGGAATGCTGGGGCTTGGCTTTTATCTTGGCAAATCTGCTGAGCCAGATTTGCAGTGGTGCCCCAGCTGTGCCTCTCTGAAATTCCTCAGCTTTCCTTGGGAATGAGGTTGGGATCTTGCACCTTCAGGAGCCTTGGGCCATTTTTTGTCCAGGGAATGGGGGTGGCACTGGCACAAGGTGGATCCAATCCCTGCTGCCCCCAGCTCTGCTGGATTCCTGCCCTTTGTCCCTGCCCTGAAGCAGGCAGAGGAATGCTCCAGGATGAAATCCATCAAATCCCTGTGTTCCCATCACCTTCCATCTCTTCCAGGCCGTGCTGCCGTCCTATGAAGAAGCCCTGGAATTGCCTTCCAAGGATTCCCTCCCTCCCTACATGTCCGTCTGAGCCCAGCCCAGGGGAGAGGCGGCACTGGCTGCTGCTGTGCCTCTCCCCTCCTGGCAGAGCCCAGTCCCTGCTCCAGAGCAGTTCCCAGCTTTTTCCAGACCCTGCCAGGGAACTGCTGGGGTCTTGTCCTGCTCTGGCATCTCCATTTCCCATCTCTGGTTCCCATCCCTGGGAGCTGGGATTTGGCTGCTGAGGGTGCTGAGGGTGCTGAGGGTGCTGAGGGTGCTGAGGGTGCTGAGGGTGCTGAGGATGATGAGGATGATGAGGATGCTGAGGGTGCTGAGGATGATGAGGATGATGAGGATGCTGAGGGTGCTGAGGATGATGAGGGTGCTGAGGATGCTGAGGATGCTGAGGATGATGAGGGTGCTGAGGATGATGAGGGTGCTGAGGATGCTGAGGATGCTGAGGATGATGAGGGTGCTGAGGATGATGAGGGTGCTGAGGATGATGAGGATGATGAGGGTGCTGAGGAAGGTGCTGAGGATGATGAGGGTGCTGAGCCCTGCCAGCTCAGCTCAGTGCCACCAGGATCCTTCTCCTCTGGCTCAGCCCTTTAGGAAGTGGGATTAAGGGATGAGCAGGGAAGGAGTTTTCTCTGGGATAAGCGAGCCCTGCAGCTCCGACAGCCAGAATTCCTACAGAAAAGGGATCAGCCAAAACCCCCCCAGGAATTGCAGCTCTCCCCCTGTCTGCTTGTGATGATTGACAGCGACCCAGAATATCCAGCTCTGCAGTTTCATACTCGAGTGGGTGCGTTTTTCTGTGCTTTTGTGGGACTTGGAAGACGAGTTTCAATTAAAATAAAAACCTTAATGGCTTCCAAACTGTGAGTCTGGTTTCTGAGGGTGCCTGATTGCTGAGTGAAGGAAGAAATTATTTGATTTATAAAAAAATGAGCGAGCAAAAAATGGTGCTTTGACCTTGGCCTGATCTTTTCTCATGTTTGTGCTGCTTGCAAAGGAAAAGCTGATATTTCTATTTCAATTTCCTCTCAAAATCTGCCTCTCTGCCTTACCAGCAGTGATAAGGAGCCGTGGCCTGTTCAGCAGTGAGTCTGCACAGCTCAGGCCCTGCAAATGTCACTGATGTCCCTGGAATTCCACACCTGCTCCCCCTTTGGGATCAGTTCCTGCTCTTTTCAAACATCTCAGTGTGAAAAAAGAGGGGTTTTCTCAGTCTTTAGCAAAGTCTCCATCCCAGCCTCATCCAGAGCTTGGATCAGATCTCCGAACCAGCACAGCCCAGGCTTCAGTGCAATACTGAACAGCAAACTTCAGTGGAATATTTGCAGAGGATGAATGAGAAATGCGCTGCTGCCCCTGCTCTTGTCACTGGATGTGCCTTTCTGGAATGGGGAGAAGGTTGGTTGTGTATTTTCCAGCTGATTTTCCCGTCTAGGGGAGAGAATTCCATTTTTCTGCGCTCCATCTCCTTGTTCTGGGCACCAGGATGCTCCACAGCAGACCTGGAGTCTGGAAATGACATCTCAGTAGCTCCAGTGCTTTTAAACCCCCAAAATCACAAAATCACCCCCAAAAAGCACAAACCACTCGTTTTCTGCCCCCACCTCTGCCAATTGTTTAACCAAAGAGCAAGAGAGTGACCCAAAATCCGACCAGGAAACCTTGCAGGACAGATTACTGCAGCAAGGCCCAGCCCAGCCTCCTGCTTTATTCTGTGGACAGATTAAAAATGATTTTGAATTATGAATTAAACTGGTTGCTGAACGTTCCACACATCCCTTGCTCAGGCCACAGGAGCAGGCTGGCTGCTGCCTGGGCCAGGCAGGAATTGCACAGGAGGAGAATTCCAGGCATGGATGGAGGAGCTGAGCCCTGCAGTGGTCAGCAGGAGAGGCAGGAGCCGTGCCCAGGAGGCAGCTCGGTCCCAGGGGAAGGTGTGGGCACGGGGAGCAAACAAAAATCGATCCCTGTGAAATCAGTGTGACCCATAAAACACACAAACAAGGCCCAGCCATAAACAGCTTTTGCTATTTCCAGCAGCAGCCCCAGGGATATTTGCCAGCCCTTTGCAGCTGGAAGGATAAACAGAATTTCCTTTGATCCTGACTCGGTGCAGGGGTTATTTTCAAAGCCACTCCTGCCTCCCCAGCATCATCTGTTGGATGCTTTGCTCTGCCCCCACTGCTGTCATTCCGTGTTGCCAGGGTGGGAAATGGGGATGCAGGAGGTTGGGAGGGGGTCCCTCCATCCCTCAAACCAAAATAAAGACATTAGGGGGGTAAAACACAAGAATTGGAGCTTTTGTCATCATTTCTCTGCGGGGTGAAAAGTGGAGTGGGAATCCAGCTTGGAGCACTCACCTGGAACATCAAAGGGAGCCAGAAATAGGCAGAAGTTTTGGAGCATTTTGTAAAACCTTGGAGCTTTCTGGAGGCTGGAGGGCAGCAGAGCTGTGTTTACTACAAGTCCCAGGTTTCTTTGGAATGAAATAAAAACCAACAGCAAACAACTCAGAGTTTGGCCGCTGCTCCCTTCCCAGCCTTTTTATTCTGCCTCACCTGTGGAACTCAGGCACCCTCCAGATCCCCTGGGAGAAGAATTTCTGGTCCAGGGCTACAAAAAATAAAGAAAAATCCAGTGTGTAACTCGTGGCATTGTTCAGGTTGGAAAAAGGCTTTAAGATCCTCATGTCCAGCCACGGCCACCACTAAACCACATCCTAAAGTGCCCAACCCACACGTTTTTTGAGCAGTTCCAGTTTGACTCCATCACTGCCCTGGGCAGTCTGTGCCAATTCCTGACCATGATGAAATTTTCCTTAATGCCCATTCAAACCTCTCCTGGTCCAACCTGAGGTGATTTCCTTATCTGGCCTCCACTGGAAGTTTGGGAACGTCTTGAGATTCCTGATTTCCCTTTTTCCCTTCCCATTTTTCTGGGTCATTTCCATGGCAGTGCCTCAGGGACTGCTGCTGCATTTTGATTTTAACGCTTGGGCTGGCTGCAGGGTGAAATTTATAGCGAGACATTAAATGCAATCAGGGGGTGTTTATTGGAAATATGGAAATCCCAAGCTCAAATTCAGTTTTGAACTAAAACTCGAGCAGAACGAATGGCACGAGTGCGGTGCCGCCTCTAAACAAGAGCTGTCAGTCCCCTGGAAAATCCAGTCTTGCTTTCCCTGGCTGTTCCCAGCTGATCAGCATTCCTGGGAAGGGCTGTGATGGAGGAAGATCTGCATTTACATTGTTTGTTTGTTCACTCTGGAGTCTTGGAGTCACAGAATTCCTCAGGCTGGAAAGGACCCCTGGGATCTCCAAGTCCTTCTGTCACCCAGCACCACCAGGGCCACCACTGGCCACGTCCCCAAGGGCCACCTCCACACCCTCTTAGGACATTCCAGGGATGGGGACCCACCACATCCCTGATTCCACCTGAGCCAATGCCTCACAGCCCTTTCCCTGAGAAAATGTTCCCAAATATCCCCCCTGAGCCTCCCCTGGCCCAGCCTGGGACCGTTCCCTCTCCTCCTGTCCCTGTTCCTGGCAGCAGAGCCCGACCCCCCCGGCTGTCCCCTCCTGCCAGGGACTTGTGCAGAGCCAGAAATTCCCCCTGAGCCTCCTTTGCTCCAGCCTGAGCCCCTTCCCAGCTCCCTCAGGAATTCTCCAGCCCCTTCTCAGCTCCCTCAGGGATTCTCCAGCCCCTTCCCAGCTCCCTCAGGAACTCTCCAGCCCCTTCCCAGCTCCCTCAGGAATTCTCCAGCCCCCTCCCAGCTCTGTTCCCTGCCCTGGACTCGCTCCAGCCACTCCATGTCCTTCTTTTCCAAAACTGCCCCCAAAATTCCAGGTGTGCCCTCACCAATGACCATCACAGGGGATTCTGAACCTTTTGCCTTCAGCAGGAGCAAGATGGGACCAGAATTTTCTGGTTCTCCATCAGTGAAGGGGAAGTGTGGATTTGGTGTTTGAAAGCAGCACCTTTGGAGTCAGGATCCATGGATTTGAGGGCTTGGAGGAGAGGCCAGGACACGTGAAGGCCACAACAGCAGCAGGGCCACGCTGGGGCCAGCACGGGCCGTCCACGGTTCCTGTGTTTACCTTGCAGGCTGGGGAAGAGCTCGAAATGCACATTTTCCTCCTGAAATATTGACTCCAGTGTTCTCCTTCTCGGGGGCCTGGGGAGAAATGATGTTTCATATTTTAAAAATAAACACTGCTTTTCCAGAGGCATCAATGCAGCCCCAGAGCTCCCAGCACACCTTTGCCTCTCGCCCTCTTTCCAAGGCTTTAATGCTGCTTATGTGCCACAAGCTCTGCTGGTGAAAATTCCCACCTGAAATGTATTTATCTTTGCTAATTAACAGCAGAATGACACAGAGCAACTTTATATTTTCCCCGCAAGAACAGCCATAGAGGCTTCATTTATGGAGGAGTCTGAATGATCCCCATTCACGGGGAGCAAGTGCTGTCTGCACCAAGAGATCCTTGTGTGCAGGGCAGGAAAACAGAAAAACCCCAGCCCAGACGGGTCCTGGGCAAAATCTCCCAAATTTCAGGTGTTATTTCACTCTGGGCCCTGATGGTCCATAAATGGGTGGGGCAGGTTTAGGAGTTTGGGGAGCAAGCTGTGTGTGTGAACACGGGAGGGGACTGCTGTGTTTGCACTGCCCTAAATCCCTGACTTTATAAATAAATCCATGAAAGCATCCACAGAGGAAGGGAAAGGGAAAAAATCCTGTCCCATCCCAGCCCAGCCATGGCAGGGACACCTCCCGCTGTCCCCAGGGTCACCCCCACTGTCCCTGGCTGCTCCAGCCCCAATGTCCAGCCTGGCCTTGGGCACTGCCAGGGATCCAGGGACAGCCACAGCTGCTCTGGCAATTCCAGCCCAGCCCCTCCCCACCCTCCCAGGGAACAATTCCATCACAGGATCCCATCTAATCCCACTCTAATTCAGTTTAAAGCCATTCCCTGTGCCCTGTTCCTCCATCCCTTGTCCAAAGTCTTTCTCCACCTTTCCTGCAGCTCCTTCAGGCACGGGGAGGTCTCAGTGAGGTCACCCCAAACCTTCTCCCCTCTGAACAACCCCAATCCTGCCTTTCCTCATGGCAGAGCTGCTCCATCCCTCACCTGGAGCATTTCCTCCTCCTGGCTCCCCAGAGCTGTCAGCTCCAGAGCTGGCACTGGTGCTGTAGGAAGACAGTGGGACAAATCCATGCTGATTTTGCATGAGAACATGGCCAGATTTTGGCATTTTAATTAACATTTTTAATGTTAAAGAGTTCAGAGGAGCCTGGGAGCTTCAGTGAGGACAGGTCCTTTTTTCCTCTCATCAAAGAGCCTTTCTCCCCAGCAGCTCCCAGGCTGCTGAAGAGCTTTTGGGGGAAAGAGAGACTCTGGAAAAGGGAAGAGAAAGTGGGCTTTGAGTTAAAGGGGCTTTGCATGGCCCTGCACTCACACAATGCAGATTAAATGGATGAGGGATCCAAGGATGTGCTGCTGGAAAAGGTGAGCAGAACCCAATCCGAGCGAGGAGAAGGGCTTTAATCAAAGAGATGCTCTGCTTTGCCACAAAGGCATCATTAAAGCTCTCTTCCCCCGCTGCCCAACCTCCCCGCGGCTCCTCCGCGGAGGAACATCGGCTGCCTCATCAGCAGAGGAGCATCATCGGCTGCCTCATCCGCGGCACCCTCAGCCTGAGACTGAGGCCGGTGCGTTCAGGAGCCGCATCTCCCTCGTGTGTCCGGAGCCGGGCGCTGCCCCGCGGCTGGCTGTCCGTCTGTCCGTCTGTCCGTCCCCAGCCTCTCCTGTCCGTCTGTCCGTCCGTCCCCAGCCTCTCCTGTCCGTCTGTCCGTCCGTCCCCAGCCTCTCCTGTCTGTCCGTCCCCAGCCTCTCCTGTCCGTCTGTCTGTCTGTCCCCAGCCTCTCCTGTCTGTCTGTCCGTCCCCAGCCTCTCCTGTCTGTCTGTCCGTCTGTCTCTGGAGCCCTCTCCCCGCTCCCCCACACAGGAGCTCCTGTTCCCTGCAGGAAGATTCTGCATCCCGAGCATCCAGCCCTGCTCCCAAAGCCTCCTCGGCTTTCCTGAGCTTCTCCCGGGGACAGCAAAACCCCTGAGCCCACCCGATTCTGTCCCGGGCTTGGACAGGTGGGGACCCGGAGGGACAGGAGGGGACAGGACATGGCAGGGGACAGGGGACAGGGACAGGGACAGGGGACAGGGACAGGGACAGGGACAGGGATGGGACAGGGACAGGGACAGGGACAGGGACAGGGACAGGGACAGGGATGGGACAGGGACAGGGACAGGGACAGGGACAGGGACGGGACAGGGACAGGGACAGGGACAGGGACAGGGACAGGGACAGGGACAGGTGAGGACCCAGGACAGGGCAGGACAGGGCAGGGCAGGAGGGGACAGGACAGGACAGGGCAGGACAGGGCAGGGCAGGAGGGGACAGGACAGGGCAGGACAGGGCAGATGGAGACTCAGAGCAGGGCAGCACAGGTGGGGACGGAGGTTCCCGTGTGACACCGGCGCTGTCCCCTCGCTCCCCCTGCCCTGCCGGCAGCAGCCGCTGCCCGACAGCCCCACCCCGGCTCCCGGGGCTGCTCTCTCTCACTGCCGCCTCTGTTCCAGCCCCACATTCCCCACCTTCCCCCGCCCCGGGGCCCTGCGGAGCTCCCCGGGCCCTCGGCAGCAATGGGGCCATTGTGGGGGGCTGGGGGCCGGCAGGGCAGGGCTGCCCATCGCCCCCTCCCCACCCTGCAGCAGCATCTCCTCCCGCTCCCTCCGCCTGCCCCTCTCCCCTCGCTGCCCCCCCGGGCCCGGCGTGGCGGGGGCTGGCTCGGAGCCTCCGGGAAGGGCAGGTTAATACCCGGGGCCAGCCCCCCGGGCCGCACTCCCAGCCCGGCTCCGGCACGGCCATGGCCGGGATCCGCTGTGCCCCGCTGCTGCTGCTGCTGCTGCTGCTCCTGCACAGCCTGGGCGCCTGCGGGGCCCCTCCGCAGCCCCGCGGTGAGTGGGGCCGGGGGTCCTGGGCCGGGGGTCCTGGGCCGGGGAGGGAGCAGGGAATGGGCAGCAGGGAATGGCCAGCAGGGAATGGCCAGCAGCAGCCAGGGAATGGCCAGCAGGGAATGGCCAGCAGGGAATGGCCAGCAGGGAACAGCCAGCAGGGAATGGCCAGCAGGGAATGGCCAGCAGGGAATGGCCAGCACGGAATGGCCAGCAGGGAATGGCCAGCAGGGAATGGCCAGCACGGAATGGCCAGCAGGGAATGGCCAGCAGGGAATGGCCAGCAGCAGCCAGGGAATGGCCAGCACGGAATGGCCAGCACGGAATGGCCAGCAGGGAATGGCCAGCACGGAATGGCCAGCAGGGAATGGCCAGCAGGGAATGGCCAGCAGCAGCCAGGGAATGGCCAGCACGGAATGGCCAGCAGGGAACGGCCAGCAGGGAATGGCCAGCAGGGAACGGGCAGCAGGGAACGGGCAGCAGCAGCCAGGGAACGGCCAGCAGGGAATGGGCAGCAGGGAATGGGCAGCAGGGAATGGGCAGCAGGGAATGGGCAGCAGGGAATGGGCAGCAGGGAATGGTCAGCAGGGAATGACCAGCAGGGAATGGCCAGCACGGAATGGCCAGCACGGAATGGCCAGCAGGGAATGGCCAGCAGCAGCCAGGGAACAGGAGAAGCTGCGCCCGCTGCGTGCCCAAGGCAGCCGGGGCTGGGCTGGATCCCGTGGGGACAGCACGGGCAGCTCCGGGTCACCCCCGGGTGGATCCCCTGGGGACAGCACGGGCAGCTCCGGGTCACCCCCGGGTGGATCCCCTGGGGACAGCACGGGCAGCTCCGGGTCACCCCCGGCTGGGGGACACCCGGCTGGGACAAGGGCTCTGCCTTCCCTCCCCTCTCCAGCTCCCCCGGCGCTGCTGGGCTGGGAGCTGGAGCAGGAATCGACCGGACACCTCCGGGTCACCTCCCAAGCAGCGCGGCTGGGTCGGGATGCTGGGAACAGGAATTTCCCTGGATTTCCTTCAGCTGCTCCTGAGCAAAATGCAGCTCTGTCTCTGGTGAGGAGCAGGACAGCCAGGAGCTGCCTGCTCTGCAGCTTGCACGGGCTCCAAAGCCCAGCCTGGAATGAGAGCCAGCAGGGCTGGACATCCAGGGAAAGGATGGACACCCAGGACAGGGATGGACACCCAGGGAAAGGATGGACAGGGATGGACAGGGATGGACACTCAGGACAGGGATGGACACCCAGGACAGGGATGGACAGGGATGGACACCCAGGACAGGGATGGACACCCAGGGAAGGGAGGGTCTGGTCCTCAGGAACAACTCTGCCCTTCCCTGGGCTCCAGGCAGCCTGGAGAAATCTCTGCTCAGAGGCAAACTGGGCTGCAAGGCCAAACTTTGGGGAATTAGAAATGTTTGGAGTGTTTGATGATGATGATGATGATGATGATGATGATGATGATGATGATGCCTCTCCCCCAGCCATGGGCAGCCTGAGCTGTGAGTGCAGAGCTACCTGGGGCTGAGCGAGGCGGATTTCAGACAAACTGACCCCTCTCTCCTCAGGAATTTGGGAAATTTGGCTCTTTCTGCTGTGCAAAGCTGGGAAATGAAACAGAGCAGTCACCTCTCTAAAATAAACCCCTTTTAGTCCTGGGCTGCTGCGCCCCAGTGTTTTAATGGATATTAAAAATGTCCTGAGAGGGATTTCCTGCTAAGTCAGGGCATTAATTCAGCCATTCCTGAATAATTCCTAATGTGGATATTCGTAAATATGGAGGAAGATTTTATTTCTGGTTTAATTTCAGCACATTCTCACACTGTGCTGAGTCAAGGTGCCAGGAGAGAATTCAGGGCCTCTCCTGCAGATCCTGACTGTGTCTGGAATCCCAAAATTCTCCCACCTGATCTCCCTTCTTTACTCTTCTCTGAAATAAACCCCACTCTCATAAAAAGAGGTTAAAAAATGTCATTTAGGGCCAAATCACAGAGCAGAAATAAATAAAATAGATAGACTTCAAAATTTCTATTGGCTCCAGCTGTTCTTAGGGAAATAAAATAACTTTTCCCGCTTGGTTTGTCACTAAATACAGGGATGATTCATCAGCACAAATGGGGATTTGTGATTTATTTCTGGAGGAATTAATTGCAAGGCTTTGAGCCTTTCCCTGGACCTTCATTTCTCACCTGTAAACGGGGCACAGGCAGCCCCTGGAGAAGGGATTTCCAGTGCTGCAGATGGATCTCCCAGGGAGCTTTCCTTCCTCTGCAGAGAACAGTGGGGGGAAAATTAAATTCATCCAGATGAGATTTTAGTGGGAATTAGACAAAGTGACCAATGCCTGCTTTGCTCTCCCCTTCCCACACCTTTCTGGGGCAGATTCTGCCTCGATGCCTCTCAGGAAACAAACCTGATCATTTCCTTTAGGGATCCATCGCGGGGGATTTATTTTTATCTGCCTCAAAGACTGAAAGCCCCATTACATCTCACACCGAGGACCAGCTGCAATATTTATGTCATCATTTTGGAGCACATTTGTTGGCCCAAAAGCTCCCATTTAAAAATCTGTCCACAGAAATCTCCTTTATGACAGGAACTCCCTGGGCCCTGCAGAAATCAAATATTAACAGAGCACTGACAGAGACAGGCTAAATGAGAGGAAAAAAAAAATGAGAAGGAACAGGATGCCACACATCTGCTGGGGGAAATGGGGCTATTCATTCAGGCAATCAGAAAAAACAACAGGCCTGGTTTTATACTTTGCCACGGCTGAAAATGAAGATGGAAAATTGTGTGAAAGCGAGAGGTTAAAATAATAAAAAAAATTATAATAATAATAATTCATTAATAATAAATAATAAAATATATAAAGATATAATATGGAATATATTTAATATATAATTTATACTATTTAATATATCATATATCATATATCATATATCATATCATATATAACATATAATAGTTATAATATATAATATATAAGATATATAAGATATAAGATATAATATATAATATATAATATTTATAATATAGTAGATATAATATATATTATACAATACAATATATAATATATTATATTTATATTATATATAATAGTGTACATAATAAAACAATAATTAATAACAATATCAATAATAATAGCAATAATAATATCAATAATAATAGCAATAACAATAACAATAACAATAACTATAATAATAACAAAACAACAACAACAACAACAACAACAACAACAACAACAACAATAATAATAATAATAATAATAATAATAATAATAATAATAATAATAATAATAATAATTCCGTTTGTTTCATTGCTGATGCCTCCTGTTTCTAGCCTCTCCTTTTCACTGTGGATATTTATGGGGCTGTAAAGATTTATTATCGATTATTAATTACCAATGATGAGTTCCAGATTTCTCTGTCCATGTCACAGACATGAACCAGCTCTGTGAGGAGCTGCCGGGGTTTATTTTTGGTGCTGTTATGGGGTCTGGTTCTGTGCTGGGGTTTAACCTGGGAACATTTGCTGAGTGTCGAGCCTGGTTCTGGCCCTGTTCCCATTAACTGATGTCCGTGGGGATTGGTTCTCCAGGTGCAGTAAATCCCTTTCCAGCCTTTTTTGGATGCAGAAATGCAGCTCAGGTTTTGCTCCACAGCTTTTTTCCTCCTTCTCTTCCTTCTTCCTTCTCTCCTTCCATCAGTGCTGCCATTCCTCCCTCCCTTCCTTCCTTCCTCAGCTTTCTCTTCCCCTCTTCCCTCTCTCCTTGCTGTCACTCCACACATTTATCCCTCCCTCCTCTCCACAGGGGATGAGGTTTCCCGCAGCCCTCAGAGACAGCCCGGGGTGACAGGGGACCCCCTGCCCATCCCCAGTCCGTGTCACCCCCCCAGGAAAGCAAAAAGAACATTTTAAATTCTCAGTTAGAGCTGTGAAAGGGATAAAGGAGAGGAACCTGCAGCTCCTCCCCGCCCAGCGCCGTTGTGTGAGAAAAACCCGTTCCCGCCATCCCTGAGACCCGCGGGGAGCCCAATTATCTTCACCTTATTTTTCAGGGAAGAACAACAAGTAAAAGGGGTTCCTCCTGGGACACCCTTCCCTTCTTTCCCTCTGATTTCCCCTCCGTCCCCGCCGTCCCCAGGCTCCCTGTGCCGGACCAAGCCCACGGACCTGGTGTTCATCATCGACAGCTCGCGCAGCGTGCGGCCGCACGAGTTCGAGAAGATCAAGGTGTTCGTGTCGCGGGTGATCGAGGCGCTGGACGTGGGTCCCAACGCCACCCGCGTGGGCATCATCAACTACGCCAGCGCCGTGCGCAGCGAGCTGGCCCTGCACAGCCCCCAGAGCAAGGCGGCCCTGCTGCAGGCCGTGCGCAGGATCCAGCCCCTCTCCACCGGCACCATGACCGGCCTGGCCATCCAGTTCGCCCTCAGCCGCGTCTTCGGCGCCGCCGAGGGCGGCAGGGACGGCACGGCCAACTTCAAAAAGGTGAGGGGGCAAGGGAAGGGTCTGGCGCCTCCAGCTCCGCGCTTGGGGATCATGGTGGGGTGGGTGGGAAAAGCAGGAAGGTGAGGTTTTTTTTCTCTGGGCTTTGGTTGTGTGTGGACAGGTGAGGAAAACCTCTGGGAGGTGCAAACTGGGGGTTTGAAAACCTCCGGGAAGTTCACACCTCTCAATTCTTCTTGGAAACCTCTGGGGGGTTGAAACTTCTGGGAGGTTGAAGACCTCTGGGAGGTCTGAACCTCTCAACTCCTGAAGACCTCTGGGAGGTTCAAACCCCTCAATTATTGAAGACCTCTGGGAGGTCTGAACCTCTCAACTCCTGAAGACCTCTGGGAGGTTCAAACCCCTCAATTATTGAAGACCTCTGGGAGATTTGAACCTCTCAATTCCTTCTGAAAACCTCTGGGAGGTTCAAACCCCTCAATTCTTGGAAAATTCTGGGGAGTGCAAACCTCTCAACTCCCTTTGGAAACCTCTGGGAGGTTCAAACCCCTCAATTCTTGAAGACCTCTGGGAGGTTCCAGCCTCTCAATTCTTGGAAACATCCAAGAGGCTCAAACCTCTCAAATCTTCTTGGAAACCTCTGGGAAGTTCAGACCTCTCAATTCTTCCTGAAGAAGCAGCTCATCTTTGGGAATTAGCGAAAGAAAATACAAAACTCGTTGTAACACATTCAGTCTCAGTTTTTGTTGTTAATTCAGCCTGACAATTACACCCAGCATTGGCCACTCCTGGAGACTGGAGAGACATTTCCACTGAGCTGTCCATGAAAACGCTGGATCCTCATCTCCAGAATCCCTTCCACACCATCCAGTCTCCCCTCTCCTCCTGCACACCTTTCCTGCTGCCAGCCAGCCCCCGCAGCCTCGCTGTTCCCTGTCACCTCTGCTTGTGAGGAACAAATTATCCTGGGCTTCCAGTGTCCCCCTGAAACCTCTCCTGGACAGCTGGAAAAGCTGAGAGCAGCGGGCTTTGGAGTGATTTATCTGAGGCATTAAAAAAAGGGGGGGAAAAGGGAAATCGCTCCTTGCTTTCCCCTCTTTCCTTCCACTCCGGAGCTGATCCAAGAGGCAGAACCGCAGGAAGGGGTTGGGAGAGGTCTCTGGAGCTCCTCCTGGGCTTGGTGGGGCTGCCCAGGACCCTGCCAGGGTGGCTTTTCAATGTCTCCAAGGTGGAAAACTCCACAAACCTTCATATTCTCGGTTCCCTGGTTGTTTTATTTGGTTTTTTGCCTCAGTCTTGATGTCCAGGCAGCTTTTCCCTTCTGCTCAGGGTGACCCCATCCCCTGCCTGGAGGAGGAGCAGGTCATGCAGGCATTTAGGGAGGTGAAGCTTCCAGAAACACCGAACACGGTCCCTGCTCCTTCCCACAGCAGAAATCCAACAAATCCGGTTGTCAACATCCCAAAACATCACACGGTGCTCTGCTCTTGCTTTGTGCAGCAAATGTCATCCCCGGCCAGGGAAAAGCACAATTTGTTTCCCTCGGAGCTGCGAGAAAAACCCGCTCCCACCGTCCTCCAGACCCGCGGGGAGCCCAATTATCTTCACCTTATTTTTCAGGGAAGAACAACAAATAAATTGGCAAATTTCTGAGCAAATCCAGGGCTTTGTGCAGCTTCCTTGGAGGGCTGCTGGAACATCACGTTCCCAGGGCGTCATGAGCCATCGCTCCCTCATTAGCTGTGGCATGGCCGGGAATTCCTGGGGCTGGGAATACCTGGAATGCTCAGGAATGTTCAGGAATGCTCAGGAATGCTCAGGATTGTTCAGGAATGCTCAGGAATGTTCAGGAATGCTCAGGAATGCTCAGGATTGCTCAGGAATGCTCAGGATTGTTCAGGAATGCTCAGGAATGCTCAGGAATGCTCAGGAATTCTCGGGTGTTGGAGATAGCCAGCAATAAATTGTGTCAGAACACGTGGGATTTCTGTCTGGTGGAAGGATGAGGGATCCAGAATGCCAGGAATTCACAGGGAAAGCTGTTGGATAAATGAACACAAGGTTTGACCTTGAAAAGCAAAATTTCTGAGCTTTCCCAGGGCAAAAGTGAGGATCTGGGGAAATTCAGCTGTTGGGGGCAGCAGAAGCTTCACCTTTTCATAATTCCCCTCCCATGGCTGAGCTGTGCCAGCCCCTCCAGGATCCAGAGGCTGCTCCTGCCCTCCAGGCCTTTCCCAAAAAACCAGGACTCAGCTTTTCCAGTGACAGGGAATTACAGAGATCCCCAGACTGCAAACAATGTGGAGCTAGATTCAAAAATGAGAATAACAACAAAAAAAGGACATTTTTTCACATTGACTCAGGCTGGATGCAGGGAAAATATCTCTGGTGGGAATCCTAGGAAAAAAGCCACAAGCCAGGATTTCCTGATGGTTGGGCTAACCAAATGTGATATTAAGAGGTATTTTTTATGCTCTGTCAGGCTGTCACAGATAGCTCCCCTGGCTTCCTCTCGCTGTTATATTCATTTCCCCCATGATTAATTCCCAATCCCAACTCTATACCCAGAAGTTTTGTTTTCTCCACCAGCAGGGCAGGAAGCTCTTTATGGCAGATTTCCACACAGGCACCGTGAGGATCTCACCCATCACACCCAGGTGTGGATGCTGCAGCTCCACCTGGTCTGGGGTTTAGCTGGGCTCGGGCTTAGCTGGGCTCGAGCTTGGCGGGGTTCAGGCTCAGTTGAAGATGGAGAGGAGCTGATAAAACCTGGGGAACTTCTCGATTTAGAAAGAGATTTAGGGTTTGGTCCCTGATTTGGTAACATCTCCCATTCCCAGATTTGATAACTCCTCCAATCCCTGGTTTGATAACTCCTCCAATCCCTATTTGATCTCTCATTCCCTGATTTGATAAACTCCTCCCATTCCCAGATTTGATAACTCCTCCAATCCCTGATTTGATCTCTCATTCCCAGATTTGATCTCTCATTCCTGGATTTTATAACTCCTCCAACCCTTGATTTCACCTCTCATTCCCAGATTTGATAACTCCTCCAATCTCTGATTTGGTCCCAGATTTGATAACTCCTCCAATCCCTGATTTCACCTCTAATTCCCGGATTTTTTCGCACACTTTGCGGCGCTGCACAGGCCCTGCTGGAGCTGAGCCTGAGCCGAGGGCTCTCTCTCCTGGCAGAGAGCTCCACTGCAGGGTGGATCCGCTCCAGGAAAGCCACGGATCTCCTCTGCCATCCCCATTCCCCCCACTCCACACCCCCACACCTGCCACAGGTGATGCTTCGCTTTATTTTTGCCACTCTAGAAGAGAAAGACTTGAATTTATTTATTTTTTTTTTCCCCTTGGAAGCACCAGTTGCGGAATTGTGATGCTCCCGGGAATTTTTAATTGTGCAACCCTTAGGAAGTGCAGATAAACAGCTGAAATCAGATTGTAAAGCCCCACATTTTTCCTGTTTCTCCCGTTTTTTACAGAGGGGAAGCTCTTTCCCCATTCTGCATTCCAGCCCGAGCCATTCCTTTGGAATCGGCAGCGGTGTCACAATAAATCAGTTGTAAGGAAAAGTGGCAGGGGCAGAAGAATTGGCAAAGAGCAAGAATTCAGGTCCTGTGACAAAGTCTCTTTCAGGAGAAAAATAAAGAGGAAAAGGGACAAAACAGAAGCACAACTCTGGGAGGCTTTTAACTGGTTCAGGGCTCCGTTTAATCCAAGCTGAAATCCGGGTCCCACTTAAACCAGCTGCCACTTTAATGCTGGGCTTAGCAGGGCTGGGGTTTAATCCCTGCTGTTTATTTTGGACCAGAGAATCACAAATCCTGTGATTCTCACAGGGGGGCCTCGGGCCTCTTCCCCTCGCTCCCCATGGAGATGGTTTCACTTCCATCCTTCAGCTCCTCCATCTGTAAATGGGATGGAGCCTTCATCTCACGTTTCCATGACATTTCCTGAGCTTTGTGAAGTCCCACACTCATCTGGGCTTGTCCTGAGTGTCCCTGAAGATCTTTAGTTTGTCTTGAGCTGGAGTTTGGCTATGAACAACTTAAATTTTAATTTCGGTTCATTAGAGGGGGATGCACCTTGGTGAAACCATCAATCCCTGGAAGTTGTCTCTTGATGAAACCATTCAATCCTTGGAAAAGTTTAACTTTTCCAGCTCGGAAGGAAACTAATTCCACCTAAAAAAAATAATAATAAATAAAAATTGTTTGTGTGATCTCCAGAGAAAGGGAAGAGCTGGTGGATTCCCTTTTCCCTCAGTTTTAGAAATGCAAACCCTTGCTCCTACCCCAGCCTGTTCCATGGAAACGGGAAATTCCATGGGAACAGCACGGGAATGTGAAGGAGGCCATGGCTGCCCTCCCAGCCCGTCCCTCCCGCTGCAGGTGGCCATCGTGGTGACCGACGGCCGGCCCCAGGACGGGGTGCAGGACGTGTCCGCCCGGGCCAGGGCCGCGGGCGTCGAGATCTTCGCCATCGGCGTGGGCAGGGTGGACATGGGCACGCTGAGGCAGATGGCCAGCGAGCCCCTGGACGAGCACGTGGACTACGTGGAGAGTTACAGCGTCATCGAGAAGCTGACCCACAAGTTCCAGGAGGCTTTCTGTGGTGAGTCCCTGCCAGCCAGCGGGGAACTGGGAATGGTTTGGGTGGGAGGGACCTTGAAGCTTTGCAGAGAATCCCAGGATGGTTTGGGTGGGAGGGACCTTGAAGCTTTGCAGAGAATCCCAGGATGGTTTGGGTGGCAGGGACGTTGAAGCTTTGCAGAGGATCCCAGGATGGTTTGGGTGGGAGGGACCTTGAAGCTTTGCAGAGAATCCCAGGATGGTTTGGGCGGGAAGGGATTGGAAAGCTCATCCTGCCTGAAGCCACCTCCTCCTCCTCCTCTCCTGGCAGTGGTGTCCGACCTGTGTGCCACGGGGGACCACGACTGCGAGCAGGTGTGTGTCAGCACCCCGGGGACCTACAGGTGTGCCTGCAGGGACGGCTTCAGCCTCAACAGCGACGGCAAGACCTGCACCGGTACGTGAGGGGTGCCTGAGCCCAGCCCGGAGGGGACAGCACAGGGGTGTTCTGCTCCCAGAAGGCAGAAAGGGAAACCCTGTTCTCACAAGCAGGATTTCAAAGCGTTGCTGTGATCTCTTGTTGGGTTTTCTTGGGTTAACCCCATCCCCTCAATAAGTGGCATTAAGTTCTGTTTTCCTGCATCATTTACTGAGGTCTTTGCTGCTGTTTCCTTCTGCCCTGTTCTCGTGTTTTCCCTCAGCTTGCAACGGTGGCTTGGGGTCTGCTCTGGATCTCGTGTTCCTCATCGACGGCTCCAAGAGTGTGAGGCCCGAGAACTTCGAGCTGGTGAAGAAATTCATCAACCAAATCGTGGATTCGCTGGAGGTGTCGGACAAGCAGGCCCAGGTTGGGCTGGTGCAGTACTCCAGCTCTGTCCGGCAGGAGTTCCCCCTGGGGCAGTTCAAGAACAAGAAGGACATCAAAGCAGCGGTGAAGAAAATGTCCTACATGGAGAAGGGGACCATGACAGGCCAGGCTCTCAAGTACCTCGTTGACAGCTCCTTTGCTGCCATCAACGGGGCGCGGCCCGGGGTCCCCAAGGTGGGGATTGTCTTCACCGATGGGCGCTCACAGGATTATATCTCAGATGCTGCCAAGAAAGCCAAGGACTCAGGTAGGGCTCCTGAATTCCCAGGGCTCCTTTCTGACCTTTCCCCTGGCTGTGTCTCCTGGGATACAAACGGGTTGTAATCATTAATTCTGGGGAGGCGCTCCCTGGCTGTCCTTGCTTGGAGCTCGCAGAGACCTCGGAGCACCTCAGCCTGGGGTCAGGTTTGCCAAGAGCTGGTTTTACTTCCCCTCCGTGTCTTTGGAGGAGTTTCTGCTGGGCAGGATGGAGTTCCACCCCATTGGAATGGGATGGACAGGATGGAGTTCCACCCCCTGGAATGGGATGGGCAGGGTGGAGTTCCACCACGTGGAATGGATGGTCAGGGTGGAGTTCCACCCCATCAGAATGGGATGGACAGGGTGGAGTTCCACTCCCTGGAATGGGATGGTCAGGATGGAGTTCCACCCCCTGGAATGGGATGGATAGGATGGAGTTCCACCCCCTGGAATGGGATGGACAGGATGGAGTTCCACCCCATTGGGATTTGATGGACAGGATGGAGCTCCACCCCATTGGGATTTGATGGACAGGATGGAGTTCCACCCCCTGGAATGGGATGGACAAGGTGGAATTTTACCCCCCTGGAATGGGAACCCAGGTCTAATTTCTCCACACAACTGTGGAAGGAAACTGCAGGGGGAATTTCGAAGTCGGAGGTTTCAGCACCCCCAGGGCTGGACAGGGCTTGGAGGAACCTGGGAAGGTGGAAGATGGTGAGACAAGAGCAGCTTTAAGGTCCCTCCTAACCCAAGCCAGTCTGGGATTTGTCTGGGCTTGGTCAGGAACCCCAGCCCAGCACCAGAGGCACAGGGGACAAGGACACCGAATCCCAGGAGCTGTAGGGCCAAGTGTGGCTCGGAAAACGCCTGGAAAAGGCCAAGAAAAAGCCACAAAACAATAAACAAAGCACAGACACGGACTGAGGAGGAGCCCCAGGCACATTCATGAGAAACTTTCCTCAGCTGCTGCTGTAGGAAAAGCGCTCAGTGGCCACTCACTGATGGATCTCTGTGCCAGAGCCCCATGAAATATTAATGCCTCGAGAGCTGCCCCTTTGCTGACCCGCTGAGCACATTCCCAGCCTCTGACACCTCCGTGTTAAATGGATCCAGCCCCTGGGAATTCAGTCAGGAATTGCTGGATCCTTCCCTTCCCTTTAACTTCGCTCTCCACCACTAGATGGGACTCGGGGCCAGCACATCTCCAGGAAGGTCAGGGAGCTCGTGAAAAACCAATGTTTACAAAGCACTCCGACATCTTACAGGGCTGCTCTGCTCTTATAAAACAAAAGGTTCCTATAAAGTGTATTTATAGAATTTATTCCTCCCCGGTGATAAAACCGTGCCTTGTCTCTCCCTCCTCTCCTGTCCCTGCAAGGAAATCTCTTATCTGTCCATAAGTTATTGCTGTGGGATAAACAAGTGCTTAAAATGAGACTGCAAAATTGTTCAGTGAGCCGAGCCTTGGAAAAAACAACCAATATTGGATATATCTGGAGAAAGACAAAAGGGGGAGCAGGGAAACGTTCCCAGTGCCTGGGCACGGACAGGTAGAGACAAATATTTCAAATCAGGGCTTAATTAATATCACCCAAAATGGGAAAATTGCATTTCCGTTCAGTAGAAGCAGGTTTGATGCAGATCAGCCTCTTGGCGGAGCAGGATGATCCCTGGACAAGTTCTTCACTCCTGGGGGGGCTGCAGTTTTAGACAGAGGCTCAGCTCAGTGCTGCTCTCCCAGGTCTCCACTGCAGGGGGACTTTGCCCCTCAGGGGCTCATTAACAGGGCTTAATTAACAGTGGCTGAGCCTCTTTTGGAGACCCTCACTGTTTCCTTTCGCTCCAAAATCACTCCCATACCAGTGGGATGGACTGACCATCACCTGCCCCTTCTCACCTCTCCAAAATCCTGTTCTAGCTGCCATTGGCTGGGAAATTCTGGTTAAACTCTGCCTGCAGAAATATTTCGGCCCCTTGTTTGACCTGGCTGAAAGGAGCTTCTGCAAAACCCTATTCTTGTGGCCACAGTGCCCACGGTCTGGTAAATTGTAATGAAATAATTTTGGGCCAGTTTGACCTGGCTGAAGGCAGTCTGGGGTGGCAGAGGTGACGAGGTAATTCCTGGAGGTAATTCCTGGAGGTAATTCCCAGCTGGCACCTGGAGCTGTGTAGGGGGAGGATGAGGATGTCCAGCCTGGCGGGGTGGCACCATGCCAGCTCC
The DNA here is from genome assembly GCF_971803275.1 of Cyanistes caeruleus. Lineage (NCBI taxonomy): Eukaryota > Metazoa > Chordata > Aves > Passeriformes > Paridae > Cyanistes > Cyanistes caeruleus. The sequence goes on along the minus strand of NC_141726.1, from coordinate 603,695 downwards.
GGGCCGCTGACGGGATCCCCTTCCCGGCAGGATTTCGGATGTTTGCCGTGGGGGTCGGCAACGCCGTGGAGGATGAGCTGAGGGAGATCGCCTCAGAACCGGTGGCCGAGCATTATTTCTACACCGCCGACTTCAGGACCATCAGCAGGATCGGGAAGAAGCTGCAGATGAAGATCTGTGTTGGTGAGGGGGCACTGGGGCTCGCTCGCAGCATTCGGGACGAGAGGGATGGAAACGCCCTCGGAGGAGCTGCAGATGCTCCGTGCTGGGACTTGGGGTGGAGGTTTATCCACAGTGCCTGAAGGCTGGAGTGGAGGGATGAAAATGTCCCCGAGGAAGCTGCAGGTCTTCAAACTCTGTGGGTGAGAGGGGATTGGGATGGAGAGGTTTTGTCCCAGTGTTTGAAGGCTGGAGTGGAGAGATGAAAATATCCTTGAAGAAGCTGCAGATCTTCAAACTCTGTTGGTGAGAGGGGTTTGGGATGGAGGGGTTTTGTCCCAGTGTTCAAAGGTTGGAGTGGAGGGATGAAAATGTCCCTGAGGAAGCTGCAGGTCTTCAGAGGGGATTGGGATTCATTGGGTCCCAGTGTTTGAAGGCTGGAGTGGAGGGATGAAAATGTCCCTGAGGAAGCTGCAGGTCTTCAGAGGGGATTGGGATTCACTGGGTCCCAGTGTTTGAAGGCTGGAGTGGAGGGATGAAAATGTCCCTGTCCCCAGCGTGTGGAGCTGGCAGAACACCCAGGACACATCAGTGTCGGTATTTTGGGTGGTCACCTGAAGCAACCCCCACACCTCAGGCCGTGTCCCCCTCTCCCAAATCCCCTTCTCCTTCCTTTTCCCTCCACCTTCCTGCCCTTCTTCTTCTCCAGAAATGGTGAATTTGTCTCCAGGCTCCTAAAACTGGCATTTCCTTTCCTCCTGGAGAAGCTGGAGAGGGATAATCCCTGTGTCTCCAGAGTCAAGATTGCAAGGCAGAGACTCCTTTCCAAATCTCCTTAAAAATTTAGGATCAATCCAAGAACAAGAGGATGGAATCTGTGTGAAACCACCAACAAATTGTTCTTAAAAATCATTCAAACACATTTAGGCTTCAGCCTTCAAAAATGAAAAAAAAAAAAAAGTAAATTTCAGAAAAACAATTTGTAAAATATCAATTTGGGTAAACATGTTTATATTTGAAGGAAGGCAAGGAGATATTTGCATTTCTTTGATTGCCAGTGCCAGTTTGTATTTCTCAACAGCTGCCTTGGAAATCTTCTGTTAATCTCCAGCTTTAGGTTAGTCCTGGCTGGTTTAAACCTGTTGTGTTTTGGTGCCTGTGACTCATTCCCTTTAAAAATTCTATTTTATTTCCTTTTTTGCTCAGCTCAGAGTGGCCTTGGAACCCCTCACTTCTTTCCCAGTCATCTTTTGCCTCCTGTTCCAGCCTAAGTTAATTTTCCTTGAAGAACAGATGCAAATCAGTGACATAAATTAGCAAACTTACTAAATTAGCAAACTGATTAACACTCACAGTTCCACCCCTCAATGACTGGGGTTACTGAAGCTCAAACCAGTCTTGGTGGCAGTGGTGCCTCCAGTTTTTACTGGGTGCTGTTGGGGAGACAGAGGTTTCTTTTATTTGGTCAGACCCCAATTTTAGGGCAAACCTGAAGCATCAGGAGCAGAGCTCAGTGGAAAGACTTTTCATGGCTGGAATACCAGAAAAATGTGGCATTCTCTGTTCATCTGAGGTTAAAGCCAGGAGAGATCAATCAGATTAGATTTAATTAATAATCAATCAGATTATAATTAATTATAATTAGAAATAATTATATTTTTATTTCCTTCCGTCTCTGACATAGAAAACAGGAATTGTTCTGTTTCACTGGGCTCAGGGGTTTTGATTAAATCCATTTTTTTGGTGCCACTCTTGCTGTTGTGACCCACAGAGGAAGATCCGTGTGAGTGCAAATCCATCGTGAAGTTCCAGACCAAGGTAGAGGAGCTCATCAATTCCCTGCAGCAGAAACATATCCTTTGGAAGTCTGGCCAGGATTAGGTGGGCTGGGATTGCCAGAGGGAAAGTTCTGCTCCTGGGGGAAGGAGCTGGGCCAGGTTCAGGAAGGTGGGAATGCCAGAGGGGATGGGGACAGATTCCCCCTGCTCCTGCTCCCATCCTTACCTGTGCTGCCGACCTGGGATCGTGGAATTATTGCGAGGTTTGGGTGGGAGGGGGCTTCAAATTCATCCAGTGCCACCCCAGCCATGGCAGGGACACCCCCACTGTCCCCAGGGTCACCCCCACTGTCCCAGGGTCACCCCCACTGTCCCCAGAGTCACCCCCACTGTCCCAGGGTCACCCCCACTGTCCCCAGAGTCACCCCCACTGTCCCCAGGGTCACCCCCACTGTCCCCAGGGTCACCTCCACTGTCCCAGGGTCACCCCCACTGTCCCAGGCTGCTCCAGCCCCAATGTCCAGCCTGGCCTTGGGCACTGCCAGGGATCCAGGGACAGCCACAGCTGCTCTGGCAATTCCAGCCCAGCCCCTCCCCACCCTCCCAGGGAACAATTCCTGCCCAAGATCCCACCCCAATCTCTCCTCTTTTAGTTAAAACCTTGTCCCATCACTCTGTGCCCACATAAAAAAAAAGTCTCTCAACATTCCCTGTTATTTTTCCTCCTTAACTGCTCCTCACTGGAAGCTGTGGCCAAAAGGATCGAAGCCCTGGAGAACAAGATCATCTAAAACCCCTCCCCAGCAGATTTTTCACCTCCTTCCCAAAGTAACAGAACCAGAACTGCTCCACTTTTCAGGGAGGGCAGCTCAGCCCCAGGGCTCTGGGCAGCTTTTATTAAGGTCTAGGCTACCTGCATTTGTTTAAAAGGAAGAATTATTACAGTAGAGTTTTTATAAAGGGCAGAGCACAGGGTGTGACAGGCCAGGCTCAGGTTTGTTGCATCCCATAGAGTGCATATATTCAAAAAAAAAAAAAACCAGAAAGATTTTTTTTTATTTAAAGCTTAATATATATAGAGTGTGTTAATTAATGAGTACTTGATGATGAGTTCTGTGAATCCTCTGCTGCAGCTTTTGTTCCTATGCATGAGATAATTTAATTTAAAAGTCGGGGTGACTCGGTGTCACCTTCAGCTGCTGGGTGTGAGCTGCAAAGCTGAGCTGCTGTTGCTGTCAGTGATCAGGTGAGGTTTAGTCCTGACCCTGAGCCTGCTCTGCAGGTGGGCCAGGCTGCTCAGGCTGGGCTTAGGAACAGCAACGGGAAAAGCTTTCCCAGGGGAATGCTGGCAGTGTCCCAGAGCCTGGGCTGAGCCTGCAGGGACCCTGTGTGTGCCAGCAGCCAGATGTGCCCTGCTCTGGGTGACCCTGAGAGCCACCAGCCAGATGTGCCTGGCTCTGGGTGACCCTGAGAGCCACCAGCCAGATGTGCCCTGCTCTGGGTGACCCTGGCAGGGCTCTGGGTGACCCTGAGAGCCACCAGCCAGATGTGCTCTGCTCTGGGTGACCCTGGCAGGACTCTGGGTGACCCTGAGTGACCCTGAGAGCCACCAGCCAGATGTGCCCTGCTCTGTGTGACCCTGAGAGCCACCAGCCAGATGTGCCTGGCTCTGTGTGACCCTGAGAGCCACCAGCCAGATGTGCCCAGCTCTGGGTGGCCCTGGCAGGGCTCTGTGTGACCCTGAGAGCCACCAGCCAGATGTGCCCAGCTCTGAGTGACCCTGGCAGGGCTCAGGGACCCTCTGTGGCCCTGCCACCAGCCAGATGTGCCCAGCTGTGTCCCCACACCCTCAGCTGGAGCTCCAGTCCATGCCCCCAGCCCGGGAATGCTGCTGGAGCTGCCCTGGAAGCAGAGCCTCGATCTCTGCGCCCTCCCTGGCTCAGCCCACAGCCGGGAGCAGCTCCCGAGCTCAGCACAGAGCCGTCAGCTCCTCCTGCTCCTGGATCCCCTGGGAATGTGGGCTGGGAGCAGCTCTGCCCATCCCTGCAGCTGTGCCACCGAGCCCCACGGCACCAGCGGCTGCCCTGGGGGAGCTTTATGGGGTTTATGGGTTCGTTTGTGGGTTTGGGGGGTTTTGTATCAAAATATTTATACTTGAGACTACGTGAGAAAAGCTTTTTGGGGCAACTTGGCCTGTTCAGAAGTGTCACAGAGCAGATGTGGTTTGGGGGAATATTAAAAGTTTGCTGGAAATTTGGGAAGCCAGCGTTGTCCTTTGTGTGAGTGCTGAGGAGGCACTGACACCACCGCCTCTCCAAAGGCTCCGGAGTGGGGGAAATCATCTCATTCACATCCTCTTAACCCTTGGACAGAGGAGCTTCATCTCCCCTTTATCCCCCTTTATCTCCCTTTATCTCCACGTTTTGCTCGGCATTTTTCCAGAAGTTTCTCTGCCCACCCCTCCCCTCCATCAATCAAGGAGAGATCTCCAGATTTCCCAGGGTATTGCTCATTAAATCCCCAATCCCAGCCAAACTCTGGATCACCCCTCTCCCAGGAAATTCCCCCTCGAGGAGCCCGGCCTCAGACTGGGCCATAAATAACAAAAATCAAAAGGAGTTTTTGTTCCTGGTGCTCCCGATCCATTGTCTGGCAGGATTGTTTCTGTGAGGAATATTCGGGGCTGTGGTGCAGATAAAGCAGAACTAAACTAATTACCAATCCTTCTTCTCCCTTCCCCTTAAAACAACAAAAGCCGTCCCGAAGCCAATTAGTCACCGGGCTCCTGACGTTCTAATTAGGCTTCATTAATGAATGCCCAGGGGCAGCGGGACGGCAGAGGAGAATCCTGAGCTTCCCTCAGCTCAGGGAATCTGGGAAACAAAGGATCCTGCACAGCCCAACAGCATCGATGTCCCAAATCCTGCTGGGATGTCCCAGATCCTGCTGGGATGTCCCAGATATTGCAGGGATGTCCCAAACCCCACTGGGATGTCCCAGATCTCACTGGGATGTCCCAAATCCTGCTGGGATGTCCCAGATCCCGCTGGGATGTCCCAAATAATGCAGGGATGTCCAAAACCCCACTGGGATGTTCCAGGTCCTGCTGGGATGTCCCAAATCTCTCTGGGATGTCCCAAACCCAGCTGGGATGTCCCAAACCTGGCTGGGATGATCCAGGTCCTGCTGGGATGTCCCAAATCCTGCTGGGATGTCCCAAATCCTGCTGGGATGCCCCAGATCCCACTGGGATGTCCCAAACCCTGCTGGGATGATCCAGGTCCTGCTGGGATGTCCCAAACCCTGCTGGGATGTCCCAGATCCTGCTGGGATGTCCCAAACCCCACTGGGATGTCCCAAACCCTGCTGGGATGTTCCAGGTCCTGCTGGGATGTCCCAAATCCTGCTGGGATGTCCCAAACCCTGCTGGGATGTCCCAGATCCCACTGGGATGTCCCAAACCTGGCTGAGATGTCCCAAACCCTGCTGGGATGTCCCAAACCCTGCTGGGATGATCCAGGTCCTGCTGGGATGTCCCAGATCCTGCTGGGATGTCCCAAATCTCTCTGGGATGTCCCAAACCCTGCTGGGATGTCCCGGGAGAGGTCTGGATGCGGGAGGGTGAAACGATCCCGCTGCACACAGGGAACTCCCGTCCCTTCCCTTCCCTTCGCTGCCTCATCCTTAAGGATTTTCCCGAGAATTGCTGATGCCCCATCCCTGGGAATATTCCGGGCCGGTTTGGGTGGGGTTGGAAGCAAACTGATCTCCTGAGGATGTCCCTGCTGGCTGCCCAGATGAGCTTGGGACGCCCTTTCCAATCCAAACCATTCCCTAACTTTGTGACCTTGCACAGACCCCACTCCCTCTTTCCACTTCTCCACCGGAATTCCCAGGCCCCTTCCAGGCAAAATAATTTATAAATTATTATCCTTTGGACATGGATAAAAAGTCCTTGGTTACTTTTCCCTGCCTCCCGTTGGTGCTGGAGCCGTGGGAAGCCCGGAGCTCTTTTCCCTCTGGGGAAGCGATTTCCTCCTGCAGGGCACGGATATCACAACACAGGGTTACTAATTAGTAATCAAATTAAAAACTGCTTTCAATTAAACCCAGGGCTGGCATCTTTCAGCAGCAATTTGTAACATTCACGCCCTGTAATTGCCGCTAACGAAGGGGTGGGGAGCACAGAGGGAATTATTGGGGTTTTTCTGCAGGCTCTGGAATCCGACTGGGATCCCAGTAAATGGGAATGGGAGAGGTTCCCTGCCCTCAGGGGCTCCTGGGGGGCACCAGGTTGGTTTCCTCCTTTCCTGGGTGGAGGAAGTGAATCCCAAAAATGAATAAAAATTAATTAAAATTAATAAAAATTAATAAAAATTAATAAAAATTAATAAAAAATGATAAAAACTGTTCCTGCCCTGCGGGGAAGAAGCCCCAGATCCAGGCAAGGATGGCAGGGCTGGAAACTGGGGATTCCCCATTCCTCATAAACTGGGAGCAGGGAATTCGGCACCTCAGCACGGCCTGGCAGGGCTCAGGTGACACAGGGAGCTCCTGGCCCAGTGATCCCACCTGGATCCCCCTGGGATCTCAGGGATTCTGCTGTTGGACCTTCCAGAACAGCATGAAGTGAATCATTCCCCGGGGAAATCACTCCCTGCCCTTTCCTGCTCCTCCAGAGCCATCACCTGGATTTGGGATTTTATCACCGTGCCCATAAATTATCCACTGTGCCCCAGCAGCTAATTAGAAAAAAAAGTTAATTACTGATAGCAAAGTCTGCTTTGGGAAAGAAAAGGATTAATTTCAAACCTGTATGGGGAAGATCTTGATAGCAGCAGGTGGAAGGGAAAAATTTAAAGCGGTTGTAAATTGGGGGAGGAAGATAAAATGGAAAATGGAAGTGGTTTTGGAGCTGAAGTGCAGCCTTTAGGGCAGAGATGGAAAATCCTCAGCTCCACAGAGCCTTTCCTCCTGGAAATGAGGGAGAGAAGTGAAAGCGGCTGGAAGGAGGCTGTCCATCCCCGGGATGCTGTGCACTTGTCGCCGTGCTCACTAGATGTCCCCACGTGAATACAGATGGGGGCTGGCACCCCCGAACCCGCCCGGCGCCCCGAGCCCGGCTCCTGTCCCTGTCCCTGTCCCTGCTCCTGTCCCTGTCCCTGTCCCTGCTCCTGTCCCTGTCCCTGTCCCTGCTCCTGTCCCTGCTCCTGTCCCTGTCCCTGCTCCTGTCCCTGTCCCTGTCCCTGTCCCTGTCCCTGCTCCTGTCCCTGTCCCTGCTCCTGTCCCTGTCCCTGTCCCTGCTCCTGTCCCTGTCCCTGTCCCATCCCTGTCCCTGCCCTGTCCCTGTCCCTGCCCTGCTCCTGTCCCTGCTCCTGCTCCTGTCCCTGCTCCTGTCCCTGTCCCTGTCCCTGCTCCTGTCCCATCCCTGTCCCTGCTCCTGTCCCTGCTCCTGTCCCTGTCCCTGTCCCTGCCCTGTCCCTGTCCCTGTCCCTGCTCCTGTCCCTGTCCCTGCTCCTGTCCCTGTCCCTGTCCCTGTCCCTGTCCCTGTCCCTGTCCCTGCCGGTAACTGATGGCAGCGCCAGAGCCGCTCCTCCCCGAGCTGCGATCTTCAGCCAGTGCAGCCAGCAAAGTGAAGAGGATCAATAAAGAAATGGATCAATAAAGAAATAGATCAATAAAGAAATAGATCAATAAAGAAATAGATCAATAAATAAATGGATCAATAAATAAATGGATCAATAAAGAAATAGATCAATAAATAAATGGATCAATAAATAAATGGATCAATAAAGAAATGGATCAATAAAGAAATGGATCAATAAATAAATGGATCAATAAAGAAATGGATCAATAAATAAATGGATCAATAAAGAAATAGATCAATAAAGAAATAGATCAATAAATAAATGGATCAATAAATAAATGGATCAATAAAGAAATAGATCAATAAATGCACTGCCCCATGGGGTGTTTGGGACCCGGAGGCTGCGGGACTCGCTCCCTGCATCCAGGGGATGCTCCCTCTTCATCCTCTGGGCACCGCCGGGCCCACGGGAGTCCTTCCCTGTCCTTCTGTATCCTTCTGTATCCTTCCCTGTCCTTCTGTATCCTTCTGTATCCTTCTGTATCCTTCTGTATCCTTCTGTATCCTTCTGTATCTTTCTGTATCCTTCTGTATCCTTCTGTATCCTTCTGTATCCTTCTGTATCCTTCCCTGTCCTTCCCTGTCCTTCCCTGTCCTTCTGTATCCTTCCCTGTCCTTCCCTGTCCTTCTGTATCCTTCTGTATCCTTCCCTGTCCTTCCCTTCCCTGTCCTTCCCTTCCCTGTCCTTCCCCGTCCTTCCCCATCCTTCCGCATCCTTCCCTTGTCATTCCCTTTCCTTCCCCGTCCTTCCCTTGTCCTCCCCTGTCCTTCTCACCCCTGCCCTGCATCTGGAACCCGCTGCTGGTTCCTCCCCAAACGAGCCCCAGTCCCCAGGTTTTGCCCTCCCCGTTTCCCTGCTGCTCTGATTTCTCTGCTCTGGGAGCTGAGTTTTCCTGGGCTCGTGTTTAGGGATGATCCCACGGGAGATCCCGCTCCTGCTCCCGCTCCCCTCGCGGGTGCTGATCTCCAGGATTGCGGATCCTTAGGCTCGGGGTTTATTCCCTCTGCAGTTCCTGATTTTGTCACTCCAGCCCTCGATGTCCCCAGGGCTCGCTTTGCCTCTTCCCCGGTGTGTGACGAGGCTGATCCCATGGAAGGGCTGGGAACTGCAGGTTGTGGTTTCCCACATCACCGGGGGATGTTCACCACGGCCACCAGAGGGGAAAAAATTAAAATCCAAGCTGCTGGAATCTGCTGCCAATGGTTCTGTAAGACCCAGAGCCTTCCAACCCCCCAGAAATCCCCACCCAGAGGGGCCCAGGAGAGCTCGTGCCCGGCGCTTCTGTCCAGGAGGAAATTGGGAAGTGGGATTGGTCCTGCAGGCCCGGAGGAACGGATTGAAAACGGATTGGAGAACGGGAACGGCCCCAGCCGTGCCAAGGGTGGGCTCATCTGGAATTCCAGGCAGGCTGGGCAGGATTTCACTCACCAATCAACATCTGATTTACTTCCTGGGAACACCAGATCTTCATCCCCGCTTCCACATCCCTGGAGATCACAAAACGAAGCTGCGTGCCTCTTGTTTTGTTTTGTCCAGAGCAGAGGGGGAGGAGGAAAACGGATCCAAGGAGAGCTCCTGGTGGGATGAGAGCAGAGCCAGCCCCCTGTGAACACTGGGATTCCCAGGGAAAGGCTGGAGCTCAGATCCCAGGGATCATCTGCTTGATCCCGGCTGGAAATCTCCACGCAGGAGGAGGACAAGGGAAAGCAAAGCCGCTCCTGCTGCCTTCCGTTCTCTGCCCACATCAAGGGATCCCAGCTGGTTCACCCTGGCAGCCGCTGACAGGAGCAGAGACCCGGAGCTCCTGCAGGGAAAAACCCCTTGGGAAGGGCTGTGGCTGTGGAACAGGAGCCTGGGGCTGTTGAAAGCCCAGCCTGTGCCCAGAGAGAGGTGTGGCATCCAAGGAAACACCGTATCCAACAGGATGTGGTGTCCAAGGGCTGCTGACATCCAAGGGAATGTGGGAGCCAAGGGATGGGGACACCCCAGGGATGCTCCTGGAGCTGGGATAACCGTGTCCTTCACTCCAGGATGGCTCTGGGGAGCATCCCTGGGTCCCCCCAAAGGCAGAGCCAGTCCTGGAGCGCTGGGCCAAGGGCTCAGCTCGTGCCCGGGGAGGTTCCTGTGCCCCAGCAGGAATTTCCTCATGGAAAGAGGAGTTATCACAGGAAGGGGGTGCCCAGGGCATCCCTGCCCTGCCCAAAAATCACAGCCCAAAAAAACGAGTGGATGTGGCACTTGGAGATTCCATGGGATTCAGGCAAGGTTTGGTCTTGATGCTCTTGGAGGATTTTTCCAGCCATTTCCACTCTGCAATTCCACCATTTCCCAACAGTCTGGGCATCCAGAGGCTTGGGATTGTTTCAGGGAAGAACAAACCAAACCATTTCCAACAGAAAGAACTCTTTGAGGTCGGGGTGGTTTTGTTGTTGTTGTTGTTTTATTTTGGTTTTGTGGTTTTTAAAGCTTCTCCACAAGTCCCAGGGTGGGAGAGAGCATTCAGATCCTAATTTTCATTCTGCTCAAGACAGAAACCTTTTCCTGCAGTTGTTCCATCAAAAAAGAATCGGATTTTTTTTTTTTCCCACTCACCCTCCCTGAATCAAATAAAGAAAAAAAGGTCATTTGAATGAAAGCCGGTGCTCAGAAGGTTTAATACATTAAATTAGATGCAGGGAAATAAAACCACACCGGAGCTGTTTCCTCAATGAAGGATTTGGATAAAAGAGCTCCCTATTAAAAATGTTTTGTCACTGTTTTGCTCTGAAAATATTTGAGCTCCAGCACAAAAGGGACAAAAAAAATAAATTATAGAACACTTTCCAGAAAGAACCACCAGAAAATAACTGAGAATTCAAATGAATGTAGCATGTTTTGGTTGGGATTTGGGGACTGGAAAAATGCTGTTTGGGAAAAAGAAGCAGGTTTTGCAGACAATGGGGAAGAAGGGCACACACAGAGACATTAAAAAACGCTTTTTCCTTAAAACAAAAGCTCCAAATGCCCAGATTTGGGTGAAAACAAACAGCCAGCGCCATTCAAGGTGCTGGAAGAGCCAAGGGGTTTCCTTGTGTTTGGTTTTCCAAAGGTTCCTGTTCCTCACCCTTAAAGAAGCTGTCGTGGGGTAACAAAACGTTCCTCCCACCTGGAACTCTCCCAGCCAGAGATTTCCCTGCCTCAGCTCCTCGGGAAGTTCTGGGATGGGCTCTGGGGCTTTGCCTCCCACAGCTCCAGACCTTCCTCCAGAGATCAGCACCACCAGTGGGAATTCCTGCTCCTGAAGGTCTCTGTGGCAGGACCTGGGAATTGCAGATTTCCTTCTGTTCTCTTCATTCCATCCACCACCTCTCTCCTCATTCCAGCCCTGTTCTCCTCGTTCCAGCCCAGTTCTCCTCATTCCAGCCCTGTTCTCCTCATTCCAGCCCTGTTCTCCTCCTCATTCCAGCCCAGTTCTCCTCATTCCAGCCCTGTTCTCCTCCTCATTCCAGCCCCTTCCTCCTCGTTCCAGCCCTGTTCTCCTCATTCCAGCCCTGTTCTCCTCGTTCCAGCCCTGTTCTCCTCATTCCAGCCCAGTTCTCCACATTCCACCACCTCTCTCCTCATTCCAGCCCTGTTCTCCTCATTCCAGCCCTGTTCTCCTCCTCATTCCAGCCCCTTCCTCCTCGTTCCAGTCCAGTTCTCCTCATTCCATCATCTCTCTCCTCATTCCAGCCTCTCCCTCCTCATCCCAGCCCCGTTCTAGAGCAGCTCCAGGCAGCTCCATCCCCACCAGCTCTGTCCCCAGCCCTGCTCTGCTGCAGCTCCCAAAACGCCGTCCCACGGCACCTCCCTTCCATGGGATCGCAGAACCCCAGGATCGCGGAGGGTGGAAAAAGCCTCTCAGTCCAAACCAGGGGGGTTCGGGATCCCCATCCCCGGAGGTGTCCGAGGAATTCCTGGATGTGAACTCAGGGCTCTGGGCTGGGCACAAGGTGGGGACCGGGCACAGCTCGGACTCAATGATCCCGGAGGTTTTTTCCAGCCTGGGTGATCCTGGGATTCTCAAGGCTGCCGTCACCTCGGGGGAGCAGTGAAAACCAACTCACAGGAAGCTCCGAAGGGGAAAAAAGCGCTCCATCCTTTTACTGGGAGCGTGAAATGCAGCCCAGCCCCGTCCCAGCTCCAGCCCCGGCTCCATCTGAGCTCCAGAAATCGCCTGGCAAAGCTTCGGTGGAAGCGGCCCAGAATTCCCATTCATCTCCCGCTCGGGAGCGGCTGCTCCCCCTTTCTTCCCCTTCCCTCCTCCGTTCCATCCTTCTGGGAAGGAACCCAAGATGAAATCTCAGCCCCTTTTGAGCGCGGGGCAGGGGGGAAGGAGGCTCAATGAGGATGGCGAGCGCTGAGGAGGAGGAAGAACATCTGCAGAGGATATTTCCAATGGAGCATTCATTGTCTGCGGGGTGTCGCCGGCCCATTTCCTCCCATCGGAATTCTGCTGCTGGAAGCACTCCCGGGGAGCGGCCCCGCTCCACATCTGCAGCAGCCCCCGGGCTGCGAGCTCTCAATCCTGCCTTTCAAACGCCAGGGACGAGGGAGGAGAGCGGGGGAGGCAAAATCGCGGCTTTGATTGATGAAATTCCCCCTCCCTTCCGCAGCCAGGAGAGGCCGGGAAGCGCCGGGCGCTGCTCCCCTCGCCCTGGAACCCGGAGCTGCAGCCCCAGGGACCCGACTGGGCAGTGCCAGGGCTGCTGGAGAGCTCGGCTGCCCGCAGGGATCATCCTCCCCCTGCCCCGGAGGATTCCTGAGCAGCTCCCGGGCAGGACGAGGGGAGAGGAGCATCCTGCATCCCTGGATCCCAGCACAGCCCGAGGGCACCGCGCAGGGAAAGCAGGCAGCTGTCAGGAATTCCAAGGGAATCGGGCAGTCAAGGATCGCCCAGTGCTCCCTGGCAGCGCTGGGAATGGGCTGCAGCCCGTGCCAGGGAATGCGTAAAATGAGGATTTCTGTGCAGGAGCGGCAGGAGCGATGCTGCTCCCACAGCTGGGGCTGGCCGCAGGGATCGGCCGCTCCAGGAATCCACAGCACCGGGAGCTGGCTCAGTGTAAGGACCGGTCCCCAAGGTCCTTGTCACAGCCAAGGGTGGCAGCGGGGCAGGAGGAGGTGACCGGGCTGCCTTGGCACCACCCAGAACCAGCAGCACCGAGCTGGAGCTGGGTTTGATCCAGGGGATCCCTGAGCTTTGCACTGCTCCCCAGGGAGCTGCAGGTGACACCGGGGACAGCGTCCCCCTGCAAGCCCTCAGTGACCCCGGAGCTCATCCCGCGGCTGTGCCACTGCTGCTCGCTCCCAGCCTTCCACCCTCACCTTTCCCACCCTCCCAGCCTTCCATCCCTCACCTTTCCCACCCTCCCAGCCTTCCATCCCTCACCTTTCCCCTCCCAACCTTCCATCCCTCACCATTCCATCCCTCCCCAGCCTTCCATCCCTCACCATTCCATCCCTCCCCAACCTTCCATCCCTCACCATTCCCCTCCCAGCCTTCCATCCCTCACCATTCCCCTCCCAGCCTTCCATCCCTCCCCAACCTTCCATCCTTCACCATTCCCACCTTCCCAACCTTCCATCCCTCACCATTCCCACCCTCCCAGCCTTCCATCCCTCACCATTCCCCTCCCAGCCTTCCATCCCTCACCTTTCCCCTCCCAGCCTTCCATCCCTCACCTTTCCCCTCCCAGTCTTCCATCCCTCCCCAACCTTCCATCCCTCACCATTCCCACCCTCCCAACCTTCCATCCCTCACCTTTCCCCTCCCAGCCTTCCATCCCTCACCATTCCCACCCTCCCAGCCTTCCATCCCTCCCAGCCTTCCATCCCTCACCTTTCCCCTCCCAACCTTCCATCCCTCACCATTCCATCCCTCCCCAGCCTTCCATCCCTCACCATTCCCACCCTCCCAACCTTCCACCCCTCACCTTTCCCCTCCCAACCTTCCATCCCTCACCATTCCATCCCTCACCTTTCCCCTCCCAACCTTCCACCCCTCACCATTCCCACCCTCCCAGCCTTCCACCCCTCACCTTTCCCCTCCCAGCCTTCCACCCCTCACCATTCCCCTCCCAGCCTTCCATCCCTCACCTTTCCCCTCCCAGCCTTCCATCCCTCACCATTCCCACCCTCCCAACCTTCCATCCCTCCCCAGCCTTCCATCCCTCACCTTTCCCCTCCCAACCTTCCATCCCTCACCATTCCCACCCTCCCAACCTTCCACCCCTCACCTTTCCCCTCCCAACCTTCCATCCCTCACCATTCCCACCCTCCCAACCTTCCATCCCTCACCATTCCCACCCTCCCAGCCTTCCATCCCTCACCATTCCCACCCTCCCAGCCTTCCATCCCTCACCATTCCCACCCTTTCTCATTTCTTTCCCTCTATTTTCCATTTTTGTTTTGAGATTCCTTTGGCACGCCGCTGGGCTCAGCTGCACAGCAGCAGCTTCTCCCTGGCCAGGGAGGAAATTTCTCCCCTCAGCGAGGGCGGAGCTGGGAGATGATCCAGGGATCGGGAGGGGAATTTCTGCAGTGCAGGGGCAGCAGGAGCAGACACCAGGCGGGCACAAGGAGCAGGAGTTCAGGTCCTGCTGCTCCCCGGAGGGTGGAGGTGCTGGGGAGCCCCAGATCTGCACCAGGGACCACTGGAATCATTTGGAGGAGCTGATCCTGAAGGAGAACAGGAAACAGGGTCAGGGAAAATGGGCTTGAGCACTTGTACAGGTGGAAACCTGCAGTGCAAGGGGCCGGACTCACCCCAAACCCCCCCAGGGCACAGGATCCCTGCGGCTGAGGCAGCACATCCACGCTGTCACCGAGGACAGAGCTGGACTCGAGGGTTGAGGGATTTGTGGAGCTCTCAGGGGCCAGCCAGGACCTGGGATCTCAACCTGCAGCCCCGGGGGATAAAACCCAGCACAGCCCCGGATAAAAGTGCCCCCGTGTCAGGGATGACACAGCAAAGCTTGAATCGATCCCATCCGGGAGAAGGGGGATCCGGGCTGCTCCTGAGATTGTGCCGAACCTGGATCCCAAACAAAGCCCAGGATGTTCCAGGCACTGAGGTTCCTCGGGAATGTCAATGGAAAATGTGACCTCTGCACAATTCCAGGGGACAGCTCGCTGGGAATCAGGGAACAACACTGGGTGTTCAGCAGGGACCTGAGACTGAAACATGGAATTGTGCTTGGAAAGTGCTCTCAGGGATGGGGTGGGATTTTGGGGTGCCTGTGCAGGGCCAGGGGTTGGATTCCATGATCCCTGTGGGTCCAGCTTGGGATATTCTGTGATCTCTGCCTCGCTCTGCAGGGCTGGGAGCTGGACTTGGATCATCCCTGGGGCTCCAGCCTGGAATATTCCGATGTCCTGTGGCCTCTACCCTGCTGCAGGGCCAGGATTCCATCATCCCTGTGAATATTCCCATATCCTGTGATCTCTACCCTGCTGCAGGGCCAGGATTCCATCATCCCTGTGAGTCACTCCAGCCTGGAATATTCTGCTATCCCATGGTCCCTGCCCCTGGAGATGGACTCTGTGTCCTTCTCTGGCGGGGTCCCCAGGATGTCCCCAGGATGTCCTCAGGATGTCCCCAGGACATCCCCATGTCCCTAGAATGTCCCCAGGATGCTCCCAGGATGTTCCCAGGATGTCCCCATGTTCCCAGGATGTCCCCAGGATGTCCCCATGACCTCAGGATGATCCCAGGATGTCCCCAGGATGTCTCCAAGTCCCCAGGATGTCCCCAGGATGTCCCCAGGATGTACCCATGTCCCCAGGATGTCCCCAGGTTGTCCCCAGGATGTCCCCATGTCCCCAGAATGTCCCCAGGATGCTCCCAGGATATCCCCAGGATGTCCCCATGTTCCCAGGATGTCCCCAGGATGTCTCCATGTCCCCAGGATGTCCCCAGGATGTCCCCAGGATGTCCCCAGGATGCTCCCAGGATGTCCCCAGGATGTCCCCATGTCCCCAGGATGTTCCCAGGATGTTCTCAGGATGTCCCCATGTCCCCAGAATGTCCCCAGGATGTTCCCAGGATGTCCCCATGTCCCCAGGATGTCCCCAGGATGTCCCCAGGATGTCCCCAGGCCACCCCTCCAGACCCTGCTGGCGGTCTCCAGGCAGTGCCAGTGGCTGGGAATGACGGAGGGTGACAATTCCCGGATTCTCCGGAGGAGCACCAAGCCCTGATGTGACATCTGAGCACAGAGCCACCAAACCCCATTAAGAGGGATTTGTTATTCCTTGATTTGCATGTCTGAGCGAGCCCCAGTGTGATTATTCCTGGGTGTTGGGGGGAGCCAATGCCACGGGGCCTTGTTCAAAAACCGCCTGGATAAATATTGTTAAAAATAAATGCAGAACGTTAATTCTCCATCCTTCATGTCGCTGTTTATTTAATGCTCTAAAAAGCTAATTACCACTAATTTTATTCTACATCTTCTTCAGGTCTCCCAGCCTCGGCGCTGGAAGATAAAAGAATTAATTGTTAATTAGCATCCCTTTCTGGGAGAACACTTTTTTCTTTATCAAAGATTACAAGAGGAAGGAGAAGGAGGGAGGGGGAAGGAACGAAGCTCTCGATATTTCTGCCAGAAATAAATGAGATTTTTATTTTTGTATTTAACAGCAGCACCGAGCTCTGATCTGGGCTGGGGAGGAGAGGGACAAGCTCGGGGTGGGATGGGAATAAAATCATCCCTGGGAGGGAGAGATCCGCTGGTTCCGGGTGCTGGATGTGCTGGAATGGCTGGGGAATGGGAATGGGAATGGAATGGGAATGGAATGGGAATGGGAATGGGAATAGGAATGGGAATGGGAATGGGAATGGGAATGGGAATGGGAATGGGAATGGGAATGGAATGGGAATGGGAATGGGAATGGGAATGGGAATGGGAATGGGAATGGAAATGGGAATAGGAATGGGAATGGGAATGGAATGGGAATGGAATGGGAATGGGAATGGAATGGAATGGGAATGGGAATGGGAATGGGAATGGAATGGGAATGGGAATGGGATGTTCCTGGAATCTGAGACAGCTGCAGAGCCTTGGAAAGGACTCAGGGAGGCTCAGGCTGGATTTAGGGCAAGGTTCTTCCCCCAGAGGTGCTGGCACTGCCCAGGCTCCCCAGGGAATGGGCACGGCCCCGAGGCTGCCAGAGCTGCAGGGATGCCCAGGCTGGGGGTGCTGGGGGTCAGGGTTGGATCCGTGACCCTGTGGGTCCTTCCCACTCAGGACATTCCAAGACTCTCCGAGGGGCAGTGCCGAGCTGGGTTTAACCCTAACAGAAATTCCCTTGCCCATGTTCCCAGGTTTTCAGCCATCCCTTGGCTCCAATCCCCCGTTCCCTTCCCCCGGAGCCTCCTCTGTCGCCTGTCGCGATGGGAACGCTGCGTTTGCCGGCCCTGGGATGTTTTCAGAGGTGCTTTTCTCTCCAGCTGATTGGAAATGTTGGTCAACTTTTAATTTGTAACAATGAAGTGGAAACTCCGCCGCCTCCGTATTTACATAAATTAGGGAGACTTTGCACACAAACGTTTCCTAGAAGAGAAGACAAAAAGGAAACAATTTCAGGATGAGTTTCCTGCTCAGAATATTCATGAAGTGAGGAACAAAAACATGGAGAGTGACTGGGGAGTGTTGTCAAAACACAGAATTAGAGCCAGAGGGGTGGGGATGGTTCATGAACCTGTCCTGGGAAAGGCTGGGAGAGCCGGGGGGACTCACCTGGAGAGGAGAAAGATCCAGGGAGAGCCCAGAGGACACAGGGAATGGGATGGGATGGGATCCATGGGATGGGATGGGATGGGATGGGATGGGATGGGATGGGATGGGATGGGATGGGATGGGATGGGATGGGATGGGATGGAGTTCCCCAGGGGCAGGGGACAGTCCCTGCCCCGTGTCCCTGCCCAGCTGGAGGAGCCACTGGATGATTCCTTCTGCCCATGTATTCAGGAGAGCAGCCAGAGGTGATCCCAGCACTCCCCACAGCGAGGATTGTTCCAGAACGTCGCCCCTTTCCCACCAGGAGTTCATCTCGAGTGCCCCTGGCTGTAATTAGCACAGCAATTAGCACAGTCCCTGCCGGGACCTGCTCATTTTCCATCCCTCTGATGATTCCCTGGCTGCTGGCAGGGGCTGTTTCCCACCCCAGCGAGGTTTTACCTGGAAAAGGAGCCCCCAGGTGAGCCGGGAGAAGGGAAGCACAGCTCCACCGGGATAATGCTGCACAAGGATTTCCCTGTGTGGATGTGGCCCCAGGGGGCCCCTGGGGAGGAGATAAATCCTCTGTCAGACCCAGGAGTCGGGAACATCCTTCTCCTTCAAGCAGCACCGCTCCGGAATCCTTGTTTCTGCAGCAAAATCTGCAGCTGGAGTTTCCAGGGCTTGGTGGGATCTGAGGGCTGTTCCACAGGGACAAAGCCTCCCACAGGCAAGGCCTGTCCAGCTCCAGGCAGATCGAGAATCCAGGCAGCTCGAGAATGGAGGGAGTCACGGCCCCTCTGCCAGCCCCCTACAAACTGTGGGGATCTGGTGATTCAACACCAAGGTCAGGCTGCCCTTTGCTCCTCCTCAGCCTTTCCCTGCATCCAGAGCCTGGAACAGCGCTGGGAAAACACCAGAAAGCGATGGGAACCAGGCACTGTCACCCTCACCAAGCGGCAAAGCAAAGGAATATTTTTATTCCAGGTTTATTCCTGCCAGCTGAGCACCTGTCTGAACCCACCGGGCTGGCTCAGAGCTCAGTTCCATTTCCCCGCTCCTGTTCGAGGTGTTACAGGTTCGGAACTGGAGGCATTTTTGGGGAATTGATAACTTGGAGGTGCTGGGAGGGGGGGATCGTGCCTGATCCCAAGGGAAGCCTCGGCTGTCCCAGCACAGGGACAACAAACACAGCTATAAATGCCAATAAAACCAAAAGGCTCCGTTTTTCCTGGAGATGGATCCCGGGAAGGGCTTGGTGAGGATGGGGGTGATTGGACCCTCCTGGACACTCCCTGCAGGAGCTGCACTCTGGGTGAGTTCCAGGCAGAGATAAATAAATAAACCCATTTTGATCTGCCTTGTTTTGTCCACGGTAAACGAAGGCTGGGAGAGAAAATCTATGGCTCTTCCTTTTATTGCCGTCATTCCCGATAGCTGGGAGATGGGAACGGGGAAATATATCCAGGGAATGATGGGCTCTGCTCTGTCAGAGGTTCCAGAGGTAAATAAACAAGTTTTATTGGCTGCTCTCACATCTCGATGTAGCATTTTATGGATATATTAAACACTGATCCAGCTGCCAGATATCCCAAGGAAATATTGAGCACGTCCCAGCCCAGCAATGTCACAACAGATCTGCATTTCCCTAATGGGAACAGGGTTTGCTCCCATAAAGCACCCCGAGCTTTCCCAGCTGATTTCCTGCCAGTCACTGCTGCCCCCGTCACGCCAAGACTGTGCAATTCCTCCCAAGCGACCTTCATTCCCTCCTGGCTGGGGGAAAGCGGGGATTGGGATGGAAATTTGGGATGGGGAAGGCTTTGGATGAAGAAATCCAAACAGAAGGACTCTTGAAAACCCAGGGGAGCTCCTCAGGCCAAGGGGATCAAAATAAAAAATTCCAGCAACAAAAGGCAGAGCCCTGTGGATGCAGAGCTGATGGGCAAACACAGAAATAAAAAAGAAACAGGATTAAAGGAGGCAGAGTCACCACATCTCTGTCCCAAACCATCCCCAGGTGATCCAGGCTGGATTTTCCTGCCATGTCCAGGCTCTCTCACGGACTCTGGAGTGACTTGGATAAAGATTTTGGTTGCTCCACCGTGAGGATTTTTTTGTGTGTGCGCTGAATTGTTGATTCATTTAAACATCTCCAAATCTCTGGCCATCCATGGTGGAAGGGAAAACAACTTCTCCAGGGTGCTCAGCTCTCCATGGCCAGCCCAGCCTGAGATGGAGATGCTTTTCCCAAATCCAGGGCTCAAGAGACCCTCCCCAGCCTCGGGATAAAACACAGCCAGGGCTCAGCAGCTGCCTGTGCTCCCTAAAAGTGTCCAGAGTGAAGGGAAATAATCAGAATTTCTGGGGGTTTCCCAACACAGCCACAGAATTGACTCTAAGAAGACCCATCCCAAAGCCCAAACGTTTTCTCTGCCTTCCTGGGGATCCTGAGGAGGAATGTCCCAACCTGGCTCGAGTTCTGCCGCAGCTGAACAGCCGCTCGTGTCTTCTTCCTCATGGAACCAGTGCCTGGAATTTCCAGGGAGCTCTGGGGTGGATGGACTGGGGCTCTCATGGAAATGCAGCTCAAGGCAGGAGCAGCCTCAGAGTCCCACTGGTTGGGTCTGGGAGGAATTCCCTGATGGGGAATTTTCCTGAGAAAAGCCTCCGTGAGAACCCCAAATTCCTGGGGCTACACCCACACAGGAAAACTTTGGGAAAGAGGGAGAGAGGCAAAGCCCAGTGAAGGCAGAGGATGAAAAATGCATCAAACATCGAGGAGAGATGAACAGATAAGAGAAACAAAATAAAAACAAGGAGCAAAGGGAGGATCTGAAGAAAATTCTTTCTGATACAGCGCTCAGTAATAAATAAAATATGTTTCACCACAATATGATCCAGCAACTGGCTCTGGGCTGTTCCTTCTGTCTCGTACAAAGTTCCCAGTGCTGATTAAATTCATCAGAGCCAGGCCTCTGCTGCCTGGAGCTGCTCGCTCTCCTCAAGCCCTGGCGCTGCAGAGCTGCTGCGGGGGTTTCATTTGGAGCTGTTCTCGGCGTGGGTTTCAGAGCAGATCTGATCACCACGCTAATGCCGCTGTCCCGCTCTACTCCGAGCTTTTCTCCTCCACAAACACCCCAGGAGAGGTTCTCCAGGATGAAATAAGGGATGAACATTCCCAGCACCAAAGCCAGCAGGTTTCCCATCAGTGTTGGGTGCCTGAGTTGATTGCTCCGTTCCCATTCCGGAGGTCGGGAATCCCTCGGGGAGGTTCCTGCAGGTGAGGCTGGGGGTGGCCCCAGCCTGGCTCACCTGTGGCACTCAGGGATTCCACTCTCAGCTGCTTGGGTTGGGCTCAGGGGCTTCATTCCGGTTTTCCCTTCAGCAGCAGGGCTGGAGCAGCAGGAGGACGGCCTGGAGAACTTTTGAGCTCAGCCTGGAGAGAAGGAGTCTCAGGTTGGATATTGGGGAAAATTCCTTCACTGAAAGGTTGATCAAGACCTGGCACAGTTGTCCAGGGCTCTGGAATGATGCTGGGATCAATCTGATCCCAGCTCTGGAATAACCCTGGGATCAGTCTGATCCCAGCTCTGGAATGATGCTGGACTCAGTCTGATCCCAGCTCTGGAATGACTCTGGGATCAGTCTGATCCCCCCACAGTATCCAGAGCTCTGGAATGACTCTGGGATCAATCTGATCCCAGCTCTGGGATGATGCTGGGCTCAGTTCCCAGCTGGATCCCAGCCCAGCACTGCCCAGCCTGTGGCCACCAGCCCATCACCAGCAGGTCCCAGAGCTCAGGCTGAGCCCCCAGGCTGGGCTCTGTCCCCTCTCTGCTCCCAGCCCCACCTCTGGTGTCGGGGAAGGCTCCGGGGGCCGGAGCTGCAGGGAACGGTGCCAGGGCAGGGGAATGGGCTGATGGGCTGGGGACAGCCCTGCAGGGCTCCAGCTGTGCCAGGGCTGGGGAATGGGCTGGGGACAGCCCTGCAGGGCTCCAGCTGTGCCAGGGCTGGGGACAGCCCTGCAGGGCTCCAGCTGTGCCAGGGCTGGGGAATGGGCTGGGGACAGCCCTGCAGGGCTCCAGCTGTGCCAGGGCTGGGGACAGCCCTGCAGGGCTCCAGCTGTGCCAGGGCAGGGACAGCCCTGCAGGGCTCCAGCTGTGCCAGGGCAGGGGAATGGGCTGGGGACAGCCCTGCAGGGCTCCAGCTGTGCCAGGGCTGGGGAATGGGATGGGGACAGCCCTGCAGGGCTCCAGCTGTGCCAGGGCTGGGGACAGCCCCGCAGGGCTCCAGCTGTGCCAGGGCTGGGGACAGCCCTGCAGGGCTCCAGCTGTGCCAGGGCTGGGGACAGCCCTGCAGGGCTCCAGCTGTGCCAGAGCAGGGACAGCTGCCAGAACAGCTGCAGAAAAACCCTGAGAGTGACCTTAAATCAAACGGAAGGCAGAGCTCTGGATAAAACCGGGCTGGGTTTTCCACAGGGGGAAAAAATCCTAACGAGGAGGCCGAGTCAGGAATGAGTGACTGGGAGGGAATAAAGGTGATTTAAATTCCCAGGGACTCCTGGCACCATTAGATCAGAGCTGCAGGGTCCACATCTGATTTTTGATGTTTCTCGACCTTCAGACTGGCGTGGCCAGAAGGAAATTCCAGGCGCAGAGCTGTGGGAATAGAGGGAAGCAAAGCATGGGTCTGCCACCCCTATCAGGGCAAAGGGACCCCCTTGAACCTCTGTTTTTAATTCCTTATTGAATTTATTGAATTGATTCTATTGAATAGAATTCTTTATTCTTCAAGGAATTAATGGAAACATTGATTCCTTGAAGAATTAAAGGCAAGAGCAGCTCAAGGTAAGCAGAGGGACAGATTCCTACCAGGAACACAGGGGAAGTTTCCCCTTTCAGTCCAAGGTGAGTTGGGAAATTGCTCTCCTTTCTTCTGCATGTACAATTTTTAAAAAGTACTAAATTGGATTAAAGTTTAATTTTAAGAATGTCCTCTGTTTTCAAATTCTTGATTGAATTACCCTTTAAAAATTAAATTGCAATCCTTTAGGAGTTATTGATTCCGAAGGAGGGAAATGCCAATAGGACCATTCCGGCCTGAAACGCTGCCCATCAAATCGACATCAGGCTTTCAGTCTGCCTAAAGAACTCCTTGGAGCTGCTTCCCGAGGTTTTCCCAGCTCCACCCGGGCAGGGACAGGGGTGTGAGGGGCCTCATCCCCAGCCCTGCACAGGGACAGAGCCCCAGGACAATTCCTGGACACCCCCGGCTACGGAACCCCCTTGCAGGAGTGCAGAAATGTTTATTTAAACGTTTACTATTTTAATGTTTATGTTTATTGCCTTGGGCTCAGCCCAGGAATCCTTTGGGATGGAAGATCCTTTATCCCGTGTCTCCTGTGGCTGCAGAGGGCACAGGAATTCCGGGGGTGCAGCGCTGGGGATGCGCAGAGCCCCCAGCCCGAGCTGCCCAGCAGAACCGGGAGGCTCCTGGTGCTCCCTGGATTCCCTCCCACCCCTGGGATCGCAGCCTCAGGATCAGCCCCAAACACCCCCTGCCCAAATCACACCCCCAGCAGCACTGGAGGCAGACCGAGAGAAGAAATGAACCTTCCATTAAGCCTTGGCTCGGTTTCTTTGAGTAAAAACAGCAGCACGACAAAAAAAGCCGGAGTGAATAGAGCTCCCAAGACATAAACACGGGCTGGATAATTCCCATTCCCCCCGGGAACAAAAGGTTGCAGCTCCTGAATGGAGGCACTGTTGAGAAAGCACTTGAAAAGGGGATGAATCAATGAATGCCTTTGATGGTTTGAATGTCCCGCTATCTGAAACACAAGCGCGGCTTTAATGGGGAGATAATTCAGTTTACTGAATCCAATTACACCTAATTGCCTTTTTCCCTTTCTTCTCCCCCCGTTTGAACTGCTGCTGGATCCGGGGCTGGGCTCCTGCCTCTGCCAGATGTGGCTGTGCCGGCCCTGCCAGATGTGGCCGTGCAGGCTGTTCCAGATGTGGCCGTGCTGGCTCTGTCTGTGAGGAAGGAAGGAAGGAAGGAAGGAAGGAAGGAAGGAAGGAAGGAAGGAAGGAAGGAAGGAAGGAAGGAAGGAAGGAAGGAAGGAAGGAAGGAAGGAAGGAAGGAAGGAAGGAAGGAAGGAAGGAAGGAAGGAAGGAAGGAAGGAAGGAAGGAAGGAAGGAAGGAAGGAAGGAAGGAAGGAAGGAAGGAAGGAAGGAAGGAAGGAAGGAAGGAAGGAAGGAAGGAAGGAAGGAAGGAAGGAAGGAAGGAAGGAAGGAAGGAAGGAAGGAAGGAAGGAAGGAAGGAAGGAAGGAAGGAAGGAAGGAAGGAAGGAAGGAAGGAAGGAAGGAAGGAAGGAAAAAAGGAAGGGAAGGGAAGGAAGGGAAGGGAAGGGAAGGGAAGGGAAGGGAAGGGAAGGGAAGGGAAGGGAAGGGAAGGGAAGGGAAGGGAAGGGAAGGGAAGGGAAGGGAAGGGAAGGGAAGGGAAGGGAAGGGAAGGGAAGGGAAGGGAAGGAGGGAGGGAGGGAGGGAGGGAGGGAGGGAGGGAGGGAGGGAGGGAGGGAGGGAGGGAGGGAGGGAGGGAGGGAGGGAGGGAGGGAGGGAAGGAAGGAAGGAAGGAAGGAAGGAAGGAAGGAAGGAAGGAAGGAAGGAAGGAAGGAAGGAAGGAAGGAAGGAAGGAAGGAAGGAAGGAAGGAAGGAAGGAAGGAAGGAAGGAAGGAAGGAAGGAAGGAAGGAAGGAAGGAAGGAAGGAAGGAAGGAAGGAAGGAAGGAAGGAAGGAAGGAAGGAAGGAAGGAAGGAAGGAAGGAAGGAAGGAAGGAAGGAAGGAAGGAAGGAAGGAAGGAAGGAAGGAAGGAAGGAAGGAAGGAAGGAAGGAAGGAAGGAAGGAAGGAAGGAAGGAAGGAAGGAAGGAAGGAAGGAAGGAAGGAAGGAAGGAAGGAAGGAAGGAAGGAAGGAAGGAAGGAAGGAAGGAAGGAAGGAAGGAAGGAAGGAAGGAAGGAAGGAAGGAAGGAAGGAAGGAAGGAAGGAAGGAAGGAAGGAAGGAAGGAAGGAAGGAAGGAAGGAAGGAAGGAAGGAAGGAAGGAAGGAAGGAAGGAAGGAAGGAAGGAAGGAAGGAAGGAAGGAAGGAAGGAAGGAAGGAAGGAAGGAAGGAAGGAAGGAAGGAAGGAAGGAAGGAAGGAAGGAAGGAAGGAAGGAAGGAAGGAAGGAAGGAAGGAAGGAAGGAGAATGCAGCCGAATCCTGAATCCACAATCTGGCTGTGTTTGTCCGGCAGCTCCTGGGGGCTGAGCTGAGCCCGGAGATGTTCGGGAATCAGGGGGAGGATGAAATCCCTGTGCTGAGAGCAGCCATCGCTCATCCCGAATATTCCTTCCCCAGCATCCATCCTGCAGTCTGGCACCTGCTGCCGGGGAGATGAATCACCATCAGTCACCTCAGCCGGGGGAGAACAATTAAAGGAGACTGAAATGGGCAGCATTTGAATTTATTGGCTTTTCACTCGTGCCTGGCAGCCTCCCTGAGGAGGACGGAGAGTGCCGGGAGCTCTGCAGAGCCCGAGCGCTGGAGGAGAGAAAAATCCAGAGGTTTCCATCAGGTCTGGCCAGGACAGAGGCATTTGAAGCTTTCTGCTGCTCTTTTTGGGGTTTATAAGAGAAACTCCTGGATTTGTGTGGGAGCTGGAGGATAAAGGGGTGTTCACAATCAGCTCCGGGGGAAGTTTGGCTGCTGGAAAAGCTGCACTGGTGAAGAACTATTAATTGAAACCCCAGTTAATGCACAGCTGCCAATAACAGCTGTGTAATGGAGAAAATCCATTTAATTTTTAATTATCCCCGTCCAAACAAATGCAAGGTGTTAAATGTGTCACCTCCAGCAAAGCTCAGATGCTTTTTGCAGCTCCAACCTGAAAAAACCCTGAAATTCTCTTGCAGATCTCTGAAGAGAGCCCAGCCATTGAGCAGCAGCTGCAAGGGGGTGCTGTGAGGCAGAAACACTCACAGCCCCAGCCATAAATGCTGCCAGTTGTACTCTGATTTTATTTTTTCCCAGGACAAACTGATAAATTAGAAGGATGTAAGGCTCAAGAAGAGCCTGGCCAAAAAAAAAAAATAAAAATGGAAGTAGTGACATAAAAAGCGAGTGCTGGATGAAGGAGTTGCAGGGCTGGACTATGGAAGTGCCAGAGTGGGGAAGCAGAAGCTTTTTAAAAATCAATAAGAAATGTGAGTGGTGAGTGTGGGAGGCAGTGCCAGGCTGGGCAGGCCAGGAGGGGCTGGGGATGGGCAGGAGCCACCCCTGGCTGGGGATGTTCCACTCTGACATTCCCTCAGAACCCAAATCCGTGCGGTTCCAGCGGGATCTGGGTGCTGGGCTGTCAATTCCTCTCCAAATAACCCCAAAGTGCCCAAAAACAACCCCCAAACCTCCTGAAACCCTGCAGTGCACAATGCACAAGCAGCACTCCCAGGGAGGGAGGGAGAGAAGAGCTCGGGGGCTTGAACTCCTTAAAACCATTTGTCTGGCAAATTAATTGCCATTAATTAATCAGCAACGTTCATTAAGGCTCCCAACAAGGGTTGGGAGGGAGGAGGCTGTGCAGGGTGGGGGCAGGAAAGGACCACAGGACTGGGAAGAGAAGCAGGGAAATGTAAAACCAGGGAGAACAGCTGGGAAATGACTTTGGTGAACGTTTTCTGGGAGCTGCCGTGCTCCTGGATGGGTTTATCTCTGTGTTTGGGGAAGAAATGGCAAATCCTGGGCTCTGGATGTGCCAGGGGGGCAGGCAGGGGCTGGAGGGGCACAGCAGGGAGAGCCAGCCCTGGCAGGAGGCTCCTTCCCCCAAATTTGTGTCCCT
Source organism: Cyanistes caeruleus (assembly GCF_971803275.1). NCBI lineage: Eukaryota > Metazoa > Chordata > Aves > Passeriformes > Paridae > Cyanistes > Cyanistes caeruleus. The sequence goes on along the minus strand of NC_141726.1, from coordinate 577,503 downwards.
AATTAGGCCCAGGAGCCTTCCTGGAGGAGCTCCTGGTATTCCCAGAGCTGGGATGAGACCCTCGATGAGCTCCTGGTGCTCTGTGCTCTTCCCCAGGCCGGCCCCAGGATGCTGGAGAGAGGCTTGGGTGGCAGAAGAGTTAAATATCTGATGATATTTAATGATACAATTAATGATAAATAATCTGATGATGAGGTGATTGGAATTCCTCCCGTTTTCAGGGAGTTTGGAATTCCCATCTCAAGTGAAGCTTCAGCAGTGCTGGGAAATGTTTGGGTGTCTCTTTTTCCCCCCTTTTCATTTCTCCTCTTGCAGCAGCTCTGTTCCCTCATCAAACCAGGGATGGCAGTAAGGAATCCTTTCCCCTTGGGATTTCTGCCCCATTTTCACAGACCTGCAGAGCCTCGCTGGGGTGATTAAACAGGAAAACATTGGTTTGCATCATTACACACCTGGGGACACTCAGCAAATGCATTTTCCCCTGTTTGCCGTAATTATCTCTTCCTTTGGAAAATCCAGGTCTTTCTCCTTCAGCAGACATTTTTATTTACAAATCAGATGCTCTGGAAATAGAACTCTCACCTTAAATAAATTCCCAGGGTATCCTGAGCTGCATCTCCGTGCGCTGGAAATTATAAAAGAAAACAGAAGAGATCCTGAAATTACGAGAAAAGCCTTTGAAACTTTAAGGAAAAAACGCACAGAACTTGAACAACAAGCAGCCAGGGCAATTTATTTCATGTAAAGTTTCACGGAAAATTGGGATTATTCCCTGGAAGTCCAGGCAGTGTCTTTGCCTTCACAAATTCAACAGTGGTCAGCAATGATCTCCCAGCTATATCCTCCTGATTTTTTAAGGACACCACCCTCATTTTCCATGGATTTCCTGAGGGTGGAACTGGAACCACTGGAACGAGGGCTGTGCTTGGTTTGCGTTGTGAAAACATCCTGGAAATGCCCTGGAGGGGAATCCTGGCTCCTGGAAATCCGTGGGAGACTTGGAATTCCCTCCAGGAATTCCCCACAGGAAATCTCCTGATTTTAGGAGCAGGGGAGGAAGAATCATCCCCTAAAATTGGCACAGCGAGGTTTTGAGAGCTGGAGGCAGGAGCTGTTGGGGATTTTAATGCTCATTTCTGCCTTGCTGAGGGCAGCTCACAGAGCTCTGGCTGCAGGGAATAACAAACGCCCAGGGGCTCCTGGGTCCTTCCCATCCCCACCTCATTCCCTCCCCTCGCCCTGCTCCATCATTTGGGCTCCTTTTGGTGGGACTGGATTGCAGGAGGAGGGAAAAGCCTGGCCTCAGGCACAGGTTGGAGTTCTTGGGGTGTCCGGGCAGGATTCCTGATCCAGGATTCCAGGGCTTGGACTCCCGATCCTGCCACTCAAGATATTCAGGATCCAGGGATTCCCAGCTATCAGCAGCCACTTTTCCTGGGTGCAGGGAAGTTTTCCTGTGCCTCCCCTGCCCAGGAGGGCAGGCAGCAGCTGTGATGTTACACAGAATCCTGCCCTTGTCCCGGGGAGAGCCGAGCCCGGGCTCTTTATCTGGGGACACATTTTGATTAAAAGCCCAGCACACGTTCTCACAGCTCTCCCTCCCCTTGTTCTCCTGGCCCTGCAGCCCATTTGCAATTAAATTGAGTCTCGTTACCCTCCAAACTGAGAGAAGCTGCTCTGAAAATTATGAGTAGGAGTCTCTCTACCTTTTGACAAATTATTTTCTAATGAAAAACATCTGCTCGGGCCGCGAGGGTTCACCCGTCTTTATTTCTGCCGGATGCAAATGTGGTTTTGTGGAATTGCAGAGCGGGGCTTTGGTCCTGCAGCCAGAAGGGACAAGCAGGGAGTGATAAAATGCAGCAAAGCTGGGAGAGCGACATCAGCCTCCCCTTTAATAATCCTGCCTCCTCCAGGTGTGAGAGCACGGCACCTGACGGCTGCTGCTGCTCCAGATGGGCTGGAATTGTCTCTCCATGTGCTGCAGGACGGGATCCACAGCCAGGAGCAGCTGAACTCAGCGAGGGCTGCAGGAACAGAGCCACAGCTCCTGCAGGGGGGTTGGAAACGGGATAGAACCCCCAAGAGACGCCCGGGGGTGTTTGGCTAACAGAGATACGGCAGGAACGGAGTTGTGGGGTTATTGAAGCTGGGAAGGAGCTCCAGGATCACCGAGTCCAAGCTGAGATGGATCCAGCCCAAGGCACTCAGTGCCACATCCAGGAATTCCTTGGGCACCTCCAGGGATGGGGACTCCAAACCTCCCTGATGCCCTTTCCATGGGGAAATTCCTGCTGCTGTCCCCCCTGAGCTCCCCTGGCCCAGCCTGGGGCCGTTCCCTCTCCTCCTGTCCCTGTTCCTGGGATCCATTCCCCTCTCCACAGGGATTCCATCTTCATCCAGGGCTCTGACGATGGGAGGCTGAGCTGCAGAGCAATTTTTAGCTCCCTGTTCCTGTGAGTGCCAGGGACAGGTTCAGAAGGTCCTTTCTGGTTATTTTTGTGAAGGATGGGGGTAATTCACCCCGGGAAAAGGGCCCTGCACACATTCTCATTTCACACCTGCCAGAGAGCTGGCCAAGACGAACAGCTCCCACCAGCGCTAACAGAGTCACCACGAGGTGAGGGAGATTTGGCTCTGTCTCCTGAGCAGCTGATGAGGCTGTCAGAGGAGAAATGCCTCTCCATCCCCTAACACAAACCATGATGGATCTAAAGCCTCCCCCTGGCTCCGGGGGCTCTGGGCAGCTGGGAAAGAGCAAATTCCACGTCTGGGTTTGCCTGCAGCTCCTGCAGCCCCGGGCTCATCCCCTGGCCCCTGCTGAGCTCCCACAGCTCCTGTGATTTATTCCTGGGGGATCTGGCCCCTCTCTGGGTGGGGTTACTGGTCCCCTGTTGCCACTTTCCCCGGAGGGGCCTCCATCACCAGGATTCCCAAATGTGGCACCCTGCTGACGATCCCCCAGGATTTAAAGCCGTGGGAAGGAAGGAAGTGGGGAAAAGGAGTGGTGTTGCTGTAGAAATAAAATAAAAATTTAAAAAGGAAACTAAAGGTATTTGAGAATTGTGGTTCCTACAGGCAGAAAATGGGAGAGCCAGGGCCACAATTCCCGGAGTGTTTTGGGCTCCTGTGTGGAGCAGGGAAGTGGGGATGGAATCATCCCTAAAGCTCCTCTGGCTTTAACCATTCCCGGAGCTGGGAGAGCTCTCCAGCAAGGCAGGCCTCAGGCAGGGGCTGCCCCTGGAATTTGGAAGGAATGGGAGGCTCTCGCATCCCTGCACTTGCCAGAGGATGAGGGAATCCCCGGGATCGGGAATTTCTGCAGCCTTGGGGTGGCAGCAGCCAGCTTTGCCTGCTCTCCTGGGAAACTGCTCCTGCCAGGATTGCTCTGGAACTCCAGCCTGGAGAGGCCCCAGCAGCGAGCTGCAGCCACACCGAACACAAATCCCCAGGGGAAATGGAATTCCAAGGGCTCGGAGCAGGCAGGGATGGCAGGGAGGGAGAGCAGAACAGGTGGAGCAGGGTGAGGGGCAGCAGGAGCACCCAGAGCAGCCTCCCCCAGCCCCTGGCTTCTCCTGACTGACACCACCCGCACTCAGATTATTTATCCGCCTGTGCTTCTCCATTTAACACCTCACCGAGCCCATTACCCCCGGTGCCACTTCCAATTGGCACTGGGATGGAAGGTGAAACCCAGACCTTGCAAGGGAGAGGCGATTCCGTTCCTCCTCAGATGGTTCTGCCTTGCCACACGGTGTCACTTTGGCTAATCCATTTGTACAGCCTGACAAAAACCTGCCCGTTCCTCAGCAGCAGCCCCTCTGTGAGTGTCACACTGAATTTGCTGTGCAGAACGGGGAGGATGAGCCAGGGCAGAGCAAAGGGCTGCAGCGTGGTGGGGAACCAGCCTCACGCTCTGGGTGCCCTCCTGCTCCCAAAAGGAGCCTTTTTTTCCCTGTTCTTTGTGGTTTTGTTGTCCTTTTTGTATCGTCCTGAACACCCCCGAGACTGGAGCCCCCCATGACCTCACCTCCTGTCCATCTTGTACCCCCAGAGGGTGAAATTTCAGTTCCACATTGAAAAATAGATTTAAAGTTATTAATTCTTCTGGCTGCAATTCTGCAGCTCAGCTTGCCCTGGCCTGCAGTGGGGAAAACTCCACACGTCACAAAGGAGCAGAGAAAATCAGGAATCCTAAACTGGGGAGTCCTGACAGGGATTCCCTGACCCAGCCCTGCAATCCCAACCCAGTGATCTCCCCAAGGGGAAGGATTGGGTGCAAACCTTCCCTTTTTGGGGAACAGAATCACGGGGAGGGGTTGGATCCGTGCTGGGAGCTGCTTTTAGGGTATTTTGAGACCCATCCCACTAAAACCAGAGGAGTTTCCCTGCTCTGCCCTCCCCCAGCAGCCCAGGATTATTTATTGTGATACATAATTACATGGGGTGATACTGTAGCCAGCAGTTAATTAATGCTAATTGGATGTAAATTAATTAAGAGCAGAGTTTGTCAAATTCGCTCGGTCTCCCTCCCGACTCCACCCAGGCCTGGAACAAAATCAGAGGAATTTCCCCAGCTCCCCAGCTCTGAAAATCATTAATTACGTGAAGATCCAGGCAGCTCCTCCTGTAGCAGGCACAGGGCAAAGCCCAGCTGGAAAAGGAGAGGCTGGAAGAGGAGGAAGAGGGACAGAGAGCAGCGGGGCTGCTGGCAGGAGCTGCCAGTTTGGGAAGCAAATCCAGCTGGGATCTCCCAGCTCTGGAGCCCCTGGGAGCCTGGCTGTGCTCACACACCGGGTTTGGCAGCACAGCTCCCAGGCGGAGCTGAGGGATCCAGCAGTGCTCTGCTCTGGACGTGTCCTGGCTCAGGGTTCCTGGGCATCAGGAGCTCCCTGAGCTGCTGGAACCTCTCCCAAAGGGCATTTCCCGAGCCCCTGGGTGCGAAACGGGCTGGACACACCTCCAGACCCAGCACGGGGTTCTGTGAAATAATCCGACATCATCAGATGCCAAAGGACCTTTAACGATCCAGTCCTGAAGGGAGCACTCACACTGATTGCAGCCCAGCACAAATCTGACCTTTTCCTCCTCCTCACCCTCAGATCCTCATCCTGCAGTGCCTGGGAGGTGTCTGCTCCCATTTGAGCTGTCTCCCAGACAAAAGCTCCTCAAAAGAAATTTTCCATGTTAATTGCAAGATGTTCAAACATTAAAACAACCAAAAAAAAAAAAAAAAAAGAAAAAAAAATGTAGATTTTTCCAGCCAAGCCTGAAAATCAGCTCCACTTGTGTGCATTTCCAAAAGGCAGTGCCAATCATCCAAAGCGAGAGGGGGAAGATGTCAGCAAAATTCCCTGGATGCACAGAGCCGGTGAATGGATCCACGGGCAGCCTGCTGTAATGGCAACTTTGCAGGGGCTATCAAAACTCTTTAGACATCAAGCTGAAACACGACAAAGCAGCCGAAAATAATGATCTGTGCTGTGAAGCGGAGGCTGGAGGAGCCCTGTGCACCGGGAGAAGGATGGGAGCCTGGAAAGAGCTGCAGTTAACCCCAGAGCTCTGAGACAGGTGCAGCTCCAGGGGAGCCACAAATCACCGCGGAGGAGAATTGATTGCAGGCCTGGAATGATGTGAATCCTCATTTAAATCTGCGTTGGGGCTGGGGAAGAAGAGGAGCAAACCTGAAACAGCAGCAAACGGCCCCGCTCGGGTAGGAGCTGCCAGGTGGGGACAGGAGCAGCCTGGCACAGCCCAGCTGGGCTCCCTGAGGAGCCTGGACATGCTGGGAAGGGCAGGGGAGCTGCAGGAATTCCTGCAGAAATCATGGATGTGCCCGGGAAATGGGACGGGGTTCCTTCCCTCGTGGTGGGCACAGCATCTCCTGGGTTTGCTCTGGCTCCTTTTTGTCCTCTGTCCCTTTTGCCCTCAGTCTGCCTCAGCTCAGGTTTCCAGGTGTTCACATGTGAGGTTTTCCCTTTCCCGTTATCCAGGACTGAGCCCTCAGCTGTGGCAACACCTCATGGAAATGATCCGGAACTGCCGGGCTGGGAATTCCCTCAAATCCCTGCAGCTCAAGTAAAACTTTACCTGAAGTTTCTAAATAAAGAACACGGGGGAGTCTCTGGGGTTTCTGCTCCGGTTCTGCCCTAAAAACAGAGTTTATGAGGGGTGCTCTGGGATAGCACAAAAACCCCTGTGCTGGTCACCCCTCCCTGTGTCCCTCTGTGTCCCTCTGTGTCCCCCTGTGTCCCCCCTGTGTCCCTCTGTGTCCCCCTGTGTCCCCCTGTGTCCCCCTGTGTCCCCCTGTGTCCCCTCCCTGTGTCCCCTCCCTGTGTCCCCCTGTGTCCCCCTGTGTCCCCCCTGTGTCCCCCCTGTGTCCCCCTGTGTCCCTCTGTGTCCCCCTGTGTCCCTCTGTGTTCCCCAGCTGTGCTGGGACAGCCCTGCCTGTGTCCCCCTGTGTCCCCCTGTGTCCCTCTGTGTCCCTCTGTGTCCCCCTGTGTCCCCCCTGTGTCCCCCTGTGTCCCCTCTGTGTCCCCCTGTGTCCCCCTGTGTCCCCCTGTGTCCCCCCTGTGTCCCCCTGTGTCCCCCTGTGTCCCCTCTGTGTCCCCCCTGTGTCCCCCTGTGTCCCTCTGTGTCCCCCTGTGTCCCTCTGTGTCCCCCTGTGTCCCCCAGCTGTGCTGGGACAGCCCTGCCTGGGTTCCCCCAGCAGCTCCCAGGCTCTCAGCTCTATGAACTCAGAATAAAGAGCATTTTCAGCTGTATGAACTCAGAATAAAGAGCATTTTCAGCTGTATGAACTCAGAATAAACAGCATTTTCAGCTGTCAGTTTGGGCTCGCTGGCTGGAAACACAGGCCCAGCCCCACAGGAGGAGATCCCAGCTTTGATAAGCTCTGATCTGCCTCAGAGAGGAACAGCAGAGAGGATAAAGTGAAAAAAACCTGATAAGAAGAGAAAAACTGGGTTTTAAATCACTGAAGAGATTTTGAAGAGCAGGGAGGGAAGAGAGTGAGAAATAAAGTGCAAAAAAAAAAAAAAAATAAAAGCACAAACAGCCCCACAAAACCCAGAGCTGCCCCGGGTCAGGCGCTTTTAGTGGGGCTCCTTTAGGGCTTTGTGCTGTCTAATTCTGATTTTTGTCCTGCAGGAGAGCAGAGCAATAACCCTCAGGATGATAAACCCTCCCCTGCTCCCGTTCCCATCTCCTTTTCAGGGATGTCCCAGGGCTGTGGTGCTCGGTGTTAGAGAAGAAAGTGTTTCATCATTAGTGAGGTTGATTCCAGGCAATTAGAGGGGGAACAACCATTGTGTCAGGACAAATGGAATAATTCCCGCTGCCTGATCCGTGCCCCGGCAGGAATCAGATCTTTTCCTCCCACAAATCTCCTGTCTTTACAGAAATATAAAAGCCGTGAAACCCATCAAAAGCAGATTGGCAAAGTTCACTGGATTTCCCCCTCTTCCATAATCAAAAGTAATTGGAAATGCCACAGAGAGTGTTAAAGTTAAATTTCCCCGGTGCTGAAGTGCACATCAAAGAGCAGATGCTCAACACAGTGTCAAAACCGGTGAAATTACCCTGTAAATCACGGCTGATATTCAGGGTTTTGAGAAGGTGCTGTGGGGAGGAGGAGGAGGGTGTGGAATGAGACTGAGGGAGGGAAATTTAATGACATTTGTGACGGCTCTTGGGACAGAGCTGAGACTCGAGCGGGACCTGAAGCGGGGGAGATGAACAAGAAGCTGTGAAAATGACTGGGGCCGTGAACTTTTGGGGCAGAGGATGTGCTTTTATCACGGAACCGGACACGAGGCCGTTTGCAGAAGCTCCAAAAATGCGCAAAGTTGTGTTTTAACACTCGGAAAGCTGTGGAATAATCACAGTGATGGAATGAGCACGGCTGGGAAAGTCACATCCCTGGAAAGCCATCGCTCCCTGCCCCATTTCCAACAGGTGGTGGAGCAGATTCCTGGCTCCAGGAATATTGCTGTGTAAAATGCTCGCTCGCGGTGAGAAACTTCTCCAGGGTCGAGCTGTTCAAGTATGAACAATTTATTATAAGGGTAAAAAGAGGGGAGACCCGTGTCCGCCACCAGCCTCGGCGAACGTGTGGTCAGGGGGAGAGGAGAGAGAGCGGGGAGAGCAGGGGAGGAGAGGCTGGAAAAGGGGAGGGAGGGAGTGGAAGCAGAGGGAAAGAGGGAAAAACCAGAGGAGAGAACAGGGAGAGCAGGGGAGGAGAGGCTGGAAAAGGGGAGGGAGGGAGTGGAAGCAGAGGGAAAGAGGGAAAAACCAGAGGAGAGAACAGGGAAGACAAGAGGGGTATGAGCAGGGAGAGGGGGCTGAGAGTTAAGAGTGGGGGAGAGGGGTAAAGGGATAAGAGGTAAGGGAGAGGGGTTCAGAGGTAGGAAAGAAAAGCTAAGAGAGCGAAGTTCATGTTACAATCCAATATACGCTTTCCTATAGTGAATATTCTAATTCTTAGTAACCAATCACCATGAGACACACCCACTAAAGAATTTACATACAGTGTATGCACTATATTAACATACAGTGTTGCATTTTAAACTCTAAAAACTTTACAAGTTCTTTCCTTGCTTCTTGACCTTTGGGCTTTCTGTCAGCAGAAGGACATTGTTTTATCAACAGGGATTCTCCTCTAGCTGGCTAAGCTATTGTTCTTTGGTTAACCTATCCTATAAATCAAAGCAGGCTTTCATTGCTACTTCGATTCTAGCCTTCATATTTTTAGAATCTTCTGCCAAACAATCACATTCATAAGGTTTCCCTGTTTCACCCTCCCCAGCGCAGGAAAACACAAATTCATCCCAAACATCCTCACTCTGCAGTCAGGAGGAGCCAGAGCCAGGGCTGGGCCCTCCATGGAGAGCTGCAAACCCAAGAAGCAGAGCGGGATTTGTTCAGCCCCTTCTAAAACGGGGGATTCAACCATTCTGTGATGTCTTGGAGCATGAAACGAATCCATAAAAGGTCTTCAAAGCAGCACAAAACTCAGCTGCCTCCTCAGGGTCACCTGGGTGGTCACCTGCCACAATAAACCCTGGGGAATTCTCAGCTCCTGCAGCAGAAACAAGGCCAGAGATGTTTGGTTTGGAGTGGGACATGAAAGAAACACGATTTGAAAGGCACCTCCAGGAGGGTGTCAGGGCCACGCAGAGCTTCAGGGAGGGCCAGGTTTAGAAGCAGGGGAACAAGGAGGAAAAAAGCCTTTTCCTTCTAAGCAGAGCTTGCAAACATGTTTCTTTTTAATCTCTTTTTTTCCTCCTCTGCGGGCAGATGAAATGCTGGAGGTGGGGACTGAAGACACCCCGTTGATATCCAGCTGACACAAACCCAAATGCTGATGTTCAGCATTCCCCACCCCTTATAATTCTTGGTTTAGAAACCCAAATGTTCCTGTTCAGCGTTAGTTAGTCTTTAGGGGCTGTGGGTTTGTATCCTGTCCCAAAGCTCCTTCAGAGTCCCCTCAGTGCCACACCAGGCTCCCAGAGCCGCTCCCTTTGGGATCACGGGCATTTATAAATATAAATAAATAAATAAATAAATAAATAAATAAATAAATAAATAAACCGAGGGACGATCCCAGCCCTTCACTGGCCTCGCCCATGGCACCTGCTGTGTCCGAGGGGTCACCGGGGTCCCTCGGTGCCTCAATCCCGGGCTGGCCCTGCTCAGCCTCCCCTGCTGCCTTCGGGAACTCCTGTGAGGTTCTCATTTGGGAATCTCCCAGCGTGGTGAGCTGCCACAGGCCCTTGTACCATAATTAACGCCTTGTGACAGCCTGATGAGTGACATGCCAGTGCCACCTCTGGCTTTGACTTGGCTGTCCCTTAATTGTCACTGTCACTGGGAATCAACCCCTCCCCAGCTCCCTCTGCTCCCTGCCAAGGACAGGTTTTGTCCCTGTCCTTCCTGATGTGACAGGTGGCAGAGCTGCCACCGTCCCTGCCCTCAGCCAGCTCCCAGCGCTGCAGGATTTTACAAATCGTGTTTAGCTTTTAATGATTTGCTGGAACATGCTTGATTAAAAACCTGCCGGAATTCCAAACCTAATGAACCTTAAACTTTCACATTAGATCCATTAATTATCCCGGTCCCAGTGGCACACACGGGGACGTTTCCCTGCTGCATTCGTATGAAAATGAAGAGTTTCTGCAAGAACTACATTAAAAAATAGACAAATAACAAGACTCCATTGCCAGAGCTGTTGTGCCTCTGAATTAAGTTACTGTCTTTTGTTTTTTCCCTTTAATTAATCATTCCCCGGGCATTGCTGGGAGCAGCAGCAGGAGCCGATGGCTTTGTCACCAGTGTCACTGGGCCAGGGCAGTGACGAACGGGAGGGGAGGGGTGTGGGCACCACTCGCTGCCATTGCTGTCCCAGGGGGCTGCTCTGGGATATTCCACAGCTTCCTGATTTATTGGGAATCGCTGATCAGTGTTCACAGACCCCACGATGCACAGAGATCATCACATCCAAAGGATCCTGGGTGCTGCCAGGGAACCAGGGAACCCCAGGATGGTTTGGTTGGAAGGGACCCTAAAGCCCACCCAGCCCAGGGACACCTCCCGCTGTCCCACTGCTCCAAACCCCAGCCAGCCCAGGGACACCTCCCGCTGTCCCACAGCTCCAAACCCCAGCCAGCCCAGGGACACCTCCTGCTGTCCCACCTCTCCAAACCCCAGCCAGCCCAGGGACACCTCCTGCTGTCCCACCGCTCCAAACCCCAGCCAGCCCAGGGACACCTCCTGCTGTCCCACCTCTCCAAACCCCAGCCAGCCCAGGGACACCTCCTGCTGTCCCACTGCTCCAAACCCCAGCCAGCCCAGGGACACCTCCTGCTGTCCCACCTCTCCAAACCCCAGCCAGCCCAGGGACACCTCCTGCTGTCCAAACCCCAGCCAGCCCAGGGACACCTCCTGCTGTCCCACCTCTCCAAACCCCAGCCAGCCCAGGGACACCTCCTGCTGTCCCACTGCTCCAAACCCCAGCCAGCCCAGGGACACCTCCTGCTGTCCCACCTCTCCAAACCCCAGCCAGCCCAGGGACACCTCCTGCTGTCCCACTGCTCCAAACCCCAGCCAGCCCAGGGACACCTCCTGCTGTCCCACCTCTCCAAACCCCAGCCAGCCCAGGGACACCTCCCGCTGTCCCACCTCTCCAAACCCCAGCCAGCCCAGGGACACCTCCTGCTGTCCCACCTCTCCAAACCCCAGCCAGCCCAGGGACACCTCCTGCTGTCCCACCTCTCCAAACCCCAGCCAGCCCAGGGACACCTCCTGCTGTCCCACTGCTCCAAACCCCAGCCAGCCTGGCTCTGGACACCTGGACAGGGACAGAAAAGCCCTTTTCTGCTGCCTGAAGAGCTCCTTCAGAGAATCCCAGACTCTGTCAGGCTGGAGGAGACCTCCCAGGTCCCCTCTAGGGTCCAAGACAAGCTCTGAGCTCCGAGCCAGCTCCCCTCGCTCCCCGGTGCCCGGCAGCCATGGGGGGAGTTTGGGATCCGTCACAGGTTCAGCGCTCCCCATCCCATGGGAAATGGATTGCACACTCCCCTGCAGCCAGACTGTTAATTAGCTAATTATTTCCCAGCACACATTCTAGAGGCTTGCTTGTCTCCTGAACTCTCACTTCGTATTCCAGATGGGAATTCAGTGGGATAACGCTGATCCAGAGCTCTCCCTTCCATCCTGGCTGAAGAGATGCCAGGCTGTTGGGATAATCTCCTGAAGGGATGGGCTGGGGCCTCTCCCTGTGCTCTCACATCTCCCTCAGCCCTCACCAACCCCTCTTCTCCTCCTGCTTCGCTCTCTCTCCACCCTCCCTGCTATTGTTAAAGATTTGCTTTTTTTTTAACATAAAAAGAGCCAGAACATTTAGTCATAATAACAACGATTTTGCTCCTCAGAACAATTTTATGGGGGAAAAAAGGGAAAGACGGGGAAAATTACAAAAGCTTCTTTTTATAGTCCACATCTGGGGCAAAAGGGTTAAAGAAGAAGAAAATATCTGTCAAATAACAGCGGTAATGACAGTGAGAATGGAATGTGAAGTGTGCACATGGCAGAGAATTCCAGCCTGGATGGGGCTGGGAATCACCTGCTCCACCAGGGCTCTGAGGAATCTCCACTCCTTCTCCAGGCACCCTCTTTCAAGGCTCTGCCATGCCCAAAACAGAGGGATTTTTCCTCATTTTCAGCTGGAAGATCCCATGTTTCATTTTGTGTGCTGGTGAATTTGATCATGCCCATCATGAGCCCCTCTCACAGGGAGCAGCCCCAGCTCCCTCAGCCTTTCCTCAGCAGAGAAGCTCCTCCAACACCTCCCCAGCCACATAAAAGATGCACAAAACACACAGAAAATTATCTAACGTGGAAATAAAATTAAAGATAAGGAAGAAACACCAAATTGTTGAGGGGAGAAAATGATTCTGCAGTCCCCAAAATGCCCTGAATGTCCTGTGAGCTGAATGCTGGGAAAGGAGGGTTGGGTTGGGTTTTCCTCCCCGTTTTTCCCTGCTGGCCTGTCCCCATCCTGGCTCTCAGAGCTGCCTGGGGCTCCAGCCCTGCCAGCCCATCCATCCTGCTGGGGATGAAGCAGGATTTATCCCGGTGTTTAATGCTTTTGTTCCGCGCTGGAGCACACGCTGCTCATAAGCCATGTAAATCCAGAGAGCCGGGATCTGGAGCGACTTAAAATTAAAGGAAGAGCTTGTCAGTTTAAACACTCTCTTCTCCCTTTTCTTCCTCCACCCCACTCTGTACAGCAGTGCTGAGGGTGGCAGCAGTGATGGCCCTGTACCCCTGTCACTGGGGCTGGGCTGTGGGGACAGCTCTGTCCCCAGGGCTGGGCTGTGGGGACATCTCTGTACCCCAGGGCTGGGCTGTGGGGACATCTCTGTACCCCAGGGCTGGGCTGTGGGGACAGCTCTGTCACCAGGGCTGGGCTGTGGGGACAGCTCTGTACCCCAGGGCTGGGCTGTGGGGACATCTCTGTACCCCAGAGCTCCCCCTGTCACCACCACACCCCTGGCCTGGTGCAGCGAGTCCCAAATTTGGGATTTGGAAGCTCCATGGGCTTCATGGGTTCCCAGGTTGTAACCAGGACCAAACCTGCCCCAAACTCCCCCAAAACTGCAGGGTCAGGCTGGGCTCTGGCTCCTCGTGCAGGGACGGTGCTGACAGGGGCAGACACAGCAACAAAACATGAAAATCTCTGATTTCTGTGTGCCCTTAGAGGAGCTTTACCCCAGCCCTGCATCTCCTGCCGCCAAACCTGGCTCTTCCTCCTCCCAGTCCCTGCATTATGTGGCAATTACTCCCTCTGTGTTTCTCCTCCCTTCCTCCATAATCTCATTTTAATGTGCATGTCACAGTTTTAATAAACCCGAGTTCAAAGGATGAGCAATTATACAAATCTTCCATTTCACACATGAAAAGTGTGGTTTTAAAGTTGTCAGCACAAAAAAAAGAGGCATTTCTTTGATTCCCTTCTCACTGCAATTACCTCATGTCTGCTGTGGGCTTCAGCTGGTGGAAAACCTCGGAGTGCCTTTGATTCCAGGGTCTTACCCCACTGGAATTGTTGGCTCCGAGGTGGATTAGTGCAACTTTCCAGATAAGAAATGAGGTTGGAGTTTATCCGCAGCCCAAATGGAAGCAGCGAGGTTTGGTGCCCTGCTTGGGCTCACTCCCGGGGGATTTTTATCCTCTCTGAGCATTTTGTTTACACTTCACAAAAAATAATTTCCTGCCGAGCTGTGGAGAAGAAATCATCCCCCAGAAGATGAAAAAGGTGAAGGATCCAATTCCCATTATTTCTGTGGCTGTTCCCAAACCTGTAAACTGGGGGGAAAAGGTTTTCATTCCACAGGAAGAGGGAGGGATTGGGCATTTGGCTGCACGTCTGAGGTGTCTGGAACAGCTCCAGGGAGAGCTTGGGGCAGCTGAGGGAGATCCTTTTTCTCTTGGAACGCCAGGATGGGTGGGAGGCTGCAGGTTCACGGCTCAGCTCCTTCCCAGCTCCCACACCCTGCCAGGGCGAGCCACAGGCACAGCCCAGGAGGTGCCACCTCCAGAGCTGCTTCTGAGGGTCCACCAGTGCTGGGCAGGGGCTTCCTGGTGCTCTGGGATCAGGAATCCTGGGATTCAGAGCAGAAGATGAGCCCCAGCACGTCCCTGGGGCGGGAAAGTCCTCTTCAAGCAGCAGGTTGGGTAAGGCCCATCTTGGTGGGATTTTCCCCATTCCTTCAATCCATGTGCATTAAAGGCAGGGAAAACGAGAGTGGAAACTTTCACTCCTGGTGGCTCCAACCCACAGGAGCCTCTTTCACTTTTTCTGGATCACAATGAAGTGACAGGCGAAGGGAACAAAACCGTGGCAGTGCTAAAGAATTCACTGCAAACCGTCTGGAGCTGATAAATGGAACATTTCCCGCAGCCCCCAGCCCTGGAGCTGGCTCAGAGCTGGCATTTGCAGAGTGAAAAGTGACGCTGGGGGTGCAAAACCTCACACATTTCTCATTCTCCAGAGTCCCCCGGGGTCCAAGGCAGCGTGCAGCCCCTGCTCAGAGGCACCCCCAGCCCTGGCTGGGCTGAGCGCTGCAGGAATGCAGGGCTGGCTTCTCAGGGAACGCGATATTTGTAATTATTGCGGTTTCCAGGCACAGAATTTCGCTCGGTGTGATGGTGGCTGCTCTTGGAGGGCTTTATTTTAGCTGGGAGAAGTGACTGGAACAAAACTTCAGTGCCAACACCTGCGGGAGAGGGGGTGGGGAGTGATTGGGACTGGCACCACAATGAAAGTATTTAATGTAATCCTCAGTTTAAAAGTAAATTGCCTGAATGGCTACGCTCCCATTAGCCCTCTGTGTAAGTAATAATGTTCTTCCCCTCCTTTTTGAAGTAAAGGATGCTCCTATAAAGGCATAATTTTCATAAAAACATTCCAGGGAAAAAGGAAAAAAAAAAAAAACCAAAATACCCTGCAGAACCTTCTGCGCTCACCCAAAGAAATAATATTTTAAATTATACAAATGATTAGGACCTAATTCAGCATTAAGGGAAATTACAGCACAATGCAGAAAATTGGAGATGCTGGCATTGATCTGGAATTATGAAAAATAAGCACAAGCTGCCTGGAGTTCAGTGCTTTTCATTCTCAGGCTGCTCTTTCCCTCTCCTATTTTTCTCCCCACTTTGTCCTTGTTTACTGTGGGCAGCTCCAGTCTGGAGGGAAAGCTCTCACGCAGGAGGTTTCCAAAATGAGCCAGGGGACCGGCTGGGTGTCTGGGCTTGGGGGGTTCAGGTGATTCCGTGATTCCATGGATCTCCCAGCTGCTCCCAGAGGAGGGCTCGGTCCCTGCTCTGGAGCCGCCAGGCTGGGCACAGGTTCCGTTCCCTGCGCCGTCCCTGGACACCCAGCGGGACAAAAGGAGAGGAGACAGCCCTGGCAGTGACCACGGAGCTGGAGCTGCAGCCTCGGGCGAGGAGGCACCCGGTGCCGCTGGAGCTGGCCTCACAGGCACAGATATCCCTCTTTTCATCCCTAGGGAAACATCCTGAGCTCCTCCTGCAGAGCTTCAGCACCGATATCCCTCCTTTCATCCCCAGGGAAATGTCCCAAACTGCTCCTGCAGAGCTTCAGCACCGATATCCCTCCTTTCATCCCCAGGGAACATCCTGAGCTCCTCCTGCAGAGCTTCAGCTCCAGCGGTGTGACCTGCAGCCTGCGGAGGAGGCGTGGGTCTGGCAGCCCCACAAGTCAGACTGAAGGGGAATGGATTCCAGTCCCTAACCATGGATTTGGGTCCCTAACCATGGATTTCAGTCCTAACCAAGGATTCCAGTCCCTAACCATGGATTCCAGTCCCTAACCATGGGTTCCAGTCCCTAACGATGGGTTCCAGTCCCTCACCATGGATTCACATCCCTAACCAAGGATTTGGGTCCTTAATGATGGATTTGGGTCCCTAACCATGGATTCAGGTCCCCAACCATGGATTTGGGTCCCTAACCATGGATTCGGGTCCCCAACCATGGATTTGGGTCCCTAACCATGGATTCGGGTCCCCAACCATGGATTTGGGTCCCTAACCATGGATTCAGGTCCCCAACCATGGATTTGGGTCCCTAACCATGGATTCGGGTCCCTCACCGCCCCGTCCCTCCCTCCCTCCCGCGTTCCTCGGTGGCTGTGCTGCCACAGATCCCCTCTGATCCCGCTGCCGGGGGATCACACCTCAATCAAAGCCGCACTTTTGCTGCCCCAGCGCGATGTGCCCGTTGTGCCGGCGCCGCTGGGCTCTCAACGAGCGCAGGAATTTACGGGTCTGCCTCGAATGACGGCGGATGAAGGAGTCACAGAGGGGCAGTGTCAGCTGCGCAATGAGGAGATGCCAGCTGAGAAAATCCTTCATCTCAATGGCTGTGCTTGGGCAGAGGGAGCTGGGGGCCAGCAAGAGGGAAAGGCTGCCAAAGGAAAGAGCAAATATCCTCTGCTGGGTAGGATGAGGGGGATTTGAAATGTTACTGTGGAGAATTTTAGGAGTTTCTTCTGCCTTTAGCGCTCCATGGGGTGCGGGACAGCATCAGCTGCTGCTGATTGTGGTGCTGATCTGCCCAGCGAGAAGCACCAAAGGTGGTTTTGGGGTCACAGCAGGTGTGGGGACATCGGCTCTGGCTCCCCTCCCTCCCTCTTTCCATGGCCAGCCCTCTCCTGGTGAAGAGCAGTTACGCTTTTGCCAGTTTTCCGTATTCACTTCTCCCCCAAACCAGGAGAAAAGCGCTTTAAAAGGCTGTTTATGAAATGTGAGCAGCGTCAGGAGGAACACCCAAACTCAGGTTCTCTTTCAAAGGATTGAAATGGAATTTGCAACAGAACCAACGTGTTGAAATGTTCTGAGGACCTCGGTCCTCCTCTGGAAGGAATGAAGAAAGCTCAGGAGTGGCAAAAGCTCTCCGAGACATTGGGGTGCCTCAGCACACTGAGCACAGAGCCACGAGCGGTTTCTGAAACACCTGAGGAGGAGAAGACGTGTCTGAGCGATGCGAGAGCACCGTGTAAACAGTCATTAGGATTTATTCACAAGTGTGCTGCCTGATCTCCAGATGAAGCACTTGTGGAGCACCGAGGCTGTCATCTCGCAGGAAATCAAAGCTCGCTGCCATCCCAGGAGCCGCGAGAGCAGCTCAATCACGAGCAGCTCCCGACAAAAAGAGCTCCTCATCCCGCGCCGAGGAATTCAGCTCGACACAACTCCGGGAGAACCAAACCCCACAGCAGTGTGAGCTGAGTTTGACAGGTGATAATTAACTGCTGATAATATAATTGCAGTTTTGAGGCAAAATTGGGTTTCATTAAAAACCACTCAGCATTTGCACGGCGTGGGACGGCCTCCTCCAAGCAGGAATGCTCAGAGCTCTGTCACTGCTGGCACATTTGCCTCGTGCTGAACATGGATCCCGTAGGGGAAATCCACAGCTCCCATCTTCCCGTGGAGCTGGAGATGCTCTGTCACCTTCCAGGGTGTGGATCTGAGGGATGCAGCGGCCCAGGCAGCGCTGCAGGGAGGGAATCGCTGCGTTAGCCACACCGAAATGCAGGAAATGCGAGCTGAGGGAATTAAGACAAGGGCCTGGAAGGAGCCCTTCCCTTCAGAGGGGGGGATTGGCTCTTGCCACGGTGAGGGACATGGTGGGGTGGATCAGGGTGGGATACGCTGGGCTCCTGCAGAGGATTGCACTCAGTGTAGGGGGCACAGTGAGAAGGGGAGCAGATTATTGCCTCTGCAATGGGGCACACCTTGGCACAAAGCCACCCATGGATGTTCCAGATTCCAGAGAGGGGAACTGGCACCTCAGAGACTCCTCTGACCCTCCCGTGACTGCCCAGGGAGCCTTCAACGCTGTGGTTCCTCATGGGCTGGAGCCCCTTGCTCCTGCCTCGAGATGGGGAACACCTGGAGTGGAGCTGTCCCCAACCCCTTCCTGTCCCTGTCCTGCTGACCAGAGCTGTGGAGCTGTCCCCAACCCCTTCCTGTCCCTGTTCCAGCTGACCAGAGCTGTGGAGCTGTCCCCAACCCCTTCCTGTCCCTGTCCTGCTGACCAGAGCTGTGGAGCTGTCCCCAACCCCTTCCTGTCCCTGTCCTGCTGTCCCCAACCCCTTCCTGTCCCTGTCCTGCTGACCAGAGCTGTGGAGCTGTCCCCAACCCCTTCCTGTCCCTGTTCTGCTGTCCCCAACCCCTTCCTGTCCCTGTCCTGCTGACCAGAGCTGTGGAGCTGTCCCCAGCCCCTTCCTGTCCCTGCTCCAGCTGACCAGAGCTGTGGAGCTGTCCCCAGCCCCTTCCTGTCCCTGTTCCTTGGCATTGGGAGCTCCCAATCTGCTTTTGGGAAGGAGCAAAACAGAATCACAGCTTCTGCTCTGAGCTGCTGGTGCTGCTCATTGCAAAAGGGAAAGTCAAATTACCCAGATCAAGGAGAGAGGCTGTGGCCAAGACCTGAAAAGAATCAGACTCATTAACTTGCAGATTTCCCCACCTTCTGGGTTTCCAAACATGCAAGTGTTCTATAGTAAATTATGCTTCTCAAAGGTTAATTTTTAATAAGGCAGTAAATGTATTTAAACAATGATTATTAAAAAAAAAAAAATAAAAATGTGAGGTTTACAATGTAAGAGGTTATTATCTTCTCCAGAACAGTTCTAACAATGCAGCTCGTTTTTGTCTGCAGTGATCCTTTGGCATTTGTTTAATCTGCAGTAAGATTCTTATTAAAGCCCGCTAAAATGGCTGTAATTCAAGGCATCACAGCAAATTTCAAGGAAAACAGCTCTGGCTGAACTGAGCTTCTTTCCCTGCCAGTCACAGCTGGTTTTTATGTCACAATGACTTGTCCCCAAGCTCCTGAGCTCCACCAGAGGCAGCTGCAGAGCAGTGCCCAGGTTTGGAACATAAAGCTGAGTCCCAAAGCAATGAAATCCCCACTGTCTGTCCAATTCCCCCGTTCTCTGTGTGAGGTTTTATCCCCTGTTTTATCCCCCTGTTTTATCCAGCAGGGCAGGAGCTGCTCTCCTGCTGGACCTGAGGAGTGGCAAGATCCCAGCCCAGGGATGCTCACCAGTCCTTACACTCACAGTGACAATATCCCAGCCCAGGGATGATCACCAGTCCCTCCACTCACAGTGACAATATCCCAGCCCAGGGATGATCACCAGCCCCTCCTTTCACACTCACAGTGACAATATCCCAGCCCAGGGATGCTCACCAGTCCTCACACTCACAGAGACAATATCCCAGCCCAGGGATGCTCACCAGCCCCTCCACTCACAGTGACAATATCCCAGCCCAGGGATGCTCACCAGCCCCTCCTTTCACACTCACAGAGACAATATCCCAGCCCAGGGATGATCACCAGCCCCTCCTTTCACACTCACAGTGACAATATCCCAGCCCAGGGATGCTCACCAGTCCTCACACTCACAGTGACAATATCCCAGCCCAGGGATGCTCACCAGTCCTCACACTCACAGTGACAATATCCCAGCCCAAGGATGATCACCAGTCCCTCCACTCACAGTGACAATATCCCAGCCCAGGGATGCTCACCAGTCCTCACACTCACAGTGACAATGTCCCAGCCCAGGGATGCTCACCAGTCCTCACACTCACAGTGACAATATCCCAGCCCAGGGATGCTCACCAGTCCTCACACTCACAGTGACAATGTCCCAGCCCAGGGATGCTCACCAGTCCTCACACTCACAGTGACAATGTCCCAGCCCAGGGATGCTCACCAGTCCTCACACTCACAGTGACAATATCCCAGCCCAGGGATGATCACCAGTCCTCACACTCACAGTGACAATATCCCAGCCCAGGGATGATCACCAGTCCCTCCACTCACAGTGACAATATCCCAGCCCAGGGATGCTCACCAGTCCTCACACTCACAGTGACAATATCCCAGCCCAGGGATGCTCACCAGTCCCTCCACTCACAGTGACAATATCCCAGCCCAGGAATGCTCACCAGTCCCTCCACTCACAGTGACAATATCCCAGCCCAGGGATGATCACCAGTCCCTCCACTCACAGTGACAATATCCCAGTCCCTCCATGCAGAGACATCCCAGAGGCTGCAGCACAGCCAGGAGGAGGCAGAGCCCTTCAGCACCCTCTGAACAGGAGGCTCCTGGTGGGCTGGGGTGAATTTTCCCTCTTTGTGTGTCCTGTGGTGACCCCACCAAAAGCTGCTGGTGAGAGCTGGCAGCTCCAGCTCTGCTGGTGCTGCTGTCGCAGCCCAGAGCCTCTGCCAGGGCTTTTTCCCCACAACAGCATCTCTTTCATGGATGATTGGTAATAGAAGTTTCATTAGGAGATCACAAAACACTGGGGGATATGTTAATGTGCTTCAGTGTGTAATCCAGAATATCATTGCAAGGAACTGCATTTTGTCTGCAACTGAGGCAGCAAATAGGAGCTGCTTCTTTTCCAGCATTAACATCCATTTCTGAATTAATGCTTTCCTTCCCAGTCCTGGGTAAAACTGCCCAAATGTGCTGATTTATACAGGTCCAGGCCCATTTGCTATGAACAAGGAGCACGGGGAGGGGTTTTCCTCTTTCAGACGGATATTCTGAAGCACTGGGGTTGCTGTGAGGATCTCAGCTCTCAGCTCCCCTTTGTTTGTGGGGATCACAGAGCACTTGCAACTCCCCCCAGGATGTTTCAGCTGCTGTTCTGTGGGGGAACAACCCTTTGGGGCTGAGCAGGGCCACGGCATGGCCCCTTCTGACCTCAGCAGGGGCTGCTTTGGGTGAGCAAAGTCGTGTCCCAGGAGCCTGAGCTGGGGTCACACCGGGACACGGGCTCTGCTCCCGCGATGAACTGAAGATGTGCCCTCCTCCTGCAGCCTGTCTGTGCTCAACAGAGCAAATATCCCCAGCCCTGTGGCCTGGTCTGTGGTGAAAGCCAGGGATTCCCCCAGTCCTGGGGCTGCTGTGGTTCCAAAGCTCCCGCTGCGCTCTGAGCAGCAGCTCCACTCCCATCGATTGCTGCAGCTCCGTCAGACAGAGCCTTTCTCCATAAAAAACACTGGGATTCTCAGCTGGAAAGCATCCAAAAAGAGACTAAAAGGTTTCTCGAGCATATTTTATTATTTTTTGGTAGCAGAATTCCCACTCCTCCTCCCTAAAGTGCTGTATATCTCTCTAATGCAAATCCCATCAATCCACAAAGTGTTCCACCCGGCATTCAGGGAGCCCTGCATTGATCCAGCCCCGATACCTGACAGCTCCAGCCGTATTTCAGGTGATCAGGGACGACTTCATCCTGTCCTTGCTCTGAAAAAGCAGAAGCACATTTTAAATTTCCCGTATTCTGTGGACAAAGCAGCTGGAATAGTGAGCCACAGATGCTCACCTGACAGATGGACTCCTGGACGTGCTGCAGTGTTTGAAACGTTTCCAAAGCCACCAGATTGAATCCTGGTGGCCAACAGGTTCCCAGGAGGGACCAAAAGATGGGGAAGTTGATGTTTAAGGGTTGCTGAGCAGAAAGAAACCTTCAGAAATCTAATTAGCAACAGGCAGGTGATGAAGAGAGAGGTCTCAGGGAGCTGCTTTGCTGAAAGCTGCACTCTGAGGTGGAAAATAACTTGGATTCGGGTAGGTCAGGGGAAAGGCAAGGGCCAGGAGCCAAGATCAGACTGGGGGGTTGTGATATTTCACTGTGTTTTAGAGGAAAGCCTGGAGTGTGGAAATCTGGGAAGGGAGGTCAAGGCAGAGCCTTCCTGCTGTGACCCCAGGTGAGAGGGGAGCACAAGGCTGGCAGCAGAAGAGAACTCTGATCTCCTGCCATGAGGGGGAGACTGCAGACATGAGAAAAAACAGCAAGATTCTCATCTTTTGTACCTGCTGAGATTCCAGCAAATCTTCCCCAAGTGCTTTTTGTTTCTCCTTTCATTTCCTGCCGCTCACACAAAGTCTCCTGTAGGCAACACATCCCACATGGTTCACCCTGGGACTCTCTGGTACCTCCAGCTCCCTTCCTAAATCACAGAATTCCCAGGAAAGGAATTAATCCCATCCAGTGCCACCCCAGCCATGGCAGGGTCACCCCCCACTGTCCCCAGGGTCGCCCCCACTGTCCCAGGGTCACCCCCACTGTCCCAGGCTGCTCCAGCCCCAATGTCCAGCCTGGCCTTGGGCACTGCCAGGGATCCAGGGACAGCCACAGCTGCTCTGGCAATTCCAGCCCAGCCCCTCCCCACCCTCCCAGGGAACAATTCCTGCCCAAGATCCCACCCCAATCTCCCCTTTTCCAATCTCAAGCCATTCCCTGGGTCCTGTCCCTGCAGGCCTTGTCCCCAGTCCCTCTCCAGCTCTCCTGGAGCCCCTGCAGGCCCTGGGAGGCCACAATGGGGTCACCCCAAAGCTCCTCTTCTGAGCAATCCCAGCTCTCCCAGCCTTTCCTCCCAGGATGTCACCAACGAGCTGAGGGCTCCCTTGTGGACAGGGAATTTCTCTTGCTGATGTTTCTCTGTCCCTTGGGGTCCAGATGAGCCCTGTGACCCCTCAGGGTGACCATTCCCAAAGGGTGGGGAATCTTTGCCTCAGTAAGGAAAATAAGATGGCATTTTTCCATGGCAGATTAACCTCAATGATTTTCGTGTTTGGCAAATTATCTGAAAGTCGATTTAGCACAAGGAGTTTCTATGTCTCTGTCATACCCCTGTGTTAATATTGATGATGTTCCCCTGTGGAAGCCTTTGGTGTCCAGTGCAGCCTCACTGTGCTCCTTTCTCTCCACACAACCTGACATTTTAAGGGAAGAAAATTTACACACTGAGCAGGGTGATGAACTGGAAACAGAGGAAAACAGCACTGTGAGATCTCCTAAGGGACAGTTTGGCTGCACCTTCCCTCCCCTTCTCAGCACCAGCCACAAAAATCCTCGGTTTGAGGCCAGGCCTCTGTGATGCCCTCCAAGTTTTGGTCCCTTTTTAGCAGCTCTTGCCTGGAGTCCTGCACAATTCTGGATTTCCCAGAAGACCCATCAAGAGATGCCTGCTACGGCAGTTCAGTCCATGAACTTTTTCCATGTTTGTTTCTCTGCTCCCTGTTTATCCACCAAAGGAAAAGGAAAAACCTTCCAGGCTTGAATGATGTTGTTATTTGGGCAGAGATGTCATAGAAAACAGAACCATGGAACGGGCCAGGCTGGAAGGGGTCAGACAGGGTCCCTGCTCCCTCCTCCCTGCTCCAGCAGGGCCATCCCCCAGCACAGGACTGGCCCAGGTGGGGCTGGGGTATCTGTGGTGCAGCTGGCCAGGGAGCAGCCCTGTGCTGGGGAGGAATTCAGGGGTCCCCCCTGTCCACTGGGAATATCCGAATTCCTGCGCTTGGGGAAGGGCTGGGAAAAATCTTTTTGTTGCCAGGAAGACCTTGGTGTATCCAACATCTCCTGGAATCCCTCTGATCCCTTGTCCTGCTGCTGGCTGTACTCGGCTCAGACATTTCCTGAGGCTGGGACAGAGCGTTAGGGGAGCAGACAGCCCCAGACAGGAACGAGGGAGATGTGCAGGCAAGGAGAATGTGCTTTATTTCCCTCCATCCTGTCAGAAATGATTGCCTTTACTGGGATCAATCCAAGCATCCTTCACAACCTGCACAGAGGACTTTGGCAGATTTATTTTCTTAGCTGCTTGTTCAAGCCTGTTATTAATCCCCCCGTCAGCTCAGCTCGCTGGGAGAAAACAGAGCTTCTTAAAGAGTTCTTACTGCAAATAAATGCCTCATTAAGTTAAAGACATTAACCTGAAAACAGTATTTACGTCAAACAGACTAATGAAGGCCATTCTGGAGCCTGCCCCAGCTCAGGCAGGGCTTTGGGCCCCCCTGGAACACCCAAAAATTCACCCACAGGGAGAGGGAGGTGAGGAGGGGACAGCAGGACCCCGAGTGATGCCTCTGCATTGTTAATTCCCATGGTGAAGGAGATTTAGGGACACAGGAGCTTCCCCCAAACCCTGAGAGCTGCACAAATCTACCCAGTCCCTCTTGGGTGGTAGGAGAGAATCATTTTTTGATTTGTAGCAGGACTTTTGCTCATTTTTCCCCTTCCAAACCATTCCAGGATTCCATGAAGCGCTCAGTGAAGGGACTGGGAACTCCCCAGTCCCCTGAAAGTGCCCCAGACTTCCCAGTTTAAAAGACTTTACTAGGGACTGGCTTTTCCTTGCCCTGCACAGCTGGGGCCTGATTTTCTCCCTCACACTGAGCCAGGAATGATTTTAAGA
This sequence comes from Cyanistes caeruleus, assembly GCF_971803275.1. Lineage (NCBI taxonomy): Eukaryota > Metazoa > Chordata > Aves > Passeriformes > Paridae > Cyanistes > Cyanistes caeruleus. Next base: position 553,186 of record NC_141726.1, on the reverse strand, counting down.
GTTCAGGGAACGAGGACAAATCCTCTGGTGTGCCGCAGTTGCCATGTGCTCCCTGAGTGACCTGCAGGGTGTCCTTGGGAAGAGGTTTGAGGGCAGGGAGACGAGGCAGGATGCAATCCCAGGCTGGGCAGAGCGCGCTGGGGGTGCCACATTAACATTAATGCCAGCCCACATTAACATTCCGGGCCACAGCTCTTCCCTCCCTCGCCCCAGCGCTGCTCTGAACCCAGCATCATTTGAATGCAGCTCAGAAAACCTCCTGTAATTCACCCAAATCGAGGGAGAAGTAGCCAGGAGGGGCTGGAGAGAGCGACAGCAGCAGTCTCATACTAACAAGAGATTGTCCTTAGAGGTGTTTCATTGAGGCCTTCTACGAAACAGGCTCAAACCTTGATGCAGCAACAGCCGCACACAGGAAAAACCCAAAGCTCTGGGTTGGTAAAAGGATGTGGAGCATTTAAACTGCGAGATGTGGATGTCAATCCTCCCTTCCCTGGGTGCCACAGGGGGTGGGTGACCCCATCGATGAACACTGGGGTGGTTCTGGCACGCTGGTAACGAGGGCTCTGCCAACAAACGGCCACCAGCCCTCAGCCCCGGCTGCTCCTCGAGGGAAGGCACCACTAACGAGCTCTTCCCTCCCAAAAATGAGCTCTGCCCTCCCAAAAATGCCAACCGACAGAGCCACGCGGCTGGACAAGCTGGGAGGGCTGCCTGGCACTCCAGGAAACTCTGGGTGTGAGATGGCTCACAGGGTGACAGGAGCACTTTTGGCCCCAGTGCCAGGTGACAGCATTTGTTCCACCCCACTGGGGCATCTCCCCTGCCACAGGGCCCAAGACAGACAATCCAGCAGCCAAAATCCTGGCAGAAGGGAAGTGCAGGGCATTTTTGGTTTGTCTCTCCTGCACTGTTTGCTTGGTTTCAAAGCAGCATTGCCTGAGCAGCAGAGAGGGTTGAGGGACCCACAGGAGCTGCCTGAAGTGGAGGAACACGACTTTACTGCACACTGACTTCCCCAAGTCCTCGTGGCTGGGAAAAGCACTGCTTCCCTCCCAGCACAGTTTAATCTGCCCCTCGCTCTCCCTGTGATCAGCCACTCAGCCCTCGCTAATATATCTCATTTCCACAGGCTCTAGGTGGTGTTTAAAAAAAAAAAAGAGAAAAAAAAATTGATCCTTGCATGCAAAATATCCTTCTGAGCAAAGAAATAACTATCTGCAAGGCCTAACTGAATTATCCCCTTATCAATGGGAGGAAATAATCCACTTGAAACATGAAGTACAAGTGGAATGAAAAGCCTTTGCAAGTGGCAGGGGAAGAAGAACACAGTGTGAGTCTCAAATAGCCCTGCTTTTCCCATATGGAGAAATACATTTTTCTTGGAATCATTTCCTCTTTCATTGCATAATGAAGTTTCTCAAATGCTCACCCTTCCACCCCCCTTCTAATACAATAAAAGGGAAATAATCCCTCTATTTGCAAAAGTCCTGAGAAGAGAGTTCAGGCTGCTTGGAGCTCAGCAGGGGCACCTTCTACAGATGTTGATGAGATTTCTCCTTTGTTTTGTGGGACAAGATTTGTCTTTGCCGATTTGTGCTTTGGGGTTTAATTAATTCTCGTTATTTGGGTTCTCTGGCACAGCCACGCAGATCCCCTCAGCCAAGATATCCTCAAAATCCTGCCTTTCTCCATGGCTTTGCTTCTCCTTGTGAGCAGAGAAAGCCTGGAGGAAGAGGGAGGTTTATAAATAAAAGCCACGGTCCACATGGATTCCCTTCTGGGAAGGTTAATTCAGGGTTCTGGTTAAAGACTCTCAGTTCTGTCTCTTCCTGTCTCTCTCTCCTGCTAAAGATGATCCTTTATCCTTTGTAATGGAGCTGTTGAATCCTATCAGGTCGGATCAGCAGCTCCTGGGAGTGAACAGGGACTGAGAGTTTGGCCAGATAACGCCTCAGAGCTGGCAGAGCCCAGCCAGGTCAGGGCTGCAGAGCCCTTTTCCCAGGAAAGGGCTGAATCCCAGCCCAGCCCGGTGTCCCTGTGCTCCCTCAGGGGCTCACCTGCACACCCTGCCTTTCCTGGCATTTGCCATTTCATTTCTGTTCTCCCCAGCCGCAGGATAACTGCAGAGGTGGAAGGTTTCACCACCTCCATGCTGAGTTTCTCAAAAGCCCAGATCAGGAATTAGGCAGGTTTGGCTCTCCAGGAGGAAACCCAGAGGGCAGGAGAGCAGCGAGCCCATCCCAGCACGGCTGGGCTGTAGATCTTCAATTAATGACAGCCCGCAGTGTTTATTATGCCTAAAACAAACAAAACAAATTCCCAGATAAATGAAACTAATTAAACATGCTGCTATAAAAATTAAAGCTTCCCTTTTTTTTTTTTTTTTTTTGTTTGGGGATTGTTTTTTGGTGACTCGTGGGGGTTTTTTGCAGCTTTGTTTTTGTTTTGCCTTTTGTGGTTGTTGTTTTCCAGTGATGCAGCAAATCTGAGAGCAGATTTGCCAACAGACTGCAGGGCTGGCCTGGCTTTTGGTCTCACATGGAGCAAATGTTGTCACTGGGCTTTAAAAGGCTCCAGAGGAGTCACAAAATCATGGAATGGTTTGGGTGGGAAGGGACCCAAAAGCCCATCCAGGGCCACCCCAGCCATGGCAGGGACACCCCCACTGTCCCAGGGTCACCCCCACTGTCCCAGGGACACCCCCACTGTCCCCAGGGTCACCCCCACTGTCCCAGGGTCACCCCCACTGTCCCCAGGGTCACCCCCACTGTCCCAGGGTCACCTCCCACTGTCCCAGGGTCACCCTCACTGTCCCCAGGGTCACCCCCACTGTCCCAGGCTTCTCCAGCCCCAATGTCCAGCCTGGCCTTGGGCACTGCCAGGGATCCAGGGACAGCCACAGCTGCTCTGGCAATTCCAGCCCAGCCCCTCCCCACCCTCCCAGGGAACAATTCCTGCCCAAAATCCCATCTAGCCCTGTCCTCTGGAAGCTTGGAGCCATTTCCCCTTGTCCTATTGATGACAAGGCCATCAGAGGGGTTCTTCACTTGGGGTTTGTGCCTTTTCTCCCTCCATGAGCTGACAGAGCCTCTTTGGGTGTTTGTTCCACCCTGCCTTGTCCTGTGCCAGCCTGAGCCTCGGAACTGAGGAGCAGAGAAGGGACCAGGCAGAGCCAGGCAAGCTCCGAGGCAGCTTTAATGGGCTGGAAAATTCCAGCGCTCCCAGATGGCCCCTACAAGGCAGCGGTTGATGGAATTACAAGCACAGCAATCGGAGTGTAAGCGACAGACTCCAGGATCCACCACATGGAATGGGAATGTTCCTGGGAGGGATTCCCAGGAAAGGGGTGTCCCGATAAGCTGGGATTGCTGCTGAAGCCTCTCCACACAGAAACCTTTGGATTCGCTCCCCCAGGAGCGGGCAGCTTTGCAGAGCAGCCTGGCACATTCCCGCTGTGGGAATATCTCTGCTCCAAGGAAAACCCCCAGGATGGGGAGATGCCATGGGGCTGTTGGGCAGGGAAACTGCAGATGGGGGGAACCAGAAGAGATCCCCCAGAGCCAAGGAGAGGGCTGTGCTCACAGTAAATAAGCAGGGAGCGCAGGGGAGCTCAGGAGCTGGGAGCTGTGATTAGCAGCACTGCTGACAGACACCTCGGGGCAGCAAGGAACCGTGGCCAAGGGCGCTCAGCACTCCAGCACTTGGACATATCCAGGCCATTCCAAACAATCTCTTCTGGCACAGCTGCTGCAGATGGTCCCGACAAGGAGGAATTCATCTGGCAGACTTGAGGAGTGCTTTTTGTTTGTTCTCTCTCAAATTCCTGATGCACGACCTTGGGTTAGTCCTCGGGGTGGGAGTGCAGCTCTGAGCTGGGGAGAAGGATGTTTACCAGCACTTAGGGACTCTTCGAGATCTGTCACCACGATATTGTTAATGAATGTCACTGCGAGAACTCCAGCCCAGTGCCCACGTCTGGTTTGTCGCAATTCCGCCTGGAGAGGCTGGAGCTGACAGGGAATGAGACCCTGGAGATGCTGAGGCTGACTCAGAGCTCTTTGCACCAGGCTCTGTCTGTAATTTGGCTCATGCCTGGCAGTGGGACTGAAATTCCCAAACACTCACCAGCTATTCCAGCCATTCTGGGAGCAGAGACGGCAATTCCCAAACAGCCACAATCCAACCCAAATTCTGGGAGCGGAGATCAAGCCCAGCACGGTTTCTCAGGGCTGGGGGCTCCCCACTGCCAGGCCTGGCTTGGGGCTCTGGGGCAGCCCCGCAGCAGGGGCCAGGCTGGTGCCCACAGCTTTCCTGGGATTTCTCAGCTCCGCAGGGGATCACAGCTCCCACCCTTCTGCTCAGGCCTCTCCTGTGCCCCAGGGCACGGGGAGCAGCCCAGCACACAGCCCCTGAGCTGTGGGGTCACAGGAGAGTCCTGCCCGAGGACAGGGACACAGCCAGGGCTGGCAGAGCATCCATCAACACCCTTGGCTGCTCCCGGGATGAATCCACTCTCCCTTCCCCAAGTGTGTGATGACAACTCACCGCAATGGAGATGGGATTCTCAGCTCTGCAGCGAGGTTCATGTTTTAATTAACAGTGCAGGAGAGGGAACGGGGAGGGCGTGAAAGTCCCTCCCCAGACGGGCAGAGCAGCTTTGCTTTCCCATTTCACTCTCGTTTTCATTTCCTGGAGCCAACACAGAGCAGCTCCATCTCATTTTCAGTTTTCAGCCACGGGGCTGGGAAGAGCTGAGAATGACATCACAAGGTGCAATTCTGTGGCAAAAGCTGGAACATTTCTCTGATGGTGTCAGCCACGGCCATTCCAGCCAGGGCTGGGATTGATTGCTCAGCCCTGGGATCCATGGAGTGCTCCAGAGATCCTGGAAGGAAATTGTGGGTGGATTCATCCCAAGCTGCAATCCACAGGGACCAGGCTGGTCCCTCTCAGGGGTTCCAAGGGCTGGGACAGCAGCAGGCATTGCAAATTGCATTTGTGGGATCAATAAACCACGTTTTCTCTCCAGCAGCATCTCCAGGGATGGAATCTCCCACCCTGGGCTTGTCGATCCCTCTGCTGCTCCCACTCCAGGGTCTGGGAGGAATCAGCTCCGGTTTAGGCTGTTTCTGGGGCCTCCATTCAGCTTCCTAAAAAAGGAGGAGTTTCTCCAAAGTGACAATTCCAGCAAACCCTGGAGCTGTGGCTCCCAGAGGCCTGAGGTCTCTCACAGGACCTGCCAGGTCCTGCAGTGTCCAGGGCAGACAGAGGCTCCTCAGCCAGGACTGAATCCTCCAGTTATGGAAGTGAATCCATCCTGGTTTTCTCCATTCTCTGTTGCTTCTCCAAGCAGGAATCACTTGGGAATTGGAACATGTGCTCACCCTTCAAACAGCCCCTCAGGTGATGTTCCAGACTCAAACCAATCTTTCTGGAGGAATTCACTCCTGGATAAACGTGGAGCATTCCCCTCTGGAGGAATTCAGAACAACCCAAGGGGACACAGAGGCACCCTCTGGAAGCACAGCCCGTGTTCCCACCCCATGCCAGGCTCCAGACAGGAGGAGTTACTGCTCCAAATGCATTAAAGGCTTTTGTGTTCCAAGCTGGGAGCCACCGGTGGCTGTGATTGAAATTCCTGTCACCATCTGAGGGGAGGGAGCAGTGCCAGCCACATGATCATCCATATGCCCGGCTAAATCCACTCCAAATTGATTAAGTTCCGTTGAAGGAGACCTGGAAATCAATCTGTTCAGGCTTGCTTGGAGAGAAACGACAGCCTGGAGGTGACACAAGTCTGTTTTCATGGCTGGCCCTGGTGGGAGCTCGCGTTGCACCCCCCAGGTGCTTCAGCGATGATCAGCTGCCGCTGGGATCAGTGCGAAGCTCTTTGTGCCTTTCTGGGGCCTTCAGGCAATTTGGGCTTTCCAGCCAAAACCAAGCAAAAAGGAAGTGGTTTTTAGTACCAGAACAAATGTTCCTGGTGTGTGGATGGTTCCAGAGAGGGGCTGGAGGCTCCTCCCTGGGATATTCCCGAGCCACATGGACACAGCCCCGTGCCCTGGGATGGCCCTGCTGGAGCAGGGGGTGGCACCAGTGACCCTCTGGGGTCCTCCCAGCCTGACCCATCCCATGAATTTAACATCTCACATTCCAGGATTCCGGTTCAGCACTCCCATTACTGCCCCTGGAGCTGCTGGGAGTCACCAAGGTGTGTCCAGCTGTCCCAGTGACATTTCCCACCTGTGTTTGCTGCTGCTCACAGCCTGGGAAGTGCTGCAGCCTCGTCCTCCTCCGTCTGTTTTCCGCCTGCTCTGACTTCATTTGTTGAATTATCCAGTAATTCATTACAACTAAATTTCATTGGGCTTTTGGCCAAGGTTTCTCATCAAAAATGACACGAAGACAAATATTGTGGTTATTTGCCCAGCTGTGCAGCTCCATTGATATTCCCTGCAGGGCCCAGCCCGTTATCAGAGCTGAGTAACACTGATAATAACCCCATATCTCTCCCCTGCAGAGCATCCATGTCAACACAGGCACCTGAGCAGTGTCCAAACCTCGGGGCGGATTTAATCCCCCTCCACACTCACTTTGTTCACACGGACTCGCTCTATAATCTTCCAATTGAACATTTTTCCAGCCAAGCCCAGGCAGTTTTTTACAGCAGAATGTTCCACATGAGTGTGCTGGATTTTGTGTATTCACATTTCAGGCAGGAAAAAGAAACACCCAGGCTGCTTCAATAATACATCAGGATCCTGTTCCCACATTGACAAAACAGAACATTTGTGTTTGTGTTCCGAGTGACTTTTTGTTTAGAAGTATCTTTGTTTCCTGACAGAAATATTCATTTAAAAATACACAACCAGCGTGGAACATTTCTCTTTCTCCAAATGAAATACCATTATTATCCCCAAATGCCTTTCATTAGCACTGGCATTCCTGGTTTTCCTCCTGCACTGCTCAGGAGCAGCGAACACAAACTCGCTAATGGAATCCACTGCCCGTCCTGCCAGCCCTGGGAAGGAGCAAACACGAGCTGAGTGGTTTTTATTTAGCTGTTATTTATTAAACAACAACTGAATGTTTTTTATTTAGTGCTGCCTCGGAACAAACTGTTGCTCCAGGAGGAGGAGAGGGGCTGGAATTGCCCCTGGAATTGCTGGAATTGGATGTTCAGAAACCACCTCCAGCGCTCTGCTGCTGCCCTGGGAGGTGGGAAAGGCACAGGACATGGAGCAGCCCTTGCTCCTCCTGTACCAAGAGCATCTCTGCTATAATTCACCCCTCTGATTTACAGCCCTGCTCCCTCTCAGCCCTGGCAGGCAGAAAAGAGCTGTAAATCACTTAAATCCAAGGATTTCCCTCCCTCAGCCCAAGCCAGGGATGGCTGTCGTGTCCTCACTTGGTAACTCTCATCTCCCTGTGGATGCCTCTTCAGGTAGAGGATTTTAATAGCTCCGTGAGATAATGGGATATTTTAACATACATAATCCTCCCAAATTCATCACTTTCATTCCAAACTTTAATGGATCTGCTCCCCAAGCCCCTCCCCACGCAACCACCTCCCTAGATTTGTGGGAATTTAAGGACAAAACCTCCCAGCTCCCTGTCACCAAAGCTGCCTGCGCTGGCTCTGGTTCAAACAGCCCCCGAGTTTAGACTGAGATTAAATATTTTGTGTGTGTTTTAAGGGGGAGAGATTAATTGAGCTTTATTACAGGTTTAATGCCTCAGTCCCCATTTGCATTTTAAGAGGCGTGATCTCATCCTGCCGCAGAATCCTGGGCTCCGTGTTTACCACCCAGAATTGATCCCAGCTTTGATAGGTTATAATTAAGGCAGGCACATTAAGGATTTAATAGGGCTTCTTATTGTGAAGAAGGATTAAAGGGGTGGTAGAATTCACACTTAAATTTAATGACTTTGATTAAACAAGGGCACAAAGGGATCTGTCAGTCCTGGCTCCTGTTCTGACCTTGGGAAAGTCACCGGGGCCCAAGGCCTGGTCTCTGTGAGGTCTGCTCTGTGTTCTACAGAGCTGGGCTTAACTCCTTTGCATTTTGCTCAGTTCTCCTCATGAAAGTTGCAAATCCAACTCCAGAACAGGGACCTGGCTTTTGGGACCAGTTGGGATTTCTGGGAGTTTTCTCTGGTCCAGTGCTAAGCACAAGGGACAGAACAAGAGGAAACGGCCTCAGGTTGTGCCAAGGGAGGATGGGGTTGGGTATTGTGAAAATTTCTCCATGGAAAGCACTGTTCAGGCCTGGCACAGCTCTCCAGGACAGTGGTGGAGCCCCCATACCTGGAGGGATTTAAAATCCTGTGGACGTGGCACCTGGGGACATGGTCAGAGGTGGCACCTGGCAGTGCTGGGTTAAAGGTTGGACTCGATGATCTCAGAGGGCTTTTCCAACCTGAACAATTCCGTGGAGCATCATCTAACTCGAACAGCAGTGACAGGGAAGAGCTCAGTCTTGTTTTGAACGTGCAACTTCCCATTAAAATGGGGAAAATTTCAGATTTTTTTCCTTTAAAAGTTACTTGTGTGAATGAGGAACCGTGGACTGTTTCCTTGTTCGGTGATTCCTGGTGCTTTTTGCAGGATTCTTCCAGAACTGGTGGCAAATTGGGAGCTGTGGTGTGAGACTGCACCACAAAGGGGAAAATCCAGCCCAGAATTGAGGGAACATTTGAGAGAGGCTCAGCAAAAAGCAGCAAAACCTTTCAGCTCAGAATGTGTCAATCTGTTCCCTTAACTTCCAGAATTTCTCATGGAAACTTCTGGAGCTTCAGTTCAATAACAAACATTCCCTTCCCACACCAGTTTCAATGAAAATAAAGGATTGAACCACAGGGATTTGCCACAGAGGAGGAATCCCAATTTTTGCTCAACTTTATCCACATGGCTTCTGCTTTGTACCCAGAGAGCCTGAATTGAAAGAAGAGAGCATTGTTCACTCCATGGGGGGAACAGCAAAAGCTCCTCTATTCCCTCTTATCCCTCTTCTCCTTTTTTCCCCTCTTTTTCAAATCATGAGGCCTTTGACAGGCCTGTGTGGTGAGAGGCCACGGATTGCCTTTCTGTGCATTGATTTCTAGGGCAAAATGAAAATCCAGCCTGGAAGGAAGATGGATCAAAGAGCTTTTCCCAAAACAAGCTCTGAGTCACTGCTTGTTTGGGCTGGGGAAAATCGGGAATCACGCCTTGAAATCCACTGGTAGGAGTCAGAGATGTCTCCTGGGGAGATCTCAGCTGATTCCTGCCAGGATAAGAGCTGGAATCAGGAGCTCAGGGCAGAGATAAATGAAATGGAGTTTGGCTGCCTCTTGTCACAGGCTGCCAAACATGGGCAATCCCCTGAGAAACGGAAATCTTTGGCGCCAAAACCCCACCTGCCAATCCCCAGTGGCTCCTGGTGAGATCACCTCATCAAAACACGGCTTTCCAGCACTGTTCCCAGCTCTGGTCCCTGCAGGGAATCAGGACGGCAGTGGTTCAGCACTGCTGGTTTTCATCAGCTGAGCCTGTCCTGCTCTGACACCCCCTGCCCCTGGCAGGGCCATGGGCCGCCTCTGGCTGCCATCAATTATTCACCTGCAGCAAGGGGGGATTAAAATTTCATGAGGAATTATTGGAGAACACTGGAATGCGAGGGGATGGCACGGAGGAGCTGAGATTTGGGGATGCAGCACAAGCCTTTGTCTGCAAGCAGACTTGTTAAACTGCACTGAACACAAGCATGTCTTTGTAGAACAAATCTTTTTGTCTCTACCTGTGAAAAAAATAAGCAGTTGTTTGAGGACTTTAAGATTTGAGGACTTTAAGATTTGAGGCCTTGGAGATTTGAGGACATTAAGATTTGAGGCCTTTAAGGTTTGAGGCCTTGGAGTTTCGAGACCTTGGAGATTTGAGGCCTTGGAGATTTGAGGCCTTGGAGATTTGAGGACATTAAGGTTTGAAGCCTTGGAGATTCGAGACCTTGGAGATTTGAGGCCTTGGAGATTTGAGGACATTAAGATTTGAGGCCTTTAAGGTTTGAGGCCTTGGAGATTTGAGGCCTTGGAGATTTGAGGCCTTGGAGATTTCCCCACATTTGGCTCCCCAACCTGAGCTCTTTGTCCCTCATCACAACCTCTCAAGCAGACAAAGGAGTTTCTTGTAAAAAATTGCACATCATTGCACGTGTTGGAAGCAGAATGCTAAGCGTGGTCATTAATCAACTTATTAATTTATAATACAATTAATGTTTAAAATACACCTGCCCACTTCTATCACTGCTGCATGTAAATGTCCCTTCTGCAGAGCTTAACTTTAATTTTTTATCCAATCTACCTGCAGCCTTGATTCAAAATGCAGTCAGAATTAACTCGGGGATGAAGAATTCTCCGGGAATGGCAAAGGAAGGAATTAATTTCACCTGCTCACACAAACATGTGGATGCACAGAGGGCACAATAATCCTCTGCCCTGTCACACCCACTGGTCTGACTGGAGTTCACCAGTAAAAACCATCCCATGGCAGCAAGAAGGGCTGAGGGGCACATGGAGCTGGGGAAAACACCCACAATCAGGTGATTTAGGGCTGATATTTTTCTTCCTCAAGTCTCTGATCTCTCCTCACGCTTCCAGCCTTGGAAATGGGAACAAAGGTGGGAGGGGATCCTTTGGGACACGGCAGAGACAAGGCCAGCAGCCAGAGCCCCCGAGAGCCACTGCCACCCCTGGGACCCCCTGGCCCTCACCCACAGAGGAGCAGCAATCCTGCCAGAACCCAAATAGAGGCATTGCTGGGGAACTGGAGGGGAAACAACACCCCTGACAGCGTTTGTGGAGTCCATAAATCCACGTGCCGATAAATTGAGGCACGGAAAGCGCCTTGCACAGACACACAATCCTGATCCACAGGGGCAGCTGATGCTAATGACTGCACAGGTTGCTGCTACCAGAGCACAACCAGTCTATTTTTCTCTTTTATGACTCTTCATTCTCGGGAATGCATCCATCAGGAAAAGAGCTCCAAGTTGTTTAACGCCGAGCTCCTTTGGTGGCCAGCCAAGTGGCAGTGCCACATTGGCTATGCCTGTGGCTCAGGAGCGATTACCAACAGCTTTGCTGCTCTGTCTCCTCTCTGTGCCGGGCTCTGGACAAGCTGCCACTCATTCCTTCCTTCATTCATTCCCATTTGGTGCTCACAGGGTGATAAATCCCCTCCTGCTGCCTCTCTTCCCGGGAATTAGCGGAGAAACTTCCTGCTCCTCATCCGTGCTCCTCTCCGAGATGGTTTGAGGTGATTAAACAGGAGCTGAGCAGTCGCTCCTGCTTATCCAGACCTTCTGCCCCTGCTCTGGGTGATTTTTCAACCATATCCACAGGGATTAGGAGGAATGTTGGCATCACTGCTGCTTTCACTGATGATTTGCTTAATTAACAGCCCTCGTTTTGGCCTGGGCTGCACAAGGAGCTCCCTGAATTGGGTGAAATGGTGTTTAAGCTCCAGACAGTTGCTCAGCAGAGGGGTGTGAGGTCCAAGAGTGATGAGAAGAGAGCCCTGGTGGGCTGTTCATGGTCTGCTGTGCCAGTGCTGAGTTCTGGATGGATTTTGGAAGGATTTTGGATGCTGATTCATCACCCCTGCAGCAGGGACCAGCAGGGCCACCCTGTCTGAGCAGCAGTGCGAGAGGAACACCTCTGGCCTCCCCAGCCCCAGGGGGTAAGAGATGAGGACAAATTTTGGGATGAATTCTGGATGCATTCAGGAGCTGCAGGGGCAGCTTCAGCTCCTGAAATTCACCCCAAAATTTGCTTTAACAGATCATAGAGTCACAGGATGGTTTGGCTTGGAGGGGACTTTAAAGCCTGTTCCACCCCAGCCATGGCAGGGTCACCTCCACTGTCCCAGGGTCACCTCCACTGTCCCCAGGGTCACCCCCACTGTCCCAGGGTCACCCCCACTGTCCCCAGTGACACCCCCACTGTCCCCAGGGTCACCCCCACTGTCCCCAGGGTCACCTCCACTGTCCCCAGGGTCACCCCCACTGTCCCCAGGGTCACCCCCACTGTCCCCAGGGTCACCCCCACTGTCCCAGGCTGCTCTAGCCCCAATGTCCAGCCTGGCCTTGGGCACTGCCAGGGATCCAGGGACAGCCACAGCTGCTCTGGGCACAGTTCCAAACCCTTCCCACCCTCACAGTAAATGATGAGTTTACTTTTCCTTTTATTAGATTTTCCCGTGGCATTTCATATTTTATTTCTTCACCTCCTGCTGTCTGGTCACCTGTATAATTCTTTTTGCTGCTCTGGGAGGGCTGTGAGAAGCTGATGTTTGCAGGGAAGAGCTGTGACTTCCCTGGACACAGAGACGAGGAGCGGGGGACGATGATTTGGATCATTATCAGGAGAATAATGGGAGCTGACAGTGGTGGGTTGGAGAAGATGTTTACAAGATAAATAACAGCAACAATTTCATTGGAGGCACCGACGTAGAAATAAGAACAGGGATATTTTTCCAGCCAGGAGATGACACATTTGATGTTGGCTCCCAGTTTGCAGCACTGGGCTGAGGCTCTCTCTGCCCTCTCGAGCAGAGTGTTTTGGTTTTATTTTATTTCCAGGCCAAGAGGAGCACTGGGGTGAACTCCTGCTGCTGAGGGACACAAAGCAAGTGTTAGAGATACACATTATATTGTTGGCTTTTCTCAAATATTAAAATGAATGTTATGTGCATAAGAATGGGAAATTTTGTTGTATTAATATAGTTTCCTTTATTTCTGTTATTGATGAAACTTAGTAGTATAATACATATATGTTAGGCTATGGCATAATATTAAAATAAAAACTGCTTTTGTTTGTATAACCCAAAGACTGAGGGGAAAAAAAAAATAGCTGGCGAACTCCTGCATTTGTAAATTCTCTTATCCAGATGAGGACAGCAGTGACCAGAACTCTGGGGGAGGAATTTATTGCATTTCTGGTACCAGGGAATGTAAATCTTGATGGCACCAAGAGGACTGATCTATTGGGAAGGGGGCAAGAGAAAACTGAACAGAAGAACCCCAAAGATCCTAAGCAGAATGTCTGAATATGTGTGAGAATTTATGGATATGTAGCAGGGTTCTGTTTTTAAGGGACAATCCTTTGTCAGTGAGGTGAATGCAGAGACACCTGGCTAAATCTGTATACTTTATTTTTTTCTCCTAATTGTCTTTATTCATTAAACTTTTAAATTCTATAAAAATTATGTGAACCTCATTTTTCACACCAAGCTCAGCCCGTGGAGCTGCAGGTCCTGCTCAGACCTGGGCAGCAAACAATGGCTCAGGTGTGTCCTGATGGATGTTTTATGAAATCCCAGCTGCAGGACAAGGTGAAATCCCAGCCTGGCTCAGGCAGAGCTGGCTCAGGTGTGTCCTGATGGATGTTTTATGAAATCCCAGCTGCAGGACAAGGTGAAATCCCAGCCTGGCTCAGGCAGAGCTGGCTCAGGTGTGTCCTGATGGATGTTTTATGAAATCCCAGCTGCAGGACAAGGTGAAAGCCCAGCCTGGCTCAGGCAGAGCTGAACTCTCTGTTTCACAAAGGGCACCTCAGGCTGTTTTTCTGTTGTTGTTGTTGCTGCTTCTCAAATCTCCGCAGCCAAAGGCGGTGACCCCTCATCCTCCCTGTGCAAATTCCTCTCTCTGCTGCTCGCACAGGGCTGAGCCCCCCAGGCCTCGGGATCATCCTTGTTCTGCCTGCAGCTTTCTCCTCCTCCCAGAGCAGCAGAGGAGTTCAAGATTGCTGAAATGCAGCAATGAGTGCTTTATCCACTGCTGCTGCAGCCTGGCCTGGATGAGCAATGCTTAAAAATGCAGTTTTGACACGGCTTTAAACGTGTTTTATGTACGACTGAACCTACTTTATGTGGCATTTTCTGGCTGTGATTCCTCAGCCACTGGATTTGGGATTGTTCTGCTCCATCCCATTCTCTGCCTCTGCTCCTTCTCATTCATTTCACCTCCACAGGGTTAAAGAATGTGTAACGCTGGAAAAGAAGGGAGCAAAAATTAAAAAAAAAATCGAATTAAAATCCTAATTGATAATCAGGGAATCCTGGAATGTTTTGGGCTGGAAGTGACACGGCAGGGATGTTTTGCACTGTCCCAGGATGCTCCAAGCTGGCCTCGGACACTCCCAGGGATGGGGCAGGCACCAGTTCCCTGTGCCAGGGCCTCCCCACCCTCCCAGGGAACATTTCCTCCCCAAATCCCAGCCAAGCCCGCGCCCCTTCAGCTCCAGTTGCACCCATTCCAGTTCCTGGGGAGCAGCACTGGTGTCTCACAGCCATGGATTCGCTGCTGAAGGAAGGAAATGGGAAGGAAAGAGAGGAGAATGGATGGAAAGCATTTTGGGAGAAACAGGAAACACAGGAAAAGGAAGGACCAAAATTGTGTCTTTCTCCCTGCACCTTCCCCCACGTGTTTTTTCCACAGCTTTTCCTATTTTTCCTTTAACATTTTAATTAAAAGCATCATCATAATCATAACAACTGGATGATGAGTGTGTTTGTGGCTGACTTGAAATAACTCCATCCCCAGCTGATAAACTCCAGCTCTGAGCACTCCAGCTCTGCCTTTTAGGATTTATTTTGTCTATGATGTGGTTATTGCAGCCCATAAACAAGAAGCATCCTCAAGTTCCCATTATAATAAAACTGTTACAATGCACTGCTTTTTATGTAGGAATTAGGGAATGTGTTTTTGCATGACTGGAAATTTATATATTTAGTTCACAGATTTTTATGGAGATTTTTTTTACAGGAGTTTTTAAGTGTAAAACTGCTGTGTTTGGGGTTTGTGAGCACAGGGCCTGTGCTGGGAAGGAAAATGAGAAATCTGCTCCAGAGTCACCTGGGTGCTTCAGAATCCTTGGGGGAGAGATAATTACAGAGGAAATTATTGTTTCCTGGATAAACAGGGATTTCTTCCACCCAAGATTCCTTCCTTCCACTGAATGAGATGGGAACAGAAACAGGAAATGTCCTGTTAGTGACAGGGTTTGGGCATCAGGATATGGGGAGTGTATTCCCAGCTCTGGGAATTCCAACATCAGCAGCAGCTGGAGAGAGCCCAGAGGAGCCCCTGGAGCTGCTCCAGGGCTGGAGCCCCTCTGGAGCCAGGCTGGGAGAGCTGGGGGTGCTCAGCTGGAGAGGAGAAGCTCCAGGGAGAGCTCAGAGCCCCCTCCAGGGCCTGCAGGGGCTCCAGGAGAGCTGGAGAGGGACTGGGGACAAGGCCTGCAGGGACAGGACCCAGGGAATGGCTTGAGATTGGAAAAGGGGAGATTGGGGTGGGATCTTGGGCAGGAATTGTGAAGCTGGGGAGGGGTTCTGAGGTGAGGTTTTGCTGGGCATTGAGAAAGATTTGTTTTTCTTCACTGAACACTGAGGACAGGATTCAGTGGGAGTGAATCAAATCCCCCTGCTCACATTTGTGCCTTCAGACCTTTTTTGTGCCCTGTTTTCCTGCTGAAACCATCGACCCCTCCCAGCCTGAAGCACCAGGGAACACCAAGCAGGGAAGTCCTTCTGTTGTACAGGAGCAAAGTGCACGGAGGGAGCTGCAGGAGGCTGGGCTGGAATTGGGCTCTGGCTGCTCCCACCTGCTGGGGAGGCAAAACTTCTCCAGTCAGAAGCAAACCACGTTAAATTGGAGAAACACAGTTAAAAGTGGAGCTCCCCTCTCATCCCCTGCCCAAATTCTTGGCTCAGGCCCTGGCAGGGACCTGCAGGCTGCTGTGAAATGCTGCAGAACACCGAGCATTTATTGACCAAACCCAAGCCCAGGTCCAGGAATAAGAAGTTTTATTGATTTGTTTGCTTGTAGCTGGTGCTTCCCCCTGAAAGCTGCAGCATGGCCATGATTTGTTTTCATGTCCAACTTTTATATCTCTATTGATTGAGGATGGGCAGGAACAAAAAGGAGAATTGAAGTCAGGCCTTCAGATCTCTCCTTTCTTGTGATTGCCAAGAGCTTGAGAGCTGTGAGGGAGAAACAGGAATTTATAAGCACAGTCACCAGGGTATGGTTGCTAATGCAGGGTGCAAAACGCTCCCAAGCAATTCATTAAAGATGATTTTTGTATCCCAAGGAAAGGACACATCCCTGTGCCAGGCAGCCAGGGGTAAGGTCACCTTATGAAGACATCTTTCTGATATGAACATTTATTCTGATCATGGACAGATCTGGAGAGCAGCACAGGCCTCCCACACGGGCTTCCTTAGGGCCCTCAGCTCCTCAAGCATTGTGTGACCACCCAGAAATACAGAAAAATGTGGACTTTTAATATATATACACACAAAACTCTTATAATTAGGTTCCGATCAAAGTCCCCCTGCTCCTGTAAGGCAGTTTATTTATTCAGATCAATGAGCACAAGCCAATGTATCGATCTGGTATAGAAAATGTTATTATATGCTGGAAGATTTCTGCTATGGATGGCTGGGAAAAGAAATTGTGTCAAGGGTAAGGCTGGATTAAAGCACCAGGTGGGAAAC
Source organism: Cyanistes caeruleus (assembly GCF_971803275.1). Taxonomy (NCBI): domain Eukaryota; kingdom Metazoa; phylum Chordata; class Aves; order Passeriformes; family Paridae; genus Cyanistes; species Cyanistes caeruleus. The sequence goes on along the minus strand of NC_141726.1, from coordinate 536,649 downwards.
TGCCCTCAGTGGAGCTCTCCAGGTTCTGTGCAAAGGAAAGAAATGAGCCCTGACTTTGTTCCACAGAGATCTCAAATTCTCTTTTCTCTCCTCTGAGGAACAAACCCAGGATATTTTCTTGACACATAATTTTGCAAATATTTTTTTTTCTGCCATCTCTCTTTCTCTTTCCAGCACTTTCTCCCTCTCTTCTTTCTCCTCAGGGAAATCCAGTGGAGGAATTCTGCCAGCAGTGAAACTCTCCGTTTGGAATTCTGTGGAATTCCCGCAGCTCCAGCTCAGCCTGGTGAGATTGTGGTGCCCAAACCCCACGGGCAGCCTGGGAAACCTCATCCCACCCATCCCCTCTGGCAGCTCTGATTGCCAGGGCTGGCACAGGAGAGGGGAGCTCTGGGTGCACTCACTGCCAGGGACCCCCTGAGCTCTGCTCCTTCCCAAAATCTGTGCAAACCACCCCTGCCACATCCCAAATCTCGTCCCAAAACACCCCTGCCACATCCCAAATCCTGTGCTAAATACCCCTGCCACATCCCAAATCCCAAACCACCCCTGCCACATCCCAAATCCCATCCCAAACCACCCCTGCCACATCCCAAATCCTGTGCCAAATACCCCTGCCACATCCCAAATCCTGTGCCAAATACCCCTGACACATCCCAAATCCTGTGCTAAATACCCCTGCCACATCCCAAATCCTGATCCAAACCACCCCTGACACATCCCAAATCCCAAACCACTCCTGCCACATCCCAAATCCCATCCCAAACCACCCCTGCCACATCCCAAATCCCATCCCAAACCACTCCTGTCACATCCCAGCTGGGACAGGCCCCACTCCCTGCTTTCCCTGCCCTTCCAGCTCTGCTCCTTCCCCGTCAGGTGCCAGCAGCATTCCCAGAGCTCTGAAAAAGGGGAATTTTGGTGTCTTTCAGCACAAGCTCCCAGCTGGATCCCCGTTGCCAAAGGCCAGGACACGTTCCGAGGTGCTCTGCTGGAAAGAGCTGTTGGAGCACAGAGCTGCCCCTTTTTCCTGGGCAGCAGGTGCACAAACCTCCATCCAAAACACGATTTGCATGGAATTGGCATCACCTGTGGAGGCAGAGCCATCGTTTTGGGGCGGGAACAAAGGAAATGGGAACGTTCCTCCCTGATCAAATGTCCACTTTTATAATCCCTGTCTGCTAATCCACCACATCCAGGCCAGCAATCAGTGCAGACTCTGTTTTTCATCGTGGTGTTCAATGCAGGAAAAAAAAGAATAAAAATGAAGTGAGACAGTATTATATTTCAATTAAAATGCCATGAAATTTTTGGCTGTGCTTTTTAATGTGATAATGTTAATTAAACCGAGCTCTCGCGTTCTGAAGTCTTATAAAATGTCTTGGAAACGGATAAAAAATAATAGTAGGAATAAAATTGGGCTATTTATCTACCCTGAGATTAAAGGGCTTCTTGTTTCCTTTGTGAATTTAGATTTCCAGAATTAAATGAGTGTGAAGTAATGATATTTTTCAGTAGAATCATTATCATTTTTATTGCAGCGGAATGTGTGCAGCATTTCACTGTTATTGTATTTAACTCACCTAATTTGGCCTCTCCCTCAGCCATGGGCTGTGCTCACATGGGGAACAGACCCCAAATTTTTTCCACCCAATTCTTGCCAGTCTGATTTTTCTGGAAGCTCTTCTCTCCTGGGGAGCTGCAGGCAGTGCAGAGCTGGTTTTGCTTAAATATCCCTCAGAATGGTCCAAAAATGCTTTTTAGCCTCTCCACAAGGCCTGGATTTGTAGTACCTCTGTAATTATGAAGTCTAATACATAAAAACACACCTAAAACACATTTTATTATATAAATATACAATAAACTCCAAGTGGAGTCCCCAGCACGGAGCAGAAATGGGGATATCTGGGGACAGATGTGTCAAGGTCTCCTGGATAAAGAAACAACTGCCTGGAATTGCAGTGGGAGGAGTGGGCAGGGAATGCTGAGAAGCTCCTCTGGAACGAGCTGGGTTGGGAAAGCCCTGTGAGACTGAGCCCAGCCATTCCCACCAGGGCCACCAGTGCCCGTGTCCCAGTGTTAGCGCTCAGGAACACACATAATCACAGAATGATTATATGAAGGTGCTTTATTTAAAAGCTCTGGGTGTCAGGGATACACAGACCCAAATCTGACCCCATTTGGTTTGGAGTTGAACATGTTTTATACTCTATTGTTATACAACTTACATATTAATTATTAAACTTCCATTGTTCTATTGTATGCATTGTTTTTACCCAAGCATGAATTTCTCATGATCCCCCCCAGCCCCCTAACATGGTTCCTCATGTTCTCTAAACAATAATTATATCTAATCACATCTAACAATTGTATCATTTATCATATATTGATTACACAGGTGCAGTTTGACTTGGTCTTTAGCAAGCACAAGGCCTAACATTTCCCAGGGCCTGCTTTTCCCAGGGCTTTCCAAACCTAACTTTCTTCCTAGGTCCCCGAATTTTCTAAGATTTTAAGACCTTTTGCTATCACCCAGTGCCACATCCCTGGAGAGATGCTGACCCCACTTCCCTGGGCAGCCTTTTCTGTGCAGAAATCCTCCCAATACCCAACCTTCACCTCCCCTGGCCCAGCCTGGGGCCGTTCCCTCCCCTCCTGGTGCTGTTCCCTGGGGGCACAGCCCAACCTGCACCCCAGCAGAGCTCCTGTCCCCGACCTGCACCCCAGCAGAGCTCCTGTCCCCGACCTGCACCCCAGCAGAGCTCCTGTCCCCGACCTTCACCCCAGCAGAGCTCCTGTCCCCGCATTGTGGGGAGCCCAAAGGTCCCCCTGGTCACCTCAATCTGATTTCTCACCCCACATTAATGCAGGCCTGGCTTTTGGGAGTTAAAGGCCAGGAGGAAGAAGGGAACCCTGTGTATTGGGTTGTCCTGCTGTTCTCTGGGGACTTCAAGAAGAACCAGGAGAGATAACGACCCCGTCATTCTCACCATGAGGTAGAATGGGACTTTTCCTGCAGAATTCCACATTTCCAGAAGCATCAGGAATTCAGAGTGGTCATAGAAACACAATACAGAAAATACAATACAGAAAATACAATACAGAAAATACAATACAGAAAATACAATACAGAAAATGTACATCTATATTTATAGAAATACATAGAAATAAATAGCCAGTCCTTTTCCTGGCTGAGATGTTCCTTTGGCACCGTCCAGGATGTGTTTGGAGAAGCTGCTGAGCATCTCCACACCCTGAAATTGGTTTGTGGCAGAATTTGACGTTTGATATCCAGGATTTGATATCCATTTGTGTCTCTATTACCCTGAGTCAATGCCATCATTTATATTTCCCTCCCTTCTTAGCAATCTGCTTTGATTTTGTCAGTCATTGACCTTTGAAGATTTATCCAACCAAATTTGTAATGCTGGAGTGAGAGCTGAGCTGGGCACAGAGCTCCTGTGGATGTGCTGGTTGCTGTCCCTGAGCTGGAGCAGAGAAATCCCAGCTGCCAGCCCGGAGAGGGGCAATAACCTGGGCAATCAGCCCGTGAGCTGCAGAGGAGAGCTGTGATGGCACACATCTGTCAGCCTGACACTCGATATTGCTGCCCACAGCCCGGCCTCCAGCAGGGACCTGGGGCCAGGAGATGTTATCATGACAAGGCAGGGATGGGGCAGGAGGTCTCTGCCCTCAAGGCTCTGCTGCTGCTTTTCCTTCCACTCCACGCTCCGAGCGGAGGAAATGAAACTGAGGAGATTTATGCCATAAAGGAGATGCTGCTTCTGGATTTGTCTCCTGACAAACACTCTCCCCCCATTCCTGACTCTCCCCCCATCCCTGACTCTCCCTCCAGCTCCCTAAACAGTACTGGGTGATGAAACACTCTGTCAGAGGGGTGGGGAGTGGCCCAGAGCTGATGATTTCAGGATCTCACTCTTTAATTGCCTTGGCAAGGGGCGCGTGGGGAGCTTTAGTGACAGAGGCACCGAACCACAACAGATTTTCCTGTAATTCCCAGACTTTGAAGCGCTTTTGCAATTCATGAAGCTGCTGCTCAACATCAAATGGGGTTTATAAGAATTTTCCCCTCTCTAAGTGCCAAGGATTCCCGAAGCTGAGCACGAGCAGAGCAGGGGAGGCCTGGGCCTGGTCCCAGAGGCGCTGCTGTCAATCAGGAGTGACAGCAGTGAGGTCAGGGAGGGGTTAAAGCTGGAGACAGTGGCACTGGGGTGCCTGTGACCCCATCCTGAGGTGCCCTGAGTGGCAGCTGAGACAGACACGGGGTGGGCTGGGCACAAATCCCACCTTCAAAGTGCTTCAGGTGTTCTCCATACCCTGGAGAGCACCTCCAGCAGGGCAGGAACTCCTTCCTGGGATCCCAGAGACCATGGGATGGATCTCAGTGGTTGGGTTGATGGATCTCAGTGGTTGGGTTGATGGATCTCAGTGGTTGGGTTGATGGATCTCTGTGGTTGGGTTCAGGGGATCTCAGTGGTTGGGTTGATGGATCTCCGTGGTTGGGTTGATGGATCTCAGTGGTTGGGTTGATGGATCTCAGTGGTTGGGTTGATGGATCTCAGTGGTTGGGTTGATGGATTTCAGTGGTTGGGTTGATGGATCTCAGTGGTTGGGTTGATGGATCTCAGTGGTTGGGTTGATGGATCTCAGTGGTTGGGTTGATGGATCTCTGTGGTTGGGTTGGTGGATCTCAGTGGTTGGGTTGGTGGATCTCAGTGGTTGGGTTGGTGGATCTCAGTGGATGGGTTCAGGGGATCTCAGTGGTTGGGTTGATGGATTTCAGTGGTTGGGTTGATGGATCTCAGTGGTTGGGTTGATGGATCTCAGTGGTTGGGTTCAGGGGATCTCAGTGGATGGGTTCAGGGGATCTCAGTGGTTGGGTTGATGGATCTCAGTGGTTGGGTTGGAAAGGATTTGAAAGATCATTTCTTTCTGCCATGAGCAGGGACACCTTCCACTCTCCCAGGGTATTCCAGCTTGGCCTTGGGCCCTTCCAGGGATCCAGAGGCAGCCACAGCTTCTCTGGGCACCTGTACCAGGGCCTCCCCACGCTCCCAGGGAAGGATTTTCCCCAGTATCTGCTGCAGGAATCTCCAGTGAGCCCAGAGCCTGGTGTGAACCCTGTGCCCATTTGCACCCTCCCAGCACAACCAGCCCTTTCGGGAACTTCATTGCCAGCGTTTCCTGTGACGATGTCTGAGCACCCAGCAGTGAATCACTAAAGCCTGATAGCCACTTTTAATCACAGCAAATCAATGCTCCATAAGGAGGAGGTTTAAAACTCATTTTTCATGTATCACTGCTGGAAAGGCTCATTAGCAGCCAAACCATCAATGCAGCCTGAACTCCAGAGTGACTCCTGGATGGAATCAGCGGTGCCAGTGGAGCAGGGGAAGGATGGAACCGTGACAGGGAGGGGAAGGGGTTAAACACAACAAGGCCTTTTGGAAATATTTTGTGTTTCCTCTATGAAGTATTTTGCCTTTCCTCCCTCAGCGTGTCAGGCTGTAACTCCTGAGGGGCTCTCGGGGTCTGGGGATGTTTTCAGCTCCAGAACCACAAGAGGGCAATGGAGAATGGAGCCAGAGCCGTGGCCGGGCTGGGAGGGGAGCAGGAGGTGCCCTGTGCTCTGCCCCAGAAATGCCCCCAGGCAGAGGAAGAGCTGCAGTGTGCCAGCCAGAGCTGTGGCTGCCCCTGGATCCCCGGAGCTGTCCCAGGCTGGATGGGCTTGGAGCAGCCTGGCACAGCAGAGGGTGTCCCTGCCTGGCAGGGGTGGAATGAAACGATTCCCATGGCCCCTCATGCCAGGAGGAGCAGTGGGCACTGCCAGGAATTATCCTGTGCATTGTGCCTGGGTTTATCTCCTGTAAAGAACGAGAAAAGCACCGTGTTTGTGCAGAGCAGCCAGAGGAGAGCTCGGATCTCCAGAGTGTGATAAACACAAGGCAGAGCAGAAGAAAAGGGGAGAAGCACTCTGACTGTGCCCCAGCCTCAGAGCCAGCCCTGCTGCAGCCCCCGGCTGCTTCCTCTCCCTGCTCTATTGTTCCATTCCTCCCCAATCCGTATCTGGGCTTCGCAGCGCTGCCACTCGGGCCACAAACCCCTCTGGAAGCATCACAGGAACGCGGGGCTGTGTGCTCTGCCTCAGATAATGGATGTCCAAATTATTGTTTGGAAGCTTTTCCTGCAGTGTTTATCTGGCAGGCCCAGGCTGTGGGATCGATGTGCTGCCGGGAGCTCGCTCGCTTTCCATCTCCACAGCTTTTCTCCAGGACAGGCTGGGCTGCAGCTTGGCTGGTGACAGGCCCTGATGAGCCAGGTTCTCTCTGACAGCCCTGCAGAACATCCTGGGGCACTTTTACAGGGATCAGAGCTTGGGCTCCCTCGTAAATACGGGATCTTTTCCTATGAATTGAGGCTCTCTCTCATCCAGCTGATGATCCCCATTAATGACCTGGAACCAATCCAGGCTGTGTTTTAGGGAGAGGAGAGGAGACCCACAGGGCACCCTCTGCCTGAGCCCAGACACTTTCCCTGGCATGTTCACCACTGGAATAATTTCCCCTATCCCTGACATTCCATCCATGGGATAACTGCCCTTTCCATAGCATTCCATCCATGGAATAACTTCCCCTTCCATAGCATTCCATCCATGGAATAACTGCCCCTTTCCCTGGAATTCCATCCATGGAATAACTGCCCCTTCCATAGCATTCCACCCATGGAATAACTGCCATTTTCCTGGAATTCCATCCATAGAATAACTGCCCCTTCCATGGCATTCCACCCATGGAATAACTGCCTTTTTCCTGGAATTCCATCCATGGAATAACTGCTTCTTCCATGGCATTCCATCCATGGAATAACTGCCCCTTTCCATGGCATTCCATCCATGGAATAACTGCCTTTTCCTGGCATTCCATCCATGGAATAACTGCCCCTTCCCTGACATTCTATCCATGGAATAACTGCCCTTTCCATAGCACTCCATCCATGGAATAACGGCCCTTTTCCTAGCATTCCATCCATGTAATAACTTCCCCTTCCCAGGCATTCCATCCATGGAATAACTGCTCCTTCCATGGCATTCCATCCATGGAATAACTGCTCCTTCCATGGCATTCCACCCATGGGATAACTTCCCCTTCCCAGGCATTCCATCCATGGAATCACTGCCTTTTCCTGGCAGGTCCTTGCCTTTGGTGCAGGCCATCCCAGCCCAAGCCCAGTGCTCAGCCCCTCTCCAGAGGCTCCAGCAGAGGTTCAGCCTCACCATGGCTGGAAATTCCATTTAATTCCCACGTTGTTTGTCAATATTTTCCTGTCTGGCATTAAATGAACGTAATTAGTGCAGCTTAAAAATGAGGGAAGCTCTTTAATGCAGCTGCTGTCCCAGTATTTCCCCCTGAGTTTCCCAAGCTGTAATTCCCTTCTCTCCTGCCATTGGTAATAATCCCTTGAAAGCATGGAAGTGGAATGTGCTGCCTGCCTTTGCAATTGTTTTTCTTTGTTATGTTGCTCAAACAAAGAGTAAAACATGCACTTGAAGGCTCTTTGACTTTTATTTTAGATTGAGGGGGATAAACAGAGAAGGAAGAAATCTTAAACACTCTGGGGGAGGCAGGATCTGATCAGCACCTGAGCCAGAAGCTGCCACAGCAGCAGCAGCTGGTGCTGCCTTCACAGCCACCCAAAAATGAGACCCCCGGGGGTGACTTCGCTCCTCCTGAACATTCAGAGCCTGCTGAGACCCAACGGGGCTCGTTTATTGTGAGTCCCTCCCTCTGTCTCCCACATCTCCAGATGTGCCCCAAAACAAGCTCTGGGATCCCTGGAAAGCCTTGCCTGGGAAGGCACTGTGAGCTCCTGGAGTGATGTAAAATCTCCAGGAAAGCGAGAGCTGCTTCAGAGGGGCTGGTGCTGGGTGTTTGGGAAGGCAGCAGTGTCTGCTGGATGTGCTGGGTTCCAGAAGGAGCAGGAGCAGCACGGGGGATGCTCTGGGGAGGGGATGCTCTCCCAAGGGCAGCCCCAGCGCACAGCCGGGCTCGGGAGCACCGAGGGATCCCTGATCCCGGGATTATCCAAGCTGCCAAGGTTTGATAGCAGAGTTTCTGGCTCCTCTGATGGACTGATGTCCTTGTGGGCTGCGCTGCCTTCCAAACTCCCACAGAGGAGCTGAGCTGGTGAATCTGAGGCGCGAGAGAAACATCAGATGTTACCACGTCTGGCTCTGTCTCTGACAGCTTATCCTGAAATCCCCCCCAACACTCCAAAGCTCAAATTTCTGCTGCTTGGGGTTTTTTTTTAAACAATGTTATCTCCATTTTTCTGCTGCTAATAAGCTGTGGCCTCACTTTCTGGGGGCACAAGCAGGGACAGGCCCCCGCCCTTGCCCAAAACCTTTTTGTTCCCCTCTGATTCCCTCTATCTCTCTCCATAAACTCCAAGCCCATGACTGACAGCCCAATTTAAACTTAATGTTTAATATTGCAATCAGGAGTGATATTTTGTGTTGGCTTTTTGAAGTGAGGAGAGACGGTGGCAGCATTTGCCTCTGCAATCATTTCACCCTCAAAAGGGAACACATCCAGCAAAGTGAAATTTTGCTGGCGAAGAAGAAAAAGAAAAGGAAAGGGGGGATAAAAAAGAGCCGAGATTAACATCCTTTAAAATGTTCCTGTTTACTCCTATCGTCTCAGAGCTAACTTTAAATAGGATAAAATGATCCTTTAATCCCCTTTATCTTCTTAAGAGCTGCTGTAAAAGATCTACTTGACATTTGAGAAACAGGAAAAAAAAAATAGGAGGTCTCGTAATATTCCTCAGAAATGGTGGATGGAAGAGATTTGAGTTGAACAAAATGGGATCATCAAAAAAAAATTCCTGTGGGCCCTGTGGGGGATCCCACAGGGCAGGAGCACATCCCTGGAGCTGCTGGGTTTGTCAGGACAGACCCAGGGCAGGGCTTCGACCCTGAGGTCTCCTTGGAAATCCATCTGATGGCAGCGGGGGAGGTTGGGAGATGTTTCCCACCCTCAGGAAAGGAGGTTGGGAGATGTTTCCCACCCTCAGGAAAGGAGGTTGGGAGATGTTTCCCACCCTCAGGAAAGGAGGTTGGGAGATGTTTCCCACCCTCAGGTTGGCACTGAAGCCTCTCCCTGTTCTCACTGCTGTTCTGCCTTTGAGGAGCTGGCGTCTCTCGCTGGCTCGTTAGTGACAACCTCGTTTGCACATCTGTTTAGCCCTGGATGAATCTTCCCTGGATGAATCTTCCCTGGATGAAGATTCCCTGGATGAAGATTCCCTGGATGAAGATTCCCTGCAGTTACCAAAGGGCCTGCTCGCTGTGTCCATGGGCATGGACCATGAATCAATGATGGGAGCAGAGCAGTGCCTGGTCCTCACAGCTCCTCACAGCTCCTCACAGCTCCTCACAGCTCCTCACAGCTCCTCACAGCTCCTCACAGCTCCTCTCTGCTCCTCACTGCTCCTCACTGCCAGCAGAAGACCTGGAACCCCACGGTTTGACCCCAAATCTGCCCTTGCAGTCCTTTAGCTGTGGTCACAATTCCCCATCTCTGGATTGGGAATTCCAAAGGGAACTGCCCGGGTGCCAGGATGGGAAAAAAAACAACCAAAAATAAAGCCAAACAAGAGAAAAGAGAGAAAATAGGGAAGAAGAGATGGGAAAATGGAAAGGGACAGGGACAGGGACAGGGACAGGGACAGGGGAAGAGGAAGGGGAAGGAAAAGGAAAAGGAAAAGGAAAAGGAAAAGGAAAAGGAAAAGGAAAAGGAAAAGGAAAAGGAAAAGGAAAAGGAAAAGGAAAAGGAAAAGGAAAAGGAAAAGGAAAAGGAAAAGGAAAAGGAAGTGAAATTCCAGAGTTCAAACACACCAACATTTGGGGAAGAAAAGATATTTCATCCCAGGAGTTAGAAAATGCAAATCAGTGTCTGGAGGGTGCTTTTGGAGAGAACTGAGGCAGGCTGAGGGCTCACTTCTCTATTTTAAATCTCCTCTGCTCCCAAGCTCCATCTTTCACTGCCTTTCAAAACCGGGTCTTTCATTAACAAGAGTTAAATTACATAACACTGAAAAAAGAATTTAAAATAATTACTTCCTAACCCCATTTGCAAAGCCCTGAAGCACAAGGCTTTATTACCCTTATCTTAACTTTCTTAACTACTAATGTTTGAGCAGTTAGGAAATTATCCTTTCCCGTCAGAAATTCCAGCTGCAGTTATTTTTGCCACACATTTATTAGCCCGCCGTATATCGATAATAATCGCAGCATATTGAGGTGTTCCAACAGGAGACATTAAGGCCAATCAAGTGAATAATTCAACGTTTTCAGAATTGTCTGAACACAAATTTGCACAATAGCCTGTGACAAAGGGATCTTCAGGGGACGATCAAATAAATAACAGTCGTTTTTCAAGGAAGCTGCAACACTTTCAAAAGAATAATCCCGGGCTCTTCTTTAATGCTGTGCTGTGATTATTCATGGATGTGGCACTGGGGAGCTCTGCAAAGTTCTCTGTGCTGCTTCAGGGAGAGGCAGCTCCTGCCAGCACAGATCCCAGCCCCACACCTGGCTTTTCCCATTGATTTGGCAAAAAATATGGAATTCACAATTCCATATGGAAGTGGTTTGGGTTGGGAGGGCCTTAAAAATGAACCAGGGCCACCCCAGCCATGGCAGGGACATCCCCCACTGTCCCAAGGTCATCTCCCACTGTCCCCAGGGACACCCCCTCTGTCCCAGGGTCACCCCCACTGTCCCAGGGACACCTCCCACTGTCCCCAGGGTCACCCCCACTGTCCCAGGGTCACCCCCACTGTCCCAGGCTGCTCCAGCCCCAATGTCCAGCCTGGCCTTGGGCACTGCCAGGGATCCAGGGACAGCCACAGCTGCTCTGGCAATTCCAGCCCAGCCCCTCCCCACCCTCTCAGGGAACAATTCCTGCCCAAAATCCCTCCTATCCATCCATCCATCCATCATCCATCCATCCATCCATCCATCCATCCATCCATCCATCATCCATCTATCATCCATCCATCCATCCATCCATCCATCCATCCATCATCCATCCATCCATCCATCCATCCATCCATCCATCATCCATCCATCATCCATCCATCCATCCATCCATCCATCCATCATCCATCCATCATCCATCCATCCATCCATCATCCATCCATCATCCATCCATCCATCATCCATCCATCCATCCATCCATCCATCCATCCATCCATCATCCATCCATCATCCATCCATCATCCATCCATCCATCCATCCATCCATCCATCCATCCACCCATCCATCCATCCATCCCTGCCCTCCCTGTTTCAGGAGCTGTTTCCTGCAGACAGTTTGAAGGGGGTGAGCCCCTCTGGAGTTCCTGGGAATCCTGGATCCGTGTGCTCAGACAGGGGAAGATCCCGGCAGAGGGAGGGAAGGAGGATGCTGCACACCAGGAGGGCCAGACAAGCAGAGCAGGATGGTTTTCTGGAGATGCCGAATTAATCAAATCAATAGCTTGAAGCACTTAATACCTAAAGTGGTTGGAGTGTTGATTATGAAGGGCTGTGTAAACATAATGTAGAAATACCCAGTAATTGGCAGCTCGTTGGGGGAAAATGGATCTGCTGTCTGTGGATAGAGTGCCTGTGTGTGCATAATCATAATTTATCTCTTTCCTGAGTGCTCAGGTATTAATCAAGTGTAACAATAATGCTGTGAGTCAGGGCTGAGTGCAGCTCCAAGCCCCACGTCCCTGCACGGAGGCAAATCCTCCTCAGGAGCTGCACAGGGCTGGGCTGGCACTGAGCACGAGCTGGGCCTTGTCAGGCTCAGAATCAGCCACAAACTCGGTCAAATCTGCACCTTTTGTGCTTCTCAGTGGTGGCATCAGGGTGTCTGTGAGCTGCTGGCATCAGGGTGTCTGAGCTCCTGGGATCAGGGTGGCTGAGCTCCTGGGATCAGGGTGTCTGAGCTCCTGGGATCAGGGTGTCTGAGCTGCTGGCATCAGGGTGTCTGAGCTCCTGGGATCAGGGTGTCTGAGCTCCTGGGATCAGGGTGTCTGAGCTCCTGGGATCAGGGTGGCTGAGCTGCTGGCATCAGGGTGTCTGAGCTCCTGGGATCAGGGTGTTTGTGAGCTCCTGGGATCAGGGTGGCTGAGCTGCTGGCATCAGGGTGTCTGAGCTGCTGGCATCAGGGTGTCTGAGCTCCTGGGATCAGGGTGTATGAGCTGCTGGCATCAGGGTGTCTGAGCTGCTGGGATCAGGGTGTCTGAGCTCCTGGGATCAGGGTGTCTGAGCTGCTGGCATCAGGGTGTCTGAGCTCCTGGGATCAGGGTGTATGAGCTGCTGGCATCAGGGTGTCTGAGCTGCTGGGATCAGGGTGTCTGAGCTCCTGGGATCAGGGTGTCTGAGCTCCTGGGATCAGGGTGTCTGAGCTGCTGGCATCAGGGTGTCTGAGCTGCTGGCACCAGGGTGTCTGTGAGCTGCTGGCACCAGGGTGTCTGAGCTGCTGGCATCAGGGTGTCTGAGCTGCTGGCATCAGGGTGTCTGAGCTCCTGGGATCAGGGTGTCTGAGCTCCTGGGATCAGGGTGTCTGAGCTCCTGGGATCAGGGTGTCTGAGCTGCTGGCACTGCGCTCTGGAGGGAGCTGGGGCTGGACAAGGCTGGGAAAGGCGGCGCAGGAACATCCCTGTGCCTGAGGCTGCTTTGGGATTGTCACCTGTGTGATCCCGAGCCCTCCTGCTGCCTGCTTCCAGCCTGATCCCGACATATTCCATGTTCCAGGACAGGAATATCCCCGAGGATGTCTGGCAGGGCACAGCCAGGGTGAATTAGAGCCATCAATTGTTTATTTGTGCTCGGCTGGTGTTGGCAGCACCAGGAGCACATCCTGCTGAGAGGATCCTGCTGGGGACAGGGCAAACCTGGGGCTCCCTCCCCTCTCCTGCTCCCAGCCCTTCTCAGCTCACCACAGGAGTGTTTAAGCCAAGGGTTTAAGTTTAATTTCTTTAATTTCAAGAGGTATTTTTAAAGATACGAGTGGAAGGTGAAAGCCCTTTATGTCCCATGGCTCTGAGAGAGCCGGGAATTCTCCTCCATCCCTGGGATTTAACCAAGTGCTGCAAATTTAAACTCACACCAGAACCCTGTTTTCATCTGCTGCCAGAACTGGATTTTAACACCATCTCACCAGCTGAGGTTTCCATTTAGCTCCTTATTCCAACAGAACTGGTTTTCGACATCATTTCACCCGCTGAGGTTTCCAGACCCTTCCCCACCCCTCAGGGAGTCCCAGCGCCCCAAACCTGGACACTTGACCAGGCCAGCTTTCTGTATTCCCCTCCTTCAGCTGTCTGAGAGGTGTTTGGGTGTTTAAAATGTTTATTGAGGGAGCACTAAAGCAGGGAGCTGGAATGTTTTAGCAGCAGCCTCGCTGTTCTGCCTGCTGGCTGATAAATCCGTGCCCTTATCAACCCCTCCTCACCACCGCGGACTTGGCAGGGACCAGCAGGAGATGAAAGCTCTTTATTACCCTCATCCCCAGCCTCCTGCACACTCACACTCAAGGACAATCCCCCACACCTCCTCGGGATGGAGACAGCATTGATTTAGCTTACATTAACCTTTCAGGACCTATCAGATTACACTGGATCCGTTTCACTTGATAAGAACGGAGCAGTCGGGTCCCGGCCGCTCCCCCGAGCCCTGCGCTGTGAATTAATCACCATCAGGGAGCTGCTCCCAGCTCTGGGTGGCAAAGTGCTTTTAATCACAGTTTTACTTCTAAAATTACTGACCCAGCCACCTCCCCCGTTCTAAATCCTAAATCTAAATCCTAAATCTAACCTAAATGTTCCCAGGAACATTTGACTTTCCAGCCAAAGGTCTTTTTGCTCTGCTCTCTCTTCTCTCCTGAAGCCATCGCTCCCAGCCCGTCCTGCTCCTGATGTCCTGGACCTCCTCAGGCTATTTTGTGCCTCACCTGGCCATCATTTTAGCCAGATTAATGTTTGCCTTTGTTTGCAGCAGGGGAAGAACTTTGTGAGGTGAAGTTTCAGAGGTGATCCCTTCACACAGAACCCGCTCGGGGTGCGGAGGAAGCCTGCAGGAGCTGAAACCCCCTGGTGCTGGGTAGGATAAAGGTGCTCAGCCGGGAGCTCTGCACCTTCCCAGCGCTGCTGAGGTCACTCCCCAGCTCGCTGTGTGCCAGTGACAGGGCCAGGGTGGCACACGGGGAGCACAAACGAGCCACAGGGGCCCTGAGCTGCAGCAGAATCCCGACAGCAGGAGGGAGCTGCCCTGGCCTGGCCAGGAGAAGGGTTTGCTTCAGCCCCAGGAGAAGGGTTTGCTTCAGCCCCAGGAGAAGGGTTTGCTTCAGCCCCAGGAGAAGGGTTTGCTTCAGCCCCAGATCAGACACCTGCCCAGCCCGAGGTCCCCCTGAGCCCAGCTCCATCACCCCGGTGGCCCCAGCCGGGCTCTGCTGCCTCAGCAGCGTCCTCCCACCTTGGGATGGGCTGTGGGGAACCTGGAGCAGCCCCAGGACGTCCCCAGACCCAGGGACAGCCAGGAATTGCTGGGGACACCCAAATCCAATCGATTCAGTCCCCACAGAGGGGAAAAGTGTGGGTTTGTCTGAGATAAAGAAGAATTGCATTCCCACAGAGGGGAAAAGTGTGGGTTTGTCTCAGCCAGAGGGCCGAGAGGACCCTTTAATGGAGCCTTTTATTCACAGGCAGCCAGAGAGGCCCTGGGTTTGGTCCTTCCTGGGTTCCCAGGAGCTGCAGGAGGCCCTTCAGCCCCAAACCTGGGCAGGATGGAGGGCCCAGGGCAGGCTCCACACCTGGCAGGGAGGAACCTGCACGAAGGAACCCACCTGAGCCTCCTCCTGTGCCACTGCCAGGCCTCTCTGAATCTCTGATTGCAGGGATGAGCTCTCAGCACAGCCCCCACCGGCACCAGCAGCTCCGGGCTGAGCTGCAAGCAAAAAAAATATCAAATCCTGGCAGATGAGCTCCATTTCTGGGTGCTTTGCCATCTCCTCACCGCTGTTTTACACTGATGAGCTCGTTATGGAAAATGAGCTGTCGCCTCCCCATCGTCCCAGCGACGGGAAGCGGCAAACAGGGCCTGGGTTTATTTCTCCTGACAGCTTTGGGACACGCAGGGAGCTCGGCTGGGGGATGAATTTCCCTGGAAGTGAGGAGGAATGAGGTGTGGGATATCTCCCAGTTTGGGAGCAGTCTGGAAGCGCATCCCACAGGATGCAGTGACAGGGAACATCCACGGCCTCAGCAGAGCTCCTGGAGCCCTCCTGGAGCCCTCCTGGAACCCTCCTGGAACCCTTCTGGAGCCCTACTGGAATCCTCCTGGAATCTTCCTGGAACCCTCTTGGAATCCTCTTGGAATCCTCTTGGAATCCTCTTGGAACCCTCCTGGAATCCTCTTGGAATCCTCTTGGAACCCTCCTGGAACCCTCCTGGAACCCTCCTGGAATCCTCCTGGAACCCTCTTGGAATCCTCCTGGAACCCTCTTGGAATCCTCCTGGAACCCTCCTGGAATCCTCCTGGAATCCTCCTGGAACCCTCCTGGAATTCTGGAATTCTCCTGGAACCCTGGAGTGCTTACCCAGAGCTGGAGCAGGTGCCAGAGCATCTCCTGTGCGAGCACCTGGCTGCTGGGAGGACACAGAGCAGCACCAAGAGCCAGGGAATCCTGCTGGGGTCCCAAAGCTGGGGCTGAGCCCCTGGGGACGATGGCACTCAGCCAGAGCCACTGCTGGCAGAGGGGAAAGAAACATTCCGTGGGTATTGATGGATTGTAGCTCTGGTTTCTGTGGGGAGAGCTGGGGGATGGATGCACGGCTTGGGGACGTCGCTGTTTGGTTTTTAACTGCAGTGGAGAGCTGATGATGCTGAGGGTGAGCTTGCAGGGCAGAAACACTCCCAGACAGGAGCTCTGCATCAACAAGAACTTTCTGCCTCTTTCAACTCGGCCTTTTTTACCTGTGGAAATCAGCAGCCAGGATGGGAGGCTTTTAAAAGCCCAGCAGCCCTTCTTTTTAACCAGTTAGGGAGAGATTCATGTCACCTGCTGGCATCTCCAGGGTTGAAGGAGTGATTCCCCTTTCCCTGCCGCCCTGCCCTTGCCTTTCCCACGCTCTTTTCACACAGGGTCTGCTGCTGGTGTCGATCCTCACAGGAGTAAAGACAAACTCTGCTCCCAGTTATTTAAAACCTGCTGTAAAATCTCTTCCCAGGGCCCTGAAGGCTCCCAGGCCTGGCCTGGCTCTCCAGAGGGGCAGTAAAGCCAAGGCGAGGGGCTGAGGTCGTTCCTGGGGGTGTCAGAGCATCCTGAAAAGCCCAAGCCCATCCTTGGCCAGCTGCAGAGTCGGACAAGCGAGCCCTCAATGAGCTTTTGGGTTTTGTAGAGAAATAAAAATAGCTGGGAAGGAAGAGGAGGAAGCTGCCGGCCCAGAGCCGCTTCCTGAGCGTTCCCAGCTCAATGGGGTTTGATTGCTCCACACCTGCCCGCTCCTCCCAGGCTGAGGCAGGAAAAATAATCTCCCCTGATATGCAAATCCAGCAAATCTCGAAACGCAGCCGAGGAGAGCGAGAAATAAATCTGCAAATCTGAGCCACCAGCTTCAAACCGTTCCTGGAGAGAGATTTGGCTGATCTCCCCCTTCTCCCTGGCTCGGGAGTGAGGGAATGAAGGATTCTCATTCCTTTCACACCATTGGGAAAAATGTGAGCACGTTCTGTGTTTCATGGTCTGGGCACAGCCCACAGCACCAAACTCCTGCCTGCAGCCTCTCCCCGTGGATGGATCCTCTGCAGCCCCAGAACTCCCCAGCAGATAAAGGAAACATCCCTGGTTTCACGTCCCTCTCCTAAATCCGGTTTCCTTTCAGTGTTTTTATGTGTCCAGCGTTTCACCGGTTCTCCAGCAGCAGCCAATTACCGTTTTAATTTAATTAATTAGCAATTACAGTTAATTAACCCCATGAAATATTCTGTGTTTTTAGGAAAGAGCCCCGGCATCATCACTTACCTGAAATCCAAGCGCTGCCTCGGGGTGCAGTGCTGACAGTGGGGATATTTTATATTCCTGATTTCAATACAAGTGACTGCTGGAAATATTCATTTCCATTAACAGATGTTGGAATTATGTATTTAGGGAACACTCCACATTCTCCATCCACACTGCGACTCTGGAGAATGGAGTCATAAAAATGGAAATATTTTAGCTTTTTTCCTCCTTCAAAGCAGGAGCACCTTGAAGATTCTTAGAACTATTTTGGGCTGGGAAACCCATTTTTCTGATCAGCAGTAAGTGCACCTGACTGTGCTGAAAGCAGTGGTCCTTAACAGAGAGGCAGGAGGGTTTGTGTTCATTAAGCAGACCAGACTCTCGTCTCTCTGGCAGATAAATGATGTGGATATTTTTAATCCGCTGCCTTGACTTAGCATTTTCTCCTCTCTCAGCCTCTCCAAAAGATAACATCCAGATGAGCAGTTGATAATTAGCCCCCAAGGGCCACATGTACAATTTGATTTCAAAGGGAGACTTTCATGTTGGATATTGATTTAAAAACAAAAATAAAAGTGGCCTTTTCATCAAAAAGCAGCCTAAGAGTGCTCTGTGTGCCTGGAGCTTCCCTTCCCCAGCCCTGCCCACGTGGGGCCACCTGGCAAGCAGAAAAACCTCAGGTTTATTTATTAAAACTCATTTATTTTCTCCAGACAGGCTGGAGAATTTATTTGTTTGAAGGGCAGGCCTGGGTGTGATAATGGAACTGTGCCTGTTCCCAGCCTGGTGCTCTCTGTGATGGAGGAGCTGGAGCTTCCCAAGCTATGGAGCTCAGAGGAGCAGGAGGTGCAGGAGGGAAGAGCTGAAGCCGCTCCTGGAATGGGGGGGATCATCCCAGGGGGTGTTAATTGATCATCTCGGGGTTATTAATTAATCTGGGATGGTGCAGGGGTGGGAGAAAGCTCCAAACCCCCCCCCAGGGTTCTTGGATTAACTCCAGGTTTATTACCTCTGTTATTCAGAGTTAATTACACCTCGATGGATGTGTTTTAAATCTCAATTAATGTCCTGCACAATCAATTCATAGTTAATTAATCCAAGGGGCTGATCAGTGGGAAGAGAACCCACTGTGCAGGAAATCCCTGCCTGTGCCAGGACCGACCCAGCTGATTCAGGGGGGTTCAGGGGCCAGAACTGAGCTGAGCTGCGGCGTCAGGCTGGGATTGCTCCCCTCTCCTCGGAATATCTGAGGTGAAAAAGCAAGAAGGAGCCCAAACCCAAAGGAAGCTCCTATCAAAGGGGACAGCAGTAAAATCTCAGATATTTATTACAGATATTAAATTCTGTATTTCATTCTAATTAAATTTCATGCTTCATTCCAATCAGGAGCAGCATTGCCTGCCTAAGCAAGGAGGGTGTTGTTCTCTCTGTCAGCCAGATTTTGTATTTTTGGGTTGGATTTTTACCTTGAAATCCTTGGGGTTTGCAATTAGACCTATTTTTTCCCGGATTTTTTAATCCTCTTCCTGGGAGTGTTGGGCCAGGCCGGTCCTGGAGCATCCTGGGCTCTGCTTGGGCGCTCCTCTCTCTTTTAGGAAAATGAAATTTCTCCTGGAATCGTTTCCCTGCAGGAGCTGAAGCTCCCAGGCCCCAGCCAGGGAGCCCTTCCCACAGGCAGCTGGAGGGAAGGAAAACATCCAATTCCATGGAATTTGGGGACCCAAGCTCTCCTCAGCTGTTGGAACCCCCAGCAGAACCCCAAAAGGCTTTGAAGGAATACAGAATTCCCACATCAAGGATTCCCTCCTCCCCTCGGAGCGCAGAAAAGGAAATTTCATCAGGCACCATCGCTGTGGAAGGGAAATGAAAGACTGAGTCAAAGAGACAATGACTGAAGATTTAATTCTTCTCTGTCCTGTGAATTCAGAGCAAAAACTGACAGTTTTATGTTCTTTCAAGGGAAGCCTCTTAAATAAAAGCAAGAGCAGGGAGGGGGAAAGAGGGGAAGGAGGAGGGAGAGAAGGAAAAAGGGAAAACTGCTCGGAGCTATAACACGACCACAGGCAAGAACTCTTCATTAGCAGCTTCATTTTCAGCCAGGTACATTGAAGGAGTTTTGCCACCCTCTTAAAAGTTCATTTTCTCCTCATGCAGCACTTTCTGAGAGCATAAATCTTTCATCCTCTCATTTCCACTGGCCCCACGCGGCCGCAGCTGGGCTGAGCAGAGCTGGAGTTGTCTCCCTCAGACACCTCTTGTTCTGCAAGGAAAGAACTTTCCAGCAAATCCATCATGAAATCTTTTCCAATTGGTGCCCTGGATGGGGGTGGTGTTGTTTTTTAACTCAGAGAATTTATTTTTCACTCTGAGGAAAGCATCTGGAGCTTTCATTTCCAACCAGGAGTTTTGGGATCCAATTGAGGAGCTGCTGTCACTGGCAGCTGAGTCAAGGCACTGGCACTACTGCAAAGCAATAACTTTCTACCCAAACCAGTGAAAAATGTGATTTTGCTCCGTGAAAAAAGAAAGAAAAACAACAAAAACCAGATTTCCTCTGAAAAGAGAATTTATTTTCAGTTAACAAAACCCAAAAAAACAACACTCCTGAGTGACTTTGCCATCTTGCCCTAAATGATAAAACTTTAATGATTCAGGTGAAAGAATAAATTGGGTTTTGTTATTGAAAGAATGAATTGTTCAAGGCCAGGTTGGGACTGTGGCATTTCATGCCCATGGGATTTATGATCCCTTCCAACCCATCCCGTGCTTCCTTCAGCCCCAGCAGGGCTGTGGCAGCCAGGGCTGGGGCTGGGCTGCTCCAATCCTTCCTGGACAGAGGGAGAAGGAGCCTGTGGATCTCTGATCCCTGTCCCTGGCACACCCAGAGGGAGCACAGAGGGATTTCAGCACCGTTCCAGCCCTTTGGCTCCATCCCTGCTCTCCTGCTCCTTCTCCTGCACGGGTGGGTTTTTGCCTCGCCTCTTTGTGAAGCATTTCTTGAATGCAGGATGAAAGAGAAAAAAATAATATTTTCTTCTATTTCATTGAAGGGAAAGGCAAAACCAAGAAAGAAATGGAAAGAGCCCACGAGCCCTGAGAGATGAACACAGGCTGGGTCAATAACTGAGAGAGCTTTCAGAGACCACAGCTGGCAAGTGCTGCTTGGCCTGATTATTTCTGTATTCTTTAAAGTCTTTGTTATGTTGTAAAGCTCCAGAGTCCCTGGGACTGCAGCATTCCTGTGCATTATTCCTGCTCCCTGTGCATTCCTGATTCCTGTGCATTATTCCTGATCCCTGTGCATTATTCCTGCTCCCTGTGCATTATTCCTGCTCCCTGTGCATTATTCCTGATCCCTGTGCATTATTCCTGATCCCTGTGCATTATTCCTGCTCCCTGTGCATTATTCCTGATCCCTGTGCATTATTCCTGATCCCTGTGCATTATTCCTGCTCCCTGTGCATTATTCCTGATCCCTGTGCATTATTCCTGCTCCCTGTGCATTCCTGCTCCCTGTGCATTCCTGATCCCTGTGCATTATTCCTGATTCCTGTGCATTCCTGATCCCTGTGCATTATTCCTGATTCCTGTGCATTCCTGCTCCCTGTGCATTATTCCTGATCCCTGTGTTCCAGCCTGGGTTCATGGCTCACCTTGGGATCTATTCCAACCCGATCAATCCTGTGGCTGGAGTATTTCCATCTCTCCATCCTCTGAGCGATTCCCAGCGTTCCCTTTGGAATGTGGAGGAGCTGCTGCTGGGAACAAACAGATGCTCCATCTAAAGAAGTTACCAAGTGGTTCTGCCTTTAATTCCTGACCATGTTTATGTAAAATTAATTGCATCACATGTTCCGTGTATCTTTTAATTGCAAAACCAATTAACTTTAAAATGTTCTGCTTTGTAGTTCTCCTAATGGATGGCGTGGTTTTAGCTGGCTTTACAAAATCCATCTTTTGTTGGGACTGGGCAGGGAGCCATCCCCAGTTATCCTGCGAGTGAGTTCCCCTCAGCTGAGCCGGCTCCAAGCGCTCGATGCGCTGAAGTTGCTTCTCAAACATCGGATTTTGAGGGAAGCGTCTGTCAAGAGAGCTCACAGCCTTCCAGGGAAACGCTGGATCCCTCAGGAGGAGCGTGGCCGAGGTGTTGGACAGGATGATCCCACTGGGAACGCCCATCCCTGCAGCTGGGATTGCTGCTGGGGGCTCCAGAGCAGCCTCCAGCTCTGATGGGCAGGGCAGGCTCAGGCTGGATTTAGGGCAAGGTTCTTCCCCCAGAGGTGCTGGCACTGCCCAGGCTCCCCAGGGAATGGGCACGGCCCCGAGGCTGCCAGAGCTGCAGGGATGCCCAGGCTGGGGGTGCTGGGGGTCTGGGCAGCAGCTCCACAGCACCCCTGGCTCTCCTGGAGCTCCCTCTCTCCTTTCCCAAGCTGATCCACACCCAGCTGGCTCCTTTAGGGTGAAACCACAATCACCCCTCGTGTCCCTCCCCTCCTGAACTAAAATTCCTTTTCAGGAAGGAATTTCAGGCCACAAAGGGGAAGAGCACCATGAGCAAGCCCCAGATTTCCCAGCACCGTGACGGTGTGTGGTGTTTGATTATCCATTTCCTACTGCCCAGCATTCCAGAACCTTCCACTTCCCCTGGACACAAAAAATCTCCTTCACCTCAGCCACTTCAGGTTTCAGACAGAGAAGTGAGCAGCAGCCACACGATCCAACACCAGTGGAACCCATAAAACAAAGCTGATGACCAGTTTAAGGCCTCTGAATCCCTTGTTCCCACCTTTCCCTGGGAGTCATGGACATCATCCAGGCAGGCTGGGATCACACAAATCCCAGTCTCCAGGGGAACTGCCTGCTCCTCTCCTCCATGGCAGCACCACAGAGCCACCTGAGCAAGCATAAAACCAACAAACGATCCTGAAAAACACCCACAGACCCCCAGGAAAACTGCTGGCTGCTTTATTCCCAGATTTCTCCCTGCAAATCACAGCTAATCCTTGCAGATTCATTTAGATCAAAGTCTCCTGAGGGTTGCTTACAGGGAGTATTTACAGACCAGCACAGCCCATTCCCCTCCTGGGGACTGGGAAAAAGCACAGGAAAATCCCCAGCAAAGATTCAGGCATGGATTTATGGCAGGGGTCTGGATGGGATCCATTGCCCTGAAAATGCTGAGGATTTGGTCACATTCCAAAAAAAAAGTAAAAAATCAAAAGAACAGCTTTGGATGCATTTTCCTAGCTCTGGTCAGAAGGGATTCAGAGGAGCTGGGAAGGAATCCATTTCTATCCCCCTCTCCTGCCTGGGAGCAGGCACAATCCCCCTCATCCCAGGGGATTTACATCCTTTAGGGGACTCAGGCAGCAAATGCAATTTAATGCAGACAAGTGCAAAGCGCTGAGTGTGGAGGGACAAAGCAGGAGAGAGAGCAGCTGAACAGGAGCAGGGATCAGCCAGGGAATGAGGATGGTGATGAGGGTGATGAGGGTGATGATGGCCAGGAGGGGATTCATGGATCTGTGAGGAAAAATCCTGCAGTGATTGACACCCTCCTTATCAGCACAGAGCAGGAACTGAGCGCTGTTATTGCAGCTGTGCTTCAAAACAGGATCCCAGATCCCAGTGAGGTACAGGATCACAGATCCCAGTACAGGATCCCAGATCCCAGTACAGGATCCCAGATCCCAGTGAGGTACAGGATCCCAGATCCCAGTACAGGATCCCAGATCCCAGTACAGGATCCCAGATCCCAGTGAGGTACAGGATTCCAGATCCCAGTGAGGTACAGGATCCCAGATCCCAGTGAGGTACAGGATCCCAGATCCCAGTACAGGATTCCAGATCCCAGTGAGGTACAGGATCCCTGATCCCAGTACAGGATCCCTGATCCCAGAACAAGATCCCCAACCCCAACACCCTACAGAGATTTTCTGTATAATTCCTGTCCCCTAACCCTGACTGTTCACCCTGCAGGGGAGGTTTTGGGGTGACCCCATTGTGGCTTCCAGGGCCTGCAGGGGCTCCAGGAGAGCTGGAGAGGGACTGGGGACAAGGCCTGCAGGGACAGGACACAGGGAATGGCTTGAGATTGGAAAAGGGGAGATTGGGGTGGGATCTTGGGCAGGAATTGTTCCCTGGGAGGGTGGGGAGGGGCTGGGCTGGAATTGCCAGAGCAGCTGTGGCTGTCCCTGGATCCCTGGCAGTGCCCAAGGCCAGGCTGGACATTGGGGCTGGAGCAGCCTGGGACAGTGGGGGTGACCCTGGGACAGTGGGGGTGACCCTGGGGACAGTGGGGGTGACCCTGGGGACAGTGGGGGTGACCCTGGGGACAGTGGGAGGTGACCCTGGGACAGTGGGGGTGACCCTGGGGACAGTGGGGGTGACCCTGGTGACCCTGGGGACAGTGGGGGTGACCCTGGGACAGTGGGGGTGTCCCTGCCATGGAACTGGATGGGATTTCAGGTCCTTTCCAGCCCAGATCATCCCACGGTTCCCTGATCCTCCACACTCTCACAAAGTCTATTTTTATGTCCCTTTCAGACAATCAGCTCCAGCAGCAGCAGCACCCCCAGCTGGAAATTCTCCTTTTGTTGAGATCCCTCCAGCGCAGGTCGGGAGCGTTCCCTGGCTGGGGCCAGCTCTGGCTGCTCCTCTGCAGCTCAGGACGAGAGGTTTCCATGATTTTGTGTTCTCTGAAGGAGGAGATGAAATCACATCAGGGACTGCAGCCTGAGCACTGAAACACTCCCTGCCAATCACTGCCAGAGCAGCAGAAATTGCCTCTCTTCTCTCTCCAAAGAGCCCTTGTGGAGCCTCCATATAAAAATCAGACCTGGGAAGGGAACAATACCAGGAAAAGGTTCAGGGAGATGAAGGCACAAACTGAAGAGCCCCGGTGCACAGCTGGCGTTGAGAAAAATGTGGATAAGGGGGACAAAAATCGGAGCTAAATGCAAGTTTTCTGGGGTTTGTTAAAGCCCAGCACCCAGAGTGTGAATTTCTACACAAGTTCCCCCTCAGAACAATCCTGCCAGAGGTTTCCAAGCACTCCCAAATTAAAAGGGCAGCAGCTGGGTCCTGCCAGGAGATTTCTGGGCAGGTCACGGATGGGGAAGGAGGTGCAGGAATCACCTGGAGGGACAAGGAGCCCTTGGAGATCCCTCTGAGCAGGAATTGGTCTCATCTGTGCTTCAGCAAGAGAAGCCCTTGTGGAAATCCGAGTTTCCAGCTGCCCTGAGCACACCCAGAGCTGCCTGAGCAGCTGTGGACAGGTCCTGGGCTGGCTGAAACTTCCCGGAATTTGTGCTCCAATGTCACCCTGGCGCCTCCCAGCAGCATCTCCAGCTGCATGGTGGGTTAATGATTTGTAGCAGGTTTTTATCTGCCCATAGATCCATGCCACAGAAATGGAAAGGTTTATGGGCTTTAATTTTCATCCTGTTTTATGGAAGGGACAAAACAGTAATGAAAAATTGAAAAAATGATTGAAAAAGAGAGCAGCTGTTCTGAAAAGGGAGCGGGGGGTTCAGGAGTGAAGGGGGAAAGTTGCTGTTGTGCCCAGAGCTGCAGAAGAACTGCCTGATCTCTCATTCCTTCTCTACTTTGGCTCAGGGTGATGCAAACAAGGGTAAAAATAACACCCTAAGTGATGTTTGCCATGGTTTCCCTCTGGAAGAGCTCCAGGAGTGAGAATCCATCCCTGTGTCCTCCCGTGGAGCTGAGCCTGCTGGAGCACATTTCCAGGGATCCACAGCCACCCCAAAATCTGGTTCTGGTGGGCCCAGAGAAGCTTTGCCTCGTGGCAGGAGGTTCATTTATTGCTTTGTTTGACACGAGAAGTTCTGACCCTCCCTGGGAGCTGCCCACGGCTCCCACCGAACATTCCACGTCAGGAGGAGCGGGGAGAGAGAACAGCACCAAAGCCTGGATGGAGAACAGAGCAGGAGGAGAGGAGCCCAAGGCAATCCCTGCTCAGGGGCAGGGTCTGTGCCTGCTCAGGGATGGGAGGATTTGCTCTCCACGCTGCTGGAGCTCCCCCCAGGGCCGATGTAAATCACAAAGCACCAGGGGAATAGCAGGAATCATCCCTGAAGGAGCCTCTGCCAGCCCCTGGAACTGCAGTTCCACCTCCACCACTCCCAGGTGCCACAAGGGGATGGTTTGGGAGGGATTGGAAACCTCTCCTCGTTCCACCTCCTGCCCTGGGAACGGGGAGAGTGGGGCAGCTGTGCCCTGATCCCCCTTTGCTCCAGGCTGAGCCCCTTTCCCAGCCCACAGGGAGCACCAAAAAAATGAAACTTTGCCTTTAAAGCAGCCTCATATTGCTGGAGTGATAAAACCCTGTCAGTGATATATTTATATATATATCTAAATAAGCAGCTGGTCAGCTGTACTTAAAATATTCAAAGTAATTCTCCACTTAGCACTTCTATCTTGGAGTTATAAAGCAAGGTTGGCTGGCTGCTGACATTATTGAATTTCAAATAAAGAGACTCTGGAAGGCTGCTGGGGTGAGTTTTTTTCCTGCATTCTCTTAAAAATGCCTTGACAAATTAAACCAAGTTGTCTTCAGCCCTCAGCTGAGACGAACCTGCAGCTCCTGCTGCTGGGGTCACAAATAACACGGGGGCTCCTGGTTCCAGCTCCAACTTTGCACTCACCGAGGCGTCCTCAGGAAACCACCAGCAGATCCACCAAAATTGGATTTTTAAAATAAGTAAAGATACAAGAAGAGGGGAGAGGAGTGAATAAACAGGTGACTGATATTTGTGATGAAACTGGTGGATATCACATTTTTCTCCCCGGGGGAAGGAAAGACTCACATTGGCCATGTCACAGAGTCAGGGAAATGTGGAATAATTTGTGTTGGGAGGGATCTGAAAACTCATCTCACCCCACCCCAGCCATGGCAGGGTCACCCCCACTGTCCCCAGGGTCACCCCCACTGTCCCAGGGTCACCCCCACTGTCCCCAGGGTCACCTCCCACTGTCCCCAGGGTCACCCCCACTGTCCCAGGGTCACCTCTCACTGTCCCAGGGTCACCCCCACTGTCCCAGGGTCACCCCCACTGTCCCAGGCTGCTCCAGCCCCAATGTCCAGCCTGGCCTTGGGCACTGCCAGGGATCCAGGGACAGCCACAGCTGCTCTGGCAATTCCAGCCCAGCCCCTCCCCACCCTCCCAGGGAAGGATTTATCCCAAATCCCACCTAAGGCTGCCCCTAGCTCAGCCCCACAGGTGGGAGCAGGCTCTGTGTGTCCGTCCCTGCTGGCTTGGGGCAGGGACAGACGGAGCTGGGTCCTGGCCATGGCTCAGCTGCCAGCAGCCCTCGGGCTCGGAGCTTTGGGAACTCTCAGTGTTGGCCACGAAGCTCTCCAGGCCTTTTTTCCATCTCCCTGCCAGGTCTGAGTGCAGCTGATAAGGGATTCCAGAGGCTGGCTCTGCAGGCAGGGAGCACAAACAGCTTTTCCCGAGTTTTACATTTCCCGGCCGTTAATTTCACGAGGCTGCGGGGTGGAGTGAAACTCCAGGAGGGCTCAGGTTTTGTCAGCCTTGTCACAGCCATAAACTCCTCTAACAAGTCCATTGTGCATCCCTGATCTCATCTGCCTGCTCCTCTGGGCCCCTCTGCCTGGTCCCCTAAAGGAGCAGGGGATTGAGAACTCCTCTCCCCACCCTCACCATCCTCAGAGTAAAAAACTTATTTTCACTCTGAGTTTAAACCCATGGCCCTAAACACGAAGGATTTGAGACGTGGAAGGTGTCGGAGTCAACAAAACCCCCACCCCATTCAGCCACTTCAATCCTCTTCCAGAGCATTTACTGAGCACTCCAAGAGGAAAACCTGGAATTCTGCTGGGTTTGAGGACCCCCAGAATCTGCAGAGGGATTTGAGGACCCCCAGAATCTGCAGAGGGATTTGAGGACCCCCAGACCCTGCAGAGGGATTTGAGGACCCCCAGAATCTGCAGAGGGGTTTAGGGACCCCCAGAATCTGCAGAGGGATTTGAGGACCCCCAGAACCTGCAGAGGGATTTGAGGACCCCCAGAACCTGCAGAGGGGTTTAGGGACCCCCAGACCCTGCAGAGGGGTTTAGGGACCCCCAGAATCTGCAGAGGGATTTGAGGACCCCCAGACCCTGCAGAGGGGTTTAGGGACCCCCAGACCCTGCAGAGGGGTTTAGGGACCCCCAGAATCTGCAGAGGGATTTGAGGACCCCCAGACCCTGCAGAGGGATTTGAGGACCCCCAGACCCTGCAGAGGGGTTTAGGGACCCCCAGAACCTGCAGAGGGGTTTAGGGACCCCCCAGAACCGGCAGAGGGATTTGAGGACCCCCAGAGCCTGCAGAGGGATTTGAGGACCCCCAGAATCTGCAGAGGAATTTGAGGACCCCCAGAACCTGCAGAGGGGTTTAGAGACCCCCAGACCCTGCAGAGGGATTTGAGGACCCCCAGAATCTGCAGAGGGATTTGAGGACCCCCAGACCCTGCAGAGGGGTTTAGGGACCCCCAGAATCTGCAGAGGGATTTGAGGACCCCCAGACCCTGCAGAGGGATTTGAGGACCCCCAGACCCCGCAGAGGGATTTGAGGACCCCCAGACCCTGCAGAGGGGTTTAGGGACCCCCAGACCCTGCAGAGGGGTTTAGGGACCCCCAGACCCCGCAGAGGGGTTTGAGGACCCCCAGACCCTGCAGAGGGATTTGAGGACCCCCAGATCCTGCAGAGGGGTTTAGGGACCCCCAGACCCTGCAGAGGGATTTGAGGACCCCCAGACCCTGCAGAGGGACACCCTCACAGCTGGAGCTCTGCAGGAGCCACTGACAGAGTTTGTATTTCACAAAAATAACCCTCTTTGTACACTCTGACCTTTACTCTTAGAGGGAAGCAAAATATAGGTTCCATCTCCTTAACGTGCTGCAATTTGAAGCATTTGTCTTTTCAGGCTGGGGCCAAGGAGAAATTGGTGTTTGGGACACTTAAAGGTGCATTTGTGATGTGTCACAGCAGGACAGAACCTGCTGGAGGCTCCCAAATCCCCTCCTGAATTGAAGAGCTGAAGGTCAAGCCTAATTTCCCCCATTCTGCAGCACAGAAGGATTTTGAACCCCCTGGATTTTCAGCTTGCAAGGCAAGGAGCTTGGATGCCTCTGTTGCATTTGGTGATTTGGAAAGGTTATTTCTGCCCTCTCTGCCTTTCACTCGCTCCTTCTCCAAGTTTTATTCTGGGCTGTAAATGGGCTCCGGGCTGGGATAAAGAGAACAATTTTGGTGGCAATGCATCAGCTGGAAAACAAAGCAGAAATCTGAGGTGTTAAACGTTAAAAGCGAGGCGGGAGAGCTTTTTATGAAGTAAAATGATGTGTAAAATTGCTGGAAACGGGGCAGGGAAAGGCCAGCCTGTCCCTGTGTCCCCCTGCCCTTCCCAAAACCCGGCACTTGCTGCATTTTTGGGGCTCTGAGCTCGTTCCCTCCGGGGCTGGCTGGGTTTTGTCACTGTTTTTATCAGTGTCACACGCTCAGACACTCCAGGCAGTTATTGCCAAAGTGTTTCAAGTGTTCCGAGGCGCTTCTGGGTGCCAACAGAATTTAGTTGACAACATAATAATAAATCCAGCCCCAGCAGCACTTTTAATGAGCATGAAAGGTCTGAGTGATTCCCTTCACCCCTGGTATCTCTCTCCTCTCTGCTTTGCTCCACACTAGACAGGATTTATAGGATCTGAAGGGTGTTGTGAAGATTGTGCAGAACCACAATGGGTGTGTGTGAGATAATAGGGGAATTATAATAATGTCATTTATAAGATTTCCATCTCTAGCACAGCAAACAAGGAGAGCGGATTTTTGGAGCTTTTTTAAGACTTTGAACTACGGTACAAAAATCCAGTAAAAGCTTGGAGGGTTAATTTATGGCAGAGCTCCCACACCCGACTCTGGGAATGGAAATTCCTGATGGGATCATTAATTACCTGTGTGGTTTCTGTAGAATTGCTCACTCTGAGAGAACTGGAGTCAAAGTTCCCGTTGTTGGTTGGGGTTGGGACGGTGCAGAGCAGCTCTGAGCTGGAGTCATTTTCCCAATACAGTCTCTGATTTTCCCACCAGAGATAAAATCTCCAGAGTGCTCTGATTAAATTCCCTGCTGGAGAATGGGAGAGGAAGCAGAGATGGGACATAAATGATATTGGGTGTGGTTATGGACATGGAAACCATACAGCTCCAAAGAAGGGCTCTGCTGTGACACATCCGCTCCTGGGGCAGCCAGATTAATTCTTATTCCAGAAGAATTAATTAGGAAAGCAGCTAATAAACGATGTCTGAGCCCTCCTGGGGCAGCAGGGCTGGGGTTCCTTCCTGTGCCCGCCGTGCCCTGCCCAGCCTTTCCCTGCTCATTAATCCCATTAATTAATCCCATTCATTAATCCCATTAATCCCGGCTGCAGACAGGCCAGGACCGTCAGTCAGCACGCTGTGATCGGTACCAGAGCGTGCTGCTGGTGGGTGACAGGCAGCAATTCCTGTCCTGCCTTCCCTCCCTTCGGCTTCCCCAGCCCTGTCTCCTTCCCATCAGCTCGCCCTGCCCAGCAGCTCCTTCCCCAAAAAGCTTCCAGCTTTCCTTCCCCACCACTGGAAAATCCATCACAGGCTGGGGAAAAAGGGGAAAAAACAGTGCCAGGCTGGCCCAGGAGACTGCTCCCTCCACAAAACCTGGAGGATATTGCTGCCAGCTTTGTTTATTTGTGCCTTATCTCCCTCTTTCTCTCTGTATCTCTGGCTTCATTCACAGCAGCCACGGAGGCATCACGTTCTCCTCTTCCCAGATGGGATCTGCCAGTGCAGGGCTGTTCTGGCTGAGGAGCTTCCTGAGCAGCCCAGCACTAATATCAGAGCCTGATACGGCAGCCGCAGGAAAATTGCGTTTTTTCTGGGAGGAAACATTGTTCTGCTGAGCAGTGCTTGAGTCAGGGCAGCCAGCAGGGAGATCAGATCCTTGTCAGGGGACTGGACACGTTCTGCTGAGCACAGGGAAAGCCAAGGCAGCCAAGAAAGAGTCCAGAGAGGAGCAGCTGTGCCTGGAGATCACATTTTAGGACCGATACCTTTCCCCATCCATGGTTTCATTTACATATCAGAATAATTTCCTCCTGAATTCCTCAGCTTGCTGCAGTCCTGGAGATAATCTGCCTTTCAAAGGCTGCTGAGGGCCCTGGATGAGCCCTGGGCACTGGGAGCTCCTGGAGGAAGCACAGAAATCCTTCAGGAAGGATCGATATCTCTGAGTGTGTGTGGATGTCATTACCACAGTGACACGAGCCCCCACAATATCCTCTGCTTTTCATCCCCCAGATCAATAGCAAGGGAAAAACACCAAAAACCAAACCCAAATCAAGGAGTTTCTCCCTTTATCCTGGAATGAAAGTGGATTTTGATGTGCTTCATTTTTGTTTGTGGTGGGGAGACGTTGGCTGTGGGCCCAGCTGGTGCGAGCTGAGGGGTGTGGAGGTGCCAGGGGGTCCCACAGGCCCCGGGGCAGGACAGGGGCTCAGGGCCCACAGGGACAATTGTGTGGGAGGTAAAACCTCGACTTCAAACGCTTCCCACTCTGCTTTGCACTTCTGCTTGGCACAAAAAGGGGAACTCGAGGAGAGCAGGGCTGGGGAAGAGGCTGCTGTGGCCTGAGGAAAGGCTGGGGGTGCTCAGCTGGAGAGGAGAAGCTCCAGGGAGAGCTCAGAGCCCCCTCCAGGGCCTGCAGGGGCTCCAGGAGAGCTGGAGAGGGACTGGGGACAAGGCCTGCAGGGACAGGACCCAGGGAATGGCTTGAGATTGGAAAAGGGGAGATTGGGGTGGGATCTTGGGCAGGAATTGTTCCCTGGGAGGGTGGGGAGGGGCTGGGCTGGAATTGCCAGAGCAGCTGTGGCTGTCCCTGGATCCCTGGCAGTGCCCAAGGCCAGGCTGGACATTGGGGCTGGAGCAGCCTGGGACAGTGGGGGTGACTCTGGGGACAGTGGGGGTGCCCCTGGGACAGTGGGGGGTGACCCTGGGGACAGTGGGGGTGACCCTGGGACAGTGGGAGGTGACTCTGGGGACAGTGGGGGTGACCCTGGGGACAGTGGGGGTGACCCTGGGACAGTGGGAGGTGACTCTGGGGACAGTGGGGGTGACCCTGGGGACAGTGGGGGTGACCCTGGGACAGTGGGGGTGACCCTGGGGACAGTGGGGGTGACCCTGGGACAGTGGGGGTGACTCTGGGGACAGTGGGGGTGTCCCTGCCATGGCTGGGGTGGCCCTGGGTGGGATTTCAGGTCCCCACTCTGGGATTCCCTCATTCCAGCTCTGCTGCTCCGAGCCCTGTTCTCCTGGGAACGTCTCCCTGCTTCCCTCAGGTGTCCCAGAAATCAGCCCTGGGCACAGCGTTCATCTCATTTGGAGCAATTAACACCCAGGAACTGCAGATGATGCTCAGGGGAAGCAGGGAGGGTGATTACAGTGTCTGTAATTAAAAACAATGCCTGGGGGAGCTCCTGTGGGGAAGAATCCCTGTCCCTGTCCCTGTCCCTGTCCCTGTCCCTGTCCCTGTCCCTGTCCCTGTCCCTGTCCCATCCCTGTCCCTGTCCCTGTCCCTGTCCCTGTCCTGTCCTGTCCTGTCCTGGCAGGACTGTGAAGGACAAACATCCCCAGCCCCTGGGAGCTGCTTTGGTGCTGCTTCATCCACAGGGACAATTCCCAACATCTGCCTCCACCCTGGGCTCGGGGAAGCTCCTGGGGACCGGGAACGGAGCAGTCTGGGCACAGCAGGGGAAGGAGCCGGCTCTGGAGCATCAAGTGGCCGCCTTGGCACCGCCAGCGCGTCCGGCCCTCGCCATCTGCACCAACCATCAAAGCTCCCTTCGAAACCCGCATTTGCTGTAAATTAGAACATGTAATTAGAAAATGTGTCTGCTAATTGAGTCCCTTTGATGTCGGCTCCAAGATGCGTTGCGGATCCCACAGAGAGGGGGTTTTTAATGCCTTTTATTTATACACATTTCCCCCATTTATTGTTATTTGCAGCTCCGACTCTTGGCTGATCAGAAATATTCGGAAATTCATCGTGCAGAGAGCGGTGTCACTGGGGCTATTTATAAACACGGAGCTGGCGCAAAATGCCATTCAGCAAATTCCTTTTTTTAGGTTGCTTCTCTCCACACCCCCCTCCCCGCTCCTTTTTTCCCTTTCTGTTTCCAGCTCCAAAGTGAGACGTTTCTGATCCGAGCGGGGATGCTGCGGTAGGTGGCACTCCTCCCTCTCAGCTCCAGCAGGATCCTGCTTTCCTGGAGCACCGGGAATGCCGTGCCTGCAGCATCCCTGGAGCATCCGAGGTGTGAAGAGCAGGTGCTGGGCTCGTTCCCGGTGGGAATGGTGTCCCCAGGGCTCCCTGCAGCTTTAACCGGAGCTGTGCCCTCTGATCCCAGCCCGGGAAGGCACCAGGCTCTGTCTGGGCTGCTCCTGCTCCTGCCCAAGGGGCTGGAGCTGCTCGAGGAAGGAAGCACCGCAGACACACAAAATAAATGAAAAATATCTTATTACCCTCATGTGAGCTGAAGGAATTAATGAAATAAATGCACAAAAATATCCTCTGAGGAAAAGAGAGGAGCCAGCCCAGAACTCAATTTCCTGAAACCGGCTCCAGCAGCGAGTGGGGCCTTCCCAAGGCTTTACTCCTTGTAGGAAACATCCCCAGCGAGGGGAGAGGGAGGAGGATCAAACCCTGGGGCTCTGCAGCTCCGGGCTCTGCATCCCGGGACTCGAAGGGATGAGGGAGATGAGGGAGGGAGGAAGGAGCCCCAGAGGGATTCTGCAGCTGGGTCAGGAGGGATTCACCCCAACCTCTGCCCGCTCCACACGGGCTGAGCACAGCCAAGGCTTTCCTGGGATTGCTCCGTGGGACCGAGGAGGAGCTGGAGAGCGCCACGATCATCCCAGGCTGCTGCACAGACAGAACCCAGGGAGCTTCTCCCTGTCCCTGGGAACCAGGGATTGCTGTGATGGAACCCAGGGAGCTTCTCCCGGTCCCTGGGAACCAGGGATTGCTGTGGTGGAACCCAGGGAGCTTCTCCTTTGGAACCAGGGATTGCTGTGATGGAACCCAGGGAGCTTCTCCCTGTCCCTGGGAACCAGGGATTGCTGTGATGGAACCCAGGGAGCTTCTCCCTGGGAACCAGGGATTGCTGTGATGGAACCCAGGGAGCTTCTCCCTGTCCCTGGGAACCAGGGATTGCTGTCCTGGGTGTTTGCCCGTCCCTGGGGCTGGAGAGCCTCTGCAGGAAGGATTGTCCTGCAGCTCCCCGATCCCTGGGAGCCCTCAGAGCCAGCCCAGCCCTGCAGGACTGGCTCAGGATTTGGGCCCCAGTGAAGGGAACGCTGCCGTTCCCAAAGCCCCGGTGCCAGAGGCTGGAGGCAGGAATCAGGAAGGATGCACATTGCTGGAGACACACCAGCACAGCACAGGAGTTTAGTGCTCCTAATAAAAAAATCTAATTCCCCTAATCTGGAGGAAACACTAAAAGCTACATGCTACCAATTATTTCCTTCTAGTTTTAATTTACAGCAATCAGTTATAATGGATGAAATTAATTCTCAGTTTAATTCTGTTGGCTGTGTGCTTAGCATCCCATTTTTTTCCATCTCCCCTTTTCCCAGCTGGAAGTTATCTACATCCAGCCCCAGTGGTGCTGCTCTGGGAGGAACATTGGCCCTGATTATTTACAGCCATGCCAGCCTTCGCTGTGATTCCCCATTTGCTGCAGCTCTGGGGGGTTCAGTCACATCACTTCTGCCTTCCCAGAGATTTCAACATTGAAATGATGAACATCAACATCTGTATCCTCCATCCTTGGATCCCTGAGTCCATCCTTGGATCCCTGAGTCCATACTTGGAGTCCATCCTTGGATCCCTGAGTGCATCCATGGATCCCTGAGTGCATCCTTGGATCCCTGAGTCCATCCTTGGATCCCTGAGTCCATCCTTGGATCCCTGAGTGCATCCTTGGATCCCTGAGTCCATCCTTGGAGTCCATCCTTGGATCCCTGAGTGCATCCATGGATCCCTGAGTGCATCCTTGGATCCCTGAGTCCATCCTTGGATCCCTGAGTCCATCCTTGGATCCCTGAGTGCATCCATGGATCCCTGAGTCCATCCTTGGATCGCTGAGTGCATCCTTGGATCCCTGAGTCCATCCTTGGATCCCTGAGTGCATCCTTGGATCCCTGAGTCCATCCTTGGAGTCCATCCTTGGATCCCTGAGTCCATCCCTGGATCCCTGGGTGCATCCATGGATCCCTCAGTCCATCCCTGGATCCCTGAGTCCATCCCTGGATCCCTGGGTGCATCCCTGGATCCCTGAGTCCATCCCTGGATCCCTGGGTGCATCCATGGATCCCTGAGTCCATCCCTGGATCCCTGAGTCCATCCCTGAGCCTGGGCTCTCTCTGGGGCTCTCCTGAGTTATCCCAGTTAAACTGAAGCTTAGAGAGTCTAGAACTGGTCAGGAACCCTGCACAGAGTGAGGAGCACAATTCACCTCATCCCCTGATGGTTCCACTTCATCCCTGAGGGTCCATCTTTGTTTTCCTGGTGGGCCATCTTCATCCCTCTGATCACCTCTCTTCATTCCTGGGGGTTCATCTTCATCCCTGAGAGTTCATCTTCATCCCTGGGGATTCACCTTCATCCCTGAGGGATCATCTTCATCTCTGAGGGTTCATCTTTGTTTTCCTGGTGGGCCATCTTCATCCCTCTGATCATCTCTCTTCATCCCATGGATGAACCTTCATCCCTGGGGGTTCACCTTCATCCCTGAGGGTTCACCTCATCCCTCAGACGCTTCATCTCCATCCCTGATGGTTTTCCTTCATCCCTGAAGGTTCTCCTTCACCCCCCTGATGGATCACTCACCCCCCAGCTCAGCTGGGGCGCAGCGAGGATGCTCCAGTGGAGGCTGTGAGGATGAGGATGAGGATGAGGATGAGGATGAGGATGAGGATGAGGATGAGGATGAGGAGGGCCTGGAGCATCTCCCTGCCCAGGAAAGGCTGAAGGAGCTCCAGGGTCCTGGTGGGTCCCTTCCAGCTCGGGAATTCTGTGATTCCGAACCCACAGCTGGGACACCCCCGTTCCTGAGCCCTTGTGGGGAGCTCTGGATTCATCCCCATTTCCCCAGGGTTCTGTCACTGCAGGGAGCTGGAGCAGAGTCCAGGCAGAGTCAGAGCGCTGGGGTTTTTACAGCCAGCCCTCTGCAGAGGGTATTTTTGCCTGGCAAGTGCTAAGGGATGGCACAGCCCGAGCCAAAGCTGGCACGTGAGGTTTGTGTGGTGCTGGATGAGAGCAGGGACACACCGACACCTCTGGGCACCCCAGAGCAGCTCTGGGGGAGGCTGGCAGCAAAGTCCCCGTGCCCAGAGCCGTTCCCAGCGCTCCATCCCCTCCACACGGGAATGTCCTGCTCTGGAATGCCCCGAGTGAAACCCAGCCCACGCTGCCTTCCCCTGCCCAGAGTGACTGAGCCGCTCTGGTGAGGATGCACAGATCCCCCTGGGGCTCGGGGAGCGCTGATCCCCACATCCCCTGTGCCTCCAAGCGGTGCCAGACAGCGGGAACGGATGGAACCTTCCATTTCCCACAGGAAAATGCCAGACACTTTCGGTTTTCAGTGCCAGGAAACTCCTGTGTGACGCCCAGGTCTGGAGCCAGAGCCTCAATCCTCCCTTCCCCTTTTCCCCCACGGTCCCCAGCACAGATCTGTGGAAACCCTCTGGAATGGGAGCGGGGCTGGGACCGTGCAGAGCCTCGAGGGGAATGCACGGATAATGGGTGCAGCGCAGGGGTAATGAGGGAGTTATAGGAACTTTATTTATGGGCTCCACATTAAAGTGATGTCACAGCATTAAATCTTCCCCCCATTAGCGCTGGAGTGGAGAGCAGCAGTGATCACAGGAGATCTCTGAGAGCCGGGAAAGGCTCTGGAGACACATCCCACCCCCGGGCTGGGCTGGGACAGACAGCCAGGGCTGCACCAGAGCCCCAGGGAGCAAATCTGGACAGATCCCTGCTCTCTCAGAGCCCTCGGAGCTCACCCCGCTCCTTCCCCTCCTCCCTGGAGCTTTCCCCGTGCTTTGTTCGCCTCCACTCGGGGTCTGAGCCCCTCTCCCAGGTGAGGGCACTCAGGTGGGGACTGAGCTGCTCAGAGCTCCAGGGGACATCGCCGAGGGGCAGAAAAACACAGATTTGTGCTGTGAAAATGGCTCTGGTTTCACTGGGCCTGCTCTGCCTGTGCTCTCCATGAGCACGGGGTCAGCAGCCTCCCCCTGCTCCGTGCCAAGGCCTTCCAGGCAAAAGGGATCACTGCAGGAAAGGGAAGCCACCCCTGGCTTTGGAATTCCTTCCCAGAATCTGGAATTCCTTAAAGCCTACCTCAGCTGGGGGTGCATGAGAAGGACCACTTCATTCATTCACTGCCACACAACAGTGATGGCTCTCATTAAACCCAAAGCAGAAATATTTTCCTTTTTCCATTGGCCAAAAAGTTCTGAAAGTCCTTTGTGGTTCGGTTTTCCCATGACTTTGGAGAGCCGTCAACAGAAAGCAAAGATCATCCTGTAACTCCAGAGGTTCCAGTGCAGGGTTTGCTTTCTGCTAAATGCCTCTTCAAATATTCATCTGAAATTAATGGGGGAATGGATTTCCGTTCTGTGATGGAGACAATGAACCCAGATGTTCCCTGTGCTGCAGGGATTTCAATCCCGGCTTCATTTCAGCTGAGCTTTCTCCTCAGAGCTGCAGGGACGGTTCAGCTGCTGCATCCAACTCCCATTTAACCCAGGAAACAGAAATGAGCTGTTCTGATTGAAAAGAGGCTGGAAAGGGACTTTGGACAGGGAGGAATGGCTCCCAGTGCCAGAGGGCAGGGCTGGGTGGGATCCTGGGATCAGGGAATTGTTCCCTGGGAGGGTGGGGAGGGGCTGGGCTGGAATTGCCAGAGCAGCTGTGGCTGTCCCTGGATCCCTGGCAGTGCCCAAGGCCAGGC
The DNA here is from genome assembly GCF_971803275.1 of Cyanistes caeruleus. Classification (NCBI taxonomy): domain Eukaryota; kingdom Metazoa; phylum Chordata; class Aves; order Passeriformes; family Paridae; genus Cyanistes; species Cyanistes caeruleus. The sequence continues at coordinate 499,507 of NC_141726.1, read as the reverse complement.
TGGACATTGGGGCTGGAGCAGCCTGGGACAGTGGGGGTGACCCTGGGACAGTGGGGGTGACCCTGGGACAGTGGGGGTGACCCTGGGGACAGTGGGGGTGACCCTGGGACAGTGGGGGTGATCCTGGGACAGTGGGGGTGACCCTGGGGACAGTGGGGGTGACCCTGGGACAGTGGGGGTGACCCTGCCATGGCTGGGGTGGCCCTGGGTGGGATTTCAGGTCCTTCCAAGCCAGCCCAGCCCAGGACCCCGAGCTCTCCCTGTGCCCCCTGGTTCCCCCAGAGCTCTCCGGTTCCTGCTCGGTTCAGCTCTCCGCTTTGGCTCCGTGCAGGGAGGATTTCCCTGCCCTCCCCAGTCCTTGATCCGTGCAGGGGCTGCACTTTCACCCTGCCCTGGCTGCCCCCAAATCCATCCCGGTGTGTTCAGAGCATCCCTGCCCTGCTCGGGGCTGTCACCGACACAAACCCACGCTCCTTTATTAAGCAAATTGCTCCCAGGGATGGAAGGAATCCGCAGCTCTGTCAGCTCACACAATCACACACTTGGAGAAAATGAGAGCTGAGATAGAAATCTCTACTTTCATCTTGAAATAATGACTTTTTCAATGTGTAAATCTTGTTTTCCTCAGCCAGCCCAGTGTCTGGACACTCTGCTGCTGCTGTTCCTTCCCGAGCAGCCAGGCCAGCTCTGGCTGCAGTGCCTGTGACCTCCCCGTGCTGTCCCATCCCTTCCCAGCCAAAGTCACTTCTCTAACCCTGGCCCCTCCCGGGGTTTGCTTTTCACAAAGGATCTTTATCCGTGCGTGTCCTGCCGTGCTGAGCAGCCCCAGCTCCTCGTGTCACATCTCATGAGCTCTGAAGTCACTTAGCACAGGCGTTCATTCTGCAGTGGAACTCTGCTGTGTGCCGCTTGCTCTCAGCTCTCGGCCTTTGGGATCTCCGTGCCACCGCTCCGTGCCTCAGTTTACCTTTCTCCCCTGCTCACTGGAGGAGGAAACGGATTTTTATTAATTTTTATTAATTTTTATTAATTTTTGCTGTGTTTTATTCTGATTTTTCTAGAAGCAGCGCAGCTCCTGGCAGCTGTTTGAGCTTTTGCAGAGGAGCACAAAGGGAGAGCAGGCGGGCCCGGGGCTGTGGGAGGCTCTGGTGCCCTGCTGCTCCCTCCCTGCAGCTCAGACATCCTCGGCTTCCCCTGCCCTGCCGTGCCCCCGCTGCCCAGCCCTGCCAGGGTGACTTCATTAACACTTGTAGGAGGCACCTGGAGTGGAAAATCGTTTGTGAGTGCCGGCTTTGGGCAGCGGGGAGGAGCTGTCACCGCGGCTCAGGGCTCCCCTGGACTGTCATCAGGGGTCCCCTGGACTGTCATCAGGGGTCCCCTGAACTGTCACCAGGGGTCCCCTGGAAATGTCACCAGGGCTCCCCTGGACTGTCACCAGAGCCCCCCTGAACTGTCACCAGGGGTCCCCTGAACTGTCACCAGAGCCCCCCTGAACTGTCACCAGGGGTCCCCTGAACTGTCACCAGGGCTCCCCTGAACTGTCACCAGAGCCCCCCTGAACTGTCACCAGAGCTCCCAGCCAGGAGGAGGGACACAGCAGGGCTGGCACTGTGCTGGGGACAGGGGACACAGCAGGGCTGGCACTGTGCTGGGACAGGGGACACAGCAGGGCTGGCACTGTGCTGGGGTGGGACAGGGGACAGGGGACACAGCAGGGCTGGCACTGTGCTGGGACAGGGGACACAGCAGGGCTGGCACTGTGCTGGGACAGGGGACACAGCAGGGCTGGCACTGTGCTGGGGTGGGACAGGGGACAGGGGACACAGCAGGGCTGGCACTGTGCTGGGGACAGGGGACACAGCAGGGCTGGCACTGTGCTGGGACAGGAGGGACACAGCAGGGCTGGCACTGTGCTGGGACAGGGGACACAGCAGGGCTGGCACTGTGCTGGGGTGGGACAGGGGACAGGGGACACAGCAGGGCTGGCACTGTGCTGGGACAGGGGACAGGAGGGACACAGCAGGGCTGGCACTGTGCTGGGGTGGGACAGGGGACAGGAGGGACACAGCAGGGCTGGCACTGTGCTGGGGTGGGACAGGGGACAGGAGGGACACAGCAGGGCTGGCACTGTGCTGGGGTGGGACAGGGGACAGGAGGGACACAGCAGGGCTGGCACTGTGCTGGGACAGGGGAGCTGAAGGACAAGGACAGCCTGGAAGAGCCGAGCTGGCCCAGACAAGCCAGCAGAGCTGTTGGCAGCAGGCTCAGCAGGGTCCTGTGCCTCTGATGCATTTTCACACCGACTTTTTGCATTCCCTCCATGTTTCTTTCTATTTCTACACCTGGATCATGGCCAGAACGAAAAAGAAGAAGGACAGATAGAAAACCTAGTGCTTTTCAATTAAACAGGAAGCTCTTTGCCATTGAAAGTGAGCTTATTTAGACATTAAATCAAAATCAAATGCTTGCACTATCAGTGCTGCTCACAGTCTGATAATTAATGATGGCTCTCCCCAGCGAAACCCTCGGTGTTCTGTCAGCACCGCTGTAAGCTTTGATCAAAAGCTTTTTAAGCAGTTTCAGAAGCTGGATGTGTAAAATAAAAATAACCCAGAGTGGTAATTCTCTGCCCAAGAAATAAATAATAAAGGCTGGGAGCGTTTAAGTGTTGGCTGTCAGCTCATCAAGGATTGCAGCGTCACGGGCTGAGGGAGCAGCGAGGGAGGGAGGGAGGGAAGGGGTTTCTGGGCACTGAGGTGGGCACTCCTTTACATCCCTCTGCCAGCAGGAAGGAGTCTCAAGGCAGATGTGAATTATTTCTGCACTCTCTGTGCTGGAAAGGGATCTGAGTGCTGCTGAAAATCAGGCTCAGTTGTTATGGAAATAACAGAAACCCAGGCAGAGCTGCCCAGCCCTGGCTGCGAGCTGGGAGGGGATGAGGAAGGAAAAGGAAGGAAAAAAGGAAGGGAAAAAGGAAGGGAAGGAAGGGAAGGAAGGGAAGGAAGGGAAGGAAGGGAAGGAAGGGAAGGAAGGGAAGGAAGGGAGGGAGGGAGGAAGGGAGGGAGGGAGGGAGGGAGGGAGGGAGGGAGGGAGGGAGGGAGGGAGGGAGGGAGGGAGGGAGGGAGGGAGGGAGGGAGGGAGGGAGGGAGGGAGGGAGGGAGGGAGGGAGGGAGGGAGGGAGGGAGGGAGGGAGGGAGGGAGGGAGGGAGGGAGGGAGGGAGGAAGGAAGGAAGGAAGGAAGGAAGGAAGGAAGGAAGGAAGGAAGGAAGGAAGGAAGGAAGGAAGGAAGGAAGGAAGGAAGGAAGGAAGGAAGGAAGGAAGGAAGGAAGGAAGGAAGGAAGGAAGGAAGGAAGGAAGGAAGGAAGGAAGGAAGGAAGGAAGGAAGGAAGGAAGGAAGGAAGGAAGGAAGGAAGGAAGGAAGGAAGGAAGGAAGGAAGGAAGGAAGGAAGGAAGGAAGGAAGGAAGGAAGGAAGGAAGGAAGGAAGGAAGGAAGGAAGGAAGGAAGGAAGGAAGGAAGGAAGGAAGGAAGGAAGGAAGGAAGGAAGGAAGGAAGGAAGGAAGGAAGGAAGGAAGGAAGGAAGGAAGGAAGGAAGGAAGTGTGGGCTTGGTGCCCTCTGGAACACACGGAATGTGGGAACTGGGAGTTGTGTGGAGCACTGGAGGGACAAGAGGCCTGGATTTGTCATCTCCAAGGGTCGTAATCGTGGTAATTAACGGTGTTTGTAGGTCCTGAGCTGGCTGCAGTAAGATTTTACACAGTGCATCTTGCACAGAACGATTTCCATTACCGGGAGCAGATAAAAACTGACACGGGCTCAGGGTGACTGGGGAAATCAATAAACAATAACACTTAGCATGAAAACAAATAAATTAACCCAATCAGAGGAGCCGCTGAGAGCCCATCAGACTTGTTAGACAGATGAAGTCAAATGTCAGTCCCCGGGCTGAGCAATTGCTCCGGCAGACACGCCAGGCTCCTCCGAGGGTGAATTTCTCAAGCTCTTTAGGACTGAGCTTGTTTCCATCTGCCAAACTCAGTCTGAATCAAGCAGAAGGAGACAGACAGGCTCCAAAATCCCTCATGGCCCTGGGAGGGGCTGCTGTGCTCTGCTCTCCGCGGTGCCTGGCCAGGGGCTCACAGCCCCCGAGCTCAGCCCTGCAGGGTGAGCTGGGACGAGCCCCTGCCCCGGCGGGTGGAACCAGCCTGCAGGAGGGAATCACTAATTAAAGTGATTAAAGCTCTCCTGTAATTGCAGGGGAATCAGAGAATGGTTTGTGTTGGGAGGGACCTGAAATCCCATTCCATGAGCAGGGTCACCCCCACTGTCCCAGGGTCACCCCCACTGTCCCCAAGGTCACACCCACTGTCCCAGGGACACCCCCAGGGTCACCCCCACTGTCCCAGGGTCACCCCCACTGTCCCCAAAGTCACCCCCAGTGTCCCAGGGACACCCCCACTGTCCCAGGGTCACCTCCCACTGTCCCAGGGTCACCCCCACTGTCCCAGGCTGCTCCAGCCCCAATGTCCAGCCTGGCCTTGGGCACTGCCAGGGATCCAGGGACAGCCACAGCTGCTCTGGCAATTCCAGCCCAGCCCCTCCCCACCCTTCTCCTCTCCAGGTGAGCCCCCCCAGCTCTCCCAGCCTCTCCCCACAGGCAATACCTGATTTTAACCTCACTTCTGGCTCATTTCCCACACAAACCCAGCTCCAGTCCCTGCACCAAGCTGGGAATTTCCTCCCCAGTCCAACCCCCAAGGTGGCACCTCCAGCCCCTCTGGTCCTGCTCCCTCCCCACACAGCTGGGCTGGGACCCTCCCCTTCCATCCCCTGAGGGGGATGGAAATGATTTATTTAAAATGATTTATTGAGTGATTTAATGTCAGCTGGACTGAGCCTGGCCTTGCTGGGCAGGAACAGCCAGGAACCAGCTCTGGCTCCCAGGGATCCTGGGATGAGCGAATCTGGGTCTCACCTCCAGCCCCCTTTGGGCTTCAGACCTCGAAAGGGCGTTTCCAAGAGAAGTTCCAAGGAAAAAGAAGTGGAAATCCATTTTTTTTCACCAGTGGGTGGATAATCCATAAAGTGTTTGTGTCTAATCTGAGGCTTTATTTAGATCAGTTCTTCTGAATTTTGACCTTTTCATCCTTAATTGTTTTCTGTCTTCATAAGTTCAATTAAATTTTTAATTGGAAAATCAGCTTTAACAGCAAAGCAGGGCTTTAAATGGAGAAAATATCGGAAGTTTCAGACTTCAGAACTTTCTGAACACTTAAAAGTCCAGAAAAATCAAAATGGACTTTTTTCTTTGGAAACTTCTGGCTCCAGCACATCAGTATTTCTCCGTGGGGGAAAAGATGAGGGAATTTCCTGGGCGATTTCCCAACATTTCTGGTACCTGCAGTAGCTGTTTAAAACCCTTTCACATCCTTTCACCCTCCCACACACACTGCTGAGAAATAAATCCCCTGGAAATGGAAATCAGGCTTGAAGTAAACAGATTAGTAATGGTTATTTGGTAACACTTTATTAATTAAATGTCCTAAATACATTTAAACCTAGGCATTTAATTTAGATTTATTGGGATAATTTAGATTTATAAGAATCGTTATTATACCTTAAGTACAGTAAATGCCAACTGATTTTTATGGACAATATTTACTGAGGTGTAACCACAGTGCAAAATTTAATTATCTCCATCCTGAGTTAGAAGGACAGGACAGAGGGTTCAGCCCCAGGACTGCTGGGGGCTGCCAGGGCTGGGAGCTCCGAGCTCTGCCCTGTCCTGAGCTTCCAGATCCTTCCCGGGAGTGCCAAGAGCTCCACAGGGAAATCTTTCACCTCCTGGTTCCCCTGGAGAGGAGAAGCTCCAGGGAGAGCTCAGAGCCCCCTCCAGGGCCTGCAGGGGCTCCAGGAGAGCTGGAGAGGGGCTGGGGACAAGGCCTGCAGGGACAGGACCCAGGGAATGGCTTGAGATTGGAAAAGGGGAGATTGGGGTGGGATCTTGGGCAGGAATTGTTCCCTGGGAGGGTGGGGAGGGGCTGGGCTGGAATTGCCAGAGCAGCTGTGGCTGTTCCCTGGATCCCTGGCAGTGCCCAAGGCCAGGCTGGGTGGGTTTGGAGCAGCCTGGGACACAAAAACTGCTTGAACAGGGCCTCAGGCTCCCAGATCCTGCAGAGGAATAAAGAGAGATAAATCTCCTGACTCACACCAATGCTGTGCTGGAAATGAAGACGGTTCTGTTGTGTGAACGTTCCGAGGAGCACGGAGCGCTCGGAACATGTTCCAAATGTCAAACGGATTATACTCCAGTGCCCTTATTGTTTCATATAATTCTCATCTAATGTCACCCCTGGCAACAATAACACAATATTCACTCTGATGTGGCCTCGCTGAATGTTTTTAAGCGATGAGGAGATTGCTGGGGGAGCGGGGGGGATGGAGAGGAGCCCCCAGTTCCATCCCTCAGGATTATGGAGTTTGCAGCTCCTGACACCTGCAGCCTGAGCAGCTCGGGCAGAGCTCCCATCAGGAGCTTTTTCTCTGCTGGAATACAATCAGGGAGCTCTGGGCTGGGAGCAAACAGCCCAGGAACACGGGCAGAGCAGAGGCAGAGGAGGGGACACATCAGCTGAACTTCCCCAGGCTGAGCAGAGCAAGGCCAGGCCAAAGGGAGCTGAATCCGTGGGGAGGGAGGGAGGGAGGGAGGGAGGGAGGGAGGGAGGGAGGGAGGGAGGGAGGGAGGGAGGGAGGGAGGGAGGGAGGGAGGGAGGGAGGGAGGGAGGGAGGGAGGGAGGGAGGGAGGGAGGGAGGGAGGGAGGGAGGGAGGGAGAAGGACTGTGAAGGTGGAAATGCCAAGAGGCAGTGTGGGTTCAGCCTCTGTTGTTTGGTTACTCCCTGGACCCAGAGGTCTCCCTGAAGCGATTCACGGACCCAGCAGCCAAACCTGGGGCCCCCTCCTGCTTCCAGGAGAATTCCTGGGCAAGGCCAGTGGCAACCCCACCCTGCAGCAGCAGCCCAGGCACCGGGGGAGAAGGGAAAAGCTCAGCTCCCCCTCCTCAGCCTCAGCAGGGTGAGTTCCAGCTGGGGCAGGGATAACTCTGGAATCTCTCCTGGAACAAATCCCTGTCCTGTCCTGCACAGGGCACCCAGCTCTGAGCATCCCTGTCCTGCACAGGGCACCCAGCTCTGAGCATCCCTGCCCTGCCCTGCACAGGGCACCCAGCTCTGAGCATCCCTGCCCTGCACAGGGCACCCAGCTCTGAGCATCCCTGTCCTGCACAGGGCACCCAGCTCTGAGCATCCCTGTCCTGCTCAGGGCACCCAGCTCTGAGCATCCCTGTCCTGCACAGGGCACCCAGCTCTGAGCATCCCTGTCCTGCTCAGGGCACCCAGCTCTGAGCATCCCTGTCCTGCACAGGGCACCCAGCTCTGAGCATCCCTGCCCTGCACAGGGCACCCAGCTCTGAGCATCCCTGTCCTGCCCTGCACAGGGCACCCAGCTCTGAGCATCCCTGTCCTGTCCTGCACAGGGCACCCAGCTCTGAGCATCCCTGTCCTGCACAGGGCACCCAGCTCTGAGCATCCCTGTCCTGCACAGGGCACCCAGCTCTGAGCATCCCTGTCCTGTCCTGCACAGGGCACCCAGCTCTGAGCATCCCTGCCCTGTCCTGCACAGGGCACCCAGCTCTGAGCATCCCTGTCCTGTCCTGCACAGGGCACCCAGCTCTGAGCATCCCTGCCCTGCACAGGGCACCCAGCTCTGAGCATCCCTGTCCTGCACAGGGCACCCAGCTCTGAGCATCCCTGCCCTGCCCTGCACAGGGCACCCAGCTCCGAGCATCCCTGCCCTGCACAGGGCACCCAGCTCTGAGCATCCCTGTCCTGCACAGGGCACCCAGCTCTGAGCATCCCTGTCCTGCACAGGGCACCCAGCTCTGAGCATCCCTGCCCTGCACAGGGCACCCAGCTCTGAGCATCCCCCTGTCCTGGGGGGCTGCACATCCCACCCTCCTGCCCCTGCTGAGCTCCACTTCCCACCAATCCCTTCATTCCACATAAACATCATCCCTGGGAATCCCTCAGATGAAAATAATATCAACAGAACTGATTGCCGTTTCCTGTGTGGCTGCCTGAGTAACGGGAACCAGATGATGTTTATCTTTAAAAAAAAATGAAAATGCCAATAAAAAGGTAATTTAAAAAACAAAAAAATTCACCTCCTGGTATTTTGCTGTTGCAGCTGGAGAAACAACGGGGCTGTGCCACATCTGTGTGTTCAAATCCAGCAGGAAAAACGGGCTTTGTTCCAGGGTTCAGGGAAGGTACAACCTCCATGGCCCCGTTTCCGAGTGGAACTCCTGATATTCAGAGCATAACTCCATTTTAAGCATTTCTGTGGGATGAGCTTAATAAATGAAGAGCTTGTGAACATTCCTGCTGGGAGCACAGGTCAGGGCTCCAGGGCTGGGCTGTGCCCTTTGCAAGGCAGAGCTGGAGGGGAGGTTTGTCGTGGGGAGAACGGTGTAAATCACTTCTGTTCAGAGATCTCAGCTCTTTATACAGATTCACACAGTTCTGGAGCTCCTTCCCCCACACCAACAGCATGAGATTAAAATAAGGGGGAAAAACCTCACTAAAATCCCATTTTGAACCCTCTGGCAGGACAGAGTGTAACTCTGGGGATGGATGAGGGACACTGAGGGAATTTATTGTCCCCTGTAAAGAGAAAACTTCATCCCATGAATATCAGAACGTTTCTATCTGAGCAGATGTCAAGCTCAGAGAACTCTTTCCAGCCCTTCCCACCTCCACTGCTTCCCAAAGTTTCCACCCTCAGGGTGGGATTATCACTGATTGATCCCTTTCCCCAGCTGAATTCTCAGGTGTTTATTTGCTTTGTGTCTTTCAATTCTGTGAACAAAATCCTGTTGTTTTTTTCTTTTGCCATTTTTGGTCCCGATTATAAAAGAAAGACTCGTCAAGTGCCACAAATGGAATGGCCAAATTGCAGCCCCAGGGGTGCCCATACCAAGGGAAATAAGGAAATCAGGGCATTTCTGTGCACGGGGAGAACAGAAATGTATTGGAGAGCCTGCTTTGAGCCCTGGGGCCTGCCTGAGTCCAGGGCAACCCTCCAGCTTCAGCCCATCCTGCAGGAAAAGGCCCAGACCTGCAAGGCTCTGCCCAGCCTCTGGAAAACAGTTTTATTTGGAGCTGAGCATTTCCTGCCCTCGCCACAGGGGCTGTGGCAGAACGAGAGACCTGCCTGTGGATTTTGTCCCCAGGAGCTCCCAGAAGCTCTCCAGGACAGCAGGGGCCTGGATCTGAGGGGTTCAGGGAAGCAAGAGAGGCAGGAATTGATGATGGAATCACGCCTCATTTGATCATTTCCATCCTTCGGTGTCTCCAGTGCAAGAGCAGAGGGTGAACAGGAAGATCCAGCAGTCGCTGGCAGCTCTGGATGTTGCAGAGGTGTTTTGTGATTCCCTGAGGTTCCCAGGAATGCAGAGCAGGCTCTGGGATCCCCTTGCTGCCACCCAGGGCTGTTTGCAAACCCCTGCTGGCCTCCAGATGTTTGGTGCAGGGAAGGAATGGGGTTATTCCCAGTCAGGAGGGGGCTGTGCCTCCCTGGCTGGCTCCAGGATGTCCTTGGATTGGGATCCACAGTAAATGTGATATCAGCACAGGCACCCACGCCTCTGAAGCCAGCGGCTAAATTTGGGATTTTTATGTTGTAATAAATCTTGTTCTCTACAAAGCCTGGACAAACCTTAAATCAAAACCTTTCTCCACTCCCCTCTCGTCAGTTATCGATTGGGGCATTATCCATGCAGTAACCACGAGGAGAACACGCCATAACCGTGATGGATCTGCCCAATTCCTGGCACCAATCCTGGGATAAGTGCCTGCTTTTCTGCCCACCCCTGGCTGTGCTTTATTCCAGAGGCCTTCTCCTCTGGCCCATCCTGGTGAAAGGATGGCAGCAGAGTGATGGACGAGGATTTTCCAGGTGACTTTCTGCCCAGGTAGCTGGCACCCCCCACAGTGGGCAAATCTCAGCCCTCTCCCAAAATAACGCTCCTCCAGGCAAAAAAATTGCTGTGAAAAGAGAAGGAAGGGAGGGAGGTGGAGAGGAGGAGTGAGGAGCAGATAAAGAGGTGTAAACAGGAAAAGTGTCCAGGTCAGAATTCCAAAGGCAGAGCCCTCAAACAAGAGACAGGAGCTCTAGAGGGTCAGAGAGGGCTCTGTGCAAACATGGGGTGCAGCAAAAGGATAAAACTGTTCCCAAATGCCCTGGGAATCCAAGTGCTTTGGGATCAGCATCATGGATTTATACATTTCTTTTCCTGCTGTCCCTCACAGGTGAATGTCCAGGGTCTCACTTCACTTCTGTTCCAAATCCTTCCTCCCCCCTTGCTGCTGCTGGCAGCACCCAAAACCCCTGCCAGTGTTTTGTTGAGGGCAAGGAGACTGGGGAAGGAAACAATTCTTCTGCCCTGTCTGGTTTTGCCATGTTAAACACCAAAAAGAAATGCTATTATGAACATACTGTAATTCAGACTCATCCCTGAGCAGATTTCACTTTGGTGGAATAAATTTATCCCCGCTGGATTTCAGAGCCGGCCGTGCCTGGGACCTAATGAATCCAACCAGCTCAGGATAACAATAATTTCTACAAATCTGCTTATCTGGGCTAAATGTTTATCCCTTTAGCTGCAAACCTCTTGATCCCAAATCATTGTTATAAAACATAAGCAGGGAGTGTCTGCACGAGGCTGTAATTGAAAGGCACTTATTTGCTCAGCTGCTCAGCACAGCGGCAGGGATTGAAGTGCTGGTACCTCCAGGTTCCCCATTTGATTCATTCCTGCAGAACAGCTCAGGGGAGGCTCTGAACAGCTCCTTGTGCAGAGGGCAGCCCGCAGGAGCTGCTGTGGGGAGCGTGGCCCAGGCTCCGGGGGCACAACAGGGGCAGCAAACTCAGCCTCTCCATAAAGCTGGGGCGAAACAGAGACAAAACTGCCGGGGCTGCCTGATCTGAGAGCGCTGAAATGCTGATTGTGGGCTGTGATTAATCTGGGGCTGGCTCACAGCGCTCCTGTCTCCAGTACAGAGTGTGCAGTGAGAGGATGGAGGGGGCTGAGGGAGTGGGAGAACATTCCCACTGTGGGATTGCCTGCACAGTCCCAGGGGATGAAGGAAAGGGGGACCCTGCAAGGGGGACCTGGCACTGTGGGGAAACCTCTGTGGCAATGCTGGGATCATCAAATAAAACAATCACAGGAAGGTCTGGGGTGAAAGGGACCTCAAATCCCACCCAGTGTCATCCCAGCCATGGCAGGGACACCCCCACTGTCCCCAGGGTCACCTCTCACTGTCCCAGGGTCACCCCCACTGTCCCCAGGGTCACCCCCACTGTCCCAGGGTCACCCCCACTGTCCCCAGGGTCACCCCCACTGTCCCAGGCTGCTCCAGCCCCAATGTCCAGCCTGGCCTTGGGCACTGCCAGGGATCCAGGGACAGCCACAGCTGCTCTGGCAATTCCAGCCCAGCCCCTCCCCACCCTCCCAGGGAACAATTCCTGCCCAAGATCCCATCTGGCAGAGGGAAGTCATTCCCCATGTCCTGTCCCTCTGTTCTTTGTCCAAAATCCTTCTCCATTTTTCCTGTAGCCTCTTCAGGTACTGGAAACCCAAGATTAGGTGGCCCCAAAGTCTTTTCTTCTCCAGGCTGAACAACCCCAGTGCTCTCAGCCTTTCCCTGTGGGACAGTCTCCTGCAGACCCCAGCGTGACACCTCCCCTGTGATCCCAAACAAGGGATTGCAGCTTTCCCTGAGCCCCCAGGGAAGGAGAGGATGTGGAGGAGCCAGTCCAGTGCAGGGCCAGCCCCAGGAGGATGGGGATTCCAGAGTCACCCTTCCCATGGGAATGCAGCAGCTAAAGCAGAGCTTTCCCTGGAACGGGGCTCAGGGCTGGACAGCAGAAGGGACAGGAGGGGCAGATGGCCCAGCACTCACCATTATTTCAGGTACACTGGACCTCGGTTGTTTCCAGCAGTGAAACCTTGGCTCTCGCTCCTGTGTCACTTGGCAATTTGTCTCCATCCAATATTGCTTCAGTAGCGCTCAGATAAACAAATTAAGGGAGGAGAAAGCAACAAATGCAGCTTAAGACTAATTCCCCTCCACCCCCTGAATCACTGAGGGCCTTGAAGAGTGTTCAGAGCCAAATTACACTTCAGTGCACAGGATTTAATTTGCATCTGCCAACTTCAGAAGGGGGATTTAGTCAGACAGGGCATTTGCATGCCATAAAAGGAGCTGATCTCTAATTAAACTAATATCGTGTTGGAGTTTCTGCAGCGATAACGGGGAAGACAAAACACGCAGGTCTTGGCAGGAGGAAGGAGCAGGCTGGGAGCACAGGAGGGGAACAGCTCCTCTAAAACCTGCCAGACAAACAGGGGCATTTCAGGGTGGTGGGAGGATCCTGTGCTAGAGATAGAAACAATTCCATAAAAGACTTCCAAAGTCTTGGCACCATTTATGCAGCGTTTATTCCCAGGAAATGCACCCAGGTGTTGGGAAGCTCCCTCAGCAGAGCCTGACAGCACCAATTCCTGGCAGGAACAGGATGATTTCCTGGTAAAAAAATATTAAAGTCCCTTCTCTTTTACATGATCTGACATTTCTGGGAACGTGAAGTCAAAACAGCTTTTCTAATTTTACTCTCCAGCTTTGATTGGGGCACAGCTTGGGGTTTGTCCAGGATTTTCAGCAGCCACTGAGTGAGAGGGAGGTGAGGCTTTGCCATGAGGTTCATTAATTCCTGATGTTCCTCCACACCCCAGCATTCCCAGCCCCACCCCTGGAAGGATGCTGAGGAGTCTGACAGCCAGAATCCCTTGAACAAATACACAAAACATCAAAGAGCCAAGCAGAGATCTGTTTTAGAATTGTCTTTGGCTCTGCCGGATCAATTCTGGTTTTTAACAATTCCTGCAAGGAGGAAACTCTTCCAGGGCAGCTCGGCCACAGGAGACAGACGGGTTTGCTACCTGCCATCAGAGTCAGGAAAACCAATAAACTCTGGCAATTATTGTCACAGACTAATGCATTTGGGGCCCAGGGAGGAACACAATTAGAATATCGAGCCTGATTTCTTGCTCTCCAATGTCCCCAAGTGATTCCTTTCCTGAGCCTGGGTCTGCAGCAGGAGGAGCCTTTGAGGGGGACACCCCACCTTGATTCAGAGACACCCCAGGACAGAGCAGCAGCCTCATCCTCGTGAGCCCTGCAGGGAGCAATCACTGCCTGCCTCAAACCTGGCCATGTACTCCCTGCTTTAGTTCTTCCAGTGCTCATCTCTGAGCTGCTGGAATCACACACAGATCCAACAGGGATCCTTCTCCTCCCATCCCTGGGACTGTCCAATGCTCCTTTGTGCACTCCATACCCCAAAGCTCCAGTTTGTGATGGGAAGGCCAGCTCCAGGTTAATTTTCAGATGATTTTTTATTTATTTCCCACTCAGGTGCTCCTGGCTTGCAGCACTTACCCAAGCAAACATCCCTGGTGCCTCTCTCCCAGGAAACAGATGCACGTGGATCAAACTGTGTTTATTTTCCCCCGGTGACTCAGGGCTGTGCATACGGCGCCGTGTGTGGCATTTCCCGCTCCTCAAAGAAAGCAAACTCCCACATGACATTAAAGCTTGGCTCTGGAGGAGTTCAGTGATTTAAAGATGAAAGCACCCGAGTGAAATACCCTTTGGACAGAGCTAAAGCAGGTGACTTTTCGAGGTGAGGGGATTTGTGTGTCGGGTTCTCATCTCTGCTCCAGCGATCCCCGGCTGGGCTAATCCCCTGCAAGGATAAAAGCTGCTGCTGGCCCTGCTGGGGAAAACAAGTTCTGCCCTGGCAGAAGTCAGTTCTTAGCAACCCCCTGAGTCATCAAAGCCTCCCAAACTCTTGGGGTTTGTGTTTCCTGAGCTGGTAAAGCAGCAGTGGGGTGGGGTGACCTTGGAGGGCAGAGACCAACCCTCCCCAGGTGACCTCACCTTCCCTGGATCCCACCTGCTCATGCCCGTGGGAAGGGAGAGGGCTGTCTCCAAGGGAAAAAGAAAGGGAGATGTTTCATTTTCTGCAGGATCAGCTCAGTTCTGACCCCCAGCCCCAGCTTTACTTCACCAAAATCCACAACTTCCAGTAGATTTATTTAAAAAGCAAAGGAAGAATCAGGAGAAGCTCATCCAATGTGCTGCTTTCCAGCCCTGGGCTCATCCCCTGTGATGGAGATCTCACCAGCCCTTTATTGATTAACAACCAGCGGGATCAAGTCTCCTTTTCATGCAGAAAATATCAAAATTAGGGCTTTCACTGCTGCTCGTGTTATCTCCAATTAACTGCACTGACATGATTTGTTCTCCCACAGCCTTTGTTGCATAACTAATCACAGCCAATAAATATAAACACAAAAATAATTAGCTGGAATCAGCTCGCCGCCCGTGCCAGACACAGCCTGGCAGCAGCAGGGGGGACACGTGCTCTTCCTGACATGATTCCAGTTAATTTTCCCTTCCATTTGGGCTTTTTTTCCTGCTTTGGGTGAAGGCAGGGGCTGAAGGTGCCTCTGAAGGGCTGCAGCCATGGTGACACAACCAGACACGGGATGTTGGCTCTCTCCAGGTGATTTGGGGATTAATTCCACCTCAGTTCTGGTCATCACCTCATTCCAGGTGATCCCAACATTCCAACATTCCCAGAGATCTCTGGGAATTCATGAAACAGAGAGAGGAGTCTCCAGCAAGGGCTTGGACCTGCAAGGGGGGAGGATGAGCAGAGGCCCTGCTGCTGCTCCTTGTCCTTCAAGGTGCCACCCCAAGGACTCGGGTGGTGCCACCAGCCTGGGAATGGCCCTGGCAGGGGACAGGACATGGCTCCCATGAGCTGCTCCCAAACTCAGCTGGGATGGGCTGGCTGGGGAGGAAAGAGATGGCAGGATTGAAGGATTGTGCAAATCCACCAATTCCCATGGCATTTTCTGTAGGAATTGTTTCATCTCAGTGCTGTCCTAAATCTGTTTGTTGTTTTTTTTTTTTTAAATCTGCAATTTGTTGCAATCTCCCCCCAAAATATAATTTATTTTTGGTTCCTAGAGAAAATCAAGCACTGCAAATGGTCGATCAGGCCTTGGGGATGTTCCTGTAGGGGAATGCCCCTGTCTGGGAGCACTGGTGCCATCGCCCTCGCAGACTGGGACCCTGCAGGTGAGACCTCCCACGCTGCTGAGCCGGGATTTTGTGTCTGGGCTGTGGGGATGTGACACAGCCCATGCTGGAAGTGGCTCAGTTCTGCTCACAAAGGTTTGTCCTTGAGGTTTCTGCTCCAGCACTCAGGAGCCTCCTGCCTTTCAAAGCTCTGCAGGATTCAGTGACACACCAGGAGCTTAACACGATTACCCCAACTTCCACTCCCCTTCCTTAGACTCACTCCCAGGGGCTATTTGTAATTTGCAGTTGGAGTTTATTCACTGTCTTTGAACAAAGAAATTTGATTTTCTTTTTCTTTTCGTGTCCTCTTAAATCCTGGCAGGTTTTTTTAAAAAAAAGGAATTAAAAACTCTTAATGCTTTCATGAGAGGCTAAAATTTCTCATGGAAAAGGAAATACTTCTGGCAAGCTGAACAGAAGAATTATATCAGAGCTGGAAGGAAAAATAAATCTTTGACCTGTTTTTGTAATTGTTCCTAATTCATTGTTATTTTTATCCTCACTGCCTATGACAGGGCCCCATTGCAGAGGGCTCTGCACGAACACAGAACATCACCAGCAGTAAAATCAGGTGACAGTGTCCTGCAGGATTGCTCCAGCAGTGCCAGACCCGGGCCTGGAGCCCTGCTGGATCCTTCAGTGAAAGCTCTGCTCCAGCAGGGAAAAATATCTTTAATTGCCACGTGGGATGAGGCTGCTTGGCCTTTGATGGCTCCTGCGAAGGAGGAATTTCTGTGGCCACGTCTGCAGCTGCAAAACCCCGATGTAAATACAGCCGCTCCCCCTCGGCGTGCACTGAGCATTAATTAAGGGAGCCGAGCGATGCCCACATTTTGTCAGAGAGCAGGAAATGTAACGAGGCTCCCAGGTAATGAGTTCCACTCACACGTACAGCAGCTCCCTGAAATAATGAGCTTTGGAAACAATGTGGAGGTGCTGCCTGGGTATTGATGTTGGGAACTCGCTGACCCTGCTGCCGGCAGGTCATGCTTTTCAGAGAACATCTCTCCTCCCTCGGGCTCCTTCTCACCAGGGCACAGAAATCCTGCCCACATCCCCTGCCAGCAGCCACAGCCTCCTCCTGAGCCTCTGTCCCCGTGGGGCTCTGCAGGATAAATCCCAGCCTGCTCCCCACCCCTCAGGGTTTGTGTGGGAGTGGGACTGTGGCTCTGCACTGCTCTGGGTCACCTGGAAATGATTCTGGAGGTAAAAGTGGTTCCAGTTCCCCGGGGATTCTCCCCCATCACACCCGGCCAGCTCCGTGTGGCAGAGGGACTTCAGCTCCATGTGGGGCCTTCCCTGTCCTCAGCTCCATATGGAGCTTTCCCTGTCCTCAGCTCCATGTGGAGCTTTCCCTGTCCTCAGCTCCATGTGGGGCCTTCCCTGTCCTCACCTCCATGTGGGGCCTTCCCTGTCCTCAGCTCCATGTGGGGCTTTCCCTGTCCTCAGCTCCATGTGGGGCCTTCCCTGTCCTCAGCTCTGGGGGCCACATTACACCAAAGGCTCTTCCATTTTCCAGGAAAAGGAAGGCTGGAAAAGTCCTGTTTGCCCATTCCCACCATGTACCAGCAAAAGATTGGCTCAGCCGCTCAGGGCCTGGTGCTGAGGAGCCCAAGGCCGTGGTTCAGGCCCTGCCATTCCCTGAGGTGCTGGATGTGACGGTGACACCTCGGGGTGCTCTGACTGCGGGGTCTGGGGGAGCAGGGCTGGGACAGCCCTGGAACCACAGGACAGGAGGGACACGAGGGGCTGGGGTGAGGCCAGGGCAGGGAATGGAGCTGGGAAAGGGCTGGAGAATCCCTGAGGGAGCTGGGAAGGGGCTGGAGAATTCCTGAGGGAGCTGGGAAGGGGCTGGAGAATTCCTGAGGGAGCTGGGAAGGGGTTGGAGAATTCCTGAGGGAGCTGGGAAGGGGCTGGAGAATTGCTGAGGGAGCTGGGAAAGGGCTGGAGAATTCCTGAGGGAGCTGGGAAGGGGCTCAGGCTGGAGCAAAGGAGGCTCAGGGGGAATTTCTGGCTCTGCACAAGTCCCTGGCAGGAGGGGACAGCCGGGGGGGTCGGGCTCTGCTCCCAGGAACAGGGACAGGAGGAGAGGGAACGGCCTCAGGCTGGGCCAGGGGAGCTCAGGGGGGACAGCAGCAGGAATTTCCCCATGGAAAGGGGATCAGGCCTGGGAACTGATCAGGGAGGTTTGGAGTGCCCATCCCTGGAGGGGTTTAAAAGCCCCCATGGCTGTGGCACTTGGGGACACGGGTTAGGGGTGGCTTTGGCAGTGCTGGGTTAAAGGTTGGATTCTTTGATCTTGGAGGGTCTTTCCAACATTATTGACTCTGTAATTCCATGCAAAACATCCCTCCCAGAAGCAGGGCTGTGCCCAGGCATTCCTGTATGGATTACAGCAGCAGGAGCAGATGGAATTGCCTGGAAAACAAAGCCCTGTAAGGACCCACCAAGAGGACACCGGGGGACAGAGCAGGAGCTCAGCTCTTGCGTGGAGGCAACTGGAACAAATCCAAGGCTCTGACCCAGCCCAGCTCTGAGCCAGCAGCGTTTTTAGAGAGCCCTTTCTGAGCTGCTGGCACTCTGTGAGCTGCAGATAAGAGGAGCGAGGTGGGACGTGGTTGTTTGGCTGTGTACACACCTCAGCTGACAGCTGAAATCTCCAGCCCTGGCTCCTGTGGCTGCAGCACATCCCAGCCCTCCCTGATTCCCTGCAATTCCAGCAGCCTGGAATGCAGCAGGAGCTGGGTCCCACCGGCCTCTCCCCACCCTCCCTGCAGTCAGAATTGATTACAAACACTCTCCAAATATTTTTTCCTTCCCTGCACTGCTCTAATCCACAGAGGCCCCTCAGCTTGGATGTACTGCCTGTTGCTCTCTGCAGCCTCCTCCTTTCTCTTCTTTCTCTTGGTAGACAAATTAAACCTTTTCCAGGCACACTGCAGAGGATGATTTCAATAGAGAGACTCAGGGCTGTATTCCCAGGGCAGGAATTCCTGCTTGCTCTGTGGAGGGTGGCCAGTTCCAGCCCCAGTCTGCAGAATTTCCACCTGTGCAAAGCCAGTCTGGCAGGGCCTGACTCTCCAGAGCATCCCAGGGCTGGATCCACACTGTCCTGACACCAGGGTCAGACTTACTGGGGGAAATATCCACAGCTTTAACTGTTGGCAGAGAGATGAACAAAATCCCAGCTGAAAACACAACATTTCTTGTGATTTCCCCCAGTTTTCAGTTGGTTCATGCAATTTCTTCGGGCTTTGGCCTTTCCCAACCTTGGCATTCTGTGAAAAGCTGCTTAAAACCTAATCCAGATGTTATCCCAGAACAGAACTGGGGTATATTTATCCATATACAGATATACAAACCACTTGCAGCAAATGATTGCTGAAGCAGCAAGGCCATGCTGCAAATATCCCTGATGGAAATCCTGCTTTCCCTGGCTCCAGAGGCTGATCACAAATTGTTGTGTCATGAATTCCAGCCCGCTGCTCTGCGCAAGATGGACAAAGAGATGAGATTATTTCCTCCTTCCACAGAAGCCTCTTCAGCTGAAACAACTCCAGTCCAGCTAATTCTGAGTTTTTACAGGGCTGGCTACATCCGTCCCCATTTGTATTCTCTAGGAAGAAAGCAGATTATGTTTTTCACCACAACAATGAGCGCTTCTGTCACAGTGAGCACTTCCAAAAGCAAAACAAGGCCTGTGCTGACAATGGCTCTGCTTCATTCATCCGAGTTCCCGCTCCAAAGGCTCCCTCCCAACAAAACCCCGGGAGAAACAAAAGGCAGGGCCGGTTTTACAGCAGGCTGGGCTCAGGAGAGGGGTCAGGGCTCCAGCAGCCCCCAGCTCATCACCAAACAACGGGCACAGACACTGCAAAAGGGAATTTAATGAGGAAAGGAGAAGAGTGAAAAGAATTCAGATGAGCAAGGAGAGACAGAAGCATCTGGTGCGTTACAGCTGTTGGAGGAAAAAGTGTTTTCTAACTCCCCAAAAGAATCAAAATACATCTAGATGTTGTTGGGGTTTTTTCTTCTTTCTCCAAACTTGAAATAATTAAAAAAAACCCACAAACCCACTCAGCCAAAAAAACCCTTCCTTCTTTTCCCACTGGACTGGAGCCAAGGCGGAGGGAGGCAGAAAATAAGGAGGATATGCAAAGCATCAAAATGTTCAGTGATCAAAATGGGAGATATTTTAACCCAAACAACAGCTTTCTGCTCAAATTCTCACTCTGCCTAAAAAGCTGCTCCGTGCTCAAAAACACACAGAGCAGGAGAGAGGGATTTTAACTAAAGTGACTTGAACCAGCTCAGTGCTTTCTCCTGCTGGTGACTTCCAAGCTTCAGGAATTAGGAGAAAGGTTAAAAAAAAACCCCACAGCTCCAAAGGAATGTGAGGATCAGGTGGAGTGGTTGTGATTTGTGTTATTTGGTTATTGTGAAAGATCACGAAATAACCCTGCCTGAGAAGCACCTGCAGCAGGAAATTATCCCTGATCCATCCAAAGCTCCTGGTGCTACAGGAAACCCTTTTTGGGGGAAAAGTCCTTCCTGGATTCTGTCATTTATCACAAATGCATTTCCTGGCACATTTCCACTTCCAAAACTTCACATTTCCACAAAAACTTCCTCCAACAACTCCCTGCAAGCTCCACCTCATTTCCTCCCAGGGCTCCTCCTGCCCTGCCCCTGACTCCAATTCTGACAATTCCCATTTCATCAGGATTTTCTTGTCTTAGAACCCCCCGAGGTTTTTCCATGAGCAGTTCTGGGGGTTGCTGTGGCCTCTGCACTGGGGAGAAAAGCAGCAGAAATGGTAAAACTGCTCCCAGGCTCAGGAGCCAGGAATCACCTGGGTTTTCCAAGTGTTTTTTCAAAGGGCTCTCCAGCATTTCCCGGGTATTTGCTCTCCATTTATGCATCTCAAGTGTTGTACACGAGCGGTGAGAGGCAAGGGCAAGACCTGAATGTTCTACTGGAAAAACCATTTAGCTGGGAATTTGATTTCCTTCAATTTTCTGATTTTTTTTTCCCCACTAGGGAGCAACAACCATATTGTAACTGAACTGACAATCACAGTGTCTTACTTCAAATGAAATTGTCAAAATATTGTGTCAGGAATCCTGTATGAAGTGATTTCTTTGGCTGTCACTCATATTTGCCATCCTAAAGAGTCTGGTTTCTATTAACAAAGATGCTCAATACATAAATAATCTCAAAAAACAGATACAGCTAAATTAGGAACAATCAGAAATATTAACAGCAACAATAATCTAACCTTTGAGAAGGTGCAAGAAAATTCAAATTAAAGAATAATGAAAAAGCCAAGTCTATTGAAACATCTGAAATTTGATATAATCAGTTAGCAAATACCATTAACTTGCTCCTCACACCCCACCTAATGATGTGTTTGCTCTGTGCCAATAATGATAACAATGCAGCAACTCCCTTTTATTCCCATTTCTGTGAGGTATAAAATCATTCCAGGAATCTCAGTACTTTGGCAAAATGAGATCTTTGGTGTGAGTCAGGAACTGAGGGTCTGGGATAAACCTGGGACCCAAAACTGCCGGGATGAGGGGCTGGGATAAACCTGGGACCCAAAACTGCAGGGATGGGGAACTGGGATAAACCTGGGACCCAAAACTGCTGGGATAAGGGGCTGGGATAAACCTGGGACCCAAAACTGCAGAGATGAGGGGCTGGGATAAACCTGGGACCCAAAACTGCCGGGATGAGGGGCTGGGATAAACCTGGGGTGCAGAACTGCTCAGGGTGGGATTATTGGGGTGTCTGGGCTGGGCCAGGGTTGGATCCACGATCCCTGGGGGTCCCTTCCAGCTCAGGACGTGCTGGGATCCTGTGATCTGTGAGTGGGAAGGATGGAAACTGTGAAAGGAGAGATTTAGGTGACACTTGGGCAGGTGCAGCTCCCTGTGAGGCTGCCCTGGACTGTGCTGGAGGGGCAAGGAGCTTTCCCAGGCCCAGCTGCGGCTCCAGGCGCCCTCAGGAGCTGCCAGGATGAGCCTTTGTCCCCTGCAAAGCAGCAGAACCCCAGGCTGGGCCAGGGCAGCTCAGGGGGGACAGCAGCAGGAATTTCCCCATGGGAAGCGAGCTCAGGCCTTGGAACTGCCCAGGGAGCTTTGGAGTGCCCATCCCTGGAGGAATTCCTGGATGCTCCTTTCAGGGCTCTGCTGGGGTCTGGGCACAGCTTGCACTCGATGATCCCGGAGCTCTTTTCCAACCCCAGTGATTTGGTGATTCCATAATTAAAAACCCCATCCCCCAGCGACCCTGCAGTGCCAGCACAGCCCCAAGGCTGTCCCCAAAGCCAGCAGGGTGTGAGCAGTGCCCAGGGTGTGAGCAGTGCCCCAGCCCTGCCCCGGGGCTGCCCAACAAAGGAACTGCAGCTCCTGCTGCTCGGCTCTGCAGAGTGGGAACAGCACAGGCTCACACGGGCATTCATCTTTTCAGCTTTCCTGGAATGAAACATCAGAGCTTTAACCTATTCTTTATTGCTATTCCAATGCCCTGGGTGGTACTTTTAAAAATAAACTCCTGAAAGTCAGCGGAAGGGAGAAGGGGAAAGAGCCTGAGAGCTGCTCACTCGCTCACTGTGCAAGCCCCAACCACTGAGAACAGAGAAAATCTGAAAATTCAGTCTGTTTGATTAAAAGACTGGTAATATTCAATATTCTGGAAGTTCTGAGTTCCAGACTCAGGGGTAAAAGAGAATTCAGCTTCTAATTTTAAAGGAAAAATAAGGCTTGGGACTCACAGGACTGAGGAATGAGATCAGGCAGCACAGGAAGGCCAAGGAACCCACGGGAAAGGCAAAACTGAGCCTTGCTCACTATTGGTTTGGATTTATGAAATCTTACTATTTTTAAAGCACATTTAGGGACCTGAAGGCTCCTTAAGTATCCAAACAGATATTTCCAAGAAAACTCTGCCAGGACAGAAACCTGATACCAAATTTTCTCATTATTTTGGCTGTGTTTACCTCTGCTGCTCCCCCTGTTCGTTCAAGTGGAGATCATAGAAAATACATTTGTAGGAACCTATGGGAAAAAGGGATTTATCCACATGCCTGGATTAATTTTGTGAGTTCTTTCAATTTTAGGGTCAGTTTTGTGGTCACAGGTGAGGTGAGGAGCTGAGGATGAGGGTTGGGTGGATTCCCAGCATCCTGGAGAAGAGACAGGGAGGAAGGAAAGGGAAAAGCCTCAGAGTTGCTTCTACAGACTCCCTACAACAAAGTCTTTCTCAACTGAGCTGAAAAGAGTTAAATAAGGTAAAGCTTCGTTTCAGCATCTCCCAGGTGAGGCTGAAGGTCCCTTTGGTGCTGCTGTGATGGGCAGTGGTTACGGGAAGGGAAATTGGCACTGACAGTAATCACAGCTGCTGTTCCAGCAGGGTTTGGGGAAAGGTTTGGGATGATCAGGGTGATTTTCTGTAAATGCCTGGGAGGGTGCAGCAGGATCCAGGTGGTTCTGGGGCAGGAGGGGATCTCTGTGTTCCTGACGCCAGAGCCTGCATTTCCAGCAGCTCCTGCTCCAAGGAATCCCCTCTGTGCCTGTCCTGGGAGCGCAGCTGCCTCCCCTGGGCCTGTCCCCTCTGCTCTCCCCAAGCCCAGGCTGATGGTGATGTTCCTCCTCCCTCCCCAGCGCTGCTCTGGGGGCTCCTGGACGGAGGGGAGGGGAGCAGCTCCTGGGAAGTCAGAGCAGGGAGGGTTCTGCTGCAGGATTTTTGGGTTTGGCTGCTGCTGAAGGAACTTTCCTGGGGAGGTGTGGGGAGTTTGTTGCTCACAGAACCCGTGTTGCGTGTTTGGGGGCTGTTGAGAGAACAGGGAGGGCTGTGAAGGTGCCTCTCCCCACTCCCATTTTCCCTGGGAGCAGAGTGGATCTGTCAGAGCCGCAGCCGGGCGTAAATCGAGCTCCGGAACCTCGCAAAGCGATTGGAGCAAGTGGTTTCACATTAAACACTAAATATTGCAGCTATTAAAGCACATTCATCATCCACAGCGGGTGCCTGAGCAGAAATGAGCTGTGGCACCTCCTGCAGTGCTGGCTGTGGGCACACTGAACACTGAGTGTCACCCACTGCCAGCCCAGAGGGGACACCTGGCACTCAGGTGAGGCTCAGCCCCGCCAGGGGTGACCTTCAGCTCAGCTCTGGTCAATCTGCACCATGCAAAGCCCAGAGAAGACTGGAAATGCTGATCAGAACTTGCCTGTCTCGTTAAGGAGGCTCATTCAGTGGAGCCTCTTGTTGCAGAAGTGTCTGTTCCTGGCTCCTGATGAATTCCCAGCGCTGGAGGAATTCCTGGCAGGAGGGGCAGCCACAAGGAGCCTGCGTTTTTCTCTCAAGTAACAAACCAGAGCACAAGAGGAAAGGGCCTCAGCTGGTGCCTGGGGAGGTTTAGGGGAAATTTCCTGGCTGGAAGGTGGGCTGAGCCTTGGAGCAGCCTGGGCTGGTGGAAGGTGTCACCCCTGGGCAGGCGATGGGAGGAGGGGAAGGCTGGATCCAGGTCTGGGGTCAGCTCTGCTGCCCTGCAGCCTTTCAAGGGCTGAGTATCCCCCTCAGTCAGGCTTTAGAGGAAGATTAATTGTTCCAAAGCCCGATTTACATTTCAAACCCCAGCCCAGGCCCGGTGTGAGATCAAAGTGAGAGTGGGCTTTGGGTGTATCGATCAGAGACCCACGATGCTGCCTCTTCCTGCCTCCCATGTCTGGTACGGGATCAAACAAGACTTTGGGAACAGAAGAACTCTCAGCATTGTTATTTTTTCCAGGTAAGGAGTTTGTAATCCCTGGTATTTCCATGTTCCCTCAAGGAGAAACCCTTCCTTTGTGCTTCCCAAATGTGGCCCTTTGCAGCCCCATCGCAGCCCAAGGCTCCAGCGCAGGGTGCAGCCGTGGCTCCTGCTGCTCACAGCCCACCCTCTGCCCCTGCCCTGCCTGTCCCCACACCCTGGCTCACACCTGCACCAGAACTCGGGGCCAGCTGGGGCTGCACTCAAAGCAGGAATTCTGTTCTAACTCTCAGGAAGAATTTCTTGCTGGAAAGGGGGGTCAGGCCTTAGAACTCCCCAGGGAGCTTTGGGGTGTCTGTCCCTGGACATGGCACTCGGTGCTCTGGGGACAAGGAGGGCATCAGGCACAGTCTGGAGCTTTTACAACCTCTGTGATTCCATGAAAACAGAAATCACCTTTCCAAGGACTGGCTGAGCTCCAGAGAGCAGAGGGAAGGGTTTAACATCCTGCAAAAGCACTGAACCTCAACGGGCTCTGCCTCCTGCCGTGGCTGAGGGAGGGGGCCAGAGAGGAGACCCCACTTTGGGGTAAAACAAAACAAAACATTTCCAGAGAGGAAACATCTCTTGGTACAGAGAGCTGAGAGGAGGCTCCTCTTGGGTGGGAAGCAGGAAATGTCCCTGCTGTGGCACTGCTGTGGCTCAGGGTGGGTGGCAGATGGTGCCAGTGATGCAGGGAAGGAGGGGATGGAGGATTTGGCTCGGCTGCAGGAGCCGATGATGCTGCTGCACCCTGGGGATGTTCGAGCAGAGGAAAGGCCCTGCAGTGACCAAAGGGCTGTCCCTGTGACCCAGCTCCGCTCCCACAGCTCCACCTGGGGAAGTTTTGCCTTGCTGAGGCTGCTGAGGGCAGGGGCTGGGCATTGATCCGTGCTGGGATCCAGCAGGGAGCTGCTGGAGCCGCTCCTTGGAGCTTAAAGCTGCCCAAACACCAGCTCCAGCCGGGGAAAGCTCGGCCTGCTCTGCCCTGCCCCTGCTGCTGCTCTCCCAGAAAAAGGCAGCACAGCCTGCCTGGGAAATAAATATTTACTTGTGAAGGGCAGCAGCAGCAGCAGCAGAGCTCTGCTCCTTCTGCAGCGTTTGCTCTGCAGGCCTGGAATGGAATTGTGCCCCCAGCTCTGCCCAGGGAGCTCTGCCAGCGGGGCAGGAGGACAGAGCTGCCAGGGAAGGGCTCTGCTGGCTGCTCCCCTCTGCTGGGCTGGGACCCTGAGCACAGCAGCTGCTCCACCCCAGGAAAAGCTCGGGATCCATGGGCTGGAGCACACCTGGCACGGGGCTGGGATGTGGGGCAGGTCTGTGGGTCACAGACAGCTCAGCCCTGGGTGTGGATGTTGTTCCTCGAGCCCCTGGAGCTGGGGCTGATCACTCCACGCTGAGGAGGATCCCAGCCCCTGGGACAGAAGAACAAACTCCCCCATCTCTAGCAAAGACTGAACCCAGCCTGGCCCTTCAGCCTCCAAGGACTGCCCAGATTTCCTCCATCCTGCCCCACGCAGTGAGTGACCAGACATTTCTGTGACCCAGTTCCAGGTTTAACCCTGGCCCAGCGCTGCCCCTGCCCTGCCCAGCCCTGCCCTTCACCTGACTTTGTTTTTGTGCACATTTACAGACTTTGAAGGACTGACACCAGGCTTTAACCCCAGGCACAGCAGAGTCACACCTGACTGTTTGGGATCTGATCTCCTGGAGCTCCTAAACTCTGCACCATCCATCCTTGCCAAATCTCCCTGTTCCATTTGTGTCTCACACTGCTGGGGCTGCATTCAGCAGCAGCTTTGCTCATCTAAACACAGGCTTTACCTTGGAGTCCCTGTCCAAGGGGCTCTCTGGGCTGTTCAGGGGATTTTGACTTCCCCAAATAAGGATTTTAACAACGGGCTGGCTCTGGAGCTGCAGTGAAACAGCAGGAGGAGAGCCCCAGCAGCAGCTTCAGGGAATGAGGTTCCACACACATTTTGTGTGTCAGCTTTATAAACAGAGCCCTGGGGGCTTCAGCCACTCCCCAGAGGGGTTTGTGCTCATCTTCCCACAGGATCACGGATCCAACCCTGACCCCCAGCACCCCCAGCCTGGGCATCCCTGCAGCTCTGGCAGCCTCGGGGCCGTGCCCGTTCCCTGGGGAGCCTGGGCAGTGCCAGCACCTCTGGGAGAAGAACCTTGCCCTAAATCCAGCCTGAGCCTGCCCTGCCCAGCTCCAGCCATTATTAATTAACAACAACAACATCTAATAAATGAACATTTTGTTCATCTTCTGTGAAGAAGCCCCAGTAAGCCCCAGGCAGGAGCAGAGTGTGTTCTGTGTGCCCTGCTGGGGATCTGGGGGTTTCAGAGATGTGGATTTGCACACTTTGGGCTTTTATTCCTCCCGTGCACTTCAGCCACAGCTCGGCAGCCCAGGGGTTTCACACAGGGTTCGTGCAGGGTCTGAGGTGGGAGCACCAAGTGAAAGCCCCCTGGAAAAGCTGGTCCAGCGTGGCCCCTGCAGCTCCAGAGCAGCTCCAGGACAGCTCCAGGGCAGTTCCTGCAGTGCTGTGGCTGCTCTGAGCCTGTCCCTCGCTCTCTGTGCTCTCTGTGCCCCCTGCACCTCGCAGGGACCTCGCTGTGCTGGGACAGTCACAGAGTGACCCCAGGGCTGAGGGAAACGCTCTGAGAGCACAACAAACAGCCTGGTTCTCAGCTCTCCTACCTCCTCCACACCTGTCTCGCCTCTCCCCACCTCCAGACACGAGTTAAGCACCAGAAGGCAGCTGAGATCAGTGGTGACTCGTTGTTGCTCTTTAATTCATGCAAATGTTCTTTTTAACTAGCTCAGAGTCTCAAACAGCCCTCTGGGGAACCTTCTGCATTTATGATTATTGAAACAAAAGTCTATTTCCTTTAAGCACAGAACAATTGGGGGACAGAGAGAAGGAAACTGTTTTCTTTTCTAGCAAATACAGTCAATGGAAAGGTCAGGTGCAAGCTGACATAGCAGTGCGTGAATCAGCACGGCAGAGAATTTTCTGGAATAGCAATAAAAATGTCCCATTCCAGGCACACAGAATCCCAGGGTTTTGTGTGGATTTAGGGTCTGCGGCAGGTTTGGTTTGGCAGCTTTGGTACCCTCAGGCCCTCCCAGCAGGTACAGCCAGAGCCTGGTGCCACTTCACAGCCGGAGCCCCAAGTTTGGCCAAAACCCTGGGGACAGGCACTGGGGTGGCCTCAGAGCCAGCACCAGCCAGGGGAGCTCAGGCTGCCTTTAGGGTGGCAGGAAAGAAACCCTTTCCTCCTCTCCATCCCTGGCTCCTGTGTTTGCAGCCACCTTTGGGTGCAGCTCCTCAGCTGTCTCCTGTCCAGCCCTCAGAACCAGCACAGATCCCATCCTGAGCTCCCCAAAATGTCACTGCTGGGGTGACACATCCTCTGCCCCAGGTGAGCGTCCCTCCCTGTCCCTCCCCGTCCCTCCCCGTCCCTCCCCATCCCTCCCCGTCCCTCCCCGTCCCTCCCTGTCCCTCCCTGTCCCTCCCTGTCTCTCTCTGGCTCTCAGGTCACCTCTGTCACCTCTCCAGGTGACAGAGGCAGGGACAGGGGCCCTTTGCCCACAGCCCCCCTGCACTGGATCATCCTGACTCTCTTGTGATAATGTCCCCACTCACACAGACCTGTAAAGAGGAAAACTGACATGGCCTCTAAAACCAATGAGCCAGTAAATAGAGGGCTATAAATAATCAGGAGAAAGGATTTAATGAGCAGCAGAACTCACTTGCAGGGCACTGGGTTCACAGGGGTGTCCCTCATCTCAAACTGCCTGCCGTGTCCCCGTCTCTGCCCAGCCCCTGCCCTGCTCCCTGCCCGGGCAGAGAGCTCGGCTGAGCCGTGTTTGGGGAGGGTTTGGAGCCCTGGCTGTGCTGGGACAGCTCTGTCCTGTCAGTGCTGCTGGGCACCATCAACCCTGAGAGCCCCAGGGCAGGGCAGGAGCAGAGCTCACACACCTTGTGATTTATGGGGTCATGGAATTGGTCAGGCTGGAGAAGATTAGAGTCCAGCCTTTAACCCAGCCCTGCAAAGGCCAGCACTGACCGTGCCCCAAGAGCCCCAAGAGATTTTCCAGCCTGAACCATTCCAGGTTCTGTGATCTGTGTGCAGAGCATCCCCATAGCTTCCTGCACAGCATTCACTGCCCCAGCAGCTCCAGCTGCTTTCTCTGTCCCCTCCCTGCCAGCTGTGCTGTCCCCCCTTCAGGGACATCATCTCTGGGGTCCCTGCAGCTGCCAGAGCGAGCCCAGGTGAGCCCCAGGCGCTGCAGGTGTTGCAGCAGCCTGATGCACATCACAAAGCTGCAGCAGCACACACTGGAGAATTTGTCTGGAGAATTTGTCCTGTGGGAGGCAGGCAGGCCCGGGCTGGAGGGGAGATGGCTCTGGGGGGAGCAGAGCTGTTTGCAGCTGCACAAGAGACTGTGCCAGGCCAAGTCGGAGGAATTGTCCCCATCAGTCACTGCCAGCAGGAACAGGCTGGGGCCGCTCGGGGAAAGTGCAGCTTAAGTGCTAAAGAAACATTTTCACTCAGAGAGGTTTCAAGTGGGTGAGTAACAGAATATCTGGAGCTGGAAGAGACTGGAAGGAACATCCAGTCCATGCTCCCTCCATTTGCTGCATCGACCACAGGGGTTTTTGGAGGAGTTTGGGGCCAGCAGCTGAAAAAGCTGCATTAACTCCTGGATGCAGCTGAGCAAAGCTGACAAACTTCATTTCCAGTTCCTCTGCCAGGCCCACGCTCTCCATGCACCAGGAAATCAGGGAGAAACAACGGGAACACCAGGGCTGGCTGGGAAAGCAACTCCTTTAACCCCTGTCCTAGGGGAACATCGCACTCCTGTCTCCAAACCAGAGTTCCTCCCTGCACAGGCCCCGTGCTTCCCCTGGAATAAAGAATTGTGCCAGGATGAAATATTTCTGTGAGGGAATGTGCTCCTTGCATAGTTATTAATTCATTACTGGCCGTAGCCAAACTCACTCCTCTACTAAGTCATCTATTAAATGAGCCAAATGAAATTTATTAACACAGCATTGATCATTTAAGTCTTTTAGCATAAAGCGTAATGGAACAGAAGCAGAAGTAATAATTCCTTGCCCGGCTTCTGGTCCATGTCTCATGCTCAGGGCCGTGTCAGGACTCCAGCTGTCCCCGGAGCTCCCTCCCAGGCAGGAATTTCACAGCAGCCGGGCAGGATCCTTTTGTTCAGAGCTTCCCTTTGGGCTTGGCCTGGAGGACTCTTGAAACCGAGTGGGAAAAGCAGAAGCGACCTTTAAACCAGGCCTGAGGAGCTCCAGGGCAGAAGGAAGGGCAGAAACAGCAGGGCTGTGGCTGTGCAGAAGGTGCCCAAACCCTGCTCGAGTTCTGAGCTGTTCCCAGGGGCTCCTCAGTGCCAGGGATTAATTTAAACCCCATCCCGGCGGTTTCCCCGTGCAGGAGGATGGCGCTGACCTCTCCCGGTCCCTCGTTCTGCCTGGCAAACTCTTCCCAATTATTTTCTCCCCACGCTGCTGTTTACATTCTGCACTCACATCTTCTGCCGCCTTCCCCATCACCTTCCCGCAGCCCGAGCCCTCCTAATCTGAAGTGCATTCCAGCCTTATCTCTGGCAAAGCAGAAGGGCAGGGGAGTCATCCTCATCCCCGGATCCTGCAGGAGCTGCAGCCAGCAGCGCTCAGCTCGGCTTTCACCGCGCTTTGAGGGACTCACAGACAATTCTCCTGTCAAGAGCACTGAGGACAAAATGAAACCTGCTTTTTTTTTCCCTTTCCCCCAAGGCTGCCCATTAATCTCTCCTCGACAATGATTGTGTGTCATGTTTCATTCTGGCTGTCACCGAGTTCACTCCATCCCCATCCCAGAGCCAAGCTGCAGGATGTGGGAGCTGGGATGTGGCTGCTGGGGGGAGCAGGACCCAGGGCAAGACCCTGGCAAGGTTTGCTGAAAAAATTGGGCTGGGTTCCAGTTGGACAAGTGTGAACCGGGGTTGGGATTGCTCTGCTACCACAGGGAGGGGGCATTTTGGAATTCTGGAGGAAGGAGCAGCAGCACAGTTGGTGTTGAGCAAACTGCGCTGGCTGAGGGGTCAGGAGGGACCTCAGAGAGCCACAAAAACCAGGTGGGCTCCTCTCTTCCTCCTGGCTGGCCTGGGAAACTCCCCAGATTCAGCCCCTCTCCCCTCGAGAAGGGTTTGTGAGCAATGAACCCCCAGGCCTCGGTGCCTTACCCTGGACACAGCCAGGACACGGTGTGGGGCAGGGGACTCTTCCTCAGAGGAACCATGTCAGCAAGGTTTCAAGTCCTTTTCCTCCACCCTCAGGTTCTGTTGCTTGTCCCCAGATCCACAGAATTGTTTATTGTCACCTGGACCATTTGCTGAGGCTTTGATATTGATCGGAGTCAGAGTGGAGCAAGGCGCTGCAAACAAAGCCCCGCTGACAGTGAGATCTCACTTCCCTGGCAGCAATAAAAGAGAGGTTCCAGGGAGCCTGGGAGGCAGCACAGACACCCCAGCTGGAATTACTGGGATTGAAGTGATCACCACAGACCCAGTTAGCACCCGAGCAGCAGCATTTGCGTAAAAACTACAAGCACAAAAACGCTCTGAAATGACAAATACAAGGAAACTGTATCAGATTTGCATTAAATTAGTGACTGTGTGAGAGATGCCATTTAAATGGCAGGTGACTAGAAAATTTCTCTCCGTTTTAGTGGAAGAGGCTGAAATGTTCATTTTCATGGTAAACAGTAACTGCACATTGATTTGGAGCTTGAAAGCCTCTCCACAAATAGCTTTCCGAGGGAGTGGGCTTGCAGCACACAAATCACAGCACTGCCTTGCCCTGCACAGCTCTGAAACTCGGCAGCACAGCTTGAGCTGCTTTCATGCACTTGGTAAAAAACCTGCAGTGACAACAACCAGAAAGCCAGAGCCCCCCTGAACCTGGGGGGGACAAAACAATTCCTGCAGCTCTCGGGGAGGGTGATCTGATGGATTATGGCCCAGCGGGGTGAGCAGGAGCAGCAGGGCCTGCAGGGATGGGGTTGGGATTTCCCTGCAGCTTTTGGGTCCCTCTGGATGGGCAGCCAGGTGAGATCCCAGTGCTGCCCATCACACCCCGGCTGCAGGAGGAAGCCCCCAGCCTGTCGGGGCTCTCGGTAGCCCCAGACTCAGCACAGACCCTGGGGACAGCCCTGTAACCCTCTGGATCCTCTCCCATCCCACTGCTGGGGCTGGGCTGGGGTTAAACCTCACAGGGAGCTTTGAAGTGAGAGCTTTTCAGAGTTACCCTCTGGCTGAATGAATTTGTCCCCTGCCATCTGAATGGGGCCATCTGGGGATGAAACATGACAGGTTTTCCCAAAATGGGCCCATTTGGAGAAGGCTTTTCTGCCCAGGTTTTGCTGTGCTCACAAGTAGATAACTTGCTCAGGTTCAGTACAGCCATATCATTCTCAAGGAAGTGTTTGAATGGCTTTAATGTGCCATGAATCAAAAGGAGAAATTCCACTCCTGGCAATTAAGATGGAATGGGTAATTCTTTTGTCTCCAAATTCCCTTTCTGAAGGAGGAAGGAGAAAACTGAGATTTCCAGTGCCTTTGTTCTCCCCAGCACGGGAGGAGCCGGGGTTGTACCCACAGTGTTGGCACACGTTTATCGGTGTCCCCCCAGCAGGAGCAGAATCCCTCGGAAAACTGAGGAGAGGAGGGAATCGGGAGCTGGAGTGAGCAGAGAACCCTCAGCTGCTCTCCCACACCTTGCTCCAAGGGCTTGACAAATTTACCAGCAACAGGAGCACCCGGGGCAGGGAGCGCTGGAACAGTCTGGAAATGCGGCACTGCAATCTGCCCTGAGAGGCAGAAAGGACCATCAATCACTCATCAATCACATGTCAATCAAATGTCAATCACACATCAATCAAACATCAATCACTCATCAATCACCTGTCAATCATTCATCAATCCCATGCTGATTTGCTCCCATCAGAGCCATGTTTGGACCAGAGGTGGGGAGGGAGCGGCTGTCAGCCCTGGAGGCAGGGGAAGGGCAAGGGGCTGGGCTGGGGGAGAACTGGGGATTGATTATCCAGGGAAGTGATGGGACACTGGGACAGGCAGGGCTGGGAGCTGCAGGGTCTGGGGACATTTGGGGAGGAGCTGCTGCTGCTTCAGGAGGGGCAGGAGAGGCTTTGGGGTGGCTTCAGAATAAAGCAGAGCACAAGGTCTGAGCAGGGTGGAAAGGAAGGAAAATCCCAGAATTACGGAATATCCTGAGCTGGAAGGACCCACAGGGTCACGGATCCAACCCTGACCCCCAGCACCCCCAGCCTGGGCATCCCTGCAGCTCTGGCAGCCTCGGGGCCGTGCCCATTCCCTGGGGAGCCTGGGCAGTGCCAGCACCTCTGGGGGAAGAACCTTGCCCTAAATCCAGCCTGAGCCTGGCCTGGCCCAGCTCCAGCCGTTCCCTGGGTCTGTCCCTGCTGGGGGGTGAAGGACACTCCTCCCTTCATTCCCCTCCTGGAGCTGAACCCAGGGGATGTGAGGCTGCTGTGCTCAGCCCTGCGGGCTCAGGCACTGGGGACCCCACACCCAGCAGGGCTCAGGTGGGATCTGAGGTGTTGGGGGGACCCCCAAAGCTCAAACCCACCCCAGGCAGAGCTGCTGGAAGTGTCTCACTTTTAACTGAGCCCCAGACCCACCTGGGAAATGAGAGCTCCCAAAATACTGCATATAAACTAAAAGAACCCAACACAGATCTCATATCGAGTCTGGAGTCAGGATTTTCCTCCTCATAAGGAACTTTAAGCCTTTGTAGGAATTATTTTGCCCATTCTTCAACCTGTCCAAGGCAGGGGGTGGGGCTGGATGTCCCACAAGGTCTCTTCCAATGCAGTCCATTCTGTGATTTCATAATTCTCCTGAGAGACTTCACAATTTATCATTCCTTTTCTTTGATTCTGGGATGGGATTTTTTCCCCCCCTGTAAAATTCTGAGCAGATGGAAAAGCTTTGGGGATCACTTAAACCTCCTGGGTTTCATGACTGAAATGTATCCCACCTGTTCTACTTTTTAAAACTGAATAGAATTTTAATACCAATGGGGGGAAAAAAATAAAAAGCTAAAATGAAAAATCGCTTCAAAAGGAAAATCAAAACAGTTCCACTCTGTGGCTTTTTTTTTTCTCTCAAATAAAACATGATTGAAGTCAACACGTTCCTGAGCAACATCTCACTCATCAAAAGTGGCATTTACTGACAGAACAACGTTTTTTCCCTGAAATGAGCTCTCAGTTTGGGATCCCTGGGTAATGACATTAAATGTGAGTCCTTGGTGCCTCTGACTGTGGAGAGAAGACACAAATGATAGTGTGGGCCAGTGATTATTCTCCTCTCCTCCACTAAAACAAAATAACCCATAATCATCCAGTGGAGCTTCTGCTCCACAGCCTCCCCAGCACAGCAGCCACGATTAGAGATCTGGAGCTGCCTCCCGAAAATGGGGGCAATGAACCACAGCACCGAACAAAGAGAGGTGCCACTAAGAGCTAAGAGACAACACTTTTCTTGGTTCAATGGCCAAATGGAAGAAAAAATACACTTTGAGTTAACCTGAATTGAAATTTTTTCAATTTTTCCAGTCAAGCAAAAAGTTGAAAAAAATTAATGGCAGATTGCTTTTTGTTTTCAGCCTCTTTTTATTTTCTGTTCCATTACTTTTCCAGCTCCTTTCAGGGGAAGTTTCAGAGCCTGTTTCATCACCTACAGGTTTGTAGTGGGGGAAAAAAACAAGTTTTGCCCAAAATTCTTTTGCCAGGTGGTGGGAATTTGGCTGGGCCTGGCAGAGGTGGGAACTGTCTGTGCTCACAGGACAGGGTGGCTCCATCTCAGCTGAGACCTCACCCCACATCCTTGATGGGACCCCATTTGCTCCTGCCTTTGGCACTGCTGCTGCTCCCAGGGGGATCCCTGCAGACAATTAATTGAGGAAAAAAAACCTCTCAATTCTGATTATTGAAGCTGTCCATGAGGTGGTTTGGTTTGGAAATGTCTCCCAATGGGAATAAACTAGACCAGGCCCCAGGGAATTCCTTCCCACTCCTGTCTTTGGGCTGTTCTTGTGCCAAAGCTGCAGATTTCCTTATACCAAAGTGTTTGGTCAATCTGAACCTGCTCCCAGAACCTGGACATGGGTGGTGAAACGTTCTCCGTGCTCAGCTCATGGTCCTGGCGAGGCTCCAGCCCTCCCAGGAGAGCTGCAGCTCTTCCCAGCTCTCCCGAGGAGTGAGCGAGATGCGGTTCCATTGAATCAGCACTTTCCAAATGTCAGTGGCAATTGCAATCCAAGCTGGAGCTGCAGCAGGCACAGCAGGGCTATAACAATAACAGGGACATTATCATGGAGTTAAGTGCCTGCATTAAACTCTGCACTCACCTGCCTGAGGAGTTTGTGGAGCCTGAGGCAGAAGTGCTGGAGCTGTGCACCCCTCAGGGAGCTGAGCACCCTCCTGTTTATCTTCCATCAGCGTTCATCTGCCTTCTCCAGCCTGGCCTTTCCTGCCCTGCACCTGTTTCTCAGCCTGTGAGAACCCACTCCCAGCCCTCCCACAATCATTCCCCACACCTCTGGGTAAAACATCTGCTCCCCTCTGGGTCACTCTCCACAACCCACTGGAGTTCACTGGACAACTGTGGCCAGAATGCCTCTCCTTCCTCTTCGTCTCCACTGCCAGGGAAGGAGCAGCTCACAGATGGTGCCTGCTTTTCCCAGCTCACCTCAGCCCACGGGCAGTGAGATGCAGAAGAGAAAACCCACAAGATTCTGTTTCTTGGGGTCCCCTCCTTTATTAAAAATGCTTGGGGAGAGGGACACAAAAAGTATTTCTGGTTTCATGTTCTCAGCAGCTCCATTTGGCAACAGAGACGGAGCTGAAAACTCCTTTAGCATTGCTGAAAGGAAACAGAATCCAAAGAGAAAAAATGTGCTCAGCAAAAGGTTCAGAGAGATGTGGATCTGCAGTGCTGTGGACTGGGAGGAACAGAACCACCCCGGGCCCTGCTGCAGCCTCCTGTGCTCCCCAGTCCATGAGGCACAGGAAAGGAGGGGCTGGAGCGAGAAATCCCGCCCTTTTCTCCCCTCACGTTTCCCGCCCTTTTCTCCCCTCACATTTTCCCGCCCTTTTCTCCCCTCACATTTTCCCGCCCTTTTCTCCCCTCATGCCGGCCGCCATTTTGTCTGCAGCAGCAGAGCTGTCCCTGCCGGGGGGAAGAGTCCTTCGGGGTGGATGTGCTGCCAGCAGGGCAGGCAGCCTGCGAGGGATGCACAGGGAATGTGTGCCCAGGGTCAAACTGCAAAATTTCCCTGGATGGGAGAAGCCCCTGGAGTGGAAAGGGACCGGGAGCATCCTGCTGACCCCACGGACAGACCTCAGGTGTTAACACAGGGCTGGCTCCTGTGCTGCTCTGCAGGGCAGGACGAGCCCATCCTGCATCCATCCCAGCTGCTGCTCCATGGAAATGTGTCCAGGAGAAGAGCAGCGAGGGGGGGAGCACCGAGGGGCTGAGGGAGAAGGGAGGAGGATCCAGCCAGAGCCAAAATGAGCCTCATGTTTTCCAGGCAGAGGGGCTGGCAGCTGAGGACTCTCATTTACACCCCAGGAGCTGCTGCAGACTGCAGTGGTGGCACGGCCGGGCACAGGGCAGGGAATATCGACCTGTGCATCCTCCAAAGATGGGAAGAGCAGAGGCTCATCAATCCCAGTCACCAAGGCAGGGAGAGTTATTGCCTGGCTCACACAGACTCCCAATTGCTTTGCCAGTTTGGCTCCAGCCCTCCAGTGAGTCAGAATGCAGCCACTCCATCACTCCTGAGCAGGGCTGGCAGTGCCAAAGCTCCAGCCCCAGAGAAGCCCAGCAGAGCCTCCCTGCTCCTGCAGGGCCAGGTCAGGCTGGCTGGGCTCCCTCTGCAGGCACTGGAGCAGGGGATGAGTTCCTCCCAGGAGTCACTGACCCTTCTCTAACAAAGGTTTTACAGATTGTGGCTGAGCTGCCTGTGCTGTGTTGGGATTTCCCAGAGAGCCAGCTCAGACCTGGGCCTGCATTCCAGCAACTGGGATTGCTTTCCAAGTGATGGCAGGAATCCCCCTGGAAGGAAACCTCATTTTCCTGGTTGCTTTGTGGCTCCTGAACTGACAATCTCCCAATCCATGGATTTTCTTGGCAGCTCTTCCATCATCTCCTTCTCTGTGTCTCCTCCCTGCCATAACACAGCATTCCTTCTTCCCTAATTCTGAGCACAGTGTAACTCCTGTGGGATCAGCTTACACGAACCCTGGTGGATGCAATCCTCATGAAACAGCTTCTTGATATCAACTTAAGTGAGCAGAGTGCCCAGAGCCATCTCAGAGCATGGACACAAATCCATCTGTTTGTGTTGATCCACAACATTTTCACTGGAGAGAGCTGGAAACTACCAAAAGTGAAGATTTGAGCTAAGGAAGCCCCAAAGTTCTGCTGTCCATGGGATGCCCTCACTGCCTTCCACTCAGAGAAGGTCTCCTGATCTTGTCCAAGAGCACAGAAGCATCAGAGGTCCCCAAGGCCATGGATGAGCCCATCCTTGGACAAAGCCTCCCCTGGCTCTGCAGCTCAGCCCAGCTCCAGGGCCCGGGGAACGCGCTGGGGTTGGAATTTGCTGAGCAAGGCCTGTAAAAATGAACACATCCCACCAGAGAAACAGTGGGGGATGATCAATGAGCACAGGCAAATGCAGGGAGAGGGGGGGATGGATCTGCTAAAGTGGCAGCAGATAAAATGTTTGTTCCTGCTGGGAACAGCGAGGTTGGCAAACCCCACCACGGCCCAGTGCCTTGGGTTAAGTGAGGAGGCCTCAGCCCCGTAAATTGTTCATCACCTCATCCAGAGGTGCAGCCTTGTAGCCTCCCTGGTCCAGTGAGCCCAGTAATGAAAGGCTTCAGAGCTGCAAGGGACAGGAGATCAAGTGCCCTGCTTGCTCCAGCTCTGATAGGATTTTAGATGAGGATTTATTTTGTTAATGATGTTTGTGGTGATCCATCTCCTCCTCATGCCAGGGTTATCCTGTGTGCTCTGCAGGAGGGGGAGCCTGGAGCCGTGCTCAGGAGACACTTCTATCCCAGGAGTGGAACTGGAATAACTGACTGAAACAAGGATCTGTTATCAAATCATTTGGCCCACAGAAAGATGCAGTGAAACTCACCCAAAACCATTCCAGTTCTGTATTTCTGATGTGACTTTTTGCTCAGCCCATGGCTTTCCTCCCTCATTAGCTCTGGCATCTGCCACTGACACCAGTTCTGATGGAACTCCATGGCCACTCCTCTCTCTGAAGCCTGGCTTTTGCCAGCAGTGGGAGCACAGAGGGATGTTCAGGGAGCTCTGCTGGACGTGGGGAGCAGGGAATTGAGGTTCCCCATTGGAAAGGCAGGTGGGAAGGAGGAGGAGACTGGAGGGAAGTGAGGGGGGAGCACCTGCACGGAGGCAGCAAAGGGAGGAGCACTGATGGTTTCAGATCCTCCCCTCCCTGTTTTTGACACATTACAAAAACTGCACAGCCTTGAGCCTGGGGGTTTCAATCAAGGCCAGGGTCTGGGGTTTGATTTTTCTTGGCACTGGGCAGCTTTGAAGCTTCCTCAAGGAAGAAAAGCCCCCCAGAGCCTGTCCCTGTGTGATGAGGAACCCAGCGCTCCTCGCAGAGCAGCAAACACGGGATGTGCCCAGCAGCCATCCAAGGCCATCCTATTTTCAGAAGTGGCTTAATCATGAGGTGTTCTAAGGACAGGGAATCGCATTTGTGCAGCAGAACAGACCCTGGGTCCCCAGGGTGCTTTGGAGAACGCTCCACACCATCCCCTGCAGCTCTGTCAAGTCTCCCGAGCTGCTTTTGCAGACGAGCTTCCCGAGGAGACGCTGGCCCTGGGCAGCAGAGCAGCTTTTGTTGCAGGAGCTCAGCCCTGCTGCTCTCAGCACAGCACACTGGGCTCCTGGGGCAGGGCAGGACCCCTGGGGAGGAAAACCCATCCCAAAAGGGCTGCATCTTCCTCTGGACTCCCCCTGGGGATGTCTGGTCTCCTCTGAACCCACCCTGATGTAGCTGGGGCCATGGCCCAGGGTGCTCATCTCAGGTGAGACCCTCTGCCCGCAGCTGGGGGAGGCTGTCCCGTGGTACCTGGGAGATGTTTAAGGACGTGATGAGGAAAGGGTTCCTGAGACATTTGGGGGCTCTGGAGCTCCTTCCCAATCCAGTCAAAGCCTTTGTGAGCTCCTCGGGTACTCTCTCCCTCCCACCTTGGGAATGTTTGACATTTCCCCAGCTGCTCTCCCTTGCTCAGAGAGAGAATTCTGAATTACCTCCCATGGGAAGGGAGGCAGGGAAGGAATAATGGAGCTTCTGCTTCTTTTGAAATGTCTTGGAGCATCCTAAAAAAAAAAAAGAGCCTGTCAATTCCAGCTTGTAACTTCCTTTAAAACGTTTCTGTCCCCAAGACTTTACTGTTGTTTTAAAGTTCTTGTGACCTTTATTTTCTGCCTTTAGTTTCCTAAGTAATAAAACTGTAAGGAGCAAGATGGGATTTGGGGGTTTTTCCTTTCCTCTCGCTTGAGACAGAGCTCTGTTTGAAGGCACAAGGTGAATGAAGCGAGATTTGAGCTGAGCAGAGGCTGTGGCAGTCCTGGAGCTGACTGATAGCAAAACAATCAGTCAGTTATTAGGAGACACAAATCACTGTCACAGATTAAGAGCTGAAAATAATAACCATGCAAAGCTTGGAGGGAGGCAAGGCAGAGGCAAAGGTCATTAATTGACTGGGGAGAGTTTTGGCTACAAGTTCCTGGGGAATTATCTCTTCTTTTTTAAGCAAAGAAAAAAAAAATATCTAGTTCTCTTATCAGTGGCAGTGTGCAGTGATTGCTGGTGCTTCCTCTTCCTCAGTGTTAATTCACTGTTCCACAGATCCCAAGTAATTACTCATCCTTGCAGTTTTTCTGTTATTTTATTTATGTGTTTGCTGTTTCTGTAATGCTCCTGCTCTCTATCTAAACACAAAGCAAGATTAGGAATGCTCAGTAATTAAGAACTCCAGGAGATAAATGAAGCCTCTTTCAGACACCTGGAAAGTCTTCCATGGTCTCCTCTTGATCATCCCCTTCTTCCAATGCATTTCTTTGATTTCTGCCTCAGTTGTCCAGCTAGAAATGATCTTTTTGAGCCTTGAATGGGGAATTGTGCTCCACACTCCAGAGGAAAAGGGAAATAATCAGCCAGCCCCACTGCACATGCAGGTTGGTGCTTGTGCCTCCCAGAGAGCACCCCAGAGCTCAGGCTGCTGACATCCAGGGAAACGGAGCTGCATTCATGCCAAAGGCACCATTTCAGCTGGCTCAGACTCTTCTAAACTCTTCTGAGCTTTATTCTGAGTCCAGTGACATCAATCAGGGCAGGACCCTCCAGGCCCAGAAGTTTTCTCAGTGAAATGATCACAGAATTGGAGAACAATCAGAGCTGGAGCCACAAGGATCATCAATTCAGCTCCTGGCCCTGCACAGGCCAATCTCAAGAATCACCCCATGAAATTGCAGCAAAAGGCAGGAATTTCTGGCACATTACCCTCCCTCAGGCTCTCCCCAGAGTCAGGGCAATTTCTGTGCTCTCACAGGAGAGTAAACAGCCAGAAGTGCCTCTAAAACACATCAAAACCATCACAAATCATCCCAAGGAAAGAGGGGCAGGGTGAGCTCAGCCCCACGCTGAGGCAGCCCAAGGCCGAGGATGTGTTTACACACTGCCTTAGTGCACTGGGCTAATCCCCCTTAAATCCCACCTTAGTTAATTGCAATTATTAAAGAGGGGATTAAACTTCTCAGCCTCCCCTGTGGAGACAAACTCTCCCTGGAAAGTCTTCCTGTGGTGTCCTGCAAACACCAGGCCTGGCTTTGGGCAGGGGGTGGCCAAAGACCCCCCAAAATCTGCTGTGGCTGGGGGTCTGCAGCCCCTGCACTGAGCTCCAGGCAGCTCCTGGGGCTCATTAATCCCCTCTCGTTATTCATTAACACCAATTAGCTGCCCCCACACCTCAGCCCCTGCTCTGCTCCTGGTGACAGCAGCCCAGCCTTGTTCCCACTCCATGAAAACATCTTTAACAAGGGCTCCCATCTCCCTGCTGGTTCCAGGGCGCCAGTAGCTGTCACCACAGCTTACAAAATAATCATTATTCCTCTCAAAAGCATAGACGGGAACAATCCACACGTAATTTAATCCTCATTTTTCATTTTGATACCACACAAAGCTCAACCGGTCGAATTTTAAAAAATTACTTTTTGCCTCCCTTCTCATTTAGCCTCATACTCTGCTGGTGAGGAGAGAGGAAAAACAGAGGAAGGAAATAGAAACCTCAGAAAAAAATCTTTGTTTTATTTCAGTGCAAATCCACTTCAATCTAAATGTATTTTCTCTTTGTTTGCATTGAAACCGAAACTAACACAGGCACTTTCATGAAATATTGAAACACATGGATTACTACAAATATTTTTCCTTCTCCAAACGCAGGGAGCGTTTGTAATTCTGATTTCCACAGGCAAATCCTCCAAAGTAAAGGCACTGAGCACCCAGAGAGCGTTTGTGGGTTCCATGTTCAGCCATCCCTGCACCCTGCTCCAGCCTCACAAACACCCCACACAGCAAAGGAGCGATGCTTGCCCCAGTGAGAGCAGCAAACCCAAACCATTTAAAGCAGAGTTTGATTCTGTCCCTGCCCCAGAGCAATTCCAGCCTCAGGC
The DNA here is from genome assembly GCF_971803275.1 of Cyanistes caeruleus. NCBI lineage: Eukaryota > Metazoa > Chordata > Aves > Passeriformes > Paridae > Cyanistes > Cyanistes caeruleus. The sequence continues at coordinate 458,595 of NC_141726.1, read as the reverse complement.
TGGATCCCACCTGAGGGACTGCAGGAGCAGGTACAACAGCTCTTGGTGCTTCACAGCGCTTCCTACCCCTGCTAACACTGAGAAAGTTGCTGATGTGTTTGCTCAGCTCTTCCTTGCTGGAAAAAAAATGAATTTTTTGAGGTTGGCCGCAGCGATTTCCTAAGCTGAGGATAAATAATTAGATTGTTTTGCCCAGGAAATGTGAAAGCCTTTTAGAAAAACTAAAAACTAAAATGTCAAAGTTTTTTAGAAAAACTGAAAACAACAACAAAAAATTATTTGTTTGTTTGAATTACATGTTCCAGGAATTAATTAATTTTAAATTTAATTTAAAAAAACACCCACAAGAAATAAGAAAGTAAAGGGAAAGGAAGGAAGGTGTCCTCTTTTCTTCTGTCTCATGTCTTCTATCTTTTTCAGTTGCCTTTGAGAATCATTTCTGGACCTTTCAGGGTCATCTCCGAGCCTTTGAGGATCATTTCTGGAAATTTTAAAATAATTTCTGGATATTTAAGGATAATTTCTGGACATTTTAGGATTCTTTCTGGACATTTGAGGATCATTTCTGGACGTTTAAGGAGATAATTTCTGGGTCATTCCTGAGGGTGTTGTTGGTGAGGGACTGATGCAGCAGCTCCCCGTGCTTGTGCTGACATTCCCTGAGTTCTCTTCTCCCCACCCCGAGGATCCAGCAGCAATCACCTGGATTTATATATTTTATACATTATCCTTCCCCTCTCACCCTTTTTGTGTGTGTGAAGAAATGTGAAATGTTTGAGGGTTGTTACAGGAGGCAGAGGAATCAGCGCGTGCGACCTTCCCTCGGCGGCCCCAGGACCAGGAGCCCTTCCCTGCCTGGGATCTGTGGCTGCTCCCCTCCACTCCCAGCTCCTCCAGGAGCTCCATGCATAATGCAGCAGCACTTCTGATTGAAGTCAAAAAAATCTGCTGACAGAATGTAGTGTCAGGCATCTGGGGAGATGTCTAATTAATTATTATAATTGACATCCACACCAGATGTCTGATAGACGATGGTCTCTTTGTTGATAAAAGGTTTGGGTAATTCTGTTTGAACAGCACTTTGAGAACAATATGTTTTCCATTTAGGTCACAGGGAAAAAAAAAAATATATATATATATTTATTTTTTTTTCCCCAGGAAATTGAATTCTGTCAGAAAGCAGCATTCTTTGGTCTTGCCTTCCAACTCCTAACCAGCCTTGAAAAAGCCTGGGATGAAGGATGCAATGGAAAAACATCCATCAGTGCACTGACCAGTGATCAAAAGCACTTAGGGTGCAGGATCTGCCACTATTTTTTATTTTTTATAGTCACAAAGAGGAGCAGCCGATCTGACATCCATAAAAAATAATCCAAATGAAAAAGGGGAAACCTCAATCAAAGAGCTGTTCTCACACGGGGAGCTGATACTTCAGCTTATCAAAGAAGGGCAACAGTTCTGGAGGTTTTTCAAGTAATTTTCACACACCTCGAGGTCAGAAGGGACAAAGCAAAGTGAAACCTGAACCCTTTAGCCCCAAACTCCAACCAGCTCCCAGCCCAGAGCCCTGCAGACAGGAAATGCTGGGCTCCTTCCTGCCTCAGCAATCCACCTGCTCCTGCATCTCTGCTGTTCCCTTTGGCCTGGCCTGCTGGGGAGAGATCTCCTCATGGTGTGCACACTGGAGAGAAGCAGAAAGTACAGAAAATCCAGCTTTGTGAGCTTTCCAGGGTGTCTGATGGACCTCAGAAGTGCCATTTCAGAAACGAGCACCTCGCTAGGGCAGCCTGCGGCTCACCCAGGATTTCACACACCTCAACAACACCAACAGCTTGGCTCGCTGTTCCTCCACCACAGCAGACAACTGGAGATGCTCAGGTGATGCTGGGGCGATCCTGGTGCTCCCTGAGCTGCCAGGACCTTGAGCCATCCCTGGGCTCAGACACGAGCTGGCGTTGAACGCAGAGAGAGCACCCGATGTCCATCGCCCCAAAGTGCCTCTCCAGCAGCCTCAGAGCGGCTCTGTGTGGACATCGAGTGAGGGTGAAGTACAGAAAGCTCTGCCTCTGTTCACTCCACACATTTTTGTATGTTTTATTGCCAGCTCCAATGCAGAACGTGTGGATTTCCAGGAGCTGCACTCGGGCCAGGGAGCACCACTCAGTTTTAATCCATATAAATGGTGATCTGGATGCCTTTTGCGGTGCAAAGCTCCTGTAAATTTAAGCAGAGCATCCACAGCCCCAGTGTGGGGCACAGCAGTCACTTGTGGAGCTGGTGTGGGGCTGACACTGATGAGTGACACTGGCAGAGGGGCTCCTGCCGTACCCTTGGAGCCATTTCTCAGGTTCCCTGCTCAAGCCCAGCTGCAGCTGCTTCAGCTGGGCCCTGCTCTGACTCAGCCACTCTGAGCAAAGTCTGACAGATTGCCTTCAATTGCCTGTTGAAGTCCCCCAGCTAAAAGGAACTGCAGATATTCCAAGGTATTCTGATGCCCAAAGCAGCACAGAGGCTCCAGTCATCATTTCTAAGTCCGCAAGTGCCAATTTGCATCCCAGATTCCCAATTTCCTTCCCAGATGTGGCTGGCAGATGCAGGCACCTGACCTCACAGAGAGACCTAATTTTAAAGGCAATCCAGGCACTTGTTTCAGAGCTGCATTTTACCTAATTTTCATCAGCTGGAATTTTAATGTCTTTTTTTGGCAATTTACGGGGAGTCCCTTTCCAGTTAAAGGAGATCTGTAGCTGTTATTCTGTGCAGTTGTGCCTGATGTGCTCCTCTTGGGGTGGAGAGTTACCTGATACCTCTGTGTGTAACTCCAAGGGTTTGCATCGCTTCTGGAAACAGAATCCCAGAATGGATTTGGGTTGGAAGGGACCTTAAAGATCTCCTGTTCCATCCCAGCCATGGCAGGGACACCTCCACTGTCCCCAGGGTCACCCCTACTGTCCCAGGCTGCTCCAGCCCCAATGTCCAGCCTGGCCTTGGGCACTGCCAGGGATCCAGGGACAGCCACAGCTGCTCTGGCAATTCCAGCCCAGCCCCTCCCCACCCTCCCAGGGAACAATTCCTGCCCAAGATCCCACCCATCCCTGCCCTCTTTTCAGGACACAAAGTCTCCCTGTCAGTCCATCCCTAGTTTTGGGCTGTACAGGCCCCAATAAGAAACCAGAAGTCTGGAATAATTTGCTTTTATCCTGCAGTTTTTTCTGGCAGGGATCTCCTGAGGTCAGGTTAGTCAGCACGTGGAGAGTCTCAGGCAGCCCTGGGAGATGCCTTCAGGAGTCCTGGAGCTGATTAAAGCCAGGGGAGCAGTCACAGATACAAAGGCATCGAGAGACACAGGCAGAAAGGTTTGGCTTTGAAGAGACAAGAGAGAGAAACAGCCGAAGAGGGAGCACCTTGGAGGAACTGCAGAGATTAACACCTTTCACTTTCAGCCAGGTTTTCCCTCTGGATTTTGCCCACAGGAACAGCGCTGTGGCCATTATGGAAATTTCCCCTAAAACAGCAGGAATTGTTTGCTCACTTCCAGCCATGAAAAGCTGTTTCTCCCCACTCAGCTGCTGGGTGAGCACAAGGCAGTGGGAGCTGGAGGTGTTGCCGTTCCCTTTGGTTCCTGGAGATCGCTCATTAGAAAATCCTGCTTTGCATAATTTGTTCGAGCACAGGAAAATCTGACATATTGGGGCTCACATTCTTCTGGATATTTTTTTTTGCAACGAGAAACAAACTTTAATGAGAGTACAAAGTGATTTGACTGCGTCTGAGAAGGGAGTCAGAGGAAAGTAAATTGGTTTCCTCCTTCATAAAAATATCTACTGTGGTTGGTTTAAGCAGCTCCTGCTGTTTGGGGAAGGAACCTGAGATCTGGAGGTGAAGTTTCCTTGTTAGCAAAGGTTTGGCTTTGCCATCCTTTCTTTGAGTTGTACCCAAAGAGAAATCCCAGGTCACACGGTCACAGTTTGAGCTCCGTCCCCTGCAGGGATGGGGAGGGAACTGGGGAACAGCCGGCCAAAAATCCAGGGATTAGAAGTCCTTGGAGTTTTCCTGGGTTGGTGACAGTCCCAAAGGCTGGGCAGGAGACCTCCAGAGCTTCGTTCCCCTGCGTTCCCTACCCTTTACACCATCATCAGCTGGGTGCCAGGGATGTCTCTCCAGGGGAGCTCCATGGCCTGGCAGAGCTGCTCCCTGTGCCAGGCCTGAGGCACCTTGGAACCGCTCTGGGCTTTCAATCAGTGTCTAAATGGGGTGGTGAGGAGGGGTTCATGGATGTGGAGAGCTGTGGAGAAAAACATTGTGTGTGAAAAGGGACTGCTTAGAACACCGGTAGCAGAGGAGCCGTCCTCCTCTCACTCCAACACGGGCCCAGCCACGACGGCTCTGAGGGCCGGTGCTGCCTCTGGAAGGAGCCGGCTCCTGCTGCTCCCCAAGGAAATCGCAGGCAGGAGGCAGAAATGCGGGGCAGGCTCCTCTTCGGGCCGGGCCGGGCTCCCCTCGGTGCCGGGAGAGCTCTGGGGCTGCCGGGGCAGGGTCCTCTCGGTCCTGGTAGGGTCCCGGGGCTCCTCTCGGTCCTGGTAGGGTCCCGGGGCTCCTCTCGGTGCCGGCGGGGCCCCGCGTTGCCGGCCAAGGGCAGCAGGAGCGCGGGAGGCGAAGCGGCCGTGAGGGGACAGGCTGAGCAGGGGAGGCCGCAGGGGAAGAGCGGCCCTGGCGCTCAGCACAACAATAAATCCCTGTTCTCTGCTGGGGACAGCTGAGCGAAGGGCTCGGAAGGGCTGGGCTGAGGGGTCAGGGGTGGGATGGGGCAGGGTAGGCTCCATGAGCCAAGGACAGAAGAGCGGCAGCAGTGCAGAGCTCGGGCCCTGAGCAGGGACCGGCTCTCGCTGCTCCTCACAACCCTGTGGAATTAAACACATCCCGGGAGGATGAAAGCTTCTGGGGTAGCGTCTGTAAACGATTTCGGCCAGAAAATAGAAATAAAATAATTTTTTTAAAAAAAAAACTGAAAAAGCGAGAGCACTTACCCTGCCATTTTCAGACCAGAACATTCTGACTGTTTCAAAAAACACTGCTTTTATTTCAAAATGGATTTAGATGTGTGAAGAGTAAAAATAATCACACAATTCAGACTGAAATAAAGAGGTTTTGTTTTGTGCCAGGCAAATGCTGACAGGCAGCGTTAACCTCTGAGAGGCTGCGGAGTGGCTGGAGGAGGTGCTGATTCATGCAAGGGAAGAGCTGTTTGCAATAAGACTGAGAATTAACTGTTTTTGCCCCCTGAAATTTTGCCACAGAATATTGTAGGTTTCAAAGGAGCAGCAGGGAATGAATCCATGAAGGGCTATTAAATACAAAATCATCAACGGGCAGCAGCAAGCTGGGAAAATATTGGGAAAACAACCAAGCAAAGCACCCCATTGTTCCTGCACACAGCTCCTGGTGTCCCATTAACCACTCCGGAGATGAAAACCTGGGTTACCTCGGCCTTTGCTGTGACCCAGCTGCTCTTGTAGATCATCAACCAAACCTGAAAATGCTCTTGTTTTTGCCTGTGATTTCCCAGCCTGAGTCATGAACTGAGTCACTGCCCCCAGCAGGCTCTGATGCCGCTCCTCAGCCCCAGTGCTCCTGCAGAGCTTCACCTTGCTCAAACTTCCCCATAACACCCTTCTTCTCCAGTGCCCGCATCCTCCTGTCCTCCCTGGCACGGTGAGCATCCCTGGGAGGGGCTGTAGCCGAGATCTTCCAGTGGGGAGCTGGGATTCCACAACAGCTGAGTTTGGAAATGAACCCTGGATCCAAACCCCAGCCTTGACCTTGGCCACCAAACCCCCTCTGTCATCTTCATCTCCTAAAAACGTGCGGATGTTGGTGCAGCAGCCAAGCAAAGCAGGGAAACAAAGACATTGCACAGGAAATTAAAGGCATTTTCTGACAAAATACACAAAAATCCCTTCAGCAGTGAGACAAAGCTGCTGAGTGACCCCAGAGCTCCTGCTCTGAGTGCAGGCAGCTCCCTCTGCCCTTCTGTCCAAACTGTCCCTGTCCTCTGGCCTTTGTGCCACGTTCCCAGGAAACGCTGGAGGAGCAAAGGAGCCTGCAGAGAAATGCTGGGATGGGGATGGAGACACCTCACACAGGGACAGGAGGGTGGCAGCTGCTCCCCGAGCTGCGCTGAGCCTCTCCTGCCAGCTGTGATCCTGATTCTGTGAAATACTGACAACACACATGTAATAATAGAAATATATTTAGATAAAGGATTGTGTAAAACAATATAAACCAATATATTTTTCTACAGAGCAAATTCCTACATGTTTTTTATGCATGTTTTTTAGTTTCCTGTATGTTTTTTACGTTTTTCAGAGCAGGGCTGGTCCCAGGCCGCCTGAGCTGATCCCTGTGCCAGGCGTGCTCCAAGGAGAAGGAAACACAAACAGACACTCCCTGGCACCTCTGCTGCAGATTCGACTTTGATTTTTACCTGTTTGCTTTAATTGAAAGGAAAAGGTCATTTTAGCACAACATTCCACAGAATTCACTGTCTATTCCCGGCTGGAGACGCAGCATCTCTCCTACCTGACATTTCCATGACAAATTAAGTTCCTCAGACACCTTTTGAGAATGTGAAGTGATTAATATCTACCAGAACTCCGAAACAGAATAAACTCTGCCTCTCACTGCTCTGGAACAGCTTTAATGAGCTCCTCCTCGTGGGAGGGAGGGCAGAGCCTTTAACCCTGTGTGACACCTTGGGAGGGGGCACAGATCCCAGGACTTCCAGGGAATTCCCTCCTTCGTCTTGGGCAGCCCAGACTCTGCCAAGATCCTTCTCCCAGCACCTGAACACAGGACTGGGGCAATTAATTGTATTAAATAACAACAGGGACATCAGTTCTTATTTATAGATGTTATTGATTATTCCTGGAGCTGGGCAGGCTCAGGCTGGATTCAGGGCAAGGTTCTTCCCCCAGAGGTGCTGGCACTGCCCAGGCTCCCCAGGGAATGGGCACGGCCCCGAGGCTGCCAGAGCTGCAGGGATGCCCAGGCTGGGGGTGCTGGGGGTCTGGGCAGGGCCAGGAGCTGGATCAATGATCCTGTGAATCCTTCCAGCTCAGGATATTCTGTCATTCCATGACTCCCCTGCTCCTTATCCTCCCTGAACATTTCCTACATCCCCCTTCACCATCCTCTGCTTCTGTCAAATTCATTCAAACATGGTTGTTGCCGCTGGATACGAATGGATCACACGGACACAGGTTAAGGTGTGGTGCAAGGAACAGAGAGTTTATTTTTCCTCCCAGGATTTACAGGTTTCTGACCACAGCCAGGGATTGGAGGGTCAGGATAACACCTTCCCACTGCACTGGCCATGAGAGATGCCCATCACAAGACGTGGAACAGAAAGAATGTACACATATCTATGTTTACAGTTACTGCCCTGGGAAAGTCTTTAGAAAACCAGGTCAGCAACTCAGAAGCTGAGTTTTCAGGGCAACACATGGTCAGGGGGCTGAAAAGGCAAAGAGACCCCAGAAATAGGGTGACCCCACATTTCCTTGGGGAACCAGCCTGGAAAGAGCAGGAAGCATTTTGGGAAGAGCCACTGCAGCCCCAGAGAGCACGAGAGGCAGCAGAGTGTGCAGCAGGGAGCTGGGAGAGGCTCCCAGCCAGTCCCTGGGACTGTTCAGCAGCTTTGAACACACCATGGAAAAACTGAAATAAATCCTTTTGGAGTGATAAATGCTCCGGCTGAGGGAGCAGCTCCGGAGCAGGGGCCAGGCTGGGAGCTGGGGTGAGCTGAGGATGCTCTGCCCGTTGGCCTGGCTCGTCTCCAGCCTGATCCAGGAGCCCAGAGTGAGGAGCTGCTCTTAGGGAAGTGATGCCAAAGGTTAAATTGTGCTGCCTGGGGAGGAATTGTTCCTTTTCTCCATTACGCATGCAAATGGAATTAGAGAATATGCTGGAAGGGACCCCAGGGATCACCAACATCCAAGGAGACAAAGAGTGAGGGGACACTGAGCATCCCAGCAGTGACAGGTCCTTGTGGCTGGCCAGGAAAACGCTTCCAAGCCGTGGTTTGGAGTCCAAAATGCACTTCTGTCCAATTCCCAGCACTTTGCAGGAAAGATTCAAGTGTTCACATCATTTTCTGGGAGGAAAATCAAAACTTTGGCCTTGTCTCATCTCATTTTGGGGAGGTTTTGGCATTAATGGTTCGTTGCTGCTTCTCCACAGCATCTCAACAGCAGTGAGCTCCTGCTGGCACTGGGAGGGCTCCTGGGGGCTTCCAGGGGGCTGCTGGAGCAGAAACATTTGGCTCTAGGTTGGAATGGCACAGTCACAGCAGGCAGGTCCCCAGAACGATGGAGAAGGGGCAGTTCCCACAGGGAGAGCTCTCCATCGCTGAGGGAGCAGCAGAGGGCTGGGAATTCAATCCCCTGGCAGCTCCCCACTCTCGGTGCCCATAAATAACTGCACAGATCCCCTGCAAAACCCTCCCTGCGTCTCCTGCTGCAGCAGGTGGAGAGTTTGCAGGTTTTCTGTGCTTCTGGGAAAAAATAGCACCGAGAGAGTTCCTGGAAATGCTGCTGGGAGCTGGCAGGGAGGAACAGTGCCAGGAGAAGAGCTGGGAGGGGAGAGTCCGTGCTCCCCAGCACCAGGGCAGGGCAAACCCTGCGTTATCCCAGCTGGCTCCAGGCAGAAGTCACCTGTCTTGTCATTTCTTTTTTCCCCTGCTTTTCTGGGCAATCAAAGGGTTTTTACTCCCACATCTGGATCTCTCCACCAAGGGGTGATTTGGGAAAGCTCATCAAGATTAATTTTTAAAAAGGATAAATGAAAGCACATTAAGCAACCTATGTAGACACACTCATTTGGAATTAAGGTGTTCGTAATTAAGTTTTTCTTAATTCACTTTTGAAGTGACTTGAGCCAAATTGAATTAAGGCTGCTTAAATTCCAGATGAAAGTATCCAGGCCTAGGTTTAATATAATTTAACTAATCCACTTGAAATTCACACCACTAGTTAATTTTGGATTCATTTCCCCGTGTAAGCAAGCCCTTAAACAGACAGCAGGGACAAACTTTGTTTTCCCTTTTCCATCTAGAGAGGGAGCCACAGAACTTCTTTTCCCCGTGAAAACTCTGCGCATTTAACCCTTTCCGGGCAGGTTAACCCCCTCCTGCAGGTCCCCCTGGGTGGGGTGTGCCAGGTGTGTGCGGTGACATCCCCAGCTGAAGGGGACAGGGATGTGTCTGTGGGGGCTCTGCTGGGCCATCACTGCTGTCCAGACACCAAACACCTTCCCTCCCCCAGTATTTTCACACAGAATAAACAACATTTGGCAGCAGGGTCTGGGAAGACAGCGCTGGCCTGGCGGAGGGAGCAGGATCCAGGCAGATCCCAAAGGGCTTTGACAAACTCAGGAGAGGAGCCATCGCTCCATGGTGGGACTGCAGCCACTCCAACCAACGAGCTGTGCTTAATAAATGCCATTTGAAGGGTTCCAGAGGATGACAAGCCATGAACAGAGCAGCCAGCACGTGCTCAGGGAGCTGTGGGGCTGGAAGGGACCTCCAGCCTTGGGGGGAGGAAATATTTGCTGTGGGGCCAGGGTCAGCCCAGCTCATGCAGTGGCACAGACCCAAAATGGATTTGGATCTGAACTGTCCCTGGCCAGGCCAAGTCTCTGCAGGGTCTGAGTGACCCCTGTGGGGCACAGAACCCCCTGGGAGCCTGGGATCCACCCACAGCATCCCCTGCTCCCAGCAGGAAACACCAACAGGAGCTTGGGAAGAGACGGTCCCAGAAAAGAATCATGGAGTGGTTTGGGATGGAAAGGACCTTAAAGCCCATCCAGTGCCTTCCTGGGATGCAGAGGCTGCTCAGGGTTTTATTTCTCAGGCATCTGAGTTTTTCCAGCAAGGAAAATGAGGGGAGACACGTTTTGTCCAAATATCATTTAATCAAAAGAAAATCTCATGGGAAAAGAAGGAAAAACACCCCTCTGCTGAGGTGATTCCAAGCATCCTAATGATGGCTAGTCCTGAGCTCCCAAAACCTGGCTCCCTGCCTTCCCCTGAGCAGAGGATGCGAAGGAACTCCTGCTGTCAACGTTTTACTTCATTTGTGACCCACCACCTCTCCTCAAATAAATTCCCACTGAATTATCTGAAGTGAGGGGTGAGAGGAATTGAGGCTCGCAGGGTAATACTGAAGTTATTTCAGCTGGAAGATGGAGTGCATCACATGCATTTAAAAATCATTTAAAATGGGGAAAGAGCTGGTTGGAACTCAGTGGGAAGTTGATGACTGATTTGAATTTGTGCTCCAAAGGCTCTCTGGAAAATAAAAATCCCCAAAGAAGTCCCCTGGGATGTGGGGAATGGTGCAAATCAGATCCAGAGGGAGGTGGGACCCAGGGGTGGAGGATCCAGGCTTTGCCTCCTGGGACAGGAGGGGAATCTTTGGCTCCTGTCCCCCCTTGGCCACCCATCATCACCCCAGAAACCCCCAGGGGAGGAGTCAGGCAGGATCCGTGCAGCCCCAGGAGGGAATGCAGCCTGTGGCACCTGGAGCAGCGATCTTCTGCACTCCCTGCTTTGTTTGGAGCACAATCCCCCAATCCCAAAAACCCAAACAGCCCGAGCAGCATCTGGGAGAGCATCAGCAGATGGTTAAAAATCCTGGAGGGAGCCTCAGTCCAGCTTTCTGTGAAAGCAGCAGCACCGGGCCAGCCTGGCCTGACCCAGGTGAGGCAGCAAAGCAGGGAGGGAAACATGGAGATGTGGAAAGGTGGAAGGATGGAAGGAATGATGGAAAGGTGGAAGGATGGTAGGAAGGATGGAAAGGTGGAAGGATGGAAAGGTGGAAGGATGGAAGGAATGATGGAAAGATGGAAGGATGGAAAGGTGGAAGGATGGAAAGGAGGATGGAAAGGTGGAAGGATGGAAGGAATGATGGAAAGGTGGAAGGATGGTAGGAATGATGGAAAGGTGGAAGGATAGAAAGGTGGAAGGATGGAAGGAATGATGGAAAGATGGAAGGATGGAAAGGTGGAAGGATGGAAAGGAGGATGGAAAGGTGGAAGGATGGAAGGAATGATGGAAAGGTGGAAGGATGGTAGGAATGATGGAAAGGTGGAAGGATAGAAAGGTGGAAGGATGGAAAGGTGGAAGGATGGAAAGGTGGAAGGAATGATGGAAAGGTGGAAGGATGGAAAGGTGGAAGGATGGAAGGAATGATGGAAAGATGGAAAGCTATGCAGGCTCGTGCTCCAGCCCTCCCCACCCAGAATTCAAATGAGAGCATTAGTATTCAGGATCTTTGCATGTGTTTAAATGTGGATTAAAAATGCATTAATTGGTCTCGTTTTAACAAGCTCTTCTCTTTGTGTATCAAATATTTGAAAGATTCGGCATTATCACCTCTTGTCTGGGCTGGAATTGAAGAGGAGAAAGGAAAAGTAATTGAGGACTTGAGGAGTCTCCTCCTGTTTGCTCAGCCCCAGGCACTCGGACCCAAATCCCAGGGGAAGTGACTTTGCTGAGTCCATGAATGACATCCAAATGTGGCACAGCCTGGCACAGGGCACTGGTACAGGGCACAGGGCACTGCCATCCTGGCACACCTGGCACATCTGGCACTGCCATCCTGGCACACAGCACAGCCTGGCACATGGCACTGCCATCCTGGCACTGCCATCCTGGCACATGGCACTGCCATCCTGGCACACCTGGCACATGGCACTGCCATCCCAGCACTGCCATCCTGGCACACCTGGCACATGGCACTGCCATCCCAGCACTGCCATCCTGGCACACCTGGCACATGGCACTGCCATCCCAGCACTGCCATCCTGGCACACCTGGCACATGGCACAGCCATCCTGGCACACGGCACTGCCATCCCAGCACTGCCATCCTGGCACACGGCACAGCCATCCTGGCACAGGGCACTGCCATCCCAGCACTGCCATCCTGGCACAGGGCACATGGCACTGCCATCCCAGCACTGCCATCCTGGCACAGGGCACATGGCACTGCCATCCCAGCACTGCCATCCCAGCACTGCCATCCTGGCACACGGCACTGCCATCCCAGCACTGCCATCCTGGCACACCTGGCACACGGCACAGCCATCCTGGCACAGGGCACATGGCACTGCCATCCCAGCACTGCCATCCTGGCACACGGCACTGCCATCCCCTGGTGATTCCCCCTCTGCACTCCCGTTCCCTCCCCGCACCCCTTTACTCATCCAAGGGTGCATTTTCTCTCTCCGCACTCGCGGCGGCTCAGGTGTGCCCCGTGAGCAGGCACAGGTTGTTTATTTCAGCCCCTGTTTCATCCCCCGCTCATTCTCAGCTTGCTTTCCTGTCCCTGCGGTATTTTGGGCCCCAGGAATTTTCAGCACACAGAATTTTCAGTGGGAAAGGGGGAAGGGAGGGAAGCGAGAGGATGCAGCCCCAGCCCGAGCGTGGGAAGCGGCAGCTGCCGGCTGAGACAGCGATGGAACCGCGAGGGATGCGGAACAGGAGCTGCAAAGGGACACACGGACAGACACAGGGACAGACACACGGACAGACACACGGACAGACAGACAGACACACGGACAGACACACGGACAGACACACGGACAGACACACAGGGACAGACAGACAGACACACACGGACAGACACACGGACAGACACACGGACAGACAGACAGGGACAGACAGACAGACACACACGGACAGACACACGGACAGACACACGGACAGACACATGGACAGACACAGGGACAGACACAGGGACAGACACAGGGACACACACAGGGACACACACACGGATAGACACACGGACAGACACACGGACACACACACAGGGACAGACACACAGACCCAGCCCTGGGATGCAGACTGGGGATGGAGCCGACAGCTCCCACTCCCTCCCGGCACAGAATCCACAGGGGACACGGGAAAAGTGGCAGGAATGGGGAAAGCAGCCCCAAAATCCCGAAATCCCAGCCAGCCCCAAAATCCCGAAATCCCAGCCAGCCCCATCCCTAAATCCCAGCCAGCCCCAAAATCCCGAAATCCCAGCCAGCCCCATCCCTGGAACCCCAACCAGCCCCAGTCTGCCCTGCACAAATCAGGCTGTTAATACAGAAATGAGTGAGCCTCGGAGTCATTTGCCAAAAAAAATCCTCAGCAGAACATGTTGATTCATCAAAGCCAGATTTTCATTAAAAAGGACCAATTTCAGTGGATTTTACATTTGGGGGGAAATGGAGAAAAATTTTCGGAATCATGCACAGGTCACCATGACTCCCAGAAATGGAACTATTCTATTTTGCTTCAAATTTGTTCTTTGCTTCAAAATAGAAGTTCATCTACAGGACAAAAAGAAAGACTAAAATGGAAAAAAAAAACCACATTGGAAATTAGCAAATTGAAATGATTCTGTGAAACCAGACAGGGTTTTAATTTCTTGGTCAGAGCCTGCATTTTTGGAGCCTTATTTTAGACATTCAGATATTCAGCTTTGGCAGGTAGGACAGGGGAGAAACATTTATAATGTCCTAAAATCTTCCAGTGCACAGGGCAAAGGCGGTGTGCCAGCAGCAGAGTGAGGAAGGGACTTCCTCTTCTCTGAACTGAGACCACCCCATCCCACAGCTCCCTCTGCCCAACGAGCGATTATCCCACATTTAAAACCTGTCCCTGACCTTGCAGGAGGGGAAGGCATCCCTCAGGTTTTTTACCCTTTTCTTAATTAAGAAGCTGTATTAAATATTCAGAAATTCTGCTGGGTGACTTTCCTGGGAAGCACAAGGACATCCTGGAGAGAACAAATCACTTTCTCATTAACACCTGCCCAGGCCTCCTCTCTCCCTCCTGTTCCTCAGCCCTGGCTCTGCTGCTCCAGGGCCACAGAGCTGCCAGGAGGGGCTGGAGCTTTCCTGAGCTGGGAATCCAGCAGAGCCTTCCAGAGCTTTCCCTCAGCTCCAGGTTTGGCTTTCTGGGAGCAGAGGCAGCAGGAGCAGAGCTGTGGGGAGGATGCTGCTGCTCCAGGCACCTCCAGGTGCTGCTGGCCCTGGCCGTGAATCCAGGGAATTCATTTTCTGCCCCAGATGATCCGTGTGGTGCTCACAGCTCTGTTTGTCCTGCTGCCCATCGTGCCCCCAGCCCCTCTCCCGGCCCTGGGGCTGGGGCAGAGCGGGGAGGCAGCGATAGCATCTGCTGAGCAGCAGCCAGGAGCTGCAGGGTTATTGTTTGCTAATAGATTGCTTTTGAAAAGCTGCTCTGATGGGACCAGGGAGCTGCAGAGGTAATTAAAACTCTGCCTATGCAAAAGGCGGGATCTGATTATTTCCCTTCCTGAGCAGGCAGATTAAACCAGGAGGGTTTATTGCACCACTTCTAAGAGCGAGGGGTGGCTTTGAATGCACTTCATAATATGAAATAGAACAAATAAAACTATTCCGTTTCTTTTCTTATTTAAATTTTTAAAAAGAACAAAAACCACACAAGAACAACAAAAAAAAACAAATCCAACACTCCCACAACTTTATTTTTCAACCATTTTCCTCCTTGACTACTCCTTGGATTTAGAGATTTCCTATAATGCAGAGCACAGGTGAACCTATGAAGGACTAGTGTTCCAAAGCTCATTTCTTATCTTTTAAGGCTCTTTGCTCTCATCCTCGAAGGCTTTTCTGTGCCATCCTACCTGAAATAGGAGGGTGGGTTGGTAAAGAGGCTCAGAAATAGCAGCAAAGTCTCGCTGTCACCTCCCCTTAAGGAAAGCAATGGATTCGAGTCCATTAAAGGTATTGAAGGTATTTCAGAAGCAGGCTGATGTCTGTAACCTCAGATGTCTGTAATCTCAGCCTGCCTGACAGGCTCTGCTGCCACCGGTGGGATCTGGTCTCTGCAGCGCTCTGGGCAGGGCTGGATCAGGGGCTGGGCAGGAATTCCTCCCTGGCACAGGTGCCCAGAGCAGCTGGGGCTGTCCTGCATCCCTGGCAGTGCCCAGGCCGGCTTGGACGGGGCTGGGAGCTCCTGGGACAGGGGAAGGGGTCCCTGCCTGGGCAGGGGTTGGATTTGATGATCTTTAATTTCCTTCCCACCCCAAGCTACCCTGGGATCTGCAGCTTCCATGGCCTTGACCAGAGTGCGAGCCCAGGAGTGCTCAGGAGGAGTCACCCCCTAAGCCCAGCCCTAGCTGGAGGCAGGAGCCCTTTGTGAGCTCTGTGAGAGCTGTGCACAGGCTGAGGAATAAGGAATAAGGAATAATAACCCTAGGCTGGCTCCTGCAGGTCTCCTCCCCGCAGAGAACCCTTCAGAGCTGTCCCTGCAGCCCTGCACTGAGCCGTGGTCACTGGGGGAGCACAGCTCCAGGGATGGCTGCGGGCAGCTGGGGTGACCCACAGCAACCCGGGCAGCTGGACAGGGAAAAAACAAAAGGAAAAATAAAAACTGAGTAGTTGGAGCTGTTTTCCTGGTGCATTGGGGAGGGGAGGCTTTGTCTGCCCTGGGCAGAGCTGCCAGCTGAGTTTCTGCCCAAATAAAAGAGGCTGTGGTGGATTTTGAGCGGCCTGGAGAGCTGGGGCCAGATCCCATCTCCGGGCACTGAAAGCTGCCAGCAGCGCTGCGTTTCAGCTGAAAAATGCCATGGAAAGAAGGATTGTGTTGCAGGGAGGTGGCAGCGCCCCCGTGACTGCTGTCCCCACCTTCCTGCCAAGGTCAGAGGGGACAGCAGCTCGGGCAGCTGGCTCTCACCTCTGCCAGGTGGGAGAGAGAACAGAGACACGAGAGATGTACAAATATATCCCCAACACAGCCATCTGGGTCACAGGGCTCAGGAGGGCTCAGGCCTTCTCCTAGAAAAAGATCTCAGTATCTGCCAGCAGAAATGGACAAAAGGCTGCCCCTCCTGGCATCAGAAACCTTTTCCAGCCTTCCCCAGCCGAGTGTGTCCCCTCCAAGGCTCTCACTGCAGTCCTGACCCAGGAACAGCAAACCCTGTCCCAGGGTGAGCTGTGCTGCACAGACCCATCGGGCAGGGCTGGGCTGTACCCTGGAGGAGACAGAGATTCCAGGCAGAGATTCCAGGCAGAGATTCCAGGTGAGTCACAGGGATTAGATGGAAGGGGCTGATCAAGGAGCCCTTGCTGCTGTAAAATCTGTCCAGCCTGAATAAAACACTCGTGTCCAGCCTGAGTGACACACTTGTGTCCAGCTGAGTGAAACACTCCTGTCCAGCGTGACACACTCCTGTCCAGCCTGAATGAAACCCTCACACATTTTGGGAGTGCTCAGATCTTCCTGTGTGCCCTCCTGGTCCATGGGAATCCTCTGAGATTTCCTGCAGCTCTGGCAGCCTCGGGGCCGTGCCCATTCCCTGGGGAGCCTGGGCAGTGCCAGCACCTCTGGGGGAAGAACCTTGCCCTAAATCCAGCCTGAGCCTGCCCTGCCCAGCTCCAGCCGATCCCTGGGTCTGTCCCTGTCCCTGTCCCAGAGGCTCTGGGCTGGCTCAGTTCCAACCCTTCTCTCCCTGGGATGATCCTGCTCCCTCTGGGGCACTGCAGGGATCAGCCAGCCCAGCCCTTCCCAGCACAGCAGAGCTGCACTGGCTGCCCTCAGGTTTCCTTCTGGATTAGGGATGTGATGGAGCCCTGACATTTCAACCAGGAGTGGAGACATTTGAAGTTTTGTGCAGGGAAAATTAAGGTCTTTGCACTTTCCAGCAAGGATATTGCAAGGAGTGGGAAGCCAGGCAAGATTCATTACGGCCCTGAAGTGCAAAATTTCACACTTCCATCTGCAGTTTCCTTTTTTAACTGTCTGTCATTCTGAAATACCTCCTGAAATGTTTGTGTGAAGTGGAGGGGAGCGAGGAGCAGGAGGTCTGCAGGGATGAAGCTGATGCACACCTCTGACCCGGGGCTCTGTGTTCCCTCCCAGCCCCTCTGGACACTCTGGGATTGTCCAGGCTGGGAGAGCAGCCCCAGCCCCTGTGGGGAGCACAGGACTGCTCCGAGCCACAGAACCTCACAGAAGGCCAGAAACAGAGCTGAATAAAACCAGAACAGTTTCTCTGCTGCCTGTTTCTGTTCACATTATTGCTGTGAAAACCTCTCCATCCTGGAGGACAATTGGAAGAGGCCTCTTGGTGGGGTTGTGTGTTTGGAGCTGTTTGTACACAGGGAGCCTGCAGTGAACCATCCCATGTCATGATCTCATCCCTGGTGACAAAACCAGAATGTGCTCTGGATCCTTCCCTGCTGCCCTCACTGGGCTCCCTCTGCACCCCTGACTTCACAGCCTCGTGGAGAGGTCATCCTTTCACCTCAGTGGGAAGGGATCTTGGGGCAGAGACCTGGGTTTGTGTGGAGACCTGGGTTTGTGTGGAGATTTGGGGTTTGTGTGGAGTTTTGGGTTTGTGTGGAGATCTGGGGTTTGTGTGGAGATCTGGGGTTTGTGTGGAGACCTGGGTTTGTGTGGAGACCTGGGGTTTGTGTGGAGACCTGGGTTTGTGTGGAGACCTGGGGTTTGTGTGGAGTTTTGGGTTTGTGTGGAGACCTGGGGTTTGTGTGGAGACCTGGGGTTTGTGTGGAGATCTGGGGTTTGTGTGGACACCTGGGTTTGTGTGGACACCTGGGTTTGTGTGGAGACCTGGGTTTGTGTGGAGATTTGGGGTTTGTGTGGAGACCTGGGTTTGTGTGGAGATCTGGGGTTTGTGTGGAGATCTGGGGTTTGTGTGGAGACCTGGGGTTTGTGTGGAGACCTGGGGTTTGTGTGGAGACCTGGGTTTGTGTGGAGATTTGGGGTTTGTGTGGAGACCTGGGTTTGTGTGGAGATTTGGGGTTTGTGTGGAGACCTGGGGTTTGTGTGGAGACCTGGGGTTTGTGTGGAGACCTGGGGTTTGTGTGGAGACCTGGGTTTGTGTGGAGATTTGGGGTTTGTGTGGAGTTTTGGGTTTGTGTGGAGACCTGGGTTTGTGTGGAGACCTGGGGTTTGTGTGGAGACCTGGGTTTGTGTGGAGACCTGGGTTTGTGTGGAGATCTGGGGTTTGTGTGGAGATCTGGGGTTTGTGTGGAGACCTGGGGTTTGTGTGGAGACCTGGGTTTGTGTGGAGATCTGGGGTTTGTGTGGAGTTTTGGGTTTGTGTGGAGACCTGGGTTTGTGTGGAGACCTGGGGTTTGTGTGGAGATTTGGGGTTTGTGTGGAGACCTGGGGTTTGTGTGGAGACCTGGGTTTGTGTGGAGATTTGGGGTTTGTGTGGAGACCTGGGTTTGTGTGGAGATTTGGGGTTTGTGTGGAGACCTGGGGTTTGTGTGGAGACCTGGGTTTGTGTGGAGATCTGGGGTTTGTGTGGACACCCAGGATTTATCTGTGTGGACACCCAGGATTTTTGTGGACACTTGGGGTTTGTGTGGACAAAGGAGCTTTTCCTTCCCCCTCTTGGGAATTTCCTGCTGGGTTTCATGGCTCAGCCCACAGGACCAGGGGTTTGTTGGGACACAAAACCAGGATAATAAATAAACAAACAGAGCCCAGTGAGCTGCAGCTGCCCCGGGCCCAGGACATTCCTGCAGCTTTTGCTGTGAGCTGGGATGGAGAAGCTGATCCCATAAAGAACTCCCTCAACTCCATGGATCTCTCCTGATTTACACCAGAGCAGTGAAGGGCTCTTAGCACATGTGCCAGATGGTCTTTTAGAAGCACAGGAATTATTTAAGAGTGTGGCCATTACCCCAGTGCTAATGAATTACAAATAACTCCTGCAGGAAAGGACTTTTGCTGACTAAGAAACGTGTCCCCAAGACAAGCTAACAGTTGAGGTTTAAAGGGTCAGCAATTTTTAAAAAATGTATTTTATTCGGAGTAAGTTAAAGGAGCCTGGAAAGATCCCGCTTGCCTCATTAGCAAATATTGCCCAATTTTTCTTTCACAGTGAGGCAGGGGGGAAGAGAACCATATAAAATAAACACCTGGCAGGAGTGCATAATCTGCATAAATTCAAATGGTTACACTCCTGACAAAACCCAACCAAAACCAGCCTTTGGAAGGTGCAAAAGCTGCCTCAGCGTTGATTTATTTCCACTCAGGCCCTGCATGGCTGGGATTTCTGAGAGCCTGGCAGGTCCTGGTGCTCCAGGGACACCCTCAGATCCAGAGGTGGGATGGGGCCAGCCCCAGAGCACACCCTGAGCCCATCCTGGCTCCTCCAGGTGGGAGGGTTGGTGGTCACAGCCACGAGTCCTGAGCACTGCTGCTCCTCCACTCCCCTTGGAGGTGAAATTTATTGTTTCAGGTTCTGTTGATGCATTTTTTGTGTGCAGGATTCCTGGTGTTGGCCATTTCTCCACTATCCCAGTGAGAGAGCAGGGAACGGCTCCCAGTGCCAGAGGGCAGGGCTGGGTGGGATCCTGGGATCAGGGAATTGTTCCCTGGGAGGGTGGGGAGGGGCTGGGCTGGAATTGCCAGAGCAGCTGTGGCTGTCCCTGGATCCCTGGCAGTGCCCAAGGCCAGGCTGGACATTGGGGCTGGAGCAGCCTGGGACAGTGGGGGTATCCCTGGGGACAGTGGGGGTGACCCTGGGGACAGTGGGGGTGTCACTGGGGACAGTGGGGGTGTTCCTGGGACAGTGGGGGTGACCCTGGGGACAGTGGGGGTGTCCCTGCCATGGCTGGGGTGGCCCTGGGTGAGTTCTCAGGTCCCTCAGAGCTGGCTGGAGAGGAGCTTCCCCATGCCAGAAACACTCAAGGCTTTCTCCAGGTTGTTTTTTGTGCACATTTGCCTGAAAATTCAGCCACTCTTGGATGCTTCAGTGGGATGAGGGGAGAGGAAAATGCAGAGTCTGTCTCTAAAAGGGATTAAAAGAGCATTTTAGTAATTTTTAATGCGTGAGTAATTTTTGGTGCCAAGGAACATATCAGCAGCAGAGCTGGTCTCATCAGAATAATAGAAAATCCATGTTCTTGGCCATCCATTATTGATAAGGGTTAACAGGGCCGTGTCCATCCAGGGTGGTGTCACATTGTTCCTTTTCCTTGTACATCCAATTTTCTGCTTCCTTCGTTCCCTTGTTTCATCTTTCAACCCAAATATTTTCCATCCCTCCTCCGGCTGTGCCGTTCCCGCTGGCAATTCCAGCTCTGCAACCCTGGGCTCCCTTTGGAGCCACCCCCAGGCTGTGATTCCCTGGAGAGGATGGATGGCACTGCTGGGTCCTGAACAGCCCAGGACATTCTGTGTGCTGTGACACCCTCAGGAGGATGTGCCCAGCCCGTGGGGTCCCTGTGGAATCCCAGATCCAAAGAGAGAGCCCTGACCAAACCTCCCCGAGCCCTGGTGCCAGGGCCTGCCCTCAGCAGCCCGTTCCCAGAGGATATAAACCTTCATGCTGGATAAAAACCTTCCATTTACACCTCTGGTTAAAGAGCAGCTTCCAGCCAAGGCTCCAGTCTCTGGTGAGGAGGAACAGAAACATCTCCCCCGTGAAAGATTTCATCCCTTGTTTCTGACGAGGAGCTGCCTGTGCCGGTGTTTTATGGGCTCAGGGCTCTGGTGCAGCGTTCAATCTTCGCTGGGTCAGCCTCAAAAGTCACTCGAGAAGCTGCTTAAACACCTCCTCCAGTCCCCAGCCAGCCGAAAATCCTTCCCCTCCGGATCAAGGTGTTTCTAAGGGGGCACAGGGTGGCAGGATTCCCAAGTGCACCACATGGAGATTGTCTCCCACCGCTGGCTCACCCTCCAGGAGGATCCAGCTCATCCAGGTGGGACAACACTTGTCCAGAACCCGCTTCAAGGCACTGAGGAGCCACAAGCAGGTCGTGTTAATGACTAATTAATGTTAATGGCTAATTAATGCAGCCCAGGTTTGCAGGCTCTGGCTGCAGGAGCTGCCCAGTGGCACCAACACCCAGCAGTTTCTGCCACGCTGGCTCGTTCCACACCAGCAAACCCCACCAGGAGCCCTTTGAGCTGCCCAGGAAATGAAAGCAGTGCAGGGCCTTTGTGCCACACGTGGAAACTGGCACATGGATAATTTAAAATGCTCTTTGGAAGCATCTGGAAATACATTGCAAAGCATTTTAAGGAGAGTAGTTAATGTCATGTTGTATTTCATGCAGGAGAGGACATGCAACCTGCCAGGGCCTTCCTCAGCTCACAGCCCGGCTCGCTGGGCTCCAGCACCGGGACCAGCAGCTGCTTTCTTCATTCCCTTCTTTGCAGAAGGAAAAACAACCAGGAAGCCCTTGGTGCTCACAAACAAATCCCAGACAGGAGCTGGTATTTTAGCAGGAATTTGGGGGAAGATACCTTGGGAGCTGCGTTCCCTGGGAGGGTGGGGAGGGATATCTGGGGATCCATTCCCAGCAGGGATATTCGGGGATTCATTCCCCCCAGGGATATTTGGGGATCCCACGCTGCTGTGATGGAGCAGTCCCAGTGACACCTCCACTCTTCCCTTGGCAGGAACCCCAAATATCCCCATTGGAGAGGGATCCCCAAATATCCCTGGGGGGAATGGATCCCCAGATATCCCTGGGGGGAATGGAACCCCAAATATCCCTGCTGGTATTGGATCCCCAAATATTTCTGCTGGGAATGGATCCCTGAATATCCCTGCTGGGAATGGATCCCCAGATATCCCTGCTGGGAATGGATCCCCAGATATCCCTGCTGGTATTGGATCCCCAAATATTTCTGCTGGGAATGGATCCCCAGATATCCCTGCTGGTATTGGATCCCCAAATATTTCTGCTGGGAATGGATCCCCAGATATCCCTGGGGGGAATGGATCCCCAAATATTCCTGCTGGGAATGGATCCCCAAATATTCCTGCTGGGAATGGATCCCCAGATATCCCCACTGGAGAGGGGAGGGTGGGAGCTGCCCAGGGTGGGAGCCAGGCTGGGACATTCCTGCCACGGGAGGAAGGTTTTAGATCCAGCAGTTGGTATCAAATCATGGCTTTAGCACAGGGCTCCTGTTGAAACAATCTGGGAGTGTGTTCCCAGCTCCTCCTCAGCCCAGGTGATGTGTTCAGCTCCTGCAGGAGCAGGTCCGGCTGGGTCAGCTCACCCTCATTAGCCGATTGTGCCCTCAATGTGCATCTTGCCCTAAGCTGAAGGTAAAGCCCAGCTTTGTAGGTCTGAGCAGGTCCTTCACAGGCCAAACCCCGCTGTGGGGCAGGTCAAGCTCAGGGTTTGAGCCTGGGACTGGGATTTGCAGCCGACGCTGCTGTTGGATTCCCAGTGACGATTCCCAGGCACTGCAGTGGACTCTGCACTGAGCCACATTTACTGCTCTGAGTGCTGCCTCTGCTCTCTGCTCAGTGTACCCAAGTTTTAGTGTTTAATATTTAAACATCAAAGTTCTTTTGAGACATTTAAAGCGGAATTATTAACAGCCCCATGTAGAACTGACAGGTTAACAGTGCGACAATTAAAAAGAAAGGTTAAATACATTTTCTTTTCAGACCAACTGCTGTTGCCTAAGACTAATAAATCCACCAGGAGATGGTTTTTAGAGAGTGTGAGGGGCTGTGTGTCAGCTTTTATAGGCTGGAGTTTTTCAGAAATCACCACACTTCTCTTTCCAGGCGGCTACAGGTTTCAGATTATATTTAGCAGATGGGCACATCTTTGTTCATTCTGAGAATGAACTCTTCCAAAGAGTTGTGTGAATCAAGCTGGAAAGGAAAAAAAAAAATTTAAAAAAAAATAAATTGGAATATAAAAAAAGCAACCCCTACCAGCTGTGGGGCTTTAAACATCAGAGTTTGCTTGGCTTTTTTAATGTTCCATGATTCTCTTTTGTCTGGATGGCTCTGAAAACACAGGGGCTGGAGGAGAGCAGGAATTCTGTCTCCCTGAGGGATCAGTTCCAGCTCTGAACTCCTGTTTCTGCTCTGGAACGTTCGCTGTCCCCCCAGGCTGGCAGGACACGGCCTGGGGAGAGCCAGGCACAGCAGGGACGGCTCTGGCTGTCCCTGCCCTGTTCCCTAACCCTAACCCTGTCCTGGCCCCTCTCAGACCCCACAGGACCCACCCCAGCATCACCTTTTCCACATTTCCATCCCTCCCACCGGTCCCTCCCTGCCAAGGCTCCGCTGCCCCTTGGTTTGGACCCGAATTTACCACCAGGAAGGGCCATGTGACTTTCCAGTAGTGAGGAATATTTCCTCAGCCTGTGCTTTCAGCGTGTTTAAAACACTGCCTGCAGTTTTAAACGAGCTCCTGACAGCAGCAGTGGAGGTTCCAGACTATCAGAAGCACATCAGAGGACGGCATTACAGCATGGCCACGAGCCACGGCTATAACCAACCTGGGCTTGATTTATTAAACTCTATAGCAAGCCATATAAATTGATTGGCCATTTGTTAAAATGGCTGTTAATCATGGATTATCACTTTGCACAAATTTAGAAAACTACCTGGGTTATGGCCAGCCTGAAAGACACGGGGGAGAAGCCCAGGGTTAAACTTTGTGTCCCAGCAGTGCCAGCTCTGCCCACGGGGTCCCAGCAGTGTCCCTGTGTGCAGAGGGACATCCCACAGCATGGTCAGGAATCCTCTGCCAGGATCCAGCAATCCCAGGCACTGAACCCCTCGTGCTGATGTTCAGAGCCCAGGAGCAGAGGGTTTAATGTTCAAACACGTATTTTCAAAAGGTCAGTGTGACAGCACTACAGGGCACTCGGGGATGCTCCAGTCCCACCTCAGCTCTGCCCTGTCACCAGCACCGTGCCAGCTTTTCCAGCCTCAGCACATCCCAGAGCTCCAGCCTGCTCTGATCTGCCCTCTCCCACCTCCCCCGTGAGCCCACAGCCACCAAACAGGGAGGAATTACTGTGCTAAAAGCAGCTCGTTACATCCTCCCAGCCCGAGGTTTTAATGAGCACTGGGGCTGCTCCCTCTGGGGCAGCTGCACATGGAGCGAGTCCCGCGGTGTCTTTAATTCTCTGTGCAGGGGCAGCGGGTCCTGCCCTTGAGGAACACCCGGAGCCGCTGCCTTGGGCACCCCCAAACAGCAGCTGGAGCTCCAGCGTGGAGCCACGGGTGTCCAGGGGGCCAGGAGGGGCTCAGGGCACCTGGGGAGCTGAGCTGGTTTGGAGTTCCAGCAGCTCCTGGGAGGCTCTGCTCCAACAGAAATCCTGCAGAGAGAGGAGGTTTCATCCTCAACCATCACTGAATTGTTGGATGGTTGGGAGGGACCTTAAAGCCCATCCTGTCCCACCCTGCCATGGCAGGGACAGCTCCCGCTGGCCCAGGCTGCTCCAGCCCTGTCCAACAAGGATGATATTCCTCAGTGTTCAGTGGTTTTCACCCGGCTGCTTTATGGCCCTTGAGGAGCAGTCCGGGAAAGCCTTGCTGATCCCGGGGTTGCTGTGCTGGCACCGGTGCAATTCCAGCTGGAAACAGGGGATTTTCCATGGGGTTCCTTTGGCAGGGTGAATTCCAGCTGGAAACAGGGGATTTTCCATGGGGTTCCTTTGGCAGGGTGAATTCCAGCTGGAAACAGGGGATTTTCCATGGGGTTCCTTTGGCAGGGTGAATTCCAGCTGGAAACAGGGGATTTTCCATGGGGTTCCTTTGCCAGGCTGTGCAGAGAGGAGCTGACACGGACCCACAGGGCTCCCAGTGACTTCATTAAAGTCACCCTGCAGACAAATCCATCCCCTGGAGGCAGGAATGGGGTGAACCTTGGGAAGAACAGCCCTGCAGTGTGTTTATTTCTCTGGATGGGCCACGGTTTCCAGCCTGAGATCCAAAGCATTACCATGAAATCCCTTCTGGGTTTTCTCACCCTGGAGCCCTGGTGGCTTTGCCAGGCCATCGAGCAGAGATCATTTCCCACCCCAGCTGCTCTGGGCTCAGCTGTGTGACCCCAGAACCTGCAGCTTTAACTGGGCTGGGAGCCTGGGAGGGACTGGTGCAGCTGGAAAGTCTTTCCTGATTTAACTGAGAGCAGGAAAGAGGGCAAACAAAACATCTCGGCCAGTTTGTCCCCGTGGCCACACGAGCCAAGGCTTGGCTCAGTCAGGAGATTTGTCCATGCAGGGATTCTCTGCAAAATTAATCTGAATTAAGCAAAAGCCGAAATTTCCAGCGGATTTGCTAAACTGTACTAAGCCCCAGTGTGAGTTATGCTAAATGAAAGGAAGAGGATGTTCATTTTAAGAAGGTTCTCGTGCATGTTTAGGAACCTGTAATCATCATGGATCCCTCCCGGGGGAGAAGCCGGGTTCCTGCAGCTCATTCCGAGATCTGGGACAGGGATGTGGGTTTCCCACCCCACAGAGCTGAGGGGGAGGCAGAAGGGACAGCAGCTCTGGCCATGCTGGGGCTCAGGGCTGGATGAGGAGGGGTCTCTGTGCAGCCCCAAAGCTGAGCTCTCCCCAGCACGGCTCCGTCTCAGCCTCTGAGGAGCAGCAGCGCCGAGGATTTGCTGTAAGAACTCCCTTCCCCAGCCCTAATCCGTGTCACTTTAAGTACAGCACAGAACCAAATCTGACAGCTGGCTGGGTTTACCCCAGCACCATAATCTCCATGTGAAACACTCTGGGCTTTTAAGGCCTGTTTATGCCCCAAAGTGAGAGCAGCACTAACTCCCTGAGTGCGGCCAAGGACCTGAGTGACACAAATGCACTTATGTGGGGAAGAGGAACGAGCTGTGCCACCAGGAACGGCTTTGAGCCTCCAACTAAATCCACCCTTGCCTTTGTGCTGATCCAACTAATCAGCAGTTAATATGCAGTCCCATCAGCGCTCAGAATTACAAAGCCCTGTTTCCCCAAGTTCTGCATTTCACGCTTGATTGCGAGCTCCGATCGAATCCTCTCCCGCAGTTCCGATGGGTTTTGCTCAATTCTCTCCCCTGGTGGAGTCTCTGCTGAGTGCTGAGGTGGGAGCCCACGCTCTGGCCTGCTGCTCACACACGAAATGCTGATTGGGAGCATTTAAGGGCTTTCTCTCCTCTACCTGACCAGTGTTCTCACAGTGTGGATAAAACCTTAATTGTATGTAAGACTGCTTTCCTCCCCCATGAAATCTGCTTGAAACTGCCAATGGCTTCAAAAATTATTAAGGTCAGAATAAACATGCAGGAACGCTCACGCATTCATTCCATCATCATGTAAGCTTAATTTCCTTAGGCAAGCAGGCTAAAAATATCCCCAGTGCCCAGCAGAGGTAATTACACCGGGAAAGCTCAGTGGGTCCTGGCCGTGCTTTGAAGGGGTGCCCTGGCACAGCCCAGCCACGCTGTGCCCATCTCACCTGGCACAGCCACAGCCACGCTGTGCCCACCCCACACCTGCCACAGCCACGCTGTGCCCACCAACACCTGCCACAGCCATGCTGTGCCCATCTCACCTGCCACAGCCACGCTGTGCCCACCCCACACCTGCCACAGCCACAGCCACGCTGTGCCCATCTCACCTGGCACAGCCACGCTGTGCCCATCTCACCTGGCACAGCCACAGCCACGCTGTGCCCATCTCACCTGGCACAGCCACGCTGTGCCCACCCCACACCTGCCACAGCCACAGCCACGCTGTGCCCATCTCACCTGGCACAGCCACAGCAGCTCCCAGGAGGGACAAACTCTGCACTGTGAGATCCCCACGGAGCAGGATCCCAGCCTGGAGGGACAAACTCTGCACTGTGAGATCCCCACGGAGCAGGATCCCAGCCTGGAGGGACAAACTCTGCACTGTGAGATCCCCACGGAGCAGGATCCCAGCCTGGAGGGACAAACTCTGCACTGTGAGATCCCCACGGAGCAGGATCCCAGCCTGGAGGGACAAACTCTGCACTGTGAGATCCCCACGGAGCAGGATCCCAGCCTGGAGGGACAAACTCTGCACTGTGAGATCCCCACGGAGCAGGATCCCAGCCTGGAGGGGCAGGGATGGCTCCTGGAGCCTCCTGGGGAAGGATGCTCTCAGCTCTTGTCCCCAGCCCTGGGACAAAGCACCCCTGCCAGGCTGGCTTTGGGAAGCCAGGGGCTGTGATGGTGGCAGTTCCAGACCATTCCCTGCAAAGCCCCATCCCAGAATTGCCACTGGCAGGTCCCTGTGCTGTAAAGCCACCACAGCACGAGGGACAGCACAGCTGGGACACCGGGGCTGGCCGGAGCAGCCTGACATTCTCAGTGTGAATCCAAACCCAGCAAGGCAAACGGGAAAGCAGCAGCAGGTTGTTCCCTGGAGCTGCTGGGGCTCTCCCCGTGGATCACATCCATCCCCAGCAGCAGGGATGGGGCTCAGTGTCAGCAGCTCTGACCCCAGCACCACTCCCGAGCCTCTGAACCTCAGTGAGACTGAAAAGAGCCAGGCTGGAACACAGAGGAATTGTTAGAGGGCTTGATGGAGCTGCAGATACGGGGAGAGAAGAGCCTGGGAGGAGATGGGAGATAGGAGACAGAGGAGATAAGCAGCCCTGTGTGGAGCTGATGGATACAGAGGGAGGCTGCTCACCTTTCCTGTCTCACTCTTTATCTGGAAGCGTTCTTGGATCCGTGTCACTGAGCTCTGATTCAGCTCCCAGCTCTGGCTGCTGTGTTCTTTTCCTGGTGGAAAATCAAAGGCCTTGTACCTACAAATTCCCATTTTCCCCTTGGCCAGAGCTGTGGCGGGGTGAGCCCGCGCCTCCAGCTGTGCCCAGATGTGCAGGGCAGGCACAGGACCCTGCTCAGAGCATTTTAAACCTCACCCACTGGCCCTGACGTGTCCCTGGCTCCATCCAAGCAGTGATGTGCCATTTCTGCAGGCCTGTTTCAAGCCCAGGAATTGGGTTTTTCTCACCATTTCCAGGTTTGAGGAGTGCAGAGAGCAGCACGAGGGGCCCTGTCAGGGAGCAGGAAAAGCACACACAGCTCACAGGTCACCTGTGCTGGAAATAAATGTTTATTTATTATCTGCTGCTCTCAGCCCTGCCTGCCCCGAGTGCTTCCCTGAACTGAAATGCTTTCAAATCTGCAGGGAGGGGACGGGGAGAACAAAACCGCAGTTAAAGAGTGCAATCTCTGTTTTATTTTCCACTTTCCACATCAATGATGAGAATTCCCTCCCCTCCAGGGCCAGGCAGCTGCACTCTGCCCGTCCCCAGAGAGCAGCAGAAAGCACCCCTGGATGGGGATGCAAAGCTCCAGCAGGATCAGAGCAGGGCCAAGGCACAGCCCCAGGCCATGGACAGGAATCACACCAAGGTCAGCCCTTGAAGTTGTGTCTACAGAAGCAAACTGAGGCAGAGCAGCTCTGTTAAGATCTCCCAGAAGAAAATAAAAAAAGGAAAAGAAAAACCAAACACAGGGAAAAGAAAAGAAGATGGCACAGAAATCCAGGCAGAAGCTGGCACACAAGAGAATGCTTCTTTTTAAGCCAAAGATAAATAATATATAAATAAGGCTTCCTGCTGCTCGCAGATACTAGACTTGATCAGAAGCTCAAATACCTCAAGGAAATGAGCTTTGTTCACTTGATTTCTTCCTCTGACTGCTCCTTTTATCCCTGTTTTCCCCTTTTGCACCAGCTCTGGTGTGCTGTGACATTGTGCCCGTCTGAACACAAAGCTCCCCCTCCAGCTGGGCCAGCACTGACTCAGCTCTTGCTCGGGTTTTAGGAGACAAAATCTTCAATTTGCCCTCAGTTCTGGGCTCACAGGAGGTCAGGGAGCAGGGTGAGGTTCACCAGGCAGCACCGAGGTCCTTCAGGCACTGTCAGCTCCAGGGAGCAAGGGAGGATCCATCCCCCCGGAGCTGCTCCAGGGCCTGAAGGAGCTTGTTATAATTACATTTTATATTGTTGGCTTTTCGCAAATATTAAAATGAATGTTATGTGTAACAGAATGGAATTTAATTTCCATTTAAGAATGGAAATTTTGTTATATTAACATCATTTTCTTTATTTCTGTTATTGATGAAATTTAGAAATAGTGGTATAATACATGTATGTTAGGCTATGGCATAATATTAAAATGAAAACTGCTTTTGTTTGCATAACCCAAAGACTGAGGGAAAAAAAATAGCTGGCGAACTCCTGCATTTGTAAATTCTCTTATCCAGATGAGGACAGCAGTGACCAGAGCTCTGGGGGAGGAATTTATTGCATTTCTGGTACCAGGGAATGTAAATCTTGATGGCACCAAGAGGACTGATCTATTGGGAAGGGGGCAAGAGAAAACTGAACAGAAGAACCCCAAAGATCCTAAGAAGAATGTATGAATATGTATGAGAATTTATGGATATGTAGCAGGGTTCTGTTTTTAAGGGACAATCCTTTGTCAGTGAGGTGAATGCAGAGACACCCGGCCATATCTGTATACTTTATTTTTTTCTCCTAATTTTTTTTTATTAAACTTTTAAATTCTATAAAAATTACATGAACCTCGTTTTTCACAGGCTCCAGGAGAGCTGGACAGGGACTGGGGACAAGGCAAAAGTGCCTCTGTTTTTCTGCAGGAGCCACGTTCTGCTTCACAGCCTCCCCTGGTCCCCCTTTGCCGGCAGATTTTGTTTCTCAGCAGGACGGGGCTCACAGCTCGTGGCACACCATGAACAACCTCGTGCTGAGTGCCAGGAAATTCTGCAGCAGGAGCAGCAATCGCTCTGGGCAGCCTAATCTTTCACTGCTTAAATTAAGATCTTTTACAAGGGCTTTATTTTCGAGGAAAGAGTGATCAGCTTGTCCTGAAAATGAGATTCTTTTAAAGTGTTTCATCTGCATTACCCGCGTTTGACAAGTCTGACATGATGGAAGCTCTGCTGGAGGATGTGCTCAGAGGGCTGGGTGTAAATTCTGGGCAGGGAAGGGATCTGTGTCCCCAGGGAAGGGATCTCTGTTCCCAGGGAATGGATCTCTGTTCCCAGGGAAGGGATCTGTGTCCCCAGGGAAGGGATCTGTGTTCCCAGGGAAGGGATCTGTGTCCCCAGGGAAGGGATCTCTGTTCCCAGGGAAGGGATCTGTGTCCCCAGGAGTGGATCTGTGTCCCCAGGGAAGGGATCTGTGTCCCCAGGAGTGGATCTGTGTCCCCAGGGAAGGGATCTGTGTCCCCAGGGAAGGGATCTCTGTTCCTAGGGCATGGATCTGTGTTCCCAGGGAAGGGATCTGTGTTCCCAGGGAAGGGATCTGTGTCCCCAGGGAAGGGATCTGTGTTCCCAGGGAAGGGATCTGTGTTCCCAGGAGTGGATCTGTGTCCCCAGGGAAGGGATCTGTGTCCCCAGGAGTGGATCTGTGTCCCCAGGGAAGGGATCTGTGTCCCCAGGGAAGGGATCTGTGTTCCCAGGGAAGGGATCTGTGTCCCCAGGGAAGGGATCTGTGTCCCCAGGGAAGGGATCTGTGTCCCCAGGGAAGGGATCTCTGTTCCCAGGGGATGGATCTGTGTTCCCAGGGAAGGGATCTCTGTTCCCAGGGGATGGATCTGTGTTCCCAGGGAAGGGATCTCTGTTCCCAGGAGTGGATCTGTGTTCCCAGGGAAGGGATCTCTGTTCCCAGGGGATGGATCTGTGTTCCCAGGGAAGGGATCTCTGTTCCCAGGAGTGGATCTGTGTTCCCAGGGAAGGGATCTCTGTTCCCAGGGGATGGATCTGTGTTCCCAGGGAAGGGATCTCTGTTCCCAGGAGTGGATCTGTGTTCCCAGGGAAGGGATCTCTGTTCCCAGGAGTGGATCTGTGTTCCCAGGGAAGGGATCTCTGTTCCCAGGAGTGGATCTGTGTTCCCAGGGAAGGGATCTGTGTTCCCAGGGAATGGATCCACAGCTGACTCCGAGTCAGTTACTGCCAGTGCTCCCCCTCTGCTGCTTCCCACAAACAAATAAATCCCAATTTGTTCCCATCCCTGAGTTTCTCTTTAAAATTAACCACTGCTTTGTTTCCCTGTGTCTGTCCATGCCCTGGTGTGGAACCATCATCCCAGAGCAGGAGTGAGGCTCAGGAACAGCCCTGGGAGGTTCAGGGACAGCCCTGGGAGGCTCAGGGACAGCCCTGGGAGGCTCAGGGACAGCCCTGGGAGGCTCAGGGACAGCCCTGGGAGGTTCAGGGACAGCCCTGGGAGGCTCAGGGACAGCCCTGGGAGGCTCAGGGACAGCCCTGGGAGGTTCTGCCAGCCCGGGGCTCCCACACCGGGACAGCAGCACCTCCCCTTCAGCCCAGGCAGGGAAATTCGGTATTGTCCTGTTCAGTAAGGAAGTGACAAAAATAATAACAGATTATTATTATTATTATTATTATTATTATTATTATTATTATTATTATTATTATTATTATTATTATCATTATCATTATCATTATCATTATCATCATTATTGTCATTAATATCACTATTATAATTATTATTAATAATACTTTAATTAATTAATGATTAATTAATATTATTAATAGTTATAATTTTATGTTTGTATAATAATATTTTTAGTAATTATTATTAACCATAGTTATTAATATTATTGTTTAATTAACATTATTATTGTTGTTAATAACAATAATAACAATAATAACAATAATAACAATAACAATAATAATAATAATAGTAATAATAATAATAATAATAATAATAATAATAACAATAACACCAATAACAACAACAGTGATGGACAGCCCCAAACAGCCCACTGGGAGACACCAGCCAGGCCGGAAATGCAAGGAATGAGCATTTTGTAAATTGCAATTTGCGCTGATTTCCCGTTCTCCTGTGATCAGTAGTGGAGGGGAAGCACTCGGCGTGTTGGATGGGAAAGAGAATTCAGGAGATTTGGGCCTTTCCCAGTGGAGCCCCAGAGTGCTGGGTGGGGTTCCCATGGCCCAGCAGCAAAGGCAGTGCCTGGCACCAGGTGTGAAACCAGGGGAATGAACCCTGGGGGTTCCACTGTCTCTCAGGCCCTTGGCTCCCTTTTAAACAACAACAATCTTAATTTTCACCTTGGTTTGGGCTGGGCCTCCTCGTGTTCCATTCCAGCACAGAGATGCAGCAGCAGGGCTGGAGTTACCCGGTCCAGAGGAAGCTCCCTGTGCATGGCAGGCTTGGAATGAGATGGGATTTAAGGTCCTTTAAATCATCCCTCGATTCTCTGACCTTCCTGGGCCAAGTCTGAGCACAGGGACACCGCAAGCACACGCAGCAATCACAGATTGCCACAAGCTCTGCTTTCCCACAGCATTTTCTGGATTTGGCCTGTTTGTTACTGTGGGATGTGCAGCACCTGTGGCTCACAGCTCCCAACATCCTAAAAAACATCCTAAAAACATCCTAAAAAAAACCCAACAAACATCATCCCAACAAACATCCCAACAAACATCCCAACAAACACCCCAACAACCATCCCAACAACCCTGCAGGATTCATCAGGATCTCGGGATGGGGATGTCCCATCCAGCTGTGCTGCTGGGGATGGAATGCAGCTCCCAGCAGCTGGAACATCCCCCTGCAGCACGGGCTGCCACTCAAAACAAGCCTTAAATACTTCATTTGCAAATACAAAAACAGGGCCCTCAGCCCTCAGCTGGAGGGGAGCAGCCACTGGATAAGAGAAGATGTGTGTCCCTTCTGACAATTCCCGCAGGGAAACGATTGTTTTAATGAAATAAACCAGAGGAAGGCAGAATGGGCTGGGTTGAAGGAGCTCTTTGCAGAGCCACAGAGCCTCCTCACACCCAGCAGGATTTTGCAGGTCGGTTCCTGCAGGGAACCTCCAGCAGCTCCCGCTGTCAGCGCCCTGCCCTGGGCTGGGGCAAGGGCTGACAGAGCAGAAAATGCAGATCCCATTTCCTCAGCGTGATGGGAATGAGGGAATCAGGATGAGGGAATCGTGCCCGGTGGCCCAGGGAGGAGCTGGTGGGAACGCAGCAGTTTTCACACAAAGCCACAGGGGGTTTATTTGGCTCCGCTGAAATCCAGTGTGTAATTAACTGATCTTTGATAACATTTGCCTTGTCAGGATAGAATTCAGATTTTATCTTGTCTGACAGCAGCATTTATGGTGTTAATGCTAGGGAAGAAAAGGAGACACTGTAATTGTGGAAACCATATTTAATTTGAGAATTCTGTTATCTTGTCACCGGGGCTGAGATTTCACTAATAGATTCTGACTCTGGCAAAATTATACACTCAAATAGATGGGATTTTAACAGACAAGATCCCATTGATATTTCTGTGAGGATGCAGTGGCTGCACTGAGTATTTAGAGAGGCGGCTTTGCTGTGGGAAAGCGTGGGAACGAGAGGGTGGGAGCAGAGCTGGATCATCCCAGGGTGGGAACAGAGCTGGATCATCCCAGGGTGGGAACAGAGCTGGATCATTCCAGGGTGGGAGCAGAGCTGGATCATCCCAGGGTGGGAACAGAGCTGGATCATTCCAGGGTGGGAGCAGAGCTGGATCATCCCAGAGTGGGAGCAGAGCTGGATCATCCCGGGGTGGGAGCAGAGCTGGATCATCCCAGGGTGGGAGCAGAGCTGGATCATCCCAGGGTGGGAACAGAGCTGGATCATCCCAGGGTGGGAACAGAGCTGGATCATCCCAGGGTGGGAACAGAGCTGGATCATCCCAGGGTGGGAGCAGAGCTGGATCATTCCAGGGTGGGAGAAGGGCTGGATCATCCCAGGGTGGGAACAGAGCTGGATCATTCCAGGGTGGGAGAAGGGCTGGATCATCCCAGGGTGGGAGAAGGGCTGGATCATCCCAGGCTGGGAGCAGAGCTGGATCATCCCAGGGTGGGAGCAGAGCTGGATCATCCCAGGGTGGGAGCAGAGCTGGATCATCCCAGGGTGGGAGCAGAGCTGGATCATCCCAGGGTGGAGAAGAGCTGGATCATCCCAGGGTGGGAGCAGAGCTGGATCATCCCAGAGGCTCCTCAAAGCAGGCAGGACACAGAACCCCTCCAGCAAAGTCTCCAAGGCAGCAGCTGTGCCTTGTTCACCCCAAAGTCCCCACCCGGGACAGGCCCTGCGTGCCCCAGGCCGGGGCTATAAACAAAAATGTTTCCCTGGAAGAACAAACACCAGAGAATTTTCAACACCCTTCCCAGCTAATGGGTGATCATTTATTTATATCTATGGCAAAACCATAAACTCCAGACTCCAGGAACCCCCTGCACCTCCATAATGATTATTGAATATTGAATATTAAATATTAAATATTGAATATTGATTATTGAATATTGAATAATGAATAATGAATATTTAATACTGAATATTGAATATTGACTATTGACTATTGAATATTGAATATTGAACATTGAATGTTGATTATTGAATATTGAATATTGATTATTGCATATTGAATATCGAATATTGATTATTGAATATTGAACATTGAATGTTGATTATTGAATATTGATTATTCAATATTCAATATTCAATATTCAATATTGGATATTGAATACCTTGCAGCCTGCTGTTCCTGGGAGTTGTTCCTGGTCTCAGCCCAGCTCCTGCACAAACCCATCCCGGGCCATGCTGGGTGTGCATGGGATGGGCTTTGGAAGACCCTGCCTGCACATTTTTGAGATTTGCCTGGAGAGCAGAGGTGATAAAGCTGTGCTGCTATCGGAGCACGGAGCAGGAATCTGCTGCACCACATGGGAACTGCTCGGCTCCAAGAGCACAATCCAGCCCTGCTGGATTTACCCAACATTCTTATCTGCCTCACTGCTTTTCCCCTGCTTCCTCTGTGTGAGATAAGAGCAACACTAAAAATAAACAAAAATAGTAAAAAAAAAAAAAAAAAAAAAAAAATCAGAAATAGCCCTGTTAGTAAATATTGGAGGGGTTTTATCACTTTTACTTTTTTATTTATTTATAGCTGATTAATTTTTATCGGCGATTCCAGCTGTCAGCAGGACAAATGTGACACCCCATGAACACCCTGGGAACGCAGCACGGATGAGCGATGCTGTTCTGCCGAGGCTCCCGCTGCCTCTGGCTCAGAGCCCTGAGTCCTGAAAATCTTCCCTCCCCAGGAGCACTCCAGAGCAGCTGCACTCCTTCCCTTCCCTTCCCTTCCCTTCCCTTCCCTTCCCTTCCCTTCCCTTCCCTTCCCTTCCCTTCCCTTCCCTTCCCTTCCCTTCCCTTCCCTTCCCTTCCCTTCCCTTCCCTTCCCTTCCCTTCCCTTCCCTTCCCTTCCCTTCCCTTCCCTTCCCTTCCCTTCCCTTCCCTTCCCTTCCCTTCCCTTCCCTTCCCTTCCCTTCCCTTCCCTTCCCTTCCCTTCCCTTCCCTTCCCTTCCCTTCCCTTCCCTTCCCTTCCCTTCCCTTCCCTTCCCTTCCCTTCCCTTCCCTTCCCTTCCCTTCCCTTCCCTTCCCTTCCCTTCCCTTCCCTTCCCTTCCCTTCCCTTCCCTTCCCTTCCCTTCCCTTCCCTTCCCTTCCCTTCCCTTCCCTTCCCTTCCCTTCCCTTCCCTTCCCTTCCCTTCCCTTCCCTTCCCTTCCCTTCCCTTCCCTTCCCTTCCCTTCCCTCCCTCGCTCTGGGGAGCCGCGTTCAGGGGGGACTCGGATCAGCTTCAGCAGCCAGAGCTGCTGGGGAAAACAATCTTTTTTTATTTTTTTGGAGGAAGGAGCGGTGATAGCAGCGAGAGGTTGGGCAAGAGGAGCTCCCATTTCCCTTGGAAACACATCAGGAGTGTGACACAGCATCCTGCTCAAAACATAAAGCATCCACCGAGCCAAGGCGCTTTTGTTTTCCTGGTGAAATATTGAAATGTGCAGCAGGAAGCAGGCAGAACTCATGGGGGGAAAATAAGATAAAAATCATTCTGCCAACCCTTCACAGATTCCATCCTTGGCAGGTGAACTTCCTTCCCCTCCCCGGGCAGAATCCTGGAATGGTTTGGGAAGGGACCGTAAGGACCTGTTCCAGCACAGGGACACGTCCCTCTGTCCCAGCTGCTCCCAGCCCTGTCCAGCCTGGCCTGGACCCTTCCCGGGGCTCAGGGACGTCCAGAGCTGCTGAGGACACAGCTCCTCCTCAGCCCAAGCTCTGAACTGCCCATGGCCACCAGAGCCTTGGACCCTCCAGGGATGCTGAGGCCCCACTGCCCTGAGCAGCCGCGTCCCGAGAGCTCCACAGCCCCAGCCCAGGAGGAAATGTCTCCAAACATCCAGCCTGAACCTGCCCTGAGCATCTTGGGGATGTTTTCTCTTATCCCATCACTTCTTACTAGGGAATAAAATCCTTTCCTTAGGGAAGAAAAGCCTGTTTGTTAAGAGAGTTCCTTCTAATTCCATTGGGACAAAAATTAAACTCCCAGGAAGATCTCTGGCCAGGGATGGAATAAATCCCTGCTGGAATCTCACCTTGAGGTGTCCCGGGCTCCCTGCCCTGCCCGGACAGCCCCCAAGGAGCAGAGCGGTGTGACAGGAGCTCAGCTCCAGCTGCCGGGGATGCTCCATGGGGTTGATGGAATCGTTCAGCCCAGCGCCAGGAGAGGCGAGAGGGAAGGGCTGGTGTGAGATTTGGAAGGAAATGAGGATTTAATGAGGTGTGAAGAGGCCACAGGGAGGTTTCTGCTCTAAGGGGGAGAAGGGGCCAGGACCCCCCCCAGGGCTGGGCACCGGCTGGGGGCTCAGGTGCTGGGGGCAGCCGGGAGGTGCCCTGGGCACTCCATTCACCCCTTAACTCAGCCCTGCCCAGATTGATAACTCAGCCCTGCCCAGATTGATAATTCATCCCTGCCCAGATT
Organism: Cyanistes caeruleus; assembly: GCF_971803275.1. Lineage (NCBI taxonomy): Eukaryota > Metazoa > Chordata > Aves > Passeriformes > Paridae > Cyanistes > Cyanistes caeruleus. Next base: position 421,927 of record NC_141726.1, on the reverse strand, counting down.
GATAATTCAGCCCTGCCCAGATTGATAATTCATCCCTGCCCAGATTGATAATTCATCCCTGCCCAGATTGATAACTCAGCCCTGCCCAGATTGATAACTCAGCCCTGCCCAGATTGATAATTCATCCCTGCCCAGATTGATAATTCAGCCCTGCCCAGATTGATAATTCATCCCTGCCCAGATTGATAATTCATCCCTGCCCAGATTGATAATTCATCCCTGCCCAGATTGATAATTCATCCCTGCCCAGATTGATAATTCAGCCCTGTCCAGATTCATAATTCATCCCTGCCCAGATTCATAATTCAGCCCTGCCCAGATTGATAATTCATCCCTGCCCAGATTCATAATTCAGCCCTGCCCAGATTGATAATTCATCCCTGCCCAGATTGATAATTCATCCCTGCCCAGATTGATAACTCAGCCCTGTCCAGATTGATAACTCAGCCCTGCCCAGATTGATAATTCAGCACTGCCCAGATTGATAATTCAGCACTGCCCAGATTGATAATTCAGCCCTGCCCAGATTGATAATTCAGCCCTGCCCAGATTGATAATTCAGCCCTGCCCAGATTGATAACTCAGCCCTGCCCAGATTCATAATTCAGCACTGCCCAGATTGATAATTCAGCACTGCCCAGATTGATAATTCATCCCTGCCCAGACCGATAATTCATCCCTGCCCAGATTGATAATTCAGCTCTGCCCAGATTCATAATTCAGCACTGCCCAGATTGATAATTCAGCCCTGCCCAGATTGATAATTCAGCCCTGCCCAGATTGATAATTCAGCCCTGCCCAGAACCCCGAGAAGTGAAAGGAAAGCGGAGAAAAGGCCACATGGAGAGCAAGCAGAAGCCAGTGCATTAACGTGACCAGGGCTCCCCTGCAGACAGGGAATTGTTGAGCTTTGGAGAACACATCTTCCCACAAGCACAGAACCGGGGACAAAGGTTTGCAGCTTTTTCCTTGGACAGTCGCAGCGGTGTGAGTGATGATGGAAGGACGGAGGGCACAGGTCTGGGTGGTAAATCAGTGCCGGAGCCCTTTCCCTCATTAAACACTTTCATAGCCCAGGGTGGGGGCAGGTGAATTTGCATTTAAACTTTCCTTCTCCCTCCGCGGTGGCACTTTCTGCCTTCTGCTTCTCTGGAAAAAGGAGATGCAGAATTGCCAAAGGAAAATAAAATAAAATGTCATCTTTTTTATTTAATATTTAACTGGTGCTTAGACTCCTCCAAGAAAAGACCCTGATATTACTGTTTGGATTGAATTACGATGGCTCCGCCTGGAAGTTATATATTGCTGGTGCTCCATTATTCACTAATCGTAGCTTTTCCTGTCAAGATCAACATGTACTTCTCAGCTGGTGCCTTGCCTGTGCAGTGCCTCAGATAGGGATGGAATGTAAAAAAGATGCCTCTTAATTGTTTGGGGATTTCAGACACGGCTTTTAAAATGTCAGTGTCGGCTCCTGAACGATGGCATCCTTTTCCCTGAGCTCTGATTGCCAGCAGATGTTTCCAGCCCCCGGCTGCAGCAGCTTCAGGAGCTTCAGGAGCTTCAGGAGCTTCAGGAGCTTCAGGAGCTTGGGGAGAGGGAAGAGCGAGGTCTGGGGTGAATTCTGGCCCGGGGAGCAGGGGCAGCCTCGGGGGCTGTGCCAAGGTTGCAAGAGGGACTGGGATTTCAAAGAGTGGTGGAGCCCACAGGGAAGTTCAGGAGGAAAGAAATAAATTTAGGGGATTTTCTGTCCTGCAGGCTGAGCGTTCCTGGGTCAGATCTCCCTCTCTGACAGACCTCGCCTGGGTCTGGGGGCACCTCTGTGTTCAGCTCTGGGGGATGAAGGTCAAGAAGTTCCATGGGATGGAGGTGCTGAACACACACCACGGGAAGCAGGGAATTAATTGATGCCTTGGTTTGCTGTGCTTGTGTGTGCAGCTTTTGCTTTCAAACTGAATTTGTCTCAGTCCATGAGCTCTCCTGATTTTACCCTCCCAATTCCCCCCCGGTCCCGCTGTAGGGAGGAGCGAGGCTGTGAGGGGCTGGCTGGGGTTAAAGCACAGCATTTCTGCAAGCAGAACTCCTCAGGACGTGAGGAAGGAACAGCACCGGTTTCAGCAGAGCTGGAGCGAGTTAATGACCTGTACTGAGGAGAAATTGTTCCCAGAGAAGCCGTGGCTGCCCCAGCCCGGGCAGTGCCCAAGGCCAGGCTGGACATTGGGGCTGGAGCAGCCTGGGACAGTGGGGGTGACCCTGGGACAGTGGGGGTGACCCTGGGACAGTGGGGGTGACCCTGGAACAGTGAGAGGTGACCCTGGGACAGTGGGGGTGACCCTGGGGACAGTGGGGGTGACCCTGGGACAGAGGGAGGTGACCGTGGGGACAGTGAGGGTGACCTTGGGGACACTGGGAGGTGTCCCTGCCATGTCTGGGGTGGGACAAGGTCTCTTCCAACCCCCAGCTCTATGAGCACAATCCTGGGACAGTCCCCAGAGGTCCCTGGGCTCTGGGGGTGCAGGGTGGGCACCCTTGGGGCACAGGACTGGACCTGGCCAGAGCCTGCCTTGGAAGGAGCCCTGCTGGGAGCTCCTTCCCATGCCCACGGTGCTGCCAGATCTGCCCTGCCCCATCCTCTGCCCCTCTGTGCTGTCCCCATCCCTGTCCCATCCCCATCCCCATCCCTGTTCCCATCCCCATCCCTGTTCCCATCCCCATCCCTGTCCCCTCCCTGTCCCCATCCCTGTCCCCATCCCTGTCCCCATCCCTGTCCCCTCCCTGTCCCCATCCCTGTCCCATCCCCATCCCTGTCCCCTCCCTGTCCCCTCCCTGTCCCCTCCCTGTCCCATCCCTGTCCCCATCCCTGTCCCCATCCCTGTCCCCTCCCTGTCCCATCCCTGTCCCCATCCCTGTCCCCTCCCTGTCCCCCTGGCAGCAGCAGGAGGCCCCAGCTGAGCTGTGTCCCCTCCCCGAGGGCAGGCCCGCTGTCCCCAGGTGTCCCCAGGTGTCCGTGGGACACTGAGGCCGTTCCCAGAGGCACTGGAGGTTTTTGCTGTGTTTGCTGTGGGGCAGCTGCAGGGCCAGCCCTGCTCCCCCGGCTCCTGCCCAGTTTAATGGGACAGGCAGGAATGACACATCTGACACTGCCACATCACGCTCTGGATGGATTCTTGTATAAAGAACATTTCCTCTGATTTATGGAGCCTCGGCTTTTGAATTAGTCTAGCTTGAAAACTGAATCAAATCTTTGCATCCAGTGTGTTTCTCTGCACTATGAGTGGTGTTGTTTAGTGCTGGAACGCCAGGCAGGCAGTGCTGCTCTCCTGGCAGTGCCCACAGGACCATTCTGGACTGGGATCACCCGAAATGAACTGGAAAATTGGGTTGGTTTAAAGCTTCCCGTCTGCTGCGAGGCTCCCGGGCAGGCTGGGGAGTCACCCTGGCGGTGAGGGGGTTAACACAGGAGGGGCACACGAGGGAGGGGACATTGCTGGGGTGAGGGAGGGGACATTGATGGAGTGAGGGAGGGGACATTGATGGAGTGAGGGAGGGGACATTGCTGGGGTGAGGGAGGGGACATTGATGGGGTGAGGGAGGGGACATTGATGGAGTGAGGGAGGGGACATTGCTGGGGTGAGGGAGGGGACATTGCTGGGGTGAGGGAGGGGACATTGATGGAGTGAGGGAGGGGACATTGCTGGGGTGAGGGGACATTCCCCGAGTGAGGGAGGGGACATTGATGGGGTGAGGGAGGGGACATTGATGGGGTGAGGGAGGGGACATTGCTGGGGTGAGGGGACATTGCTGGGGTGAGGGAGGGGACATTGATGGGGTGAGGGAGGGGACATTGATGGGGTGAGGGAGGGGACATTGCTGGGGTGAGGGGACATTCCCCGAGTGAGGGAGGGGACATTGATGGGGTGAGGGAGGGGACATTCCTGGAGTGAGGGAAGGTTATTCCCCAAGTGAGGGAAGGTTATTCCCGGAGTGAGGGGACATTCCCCGACTGAGGGAGGGGACATTGCTGGAGTGAGGGGACATTCCCCGAGTGAGGGAGGGGACATTCCCGGAGTGAGGGGACATTCCCCGACTGAGGGAGGGGACATTGCTGGGGTTCGTGCCGGAGTTCCTCACGTGTGGATCATTCCCGAGCCCCAGGGCTGGCCTGGCAATGCTCCGGGCACAGCTGGAGATCCCTGGGGACAGCTGGGACTCGGAGGAGAAGGAAAATCCTGGAATCTTTGGTCACAGCTGCTCAAAGCTGGCCTGGCACAGAGCCACGGGCACGGAGCTGGCACTTTGTGCCCTGAGCTCTGTCCCCCCGAGCCCCCCGAGCTGCTGCAGCCCCACCGGAGCACGAGAGATCAGGAATAGTTAAAAATCCCCGGGGTCAGGCAGGCTGACCCTCCCCAGCAAAGCCCACCCTCCCTCCAGGCTGGATTTGTCAGAATTCAGCTTTAACGAGGATTCTCCCCAGAAGACCCTCGACACCAAGGTGACAGAGCTCCCCACCTCCAGCTCCTATTTCTGCTTTGTCACATACACAGGAGCATAAAAAATAAGTTGTTTTTCAATCAAACAACCCAAGGTTGTCCAAATCTTTCGTATTCAACCCGAGTGAATTATTCAGTGAATTATTTTGCTGTATTTAATGAGTTCCAGTTTGATTTGACAGCGTGTAAGTTTACAAACACTCTGTGTCTGCTGCCATCCATCTCAATATGAGAGATTCGCTGAAATATTCCTTTAAAGTCACGTTTAATGGCTTTGGGTTAGGTCTCATTAATACAGAAATGATTTTACTAAAGAGCTCACACGCTAAACCCACTCTGCAGAATACATCAGCAAAAAACACTTTAAATGGGCTGAAATAAATAACTTTCTGCAGCTTTCACATGCAGCTCCAGAACATCTAAGCTGAGATATACTCGAATGGTTACATCAAATCCTTGTTTTGTAGAGAAAGCTGATGCAGTTCCACGTGAGATCATGCCAGGCCGGGCTCAGGGGCACAGCTCCAGCTGGCAGGGGAAGGGAAGGGGTCCCTGTCTCATCTCAGCTGTCCTCCTGTAAATTTGGGTGTTTTGGCTGTGCCCTGACCCCCTTTTCCAGCCTCCCTAAAGTGGGTTTTACCCAGTGCAGCAGCATCTCCACACCCCTTCACATGTTCAAGGGAAAAAATAATATTAACATGAGTATCAGACTCCAAACCGGCTGTTTGCTGCAGCTTTGGGTCTCAGGGGCCGTGAGTTCTGCTTGAGGCTTTTCCTGCCATTAAATCTCGCTCTCCTCCCCATCCTGTGCCACTGCTCTGACATCTGATGGAGCTTCAGGCAGCTCACCCCGGAGCTTCCTCCTCTGCTCAGCCCCTGTTGACAGAAGGTGGCAGAAGCTCGTGAACCTCAGTTCCCCTCAGTTCAGATTTGCTGGGAAATGACTAAAACATCCAAAAATGGCAGGGGTGGGAGGAAGCAGAGATCCACGCCCTGTACTCACAGAGTGGAGTTTCTTTAGAGAAAACAGCTGCAGGAAGTTTCCAGTGTACAAACTGCGCACAGAGTCCAGCCAGGAGGCTGTGCCAGGGGTCAGTGAGAGGCACAGCAGAGACTGGGGCTGGCTCTGCCTCAGTTTCCCTGCTGGAAATCAGGGCTGGAGGTTCCAAACCCTTTTTATTTCAATTCCCTTTGAGGCTGAGACACGAAGAGCAAAGCAGGCGCTGCGAAGTGGTGGAACCTGTGCCTGGGAACAATGGCTGCTTGATTGTGCCAGTGCCAGGAGATCGCTTTCCTTGCACCAGGGTGTTCTGGCAGGGCTGGGACGTGTCCCAGTGGGATATGTCAGAGCTGGGATGTAGCTCTGGGATAGAGCTGGGATCTAGCTCTGGGATAGAGCTGGGATGTGTCAGAGCTGGGATGTAGCTCTGGGATAGAGCTGGGATGTGTCAGAGCTGGGATGTAGCTCTGGGATAGAGCTGGGATGTGTCAGAGCTGGGATCTATCTCTGGGAACAGCCAGAGCGTGTTCCTCGCAGTGGGCAGCCGCCAAGCAGCTCCTCAAGCTTTTATCCCAGCAGGGCGGAATCGACAGGCGATGAACTTCCCTTTCCCGAGCTCCTGCAGAGGGATGAGTGTTAAAATCCTCCCCGCTGATTTCCACCCGTGCTGAGCCGTGTCTCACCAGAGAGGGGCTCGGGTCAGGGGCTGTGTGGGCTCAGCAACCCAGCCCCAGGCACTCGGGGTGGGGAGAAGCAGGCAGGGATTTCCTACAGCAGGGAAAAGCGGTGGGAGCTGCAGGCTGACACCCCAGCACCCACCCCACACCCACCCCAATACACACCCCACACCCACCCCAGCACCCCACACCCATCCCACACCCACCCCACACCCACCCCACACCCACCCCACACCCACCCCAGCACCCACCCCACACCCACCCCAATACACACCCCACACCCACCCCACACCCACCCCAGCACCCCAGCACCCACCCCACACCCACCCCACACCCACCCCAATACACACCCCACACCCACCCCAGCACCCCACACCCATCCCACACCCACCCCAGCACCCACCCCACACCCACCCCAGCACCCACCCCACACCCACCCAGCGCCCATCCCACACCCACCCCAGCACCCACCCCACACCCACCCCACACCCACCCCACACCCACCCCACACCCACCCCACACCCACCCCAGCACCCACCCCACACCCACCCCACACCCATCCCACACCCACCCCAATACACACCCCAGCACCCACCCCACACCCACCCCACACCCACCCCACACCCACCCCACACCCACCCCAATACACACCCCAGCACCCACCCCACACCCACCCCACACCCATCCCACACCCACCCCACACCCATCCCACACCCACCCCAGCACCCCACACCCACCCCAGCACACACCCCACACCCACCCCACACCCTGCCCACACCCACCCCAGCACCCACCCCACACCCACCCCACACCCACCCAGCACCCACCCAGCACCCCAGCACCCACCCCACACACACCCCAGCACCCCAGCACCCACCCCACACCCACCCCACACCCACCCCAGCACCCACCCCACACCCACCCCACACCCACCCCACACCCACCCCAGCACCCACCCCACACCCACCCCAGCACCCACCCCACACCCACCCCACACCCACCCCACACACACCCCACACCCACCCCACACCCACCCCACACACACCCCACACCCACCCCAGCACCCCACACCCACCCCACACCCACCCCAATACACACCCCACACCCACCCCACACCCACCCCAATACACACCCCACACCCACCCCAGCACCCACCCCAGCACCCACCCCAGCACCCACCCCACACCCACCCCACACACACCCCACACCCTGCCCACACCCACCCCAGCACCCACCCAGCACCCACCCCAGCACCCCACACCCACCCCAGCACCCACCCCACACCCATCCCACACCCACCCCACACCCACCCCACACCCACCCCAGCACCCCACACCCACCCCACACACACCCCACACCCACCCCACACCCACCCCACACCCACCCCACACCCACCCCAGTACCCACCCCACACCCTGCCCACACCCTGCCCACACTGGGGACTGTCGGGGAGGGTCACAAACTCCCTGGGAGATGAGGAGGGGTCCCAGGGGCACCCTAATCCCTCGGCAGTGGCAGGTTTGGCTCCCCAGCACACTGGGGAAGGGGCTGGAAGCGCAGTTTGATGCACCTGCACAAACACAAGCTGCTGGACACTTGGCCTCTGCTGCACCTGCCTCCTCCTCCCTGTGTCTGCTCTGCCCAGAGCTCCAGCCAGGGCTCAGCAAACCAATAATCAGATTTCCTGGTGTCCAGGCACCTGGGGCCAGGATCTTTTAACTGGCAGGCACGTTCCGTAGTTATTAATGGGATCGTTATTATCGATGGATCACTCAGGACCCCCCCATTGATCCTGGCACACCCACAGGGCTCAGGGCTGGGCTGGAGCCACAGCTCCACACCGATGGGCACGGAGAGGAGGCTCCTCCTGGAATCACAGCGGGTGGAACAGCAGAACAGCAGGATTTGGTAACTGCAGGGCTTGGGAAGGGCTCTGCAGGAGCAGGGAGACGAGAGAGGCCAGAGCCTGCTGGGGCTGCCTGGCACAGCAGCCAGTCCCAAACAGAACATTTAATTTAATTTACTGCACCCTGCTTCAGTGTGGGGTCCCTCAGGACAGGAGGGACTCCAGGGGCTGGAGCGAGCCCAGGGCAGGGAACAGAGCTGGGAAAGGGCTGGAGAATTGCTGAGGGAGCTGGGAAAGGGCTGGAGAATTGCTGAGGGAGCTGGGAAGGGGCTGGAGAATCCCTGAGGGAGCTGGGAAGGGGCTCAGGCTGCAGCAAAGGAGGCTCAGGGGGAATTTCTGGCTCTGCACAAGTCCCTGGCAGGAGGGGACAGCCGGGGGGATTTGGGATCTGCTGCCAGGAACAGGGACAGGAGGAGAGGGAACGGCCTCAGGCTGGGCCAGGGGAGCTCAGGGGGGACAGCAGCAGGAATTTCCTTCCCTGCAGGGTGGTCAGGATTTGGAATCAGCTGCCCAGGGCAGTGCTGGAGTCCCCACCCCTGCAGAGCTTTAAAAGCTGTGTGTGGGTGGCCTTGGCAGTGCTGGATGATGTTGGACTCGATGATCTCAGAGGGGTTTTCCAGCCCAAGTCATTCTAGGATTCAACCCCTCTCCCTAAAATCCTGCTGAGCCCACTGTTCCAAAGCTCCCTGGTCACGGTTCCAGGACAGAGCAGGGTCCCACGTCCCCGAGCCAGGCAGAGCTGAGGTCCTTGCAGGGAGCTCAGCCCTTGCAGTCAGCTCATGGTCACCTTTGGGTGGCTGCAGACACCTCAGGGCAGAGCAGGGCACCCGTGGGAGCAGCGGGATGCACGGATTCCAGCTGTCCAGCTTGATGGCAATTCCAGAGGCTCCGAAACCCAGAGTTATTTGCACAGAAAAAGCCAAAGCAGTGACTTTCACAATAACTTTGTTATCATTCTGTCAAATGATCCTGCATTCAGGCCCCAGGAAAGGGGACATGAGCAGCTGGAAAGGCAAAAAAAAGAAAATCTCTTTTTAATTTCAGGGTATTTTTCCCTGCTGTGGAACGTTTCAGCTCTGAAGGCAGAGCCTGGGCAAGCAGGGAAGCACAGGAAGGTCGCCAGGAGCCCTGGGCATGGCCAGGGCAGAGCAGGGCAGGGCTCTGTGTCCTGTGTCAAACCCGTGTCCTGTCCTTGTCACCCTCCACACGCAGCTTTTGGGGACACAAAACCTCTCTCTCCACGCTGCCCTGAGCTCAGTCCCCGTCTGTGTCCCCACTGCAGCTCCTCCTGTGCGCGCAGCACCGGAGGAAAAGCACAGATGGAGATGGATGGGTGGAAATCTGCCCAGCATCCATCTGCTCCTGAGCCCAGGGCCCAGCACCAGCTCTCCTTCCCATGGGGAGAGGAGATGGATGGATGATGGATGGATGATGGATGGATGATGGATGGATGATGGATGGATGGATGATGGATGGATGGATGGATGATGGATGGATGGATGGATGATGGATGGATGGATGATGGATGATGGATGGATGGATGGATGGATGATGGATGGATGGATGGATGATGGATGGATGATGGATGGATGGATGGATGGATGATGGATGGATGGATGATGGATGGATGGATGGATGGATGGATGATGGATGGATGGATGATGGATGGATGATGGATGGATGGATGATGGATGGATGGATGATGGATGGATGATGGATGGATGGATGATGGATGGATGGATGATGGATGGATGGATGATGGATGGATGGATGATGGATGATGGATGGATGGATGATGGATGGATGGATGATGGATGGATGGATGGATGATGGATGATGGATGGATGGATGATGGATGGATGGATGATGGATGATGGATGGATGATGGATGGATGATGGATGGATGGATGATGGATGGATGGATGATGGATGGATGGATGATGGATGGATGGATGGATGGATGGATGGATGGATGGATGGATGATGGATGGATGGATGGATGATGGATGGATGGATGATGGATGGATGGATGATGGATGGATGATGGATGGATGGATGGATGATGGATGGATGATGGATGGATGATGGATGGATGATGGATGGATGGATGGATGATGGATGATGGATGATGGATGGATGATGGATGGATGGATGGATGGATGGATAATGGATGGATGATGGATGGATGGATGGATGGATGATGGATGATGGATGATGGATGGATGATGGATGGATGGATGGATGGATGGATGGATGGATGGATGATGGATGGATGGATGGATGGATGGATGGATGGATGATGGATGGATGGATGGATGATGGATGGATGGATGATGGATGATGGATGGATGATGGATGATGGATGGATGATGGATGGATGATGGATGGATGGATGGATGGATGATGGATGGATGATGGATGGATGGATGGATGGATGGATGGATGGATGGATGATGGATGGATGATGGATGATGGATGATGGATGGATGGATGATGGATGGATGATGGATGGATGGATGGATGATGGATGGATGATGGATGATGGATGGATGGATGATGGATGGATGATGGATGGATGATGGAGGATGGATGATGGATGGATGGATGATGGATGGATGGATGATGGATGGATGATGGATGGATGGATGGATGGATGGATGATGGATGGATGATGGATGGATGATGGATGGATGATGGATGGATGGATGGATGGATGGATGATGGATGGATGGATGGATGGATGGATGGATGGATGGATGGATGATGGATGGCTGAGTGGATCTTTATTTCACCATCCATCTCTCTCTCCTCCCAGACTCACCCATCAGACCATCTCCACATTTCTCCTCTGCCCGTTTAAGCTCGGAGAGCCTGATCCATTCAGCTCCCAGTTAAGGCTTTTACAGCTCCTCTCATCGCAGAGCAAACGTGTTTGACCCTTCCCAGCACCATAAAATCACTTGCATCACTCCTTGGGTTTGTTTTGGTTTCAATGAGAGGAGCAGAGCGTGAGAGCAGCAAATACCGGGTGCTGTCCCCAGTTAAATGTCGTGTTAATCATCCCCAGAAGGCAGGAGCAGCATTCCTGCAGGGTTCAGCATGAGGGACCCAGCCCAAACAACCCCATAAAAGCCCCAGGGCTGCCCTGGCAGGGGTGATCCCATCCCTTGGGATGGCAGCAGCTCATCCACTCAGGACACACAGCTGGGAACGCTCCCAGGGCTCTTCCCTCCTCCCTGGATCCCTGTTCCCACCCTGGAGAGGTCTGGAACAACCCTGAAAAGGCTGCAGCCAAAATTTATCACCAAGAAAAACCAAGAAAATTAAAGGAAAAGGGAAGAAATGTGGACTTGGAGGCCACTTCAGTCCTCAGCACAAGACTGGGGCTTTGGAAAATGTCTGTTTGGTAAAGCTGAACTTGTGCACAGAGCAGGCTCCATCCACCCCCCTCCCTTCTGCCTGCCTTTGGGACATCTTTGTCTTTGTTCGTGTTTCAGCCTTGATATTTGCAAAATAAAAGACATTTCTGGTTTGAAATGATTCTGCATTTCACAATGCCGAGCTGATTATCGTGAAATTAATTATTACAAACAGAAAGTTAACACGGTAGAAACGGATACAAAAACCTCCCCAAAATTGCCCAGGGAATTATTTGCACAGATCAAAAGCAATTTACTCTGCCAAGCTTTTATGTTGCAAATGGTTTTTGAGAGCTCCTCTTCCCAGCCCAGAGTTGGCAGGGGAGGTTTGCTGAACCTAAAACATTTGGCAGGGCAGGAATTTTCTCCCTCCTCCCGTGTGAGTGAGGTCAGGCCCTGGAGGTGGAGGGATCACGGGGGGGAAAAATCCAGGGCAGCCCCAGGAAGGGGCTGAGGCGTCCCCCTGTTCCCAGATCCAGATCTAATTGAATATTCCATGTTCAATAATGAAATATCAGCAGTTCAGATGAGGGGATGGGGTGGGAGCAGCCGGCTGGACGAGGCAGGAGCCCTGCACAGCAGCGGGGCTGCCTGGGGTGCAAAACATTTTGGGAAATGCCCTGGCAGGCACGGCAGGGCAGGGAAAGGGCAGCTGCATGTCTGCTCATCTCCCATCCCAGGCAGCTTGTCCTTCATTTCCTGAGCTACAAATTCACTTGGACACATGTTCTGAATTTAGAAACAAGCACATTCAGTGGAATTCATATTTTATGAGGCTCCTTTTAGGGGCATATTGTAAAAGAAATTACTAAATCTGATTTTTCTGTTCTCTTCAGTCTCTTAAAACTTCCTAACGAGTGTCAGGGAACATAAAAGGACCTGCTGAGGCTGTGCTGTGAACCAGGAGATTCAGGGAGCTGTGAAGATCCCAGAATTTGCCTGTACCAATGAGACATTTCGAATTAGGACATGGTTTCCCCGCAGCAGCCCAGGAGAGCTTTGCCCTGGCTCAGGTCTGGGGAGGAATCCAGTTAAACATTGGAGATCTGCAGCTCCAGGAGCGTGTTCCACCCCTGCTGGGTGGTCCTGGGCTATCCATCTTCTGCTTTATTTCTCATTTAACCTTACAAACCGCACTCAGATCGCACCCAGAGCAGCTGGGGCTGCAGAGCCCAGCTCAGACAGCTCCCGTTTGCCATTCCAACCCCACAGACACGGAGATCCAAGCAGGTCTCTGCACCCCAGAGCCGTCCCCTCGGTGCTCACAGACTGTCAGAGCCTCACCCCTGCAGGTGTGTCTGGTGCTTCTCCCAGAGGAAAAACCAGACACAAAACGTGGGGGTGCTGCAGGTGCAGAAAGAGGAAACCCCTCTGCCTCCCCAAAACCTCCTCCCCAGAAACGGAGGGTCCTCAAACCACGGCTCCCCTCTGGAAATCAGGCAGGGTTTGTGCCCTGGGCTGTGTCTGCATTAACACCGATCTCAGCAGGGTTTCACAGGGTGCTTTGGAGTGGCCCAGCCCCATCCCATGCTCATGGCTGGGATGCTCCCAGAGCACCTTCCCAGCCAGGAGCCTGCTGGAGCTCTCCAGGATGGCCCAGAGTGTGGACAGAGCTGGAGGAGACACATCTCAGCCCCAGCTAAGACATCATGGAGATGCCCAGGGGGGCCAAGTCCCCACCCCTCACCCCCAGCCAAAGCTCAGAGGTTTGGGAATTCAAGTGTGCAAACTTCCTCTCCACCTTCTCAGATCTATAAATCAGCCTTCAGACGTTTGGGCTGGGGAAATAAATAGTGCCTGCCACAAGCAGCAAGAGATAAAGTTGTAAGTGTTCAAACATGTGTCTGATCCCTTTAATAGATCTCTTGCTATTAATTCCAGCTCTCTGCCAGGCCCTGTCATCGTCCTGGGGGTGATATCTGCAGGTGGCCTGTCTGCCCCATCCAAACACTTCCCATATTTCAGACTCTGGGCACTCTGCATTCAGCACAAGGCAGCCAAACCCCACGGGAGCCACTGAGATGTGTCCCCATCCCCTGGGGAAACAAAGGGCTGGAGGGGACAGGGAGGAGGGCCTGGGGTCATTTGGCAGCAACAGCCTCCCACACAATTCTCCTGGTCACGGAAAGCTGGAAGGTTCATTTGATCAGGATCTGCATGGGACAGTCCTGGGCACAGCACCTCCAGACCTGGAGGGGCTGGAGAATTCCTGAGGGAGCTGGGAAGGGGCTGGAGAATTCCTGAGGGAGCTGGGAAGGGGCTGGAGAATTCCTGAGGGAGCTGGGAAGGGGCTGGAGAATTCCTGAGGGAGCTGGGAAGGGGCTGGAGAATTCCTGAGGGAGTTGGGAAGGGGCTCAGGCTGGAGCAGAGGAGGCTCAGGGGGAATTTCTGGCTCTGCACAAGTCCCTGGCAGGAGGGGACAGCCGGGGGGGTCGGGCTCTGCTCCCAGGAACAGGGACAGGAGGAGAGGGAACGGCCTCAGGCTGGGCCAGGGGAGCTCAGGGGGGACAGCAGCAGGAATTTCCCCATGGAAAGGGGATCAGGCACTGGAACTGCCCAGGGAGGTTTGGAGTGCCCATCCCTGGAGGTGCCCAAGGAATTCTTGGATGTGGCACTCAGGGCTCTGCTCCCACCCACGCTGGACACGGGAGCAGCTCAGTGGTCCCATGGCCAGGAGGGATTCACAGCCCCAAACTCTCCCAGCTCAGCTCAAACCCGTGCCCAGCAAGGACAGGGTGAGGGAACAATGCAGAGAGGACATGGGGAATGCAGAATTCCAGCCTGCTGGAACAGCCACGTGCTGTGAGCAGATGCAAAAAGCTGCCTGGCATTAATTCACCAGCAGCTCGGCTCATAAAGCTGGGCCAGGCACAGGAACTGAGCTCTGCATCCACTTTTCACATCCCCTGTCCCTCTCTCGGTGCCGTTGTTGGGA